>NC_065588.1:19423500-20152250 GCF_024542745.1 Macaca thibetana thibetana | reverse complement strand
ATGATTATAGCTCTAGCTAACTTTTCAAAAAAAAATTAATAAAGGCCCTGTCAAGTGGATAAGTTCATGTAGTCTCCTTTCTTAATTGCCCAGAAGTGCTTCTAATAACGTGAAAGCTTTTGCTGAAAGAAGAGCTCTTAATGATGAAATGTAGAATGCTTTAAACAAGTATCATCTAAATTAGAAAATAAAAACATCAAGTTCATTAAAAGAAGTATACTACCCAAAGATTTGGGGCCAGGAAGAAATCAACAGGCTATTCAGTGGTTTCTGAGGACAAAAAAAAAAAAAAAAAAAAAAAGAAGTCCTTTGTATTCAAAAACAGTACACACGACTGCTCCTTTGTGCCCTTTCAGTTTGTTTGCCTGTAATTGTGATCAGTTCATATTAATTTATCCACACTCTCTCCCTTGTTTCCCCTTACTTGTGGTTCAGGGCTTTATAGACCATTGCCAAAATGAGAAAAGAGTCATGTTTGAGCCTTAAAGATTGCATTCCATATCATAATCATCATCATCATCATCATCATTATCATCACCATTATCATCATCACAGAATATTGAAAAACAAGTAACAAGAGCATTAAATATATTTTTGGAAAAAAAAATAGTTTCTAACTCTTTAATCAATGCAATAACAATAATGGCTAATATTTATTCAGTGCCAAGAAATGTTCTAAGACTTTAATCCTCAAAACAATTTAGTGAATTAAGTAATATTATTATACCTATGTTAAAGAAGAAAACTGAGGTACAAAGAAGTTAAATATTTTGCTAAGGTCATATGGCTGGTAAATACTACAGTCAGGACTCAAAAGTAGGCAGGCTAGCTTCAAAGTCCATACTCTTTACCACTGTTCAATGGTGGTATGAAGCAAATTAAATTGGTACAATAGTATGGACTTGAGAGCTTATTATCAGACCTCTAAACTGAGCTTACCAGTCATGAGTAAGTCTTACATAACAATTTAGATGTATACTCAAAGGTCTTCATAAAATCAAAGCAGAATCATTTTTATCTGATATAAAATATGCCCTAGAGTTGCAGAAAGGTCTAATTTATAAGACTAATGTAAGACATCAACTAAATGAGTATTATATTTATTATATTGATCAAAATTAGCTGTAATACAGTTATAGGAGTCTACTGTAAGAGCCCAAGTAAAAGATAATATGGTATAACCAAGAGCAAAGATAGTAGGGATAAAGTGGAGAAGAGGCATAAGAAAGGTATTAAATAGAATGTGTAAATAAGACTTGTGAATTGATTAGATATTTGGAGTAAGAATGAGTTCTGGTAGTTACAGTCTCTGCGATGAAGAATAGAAAAAGGAGGTATGCATATGGGTCTAGGTCAAATGGGGAGACAGAAATCACATAGTACTTTAAACAAAGAAATGTTAACACATAAATAATGGATAACTTACTACTTTGAAGACAACAGAAATGGTAGATATCAGTAGCAGCCACTACCTCTGGGGCTTGGACAAAACACCTGAAGAAGCAACAAATCTGAAAGAGACCTCTATCTCCCACCAAAGTTGAATTCCAGACCTTGACTTAGAAAGGCAGCCATGGCCCAGTAATGATAAAGTATTTTGCTAGCATCCCACACCAGCAGAACACATTAGGATTTCAATGACTGGGATGCTGGAGGGAACCACACATGAGAGGTACCGGGATGCAGAAACCACTGGAAAGCTACTCTTGGGGTACTGAGGAAAGCGGCTCACAGGTAAGTGTCATACACTGCTGGCTGCTGGCCATGGTGTGCTGCTGGAGCCTATAGAGAGGAGCGCATGAACCAGGAAGAGAAACCTCTCCTTCCTGTAGTGCCCTTCAATACTCACTACTGACAAAGCTTAACATCATGCCAGCTGACAAGGGAGAAATGTTGACAGGGTCTAGCTGTCAACATTATCACAGAGAAGGCAATAAAGAGAAGAACTGGAGCTGAGAAGCAATCAACTGAAAACTGGCACAGCATGTGCAGGAACCATGTGAATTCTATTATAGACCTTTTGAGTTTGAGATGCCTTTTTTAATACCCATATTGGATTAATGGGTCTTGAAATCTAGGGAACAGCTTGAACTGAAGGTACAGATTTTTAGACTATCAACAGATAAGTGGCAGGTAGATCCTTCGACATGGATGAAAATGGGTTTTTGAAAAGAAAAAAATGCCAAGGGCACAAGGAAAACAGCACATATCAAAAGCAGGCATAGAAAAAAGAGCCTACAAAGGAAACCAGTAAATAAATCACAAGAACAGATTTATAGTTAAAATGTGTGATGCAAAAGAGTTGAATGACTTAAAGTGTTATGTAAAAGAAAAACTGAAAATTTTCATTAGATTTGACAAGAGGTAAATTTAGTAAAAGAACTTTCATGTACAGGTAATAATGAAACCAAACTGTAATAGGTCATGAATAGTGAGGAAATAGAGAAGGAAAACATATATATTTTTTTTCACTAGGGTGGTAATTCAAAGAGAATGAAGTGTGAATGGAGACGTTGTTTTGTTTGTCTGCTTTGGTATGAGAGAGAGAGAAAAAAATGAAAAAATGGTAATGTGAAAGAAGTTTGAGCATGCGAAAGAATCCAATGCAAATCAGGAGATCCAGGAAAGACAGGAGACAATTGATGAAATGGGTACTGCAAAAGGGAGCACCTAGATTAAGGGAATCAGACTCAAACAGGAGTAAAACCATCTCTTCTATGGAAAGTTTTCAATTAGTGAACACAAATAAATGGCAGAACTTGCATCCACTCTAAAATAAACTTACTATACCACCCAACTCACATACAATACATTCATTGAATTTTGAAGCTTGAAAAGAACCCAGAGCTTCTCAAATGCTGATCCACAAACCAGTAATGTCAGAATGGCATGAAGGAAGTTCTCTTTCTAAGGATGCCTTGGGAGCTAATATAAAAGACAGGGGGTGGAGTGGGTGCGGTGGCTTATGCCTGTAATCCCAACACTGAGAGGCTGACGGGGGCAGATCACGAGGTCAGGAAATCGAGACCGTCCTGGCTAACATGGTGAAACCCCAGTCTCTACTAAAAACACAAAAAATTAGCCAGGCATGGTGGCGCACACCTATAGTCCCAGCTACTTGGGAGGCTGAGGCAGGAGAATGGCCTGAACCCGGGAGGTGGAGCTTGCAGTGAGCCGAGATGGCGCCACTGCACTCCAGCCTGGTGACAGAGCAAGACTCCATCTCGAATGAATGAATGAATGAATGAATGAATGAATGACAGGGGGATCCTAGCAACCTACTTCAACCAAAGCAGACTCCTCTTTTCCTATTTGACATGTTCTGTTTCCTTTCCCTATTTCATTCAAAGAAGAATTCAGCTATAACACCATGTGAAAGTTATGTTTAGTCCAGCCCATTTATTTTACGGATGAGGAATCGGGAGACTAGGGAGGAGAAGTAACTTGTCCAAAATTCAAGGGCTACTCTAACACTAGAACATAGGTCTTGGTTTATTACCAGTAAGAATCTAATTAATTTATCACTTCCCTAAATTTAAACATTTATGCCACTTGCAATTTTAGTCCAAATAATTTTGACCTCAAACCTCACCCCTCTCCTGACATGGTGACATCCTGCACCATAATTCAAGAATAATCAAGACATCATATGTCTGTGCCCTTTTACAGACACGCATTCAGAAATAACTATTCTAATGACATTTCTAGACTCATAAATAAGAAATGTACCCAAGGAACTGATTGCGGTCTTCTGCCGTATCAATTTCCCAACTATTCAAGTCATATTATTTTCTATTTCTTTTGCAAAGAATAAAAAGTCCACCACAGTCTCCCTTGAAAAATAATCTTCAAAATTATTTTCTTCTAACTTTCACCACAAGCAAACAAATGAAACAATATAGAAACTTTCCAGAATGGTGCAGCTACTATAGAAAGCATTATGAACGTTCCTCGGATTAAAAATAGAACTACCTACTACATTATCCAGCAGTCCTCCTTCAGAGTATTTACCCAAAATAATTGAAATCAAGATCTCAAAGAGATATTTGCACTCCCATGTTCATTGCTATTTACAATAGCCAAGACATGGAAACAACCTAAATGCACATTAACAGATGAAAATAAAGAAAACGTGGCATATGCATACAATGGAATGTTATTCAGCATTAAGGAAGCGGATCACGAGGTCAGGAGATCGAGACTATCCTGGCTAATACGGTGAAACCCCGTCTCTACTAAAAAATACAAAAAACTAGCCGGGCGAGGTGGCGGGCGCCTGTAGTCCCAGCTACTCAGGAGGCTGAGGCAGGAGAATGGTGTGAACCCGGGAGGCGGAGCTTGCAGTGAGCTGAGATCCGGCCACTGCACTCCAGCCTGGGAGACAGAGCGAGACTCTGTCTCAAAAAAAAAAAAAAAAAAAAAGAAGGAAATCTTGCAATATACAACAACATGGATGTATTTTGAGGACATTATGCTACGTGAGATAAGTCAGTCATAGAAGGACAAATATTGCATGATGCTATTTATCAGAGGTATCTAAAACAGTGAAGCTTATAGAGGCAACGAGTAGAATGCTAGTTGCCAAGGGCTAGGAAGCAGAAAAGAGAGAGTTGCTAATCAAACATCAAAATAGATATAAACTTTCGGTTATGCAAGATGAATACATTCTAGAGATCTGCCATACCACATAGTGCCCATAGTTAATAATACTTTCTTGTACACTTAAAAATCTGTGAAGAGGGTAAAGCTCATGTTAAGTGTTCTTATCACAATAAAATAAAATACAGCAAAAAAATTTAATTAAAAATAAAAATATAAAAACTCTTATGGTCAAACTTTAGGATTTAAGGAGAGGACTAGTGGAATCACCTTAGGAGAATTTTACAAAATATACATCCCCATGCTCTGACCAATATATGCTGATGGGTTATTAGAGCCTGGTGAGGAGAGTAGGGAAAATGGATACGAGAATAGGAATTATGAAATTTAAAACTCTCTTCAGATGATGTTATGTTTCCCTAGCAATTGATTCAACTGAACATCTTATTTCTCAGTCCTCTTGTTTATTCTTCCATGAAGATAAAGGGAAATTTTACACATTATTGTTAATTATTCACTTTCTGTGTCACTAACTGGTAAAACAATGTGAAAAGCACATTATGATAAAATAGAAAAAAGTCATCCAAGTCCAACAATGAACAACTGCTGTGAGATGATCTAAGATTATCCTGCCCAGTCTGATTCTAATAGGAAAAGGAGGTATAAATGACAGATTGGAAATCTATCATACAAAAAGGAAATGTTTGTGAACTGGAACTTGGATTAAGGGAGTTGTTTTTGACTGTTTCATTTTGTTGAGATCAGTATGTTGCTCTGCTATCCAAACGACACAGAGGTAGAAAAGCAGTTGCCTAGTGAGAAGATTCCAGGGAACTGCAAGACCTTCAGAAATTTCCAGAGCCCATATCAAACCTGGACAGGCTCTACAACCACATGCTACTAATTGTAGCCACTCATGACTTAACCTGCTAAGTGGCTTTCCATGCTGTTGTAAAAGGGAAACAAAAACAGTTTTCAAACATAAACATTTGTTTCTCAGTTCATTGTCCAGGCTCACGTTCCCAGAGTACATGCTTTCTTGCTTCTTTGACATCACTCCCACCCAACCCAACAACTGTCATAATAAGCATGGCAGCTGCGGCAAAGTAGGACCACTATGAAATTAACACTGGAATGAGTCCCTAGGGGAGGACTGGAGGAGAACAGGATCTATGTGGGAGATGGCACACTTGGATGAAGATAGTTCATCATGAAAATTTCATGATGGAGTCAGTCAGGAGTGGCAGACCTTAAAGGGAGGGCATACATCTCAGAAAAAGTACAAGGTTATTTATGGAGTGCGGAAGAGACATTATGAGAAATTCTATTCAAATTTTGTATTATTCCTTTTTCATTTCTGTTTTCCCTGTATGTTTTAGAGTGAACAATATTTATTAATGTGGAAGCGCATTTTAACACATGCATATATACTCACACGCATATACCGTGGGGTGTACAACTTTTAAATTCTTACCATGAATTGAAAATTAAAAATTAAAAAAATGGACAGTATTGATTTAGAGATTATAACTTTTTTTTTTTTTTTTTTTTTTGAGACGGAGTCTCACCCTGTCGCCCAGGCTGGAGTGCAGTGGCCGGATCTCAGCTCACTGCAAGCTCCGTCTCCCGGGTTCACGCCATTCTCCTGCCTCAGCCTCCCGAGTAGCTGGGACTACAGGCGCCCGCCGCCTCGCCCGGCTAGTTTTTTGTATTTTTTAGTAGAGACGGGGTTTCACCGGGTTAGCCAGGATGGTCTCAATCTCCTGACCTCGTGATCTGCCCGTCTCGGCCTCCCAAAGTGCTGGGATTACAGGCTTGAGCCACCGCGCCCGGCCAGATTATAACTCTTAAATCTTCCACACTTTAGCCTTTAATTTCTTAGGCCAACATAATAAATTACTCAGTTTTAATAAATTGACATCATCTATCACATAAAATTAGTGGTTTAAGTCCCCTGGTATTGGCTCTGTGGTTTTTTTGTATTAAATTTTAAAATACTTTTGGTTTACATTTATATAGGAGCTATAAGCCTAAGAAATTTATACCTAATGTTAGCTTTGTAAACATTTAAATCATACCATAATAAATATTTTGTTAATATTGTTGGTTCATGAGGATTTCTTTCCCGCAAAAGGAGTCTCAACTTCTAAGTTTGAAAACAATGCTCTCAATCCAGACATGAAGCTGAATTTTTCTGTATAATTTAAGGGGAAAATCAAAATTGCAATTTTAATGTAAAATCAACAGAAAGTCAATAATTTCAAAAAAGCGACTTGGAAATGCAAGGACATGAATTTTTAAAAATCTGAAGATGTCAAGAATAAAAAGTATGTGGAAACATAGATAACAATGGGATATGTTAGAAGTATAACATTCTGTAGTCAAAAGTGAGCAGTAACTTTCAAAAATTAATAACCTTGACTATACATAACCATCAGTTATGTGTAAGGTACTATGTGATATGTGAGAGTGAAAGTATATTGCTATTAAATTGATTATAGGAAACCAAATTTACCATCCTGCTGGTTCCTTCACTGAGTTAAATACATCTTTAATGTGCTCATTTTATATTTGCAATAATGTCATGTTTTACTATTTGAAAATTATATTTTGACAGTTTTTGAAAATTCCACCAAGAAGTGCATTCCACCAAATTTTCGAAATTCCACCAAGAAGACCCAGACATGTCTTTTCTTGACTCCCCAAGTGATTCCAGTGGTTATCAAAATTTCCCTTCTTAGGCTCTATTTTTCTGTTTGCTTTGCTTTTCTGTCTCTGGCTTTGTTTCCTTTCCCAGTCCTTGTGCAACTTTGGTTCTGATTCTGGTTTGCTTTCCCAGTTGGTGACAGCAATGAAGAGGAATACAATTTTCTTGTCTGCCCATTCTGTAATCTCTGTCATGTAAAGATCAAGATTTATTCTCTGACAAGTGAGGAATGATAGATCATCTTTTTAACGGTATCTTACTTGTTTGTGATTGGGTTTGTTTTGGTTTTTTGTCTGTCTCACTTTTGCAAGATAAAACAGCCTTTTGAGACCTGGGCTGTCTTCTCATCAATGGGTAATTCATTTTTCTCTTCCTTATCTCTCCTAAAAGTTCTATGAATTGGACTTTCTACAAAGAAGGAAGTTCTCAGAGCCTTGATGGAAAGGATTATACCAAGTGCTTCTACTCATTGATACTTCAAGCAACAGACACATGTATATTCAAGAAGCAGCAGAAAACCAGATTTGAACTGATGAGAGAAACTGATTGTGATTATTTGTTTGGAAAATTTTAGGTATAGTTTTAAGTTTTATGAGAGAAGCATTGTCTCTTTCTTCTTGATACATTGCTATCCCTTCATTTATTAACACTCTTTAAATGATACGTTATTCTCACTAACCCCTCAGAATTCATAAACAAATAAAGTCTCTTTTCTTTTAATGGTTAATGTAGTTTTTGTGCAGAGGATTAATAAGAATCTGTCCTCCATTTTACAAGGATATAATATGACAGAACAATTACACAACCAAATTTGTTGAATTTTCTGGAGTTTTATATATGAAAATATATGTAATTATTCTTATGTAATAAACCTACCATTTTTTAATAAGTGCTGTTATTTGTTTGTTGTACCAGTTTCTACAAAGCCCTCCTAAGAAATTTGTCCATTCTATGACTAAGGGAATTTCTTCAGGCTAGAGAGAGAAATGATATCACATAAAGCCTTATATAAGTGTTACAGCTCTTTTAGAATTTGTCTGTCAGGTATTCCATTTTTTTTTTTTTTTTTTTAACACCAGAAAACTCCTCACAGAAAAAGAAAAATCCTGGATCTTGAGGAAACAATGAAGAGCAAAGAATTAGTAAGCATTGGCAGTAAATAGAAAAGACTACTTTTTCTTCTTATTTATAAATAATGCATATGACTTTAAAGCAAAAGTTATAACGTTGTCTTAAGGGATTTAGATGTATGTGATGTGATACACATGACACTTATGGCATAAAAATAGCAGCCTGGAGAGGAGGGCAAGTGAACCTGTGTAGTTGCAGGGTTCTACATCTTACAAAAAGCAATAAAATATTTATTCTAAATAGACTGCGAAAGTTAAGGACATATTATAAAATCACTAGGAAAATCACTAAACATAAATAATACAAAGAGGTATAGCTTAAAAGCCACAAAATACCTTATATACTGTCTCTGTCCATTTGTATTGCTATAAAGGAATATGTGAGGCTGGGCAATCTGTAAAGAAAAGTGGTTTATATTCAGCTCACATTTCTGCAGGCTGTACAAGAAGCATGGTGCTGGCACCTGCTTAACTTCCAGCGAGGTCCCCAACATGCATCCACTCAAGGCAGAAGGCCAAGGGGAGCTAGCCTGTATATTGATCATATGGCGAGAGAAAAGAAGCGAGAGGCGCAAGGTGCTACGTTCACTTTTAATAACCAGCTCTAGAAGGAACTTTTATAGAAACTAATAGAGTAAGAATTTATTATCAAGAGGATGGCACCAAGCTGTTAATAAGGGATCTGCTCCCATGACTCAGACACCTCCCATCAGGCCCCACCTCCAACACTGGGGATCAAATTTCAACATGAGACTTGGGAGGGGCCAAACAAACCTCATCTAAAACATAGCATACAGAGTTTTGGAAATATTTGAATAATTTTTTAAAAGGTAGGAGAGGAACAATAGTGGAATAAAAAGAACAGCAGCAAACAGAAGAAAAAAAATGCTATGGTAGACATGAATCCAATCATATCAGCAATCTGATTAAATATTAACTATGCAATTCAAATAGAAGGCAGAGGTTCTCAGAATGGATTAAAAAAGCAAGGACAAATATACGCTGCCCAAGAGAAACACAATTTATATATAAAGAAAGACATAAGTTGAAATAAAATGGATTAAAAATATATATACCAAGCAAAAAGAATAAGAAGGTTGAAGTGCCCATACTAATATCAGATAAGTTAGACTTCAAGGCAAATAGTATTATCAGAGTTAATAAAAATAATAAAGGAAGACATAAAATTATAAACATGTATGAATCTACTACCAGAGATTTGAAATATATGAGATATGAAAGCAGAAATTGGCAAAATTAAAGGGAGGATTATACAATTCTATAATCAAAGTTGGAGATGTTACCACCTCACCCACAGCAATTGATGAAAGAACCAGACACAATCTCAGTAAAAACGTAATCTGAAAAATACCATGGACCACCATGACATAATTAACAAAATCAGCAACTGCAGAATTCACATGATTTTCAAGTGTATATGTAGATGATATATTCATTGTATTAGTTTGTTCCCACACTGCTATAAAGAACTACCTGAGACTGGGTAATTTATAAGGAGAAGAGGTTTGATTGGCTCACAGTTCCACAGGCTGTATAGAAAGCAAGGCTGGGGAGGCCTCAGGAAACTTACCATCATGGCGGAAGGCAGAGGGGAAGCAGGCACATCTCACCATAACAGAGCAGGAGAGAGTAAGCAAAAGGGGAAGTGCCACACCCTTTTAAACAACCAGATCTCATGAGAACTCACTCACTATCATGAGAACAGCAAGGGGAAAATCCACCCCCATTATCCAATCAACTCCCACCAGGTCCCTCCTCCAGCATTGGGAATTACAATTTGATACGAGATTTGAGTGGGGACACAGAACCAAACCATATCTTTCACCAATATAGAGCATAGAACCATAAAACAGGTTTCAATAAATTTTAAAAAATCAAAATTCTACAGAGTATGCTCTCTGATTGCAATAGAATTAAGTTGGAAATCAACAATGAAAACATACATATTACTGCAATACCTCTGAGATTTTAGAGCAAGCAAAAATTTCTCAGAACTCAAAGACCACAAATAATTTAAAATTTTATAAATTGGGCTTCCTCAAAATTAAAAATTTTGCTCTTTGAAACACATCATTAAGAAAATGAAAAGGCAAACTACTGGGCAAAATATTTTGCAACACATATGTATGGCAAAAAACTTTGATTCAGAATAGCTAAAGAATTCTCACAACTCAATGAGAAGACAAACACCCAGTTTTAAAAGTGGGTAAAAGTTGTGAACACTTCACAAAAGAAGATACAAAGTATATGAAATATAAAGTACATGCAAAGATGCTCAACATCACTAATCATTAGAGATTTCATATTAAAATTACAGTAAGATACAAGTACACATTCATTAGAATGACTTTTTTTTGACTTTTTTTTTTTTTTTTTTTTTTTTTTGAGACGGAGTCTTGTTCTGTCCCCCAGGCTGGAGTGCAGTGGCACAGTCTCGGCTCACTGTAACCTCTGCCTCCTGGGTTAAAGTGATTCTCCTGCCTCAGACTCCTGAGTAGCTGGGATTACAGGAGCCCGCCACCACTCTCAGCTAATTTTTGTATTTTTAGTAGAGACAGGGTTTCACCATCTTGGACAGGCTGGTCTTGAACTCCTGACATCGTGATCCTCCCACCTTAGCCTCCCCAAAGTGCTGGGATTACAGGCGTGAGCCACCATGCCCATCCAGAATGACTAAATTTTTAAAAATAAAAATAACCTTACGAAGCCTCAGTGAGATATGAAGCAACTAAAAATCTCATTCACTGCTTTGGGTTTGTATTAGTCTGTTCTCACATTGCTATAAAGAACTACCTGAGACTGGGTAATTTATGAAGAAAAGAGGTTGACTCACAATTCCTCAGGCTATACAAAAAGCATGACTAGGGAGTCATCAGGAAATTTACAATCATGACAGAAGGCACAGGGGAAGCAGGCACATCTTACATGGCCAGAGAAAGAGGAAGATAAAGATGAGGGAGGTGCTGCACATTTTTAAACAACCAGATCTCGTGAGAACTCACTCATTATAATGAGAACAGCAAGGGGGAGATCTGCCTCCATGATCCAATCCCTTCCCACCAGACCCTTCCTCCAATCCCCTGTGTATAGGGGATTACAATTCGACATGAGATTTGGGTGGGGACAGAAATTCAAACCATATCAGATTTTGTGGAACAGCATGGCCGCTTTGGAAAACAGTTTGACATTTCACAAAGAGTTAAACAGTTACCTGCCATACAACTTAGCTATTCTACTGCTAGGTATTTACACAAGAGAACCCAAACATGAAAAATTTGTACATGAATGCTCATAACAGCTGTATTTTTTAACAGTTAAAATCTGGAAACAACCCAAATGGCCATCAACAGGTGAATGGATAAACAGAATGTGATATATCCGTATCATGAAATACTAAACTATCGAGACACACAACAAGGATGAATATCAAAATTATTGTGCTTAGTGAGAGAAGCCAAGCAAAGAAGAAGAGTATATACTACATGACTGAATGTAAAAAACATTCCAGAAAATGCCATCTGCAGAGACAGGAAGTAGGTCAGTAGTTGCCTGAAGACAGACGAGAGACAGATTACAAAGAGGAAGAGAAAACTTTTGGCTGTGCTGAAAATGTTTTGTATCTGGATTTTAGAGATGATTTCATGGGTGTATACACACGTCAATGACATTGACATTGCCAGTGTCACTCGATCAAATTACACATTTTAAACATAGGCATTTTATGCACGCTGGACTTAAAACCTGGGTGATGCGTTGACAGGTGTAGCAAACCACCATGGCACATGTTTAGCTAGGTAACAAATCTGCACATCATGCACATGTATCCCAAGACTTAAAATAAACCTCTGAATTTTATTATACTTCAATAGAGATATAGGAAAATTTTAAAATAATTCAGTGTTGAGAGAGCAACTATAGAAAAAATAAGATGAGCCATGGGTTGATACTTTATTGAAGCTGGGAAACAAGTGCAAGGGTATTTATTACAGGCTCATCTTTACTTCTGCATATGCTTAAAATGTTGCTAATAAAATGTTTCTGAACTTCTGTAAAGAGCCTATGCAAAATACAATCTTGGTTTCTTAAGAAATCTGCAGAATTTTCTGGTCTTGGTAGTTGCTTAGCACTCTAATCTCTGTATTTGCTGACCATATTATAAGGTGACATAAACTAAGTATATTAGTTTATACTCTTGCTATACATTTGTAAATGAACCAGGCCAAAGACCAGGGTTTTTTTTTTTTTTTTTTTTTTTTTTTTTTTGGAGATCAAGAATTATTTTTGGAGATTATTTATGATTTTAATGTGGGACTGCTAAGGAAAAAAATATCCAAAATTTGGAAAAAGGCAAAAGGATGACTACATTTTCTTTCAAGTCATGCACGCACACATGTGTAGCACACACATTCAAAGATTATTTAATTCTCTAAATTATTTGCCTCTGTTTGGTTTACAATTTACTATTGATTAGGGTATTTTACCACTCAATCAGGGTAGATGTTAACTTGTAGAAAAACTTATGTTGGTGTAGAGGAATGCTTGTGATTTTTGCACATTGATTTTGTATCCTGAGACTTTGCTGAAGTTGTTTATCAGTTGAAGAAGCTTTCGGACTGAGACAATGGGGTTTTCTAGATATAGGATCATGTCATCTGCAAACAGAGACAGTTTTGACTTTCTCTCTTCATATTTGAATACCCTTTATTTCTTTCTCTTGTCTAATTGTCCTGGCCAGAACTTTCAATACTATGTTGAATAGGACTGGTGAGAGAGGGCATCCTTGTCTTGTGCCGGTTTTCAAAGGGAATTCTTCCACCTTTTGCCCATCCAGTGTGATATTGGCTATGGGTTTGTCATAAAAGCTCTTATTACTTTGAGGTGTGTTCCATCAACACCCAGTTTATTGAGAGTTTTTAACATGAAGGGATGTTGACATTTATCAGAGGCCTTTCCTGCCTCTATTGAGATAATCATGTGGGTTTTGTCCTTAGTTCTGTTTATGTGATGAATTAAGTTTACTGATTTGCATATGTTGAGCCAGACTTTCATCCCTGGAATGAAATCGACTTGATCCTGGCAGATAAGCTTTTGGATGTGCTGCTGAATTCGGTTTGCCATTATTTTATTGAGGATTTTTGCATCAATGTTCATCAGGGATATTGACCTGAAGTTTTTTTGTTGTTTCTCTCCCAGGTTTTAGTATCAGGATGATGCTGGCCTCATAAAATGAGTTAGGGAGAAGTCCTTACTTTTTCAATATACCCAAAGGAAAATAAATCATTCTTTTATAAAGATACATGCATGCATATGTTCATTGCAGCACTATTCACAATAGCAAAGACATGGAATCAACCCAAATGCCCCTCAATGATAGACTGGATAAAGAAAATATACGACATATACACCATGGAATACTATGCAGCCATAAAATGGAACGAGATCATGCCCTTTGCATGGACATAGATGGAGCGCAAAGCCATCATCCTCAGCAAACTAACACAGGAACACAAAATCAAGCACCACGTGTTCTCACTTATAAGTGGGAGCTGAACATTGAGAACACATGGACACAGGAAGGGGAACAACATATACTAGAGCCTGTTGGGGGGCCAAGGGAGGGACAGGATCAGAATACATAGCTAATGTATGCGGGGCTTAATACCTAGGTGACGGGTTGATAGGTACAACAAACCATCATGGCACACGTTTACCTATGTTACCAACCTGCACGTTCTGCACTTGTATCCTGGAACTTAATTTTTTTAAGAAAACTTATAATAATACAAATAATTCTTGGCAAATAACAATGAAAATAAATTTTGCCTCCTAAAGATTAGTAGAGATGTTATTACAGTAAATCCAAATGACTCCTGTCAGGTAAAAAATAAAAAAAGATACTCCCAATATTATATTTAATTGCTCTAGAAGACATTGACTAGATTGTCCCTAACTTAGCAATCTTTCATTCAATTTTTTCAGTGACTACACTTGTTCTCTACTATACTCCTTTGAACCAGATTTATCACACTTAGGGCTAATTAAAAAGGTAAATCTTTAATGTGCTCACTTAAAAAAGAAATTGTGTAGAAATACCGAAATCCTGTATTAGTATCAGGCACACTATCTCTCCTTAAGGATCGAGTGGAGACATAAAGGAGCAAAGGCAAAATCAAACCACACTTTATTGATATTGGCACAGCCTGAAACCCCAGTGTGGAGCTCTATGTTAACGGTTCAAGAACTAAAGAGTGATTTCTCCTTCTTCCTAGCCCCAAAGCTAAATTTTATTATCAAGCAGCTACCCCAGACTTTTAAATGAAGAGAGTAAGGTGGGTGGTCAGACTGCCCTATGGATCAGCCTGCCTGCCACTCGGAAGAAAGAGAGAAGAAAGGGTCATATCCATAGGCAACCTTTTAACCAATATTAACCCTTTGGCAAATGTGGCCTAATCAGCATCCTGAAATTTGATAAATCAAATTAGCCACAAAATTCTTTTTATTGTGGTAGCAAGGATTAGGAGAGTGACTGGGCCTTGAGTTAGCTAATCCCCTAGATAGATGCCTATCTTCTATAGTAAAACGGATGTGAAAATAACGTGGGATGGGTTACAATCTAGTTGGAGAGGTCAGACTTTGGACATTAAGTAGTGTTAAACTAAATTTGGCCTGAGGATGTGAGTCCCTTCCAACTAACTGCAGCCTCACTTAGAACATAAACTAACAGAAGACCTAATTTAGGAGAACTCCTGTAACAATACCTGAGTCTCAGCCAGTGACTAACAGCTGAGCTTCAGTTCATTGCAGGTGGACAACTGATCAGACCTTGTTCAAAAAGGCAAACACCGAGTTGCAACCAAAAGAGCTATCTCTGCATCTTACTTCCTCTTCTGTTCATTAATGCTGCCTGACCACGTTGTGGGCTGGAGTTCTCCAAACTTGTTCTGGTTTTAAGGGTAGTAGGTTCAAGAATTATTCTTTGCTCAATGAAGCTCTGATAAATTTAACTTGATGAAAGTTTTTCTTTTAACAATAGTAAGAGAAGAGCTATTAATACAGATGTTCTAGGGTAAAGGAAGGAAATGTTACTATAGACTGGGGTGTTGTAAATGAACTTTGATGGGTGAAATGCAAGATTTTTTTTTTTGGAAAGAAGCAGTGACAGGAAAATCCAGGAACGCTTTGGGATTCTAGGAAGTGGGAGAGTACAAGTTCTATCCTGAGATACCAATTCTAATTCTTAAGAAAGAAGAGAGACTTTAATACAAATTCATGCATATTTAAAGAAAATATAAAAAGATGATGAGGGGGAGGGGAGAGTCAATGCAGCAGGACCAGAGGCGCAATGCTAAGTTCTAACACACACTGACATCATTGCAATACCCTGGAATAAAGGAAGCCCTAGCTTCCAGCAGTCAGGACTTCTCTCTCTGCAAGCATAGCCTCAAAGCACCTCTGAGGGATGGCTCCCAAGACATTTCATTGCTTGAAGTTTAGCAAGTTTGAATTACCCTCTAGACATCAACATTAACTTCAGAGGTACTCATTGTTAATCTCCTTCTAAAATAAATTGGATTGGATGAAAGAAAATAAATGGTGGAAGAAGGATGTGTTTGGTTGGGAAAAAGAAAAGAGGGTGTTACAGAGGCTCAACCCCAGACTGAGCAAACACTGAAGCTTGGTATGACACAGAACCTGCAGTGGAAAAGCCAGTCCTGGCTATGCCACTAGCTGTCTTGGACAAGCCATTTAACCACTCTGATCTTGTTTCCATATCTGTAAAATCAGAGAATTAAATCAAGAGAAACGATCTCCTAGCTTCCTCCGACTCTAATATTTTAAACTTTAATTGTGAGTACTAGAAATTAAAGTTAACAGTAGACAAACAATAGAAAAGGAAAGGGACTAAATTTCACAGAAGTAAATCAGCAACAATCACTGGTTCTAACCCCTTTACAACACCTTTAAGTTGTTTACTTTCTGAATAGAAACCAAGCATATTAGAGAATGAGACAATCATAGTCCTATTCACAATACTGAAACAAACATAAAAAGAACATCAAGGACAACAACAAAAACACATGGTCATTGTTTTATTAATGAGATGCTGCCTCCTGCAGTACAAGGTCAACATAACACTTAAGCTTCAAATGTTTGCTCACAGCAAAACTATTTTATTTTAGTGGTCTTGCTTTGGGGAGGGTTTTTTTGTACATTTTTTTTTTGTTGTATTTTTAAAATTAGGGTGATGGGAGAAAAATGGGATATCAGCTTTTAAAAATTGCAGTCATTTGAAGGAAAATGCTCTCTAACTCATTATGCAAGTGTCTCTGAGAGTTGGTTGCCTTTACACGTTCTCTGGAGCCTGGCTTTCTTCTCTGTGCTTTGTGCCACCTGGTTTGCAGCTGAACAAAGAACAATCCTCTCCATTTTGCATTAGTCTTGCTTGAAGAGTTCATAAGAAAACAGTGATACCAATTGTGGCAGGCTCTTGAGAAAGTGTAATTACACAGAAACAAATAGGGTATGTGTTAGCCTAAATATGTCTGGAGTGATTTATTATTCTTGTTACAGTTCAATAAGTTTTTGTCTTTGATGTGGGGGTTTTCACTGAAGAAAATGTATGGCAAATTCTAACAGTAAAATCAGCATTACAAGAGCATGAACTCTGGATCCACACTGCCTGGGTTTGAAATCCAGTTCTGGCCCTTACCAGCTATGTGACCTGGGTTAAGTTACTTAACCTCTCTGTGCCTATTTCCTCAGTAATGAAATAGGAATAATAGTAACATTTATATTCCTGTTGAATGAGTTAATATTTATAAAGCCCTTAAAACAATGACCAGCATGTAGTCAGTGCTACATAAGTATTGACTAGCACTGTATAAATATTTGTTCAATAAACTCAGAGGGGGATGAAGACCTAAATTCTTACTTTCTCATATATTAATATTTTTCCTTTCATAATCAGCAATCATGTCTCTTTTCTGCATCTCTATCTTTAATAATTGCTATCTTTTTCCTATCCTTTTTTCTCAGATTTATTCTTTCTTGTTTTCCCACCATTAAAGAAGAGGAGAAAATAAGAATCAAAGTATCATAGAACAGGAAAGTATTTCTAATGGGGTTTAGTCCTTTCATCCACAAGGAAAAGGAACTGAAACCTAAAGAGTTTAACTGACATGCTTAGGGTCAAATAAGCTGATAAATGGCTGCTTCCTATCAGACATTCAAAAACTCCTTCCTCTCAGAGGAAATTATTTCTGATACTGAACTTCCCATTATTGCCCACCTCTCTTCTCTCTCTACCATATCTTACTCCAGCATAGGGCTGGGGACTGAGTATCTTGCTCAACTATATTCTTCATTACCTTTCTAATCTGGTTACTGCAATTCCCTTTTGCTGGCATATATAACATGCCCACAGTTCTGGAACAAAAATGAAGACACAGGATAGGATAAGAGTTTCTTTTTTGTTGTTCATAATATGCAAATTAAGATACATAAAATGAGTTAGGAATTTAATTATATTCCTATATATTTTATATAAATTATATATAAATTATATATAATATATAAATTATATATAAATTATATATAATATATAAATTATATATAATATATAATATATTATATTATAGGAATTTATTATAGGCATAAAATTTAAATCACAGATGATTTTGCATTTAGAGAATTAACTTTATTTAAAAGGTGAAGTTGCATGAAATTCATACTGTTCTAAAATTCAGATGTGTACTATCCTGTACAGGAGGAAAAAGTGGCTTCCCTCCACCCTTCTAGATTCTTTGGGCAAAACGTTAAATTAGCATAAGGCAGATTAACAAGAGAAAAACCATTTTAATTACCTACATAGCATAGGGGAGTTCCACAAAATATGAGACTTGAAGAAGGGTCAGATGATTGAAGCTTATGCAGCATACTGAGCTATAGAAAGTAACAGGAACTTGAAGCTGCTAATGGGGAGGAAGGATGAGGATCACAGAAGTTATGGAAAGATGAGAAGATGAAATGTATAATGAATAAACATTGCCCTATAATGCATAATAATAAATAAAAGGTCTCAGAGCAGCCCTCTTTTAGATATAGATATTTTTGCTAATGTAGATTTCCTTCATGGATATAAATTTATTTATTATCACACAGATTTTCAGTGTTAACAGCTTTTCAGGGATACTCCTCTTGTGTCTGCAGTTCTCACCTTAAAGTATGCCAGAGAAGTATATTTTGGGGTGGCATATGTTTCTTATGGTCATATTTTGGGATGATGTGTCCTGAGCCCCAACTGTCCCATATCTACAAGTGTATACCGCATACAATTTTAAAAACATGCATATTCAAGCCTCTAGAATCTTATTGGTTCCCATGTTGTGTTCTTTCAGTCACTGGGCAATAGGACCTAGGACCACCAAGGTATATACACAGGCACGATTTAATTATTCATCATTGTTTATTGAAGTAACTACTATCTGCAAAGATTTGGTGATACATTAAATTGAAAAAAAAAGAAAAAAGGCCCAGCAGTGTAGCTCACAGTTTAGTGGAGAAAACAAAACAAACAAACAAACAAAGACAATTAAATCAGTTTGTTAGCTGTTAACATGAAGAAAAACATACAAAAGTATCGGGACCTCAGTTAAGAGTTAAATGTAGAGCAAAAGATATAATAGCATAATCCAGTCTGGTTGGAGAGAGATAATTAATAAACAAATACACGTAATTATCAATTGAGACTACCACTGTGAAGGAAATGATCAGGGTATGAAAATGAATGAGAAAAATAAACAGGTGGAGGCCAATCTATTCGGTGTATCTGGGAAGGTTTCTCCTGGAAGTGACCTGCAACTGAAACCTGAACAGTGAGTGGAGTGAAAAGTGCTCTAGGGGGAACAGCATGAGTGCAAAGTCCTGATTCAGTAAAGAGCTCAGTGCTCCTGAGCTTTGGAAGGAGGCCAGCTGTGTTTGCTGGTTCTGAGCAATGAGTGATGGTACACGATGAAGCTGGAGGTCATGCAGTTTGCGGGGGTTGGGGGAGGGCACGGCGGGAGCCAGTGTGAGGTGGAGAGATGTTGGTCAAAGGGTACAAAGTTTCAGTTAGACTGGGTGAATAAGTTCTGGAGATCTATTGTAATGCATGGTAACCACAGTAAATAATAATTTATCTTCTACTTTAAAATTACTAAGAGCTTAGAACATAAATGTACTCATCACACACAAAAAATGGTAAGTGTGAGGTGATGAATATGTTAATTAGCTTTAACCATTTCATAAGGTATACATATATCAAAACATGATGTGGTATACTTTAAATACATGCAATTTTTATTTGTCAATTATACCTTAATTAAAAAGATAAAAATAAGACAAAATGAAAAAGATGAAGCTAGAGGGAGAGGCAGGAGCTGGAGCCTGCAGAGACCCAAAGACAACGTTGAGCTTGTATTCTATCTTAAGTGCAGTTGCGAACCTCTGAAACATAAGCAAGGAAATTACGATTCCATTTACATTTTAAATAAATTACTTACTGATTACTAGTATGGAGAATGAATTGCAAGGGATAATAATAAAAGGGGGAGACCAATTAGAAAGTTCATTCAGTGGTACCGTGAAGAGATGACGATGAATTTGAGCAAAGTTAGAGGGTGGTAAAAACGTGGGAGAAAAATCAACTCAAGACACATTTAGGAGTTGAATGTATATTTGGTTCAGTGTGATAAAGTGGATGTTCATTTAAAGCAGTGGTCCCCAACATTTTTGGCACAACGGACCAGTTTTGTGTAAGACAGTTTGTCCACAGACTAGGTTGGGGTGGTTTCAGGATGATTCAAGCACATTACCTTCATTGTGTACTTTATTTCTATTATTATTACATTGTAATATATAATGAAATAATTATATAACTCACCATAACATAAAATTAGTGGGAGCCCTGAGCTTGTTTTCCTGCCACTAGGCAGTCCCATATGGAGGTGATGGAAGACAGTGACAGATCATCAGGCATTAGATTCTCATAAGAAGTGTGCCAGCTAGATCCTTCGCATGCACAGTTCACAATAGGGTTTGTGCTTCTATGAGAATCTAATGCCACTGCTGATCTGACAGGAGGCAGAGCTCAGGCGGTAATGTCGGCAGTGGGGAGTGGCTATAAATACAGATGATACCTTGCTCGCTAGCCCACCACGTACCTCCTGCTGAATGACCTGGTTCCTAACAGGCCATGAACCAGTACCAGGAATTAGGGACCCCTGGTTTAAAGGATACTTCCAGATTTTTGGCCTAAGTTTTCTTTCTCAATCTCACCTTGTATTTCTTCATGCCCTAGTCATCTTTGTTGTGCTCCTGGCATACTGTGGAGAGATACAAGATAATGAAATCCAGGCTATGCTCTTAAAATTTGCAAGCTCTATCATGTTATTGGCATAAAACAGACACATAGATCAATGCAACAGTTTAAGGAGCCCAGCAACAAAGCCACACATTTACAGCCAGTTGATTTTAATAAAAGTGCCAAGAACCTATAATGGGGAATAGAGGATCTTTTCAATATATGGTGCTTGGAAAACTGGATATCAGTATGTAAAAAAAAAAAAAAAAAAAAGAAAGAAAGAAAGTAAAAAAAGAAATTGGACCCTTATCTCACACTATATGCCAAAATTAACTCAAAATGCATTAAAGATTTAAACATAAGACCTAAAACTATAAAATTACTAAAAGAAAACGTAGGGAAAGTCTCCATGACATTGGTCTTGGCAATGATTTTTTGGATATGACCCCAAAACATTGGCAATAAAAGCAAAAATGGACAAATGAGATTACATCAAACTAAAAAGTTTTTGCCCAGCAAAGGAAACAATCAGCAGAGTGAAGAGACAGCCTATAGAATGGGAAAAAAATATTTGCGAACGATACATCTAATAAGGATAATGCCAAAATATACAAGGAACTCAACAGCAAGAAAACAAATAACCCAATAGAAAAAAATTAAAAATTGGCAAAGGACCTGAATAGACATTTCTCAAAAAGAGACATAAAAATGGCCAACAGATGCATGAAAAAAATGCTTGACTTCACTAATCATCAGGAATATGCAAATAAAAACCACGGTGAGTGGTTAGAATAGTTAATCGCTAATGGCCTGTTAGAATGGCCATTATCAAAAAGATGAAAGATAACAAGTGTTGGTTGGCAAGTATGTGAGGAAAAGAGAACCCATGTACTGTTGGAAGGAATGTAAATTAGTACAGTCGTTATGGAAAACAGTAGGAGCTTCCTCTAAAAATTAAAAATAGAATTATAACATGAACAAATAATCCTACTACTAGATATTTATCCAAAGGAAATGAAATCAGTATGTCAGATATATCTCTGCACTTTTGTGTTCACTGCAGCATTATTCACAGAATCAACCTAATAGATGAATGGAGAAAGAAAACATGGTTATATATACACAATGGAATACTATTTAGCCTTAAAAAAGAAGGAAGTCGTAGGCCGGGCGCGATGGCTCAAGCCTGTAATCCCAGCACTTTGGGAGGCCGAGACGGGCAGATCACTAGGTCAGGAGATGGAGACCATCCTGGCTAACACGGTGAAACCCCGTCTCTACTAAAAATACAAAAAACTAGCTGGGCAAGGTGGCGGACGCCTGTAGTCCCAGATACTCAGGAGGCTGAGGCAGGAGAATGGTGTGAACTCAGGAGGCGGAGCTTGCAGTGAGCTGAGATCTGGCCACTGCACTCCAGCCTAGGCGACAGAGCAAGACTCTGTCTCAAAAAAAAAAAAAAAAAAGAAGAAAGTCCTGTCATTTATTACATGGATGAACCTGGAGGACATTATGTAAATTGTGTCAATAGACAAAATTATAGCAAATTTATTTTAAAGATCTGAATTGGCTTTTATTTGCAATTCTAAAAGTGGACAACACCAACACCTCAATCTATAAAATAAAAAGAGTGGCTGGGCACAGAGGCTCACGTCTGTAATCCCAGCACTTTGGGAGGCTGAGGTGGACAGATCATGAGGTCAAGAGACCATCCTGGTCAGCATGGTGAAACTTCGTCTCTACTAAAAATACAAAAATTAGCTGGGTGTGGTGGTGCACGCCTGTAGTCCCACCTACTCAGGAGGCTGAGGCAGGAGAATTGCTTGAACCCAGGAGGCGGAGGTTGCAGTGAGCCTAGATCACTGCCACTGCACTCCAGCCTGGCGACAGAGCAAGATGCCATAGATTAGATAGATAGATAGATAGATAGATAGATAGATAGATAGATAGATAGATAGATAAGATAGATAGATAAGATAGATAGAAAGATAGATAAGATAGATAAGATAGATAACATAGATAGATAAGATAGATAGATAGATAGATAGACAGACAGATAGACAGAGTTTCAATTAGCTGAACAAAGGAGGTTAGCTTTATCCCCAGAAAAGGAAACAGAGCAGAAACAGAAACAAAAAGTCGATTGTTTGTTTCAAAGTTACATTCCTTGTAAAAGTTAAAGCAGAAGGGAGTCCCTTCTGCAAGTAAAACTAGCCTGTTTGGGGATTTGGCTACTACCTCTCCTGATTTCTGGGAGAATCAGCTAAACAACTTAATTTCAGCTTGGTGGTGTGGAATTTTAGCATGAGTAACTCCATTTAGGTTGTCTGTTGGCCCTAGTGCAGGAGCTGGGTCCAAACCAATGGCTTCTTGTAAATTGTATTTAACAAGTGAAATACAACAGGCACAAAAAGATGAACACATTATCTCATATACATGTGGAATTTTAAAAAGTCAGACTCACAGAAGCAGAGAGTAGAATGGTGGTTATCAAGGGCTGAGGGAAAAGGAAAGTGGGAAAGGGGAAGTAGGATAGGGGAGACATTGGTCAAAGGATTCAAAATTCAGTTGTACAGGAGGAATAAGTTCAAGAGATTGATTGTACAACATGGTGACTATGGTTAATAACTATTATTTACTTGAAAATTGCTAAAAGAGTAGATCTTAAATGTTCTCACCAAAAATAAATGATAGGTATGTGAGGCAATGCATAATTAGCTTGATTTAGCCATTCTACAATGTATGCATCATATTTCAAAACATCATGTTGTCCACCATAAATACGTACAATAAAAATAAAGTTTGCAAGCTTTAGGAGGAAAATGTGGATTGGCTTTCTAAATACATTTTCACTGTGCTTTGAGAGTTCTAGGAAAAGCTTCATATGCCAAGATATCTCCTGGTATCTGTGCCTTAAATTTGACTCCTAGCATATTCATTTGGCCCTGGACAGCATTTCAGCTCTTAGTAATTTCCAATTGAAATGCAAACATCTTTAGCAAGGTCAAAACTATGTATGATTCATCCACGTCAGAAAAAAGCATTTGAGCAGATAGCTGGGAGGAAGTCTTTATCTTGGTTCCATCATTAGGTTGGGAAATGGAAACAAAAAAGAGGAAGGGCACTGAAAGAGGAAGTGGAGGATGCTCACTCTTGGCTTTCTCAGAGTTTGGCAGAAGAGCAGCCTTGGATATCACTTATGATTAGAATGTTATTTTCCTAGGATTTGAGTTTATGCAAATTCAAGTGGATGTTTAGTTGAACCAGATAAGAAAGGTGCATTTAGAATAGATTAGAATATTGCAAAGACTGAGAGGAAACCACACTGTGCTTGCAAACACGACGAATGTAATACTGTGTGATGTTCTTTTTCCGTGCTTGGAAAGATCAATAATGAAAGTAATTATGCTGGGAAAGCACACCCAGCTAGATATTTAGAAAAAGAAGGTGTTTGGAGCAATTAAAGTCAATGTCTTCAAAACAAGAAAATAATTGGAAGCTGAATGAGAGATCAGCAAGGACAGAGAGACCCAAGAAAAATCAGTACCAGATTCATTGTAAATCTAGATCTTGGCTTTTGACATTATATGCATAAAAAATTCTACAGGAAAGACAATTAAGAAAATGCAAAAACAAACCAGAAAGCTTACAAGCAATTATATAGAGAATGCAAATAATATTCCAAATATTTTATTCATTTATTCATAATTCTAAAACTGTTCATTGAAACCTTGCTACATTGATATCTGAGACATTTTAATCCATTTATTGTTTCACTGATACTTTTGGCAACTATTTATTAAGAACCTATCAGAGGATTTTAAACAGTGTAGCCAAAGGGTCCAATTTAGGATTTAGACAGTGTATTCTGAAGGTGTTGTTGAAGCCAAATTTGAGACAAACAAGAATACATACTGAAGGGAAGGTTAGGAAGCTGGTGAAATACTCTAGATAGCAGTTAATCAGAACCTGAATTTAGGTATATTGGTACCAATAGTAGGAGCAATAAACAATAATAATAAAAACAACTTGGCTGGGCACAGTGGCTCACGCCTGTAATCCTAGCACTTTGGGAGGCCGAGGCAGGCAGATCACAAGGTCAGGAGTTCGAGACCAGCCTAGTCAACATAGTGAAACCCCGTCTCTACTAAAAATACAAGCAAAATTAGCTGGGAGTGGTGGCAGGCGCCTGTAGTCCCAGCTACTTGGGAGGCTGAGGCAAGCTGGTTACAGTGAGCCAAGATCATGCCACTGTACTCCAGTCCAGGTGACAGTGTGAGACTCTGTCTCAAAAAAAAAAAAAAAAAAAAAAATTAACATATTGTAGCACCTGCCCTGTTCTGGACACCCTTTTAAGCAATTAACATGTATTAATTCATTTAACATTCACAAAAATCCTATACAGTAAGACCTATCACTATCCCCATTGTACAGATAAGAAAACTTAAGTAGAAAATAGTTAAATAACTTCTCTCAAAGTTATAGACCAAAACAGTAATAGAATAAGTAAGTGGTAAAACTGGGAGTGAAGATGAAGGGAAGAAATTTAAGAGATATTTACATGAAAGTTTTTCAAGTAATAATTAAGGAAAAATTTGGTAACCTTTTGTAAGTAGGAAAAGTTAAGAAAAACCCGATTTCCAGCTTGTGTCTCGGCTGTGGCAGTAATTGAGATGGGATAATAGCAGGTAAGGAGCCAATAGGTCTATTGGGAAGTGGATGGATTCAGTTTGAGATTTTAAAAATTTATTTTGTTCTTATTTTTATAGATTCAGGGGGTGTGCAAATACATGAATATATTGAGGCACCTGTGGAATAACTAAATGAATAGTGAGCAGGAATTTGGAAAAGTAAGTGTAAATCTCAAAAGAGACGTTTACAACAAAAGTATAAAATTGCAAGGCACTGGCATATAAATGGAAATAAAAACCATGAAGAGTTTTCACAGGAAAGCTACATTTATTAATAGCCTAATTAGGGAAGGAAATTATCCAGATTTAGTAGGCATCTGTTTCTTCCCTAAGGACCCAGTAGTCCTCACAGGTCCAGATATGTTCTTAGGTGGGTGAAAAATAAAAATGGGGGGGAGGGGTTATGGTCAATTTAGAGGAAGAATAAGTGCAGTATTTTAACTGCTTATAGTTCTCAAAGAAAACTTCATCTTAATGTCAATATATAATTTAGAGTCAAACAACTAAAATATTTCAAGCAGTAGAGTTTGCTGAAATAATGAAGACTTTTTTTTTTTTTCTCCCTTAGTGACAGGGCCTAGTTTTGTTGCTCAGGCTGCAGTGCAGTGGTGTGATCATAGCTCACTGCAGCCTTGAACTCCTGGGCTCAAGAAACCCTCTCACCTCAACCTCCCAAGTAGATGACTACAAGTATGTGCCAGCACATCTGGCTAATTAAAAAAAAAAAAAAAAATGCTTTTTCTGTAGAGACAGGGTCTTGATATGTTGCTCAGGCTGATCTCGAACTCCTGGATTCTCCCATCTTGAGCCCCCTAAGTATTCAGATTACAGGCATGAGCCACCATGCCTGGCCAAAGAGGAAATTCTTACTGTGGATTTATTTTAAAATGAAAAAAATGGTGGGGAGAATTTTATTTTAAAGGTGTAAAATAAGTAAGAATCATTATTTTTCTGAGAACTGCCAATCATCTAGTCAAAAGTGATAAAACTAAGTCATGACAAGAAACAAAATAAGTCTTTATGTCCACGTGCCACTGAAAATCCAATATAAAATATTTTTTCTTAGGGAGTTTTTTTTTTCTAGAGTATTTGACTTTGGATTCAGCTACAGAAATTATCTATAATATGTTGAAAAACAAAAGGTAGACATGTCCAGGTTAAGCAAGAGTGGAAAACTAAATCAAAATTAAAAGAATGCCATTCCTAGTTTGTCAAGGGACTGAAGTGATCTCTTAAGCATGTTCACTAATCCAAGGTCTCTGTCTCAGCCAGAGAAAAGATAGCACAGAAAAAGTAAAATAATATTTTAGGATATAATGATACATAAATCTACCAGCCTACTCTTATATTTACCAACTCATTTTAGAAAGTCCTGTGGCTGCGAGATGCCTACGTCTTGATGTCCCATTGCCAATCACCAAACAGATTAGATTGACAAATGCATACATGCATACATACATACATACATATGGAGATAAATAAATATCCTAGAATAGATATGCTTTCTAACTACTTGTCAATGAGTTATGAATACAATACTGTTTCTGCCCTAACAGATACTCATAGTCTGGTTAAGGGAACAAGTGAGGTTCTGCTTATCTGTCTTCTTGATAACTATACATTTCCCCTTTCTCTTTTTCTCTTCCTTTTTAACAAAATGGCGGTCATTGAACAACCAGTAATATGCCCAGCTCATACTCTTTCTTAAATTTCCTTAGTTTTCTGTATTACTAAAAATTCAGTGACACTTCCTTGTGTTGCCTTCACAGCGCTTATTGTTTAAACAATATATTTGGCCATTAATTGTTCATCATCTTGTGATTACCTGTATTATCTTTTTATGTCATGTTCAGATTATATCATTTCTATATATCTGCTATCCCCAACTGGATTATAAATAGTTTGAAGTCTGTAATATTGTTTCGTTCTTGCTTTTACCTCTCTATCATGCTAAAAAGAATTATTTGCATCCAGAAAATCTCTATAATTATTTCTTGATCAAACTATTTCGATGAATCAACATACTTGTTTTAAGAAAAGGTTCATTCATTCACTCATTCAGCCAAAAATTATTCATCACCTACTGTATGTCAGCCATTACAGTGAAAATGTTGTAATGAATTTTTAAAAGACCCTCATGTCTTGGAGCTTAGATATCAGAAGGGAGAGTGATGATAATTTAATACCCCAAGAGATAATATAATGTCAGATAGTGTTAAGAGCTCTGAAGAATAATAAGACAGGTAAAGGGAACATAGAGTGGTCAGAATGATCAGGGAAGGTCTCTCTGAACAGAAGTCTACCTGCCCAGGAAAAGGGAGCATTAAGTACAATGATCTGAGAGTGGAATGTCCTAATGAGATGAAGATACAGCAAGCAAGCAGGATGTTTGGGTCAGGGTGTGCTGAGGGAATAGGGGTGAAACAGGCTTGGAAAATGATTCCAGAAATTCATATCTTGGACCTGATCCAGTCATTAGGTAGCCTGTGATGTGGGGCACTATTCTGACCTTAAAATCACCAGTATGGTTAATTTTAACCTTTCTTAATTCACAGATCTGATGATTATTTAAAAAAAAATACATCAGTGCATTTTAAACAATGATAGAGGTTTATGACTATCACTTTAAATTCTCAATCTCGGCTTTAAGTTTTTCCAGGGGGTTCGCTTAGATAACCTCATTTTCTTTTCTTCTACAGTTTTCCTATAATACAACCTCACATATTTAAAGCAAAATTAACAAAGCAAAGAAATATAGATACATCCAAAATTGTAATGAGACATTTTAACATGCTGTTCTCACTAAGTCATAGGGCAAGTGAAACAGGAAAAGTTCCTTTGTCTCCCTCACAGGGTGTGTGATGGGGGTGGGGCTCGCTTCTTCAGTGTCCCGCTGGGCAAACCTCTAGGGGAGCATACAGACCAGCAGGCTGCAGGGCTCCAACCCCAAGGCAGTGTCTAGGGGTGAATGTTTGCAGCTGAAGCCCCAGTGAACGTGTGCTCTTTTAGTTTAGCTGTCCGTAGGTGGCTTGTGTTAACCAGCTCCGTTAGACCCTCTACCTTGTCACAAGGACAAAGGGCTTTCTGACAAAGACCGGGGTTCTTGCCTTGGTGTACTTCTTGCCTTGGTGTATGGAAAGAATTGGATGATATGTGAGCTTGGAGAATGAGTGCAAGGTTTTATTGCGTGGAAGTAGCTCTCAGCAGATGGGGGAGCCAGAAGAGAGATGAAATTTTCCCCTGGAGTCAGGCTGCCTGATGGCCTGGGCTCTCTTCCGACTGCCCCAGCCAAACTCCACGTCATTCTGCCAGTCAGTGGCCTGCTTGCGTGCTGGTGCCTGTCAGTGCATCCCTGTTAATGTCCAGCTACTCGTGCTTCCTCCGCTAACGTGCTCCTCTGAGTGTGTGTTCCTGTTGCCTGTGTGTTCCTCCTGCCTGTGTGTTCCTGCTGGGGTCTGGAGGTTTTTATAGGCACAGGATGGGGGCGTGGCAGGCCAGGGTGGTCTTGGGAAATGCAACATTTGGGGCAGGAAAACAAAAATGCCTGTCCTTACTTAGGTCCGTGGGCGTGGGGGGGCGGGGGGGAGTGGGGGAGGTGGAGGGGTGAGAGGGTGGGCCTCTAGCCAGGGACCAGGGACCCATGCCCTCCTGCACCCAGCACTTCCCTTCAGCACCCCCATCATTTAAAGGGACCACGCTCTCCCCTTCCCTACACGTCCTTTCCATATCATAAGTGGGCATAAAAATTAATGATATGGAACAATAAAACAAGATTTATAAACTTAAGTTTGGACCTATGTAACACTGTATCAATCTACTACAGAATATACCTTCTTTATAAGTTCACATGGAACACTTATTGACCATATAAAGAGTGATAAAGTGAGTATTAACAAATTTCAAAGAAAATCATACAGAGAAAGCTTTATGAATATAATCTATAAATTAGTGTTTTTAAAATACTAGAAAATTTCTCTTGAGTTAGAGCCATGTTACAAATCAGAAAAAGTTTTAAATGAAAAAAATTAAAATGTAAGATACCAAATTAAGAACATCTTCTTATTTTAGAGAAACTTTAGTCTTTAGGCATGCATTGAGAAACAATAAAGGCTAAAAAAAAATGAGCCAGGCCAGGCACCATGGCTCATGCCTGTAATCCCAGCACTTTGGGAGGCCAAGGCGGGCGGATCACGAGGTCAGGAGATTGAGACCATCCTGGCTAACACGGTGAAATCCCATCTCGACTAAAAATACAAAAAATTAGCGGGGCGTGGTGGCAGGCGCCTGTAGTCCCAGCTACTCGGGAGGCTGAGGCAGGAGAATGGCGTGAACCCAGGAGGCGGAACTTGCAGTGAGCCCAGATGGCGTGACTGCCCTCTAGCCTGGGCGACAGAGCGAGACTCCGTCTCAAAAAAAAAAAAAAAAAATTAACTAAACATCTATTTCAATACATTAGATAAAGAACATCAAATTAAACCCCTAAAATGTAGGGGTCGGGCATAGTGGCACATGCCTGTAATCTCAGCACTTTGGGAGGCTGAGGCAGGTGAATCACAAGGTCAGGAGTTCGAAACCAGCCTGGCCAACATGGTGAAACCCCATCTCTACTAAAAATACAAAAATATAGCTGGGTGTAGTGGCAGGCACTGTAATCCCAGCTACTCGGGAGGCTAAGGCAGAATTGCTCAAACCCGGGAGATGGTGGCTGCAGTGAGTCGAGATGGTACCACCGCACTCCAGCCCTCCAGCCCGGGAGACAGAGTAAGACTTTCTCTCAAAAAAAAAAAAAAAAAAAAAAAGGTAGGAAAAAGACTAAGTATTAGTAAAGGAATTTATGAACTGGAAAGTATACACACAATAGAAAGAATCAATGCCAAATGTTAGTTCTTTGAAAAGAATAATAAAACTGATAAACCACTGGTAAACAAGTAAAAGAGAGGGAAGACACAACCATATTAGAAGTGACAAAAGGAACAGCTTGTAGATATTAAAAAGGTTAAGGAATATTATGAACAGTTTATAACAATAAATATAAATTTAGGACAAATGGACAAATTCCCAGAAAAATATGACTCAACAAAGAAAGAGGAAATAGGATTTTACAACCATGAAAGAGACTGATTCAATAAAGAAGTCTTCCCACAACTAAACACCAAGCACAAATGGTTCCATTGGCTAGCTATCCAAACATAATTTATGCTCATTCTAAGAGGATGGCATAACTTTGATACCAAAACCCAAAGAAACAGTAAGAGAAAATTCAGATCAATCTAAGTATAAACAAAGATTCAAAAACTCTTAACAAAATAGTAAACTAAATCCAATAATATGTTTTAAAAATAGTACATTTTAACAAAGGAGAGTTTCTTCCAGGAATATAAGTTCAGTTTAACATGAGAAAGACAATTTAATTCACTATATCATCACCTTACCTCAATGCAGAAAATGTATGAATCTCATTTGACAATATTCAATATTTATGAATGATAAAAGGTATTTAGCAAAAATAGAAAAGAATATTTAATCTGGTAAAACAGGAATTGGCAAACTTTTTCTTGTTAAAGAGCCAAATAATAAATAATTTCAGCTTTGCAGGCCATATAATCTCTGTCACACTAAACAACTGTGCCACTGTGGCATGAAAATGGCCATAGACAATATATACACGAATGAGTGTGGCTGTGTTCTGTAAAACTTCGTTTACAAAAATAGGTGGCAGGCTGTATTTGGCCCACGAACCGTACATAGATTGCCATCTCCTGGGTTAGAGGATATCTAAAAAATGTGGGTTTTTTGGTACTTATAACAATTAATGATGAAATAATTTCCTTTAATATAGGAACAAGACAAAATATCCACTGTTACAATGTTGATTCACATTGTTTTGGGGTTCCAGATAGTACAATAAGACAAGAAAAACAAATAAAAGGTATAAAGATTAAAATAAGCAAATAAAGCTGTCATTATTTGCAGAGGAAATAATTGCATTTATATAAAATCCAAAAAAACCTACAGATAGTTTTTTAGTGATGAAAACTTAGCATTGTTCCTGGATACAAAAATCAATATAAAAACTTATTTCTACAGTTAAAAATAAAATTAAAAGTGGTACTATTTACAATAGTATCAAAAATACAAAGTACCTTAAAATAAATCAATGAACATATGTATAAGACTTCTATAGATAAACTTATGCAACTAATTGAGAAACAGTAAAAAGGACCCAACAAATGGAAATTAAAAACATGTTCAGGGGTTGGTATCTCCCTATTATAGTGATGTCAGTTCTTCCCAGATGAATGGATTCAATTCAATCACAAACAAAACCTCAATAGTCATTTTATAGAGTTTGACGAGGTGATTCTAAAATATACATGAAAGTTCAAAAGTCAAGAATAGCCAAAATAGTTTTGAAGAAGTACAAGGTAGGAGAACTTGCTATAACAGATGTCAAGACTTATTTTAAAACTGAAGTAAATAAAACAGTGTGGTACGAGCCTAGTGACAGAGAGCTCAGAGTCAGGCCACATTGGTATGGGCATCTGTATATGACAGAAATACCATAATCTATTAGTAAAGTCATGGCAGCTTTTTAAGTAAATGGTGCCAGGAAAACTGAATATCCATGTAGGGTAAAATAAATCAGACTGTTATTCACAAAATGTACTAAATCCAATCAGACAAAGACCAATATTAAAACAGCAAAATTATAAGTATTTATAAAATAATAGAGAAACATATCTATATGACTTGAGGGTAGGAAAAGTTTTTTGTTTGTTTGTTTGTTTGTTTTTTGAGATGGAGTTTCACTCTTGTTGCCCAAGCTGGAGTGAAATGGCATGATTTCGGCTCAGTGAAACCTCCGCCTCCCGAGTTCAAGTAACTCTTCTGCCTCAACCTCCCAAGTAGCTGGGGTTACAGATGCGTGCCACCAAGCTCAGCTAATTTTTTGAAATTTTAGTAGAAATGAGGTTTCACCATATTAGCCTGGCTGTTCTTGAACTCCTGACCTCGGTGGTCTACCAGCCTCAGCCTCCTAAAGTGCTGGGATTACAGGCATGAGCCACCACACCCAGCCAAGATTTCTTAAATAAGATGCAAACAAAGTTATTCATGAAGGAGTGATTGATAAATTTTGTATGTAACATTAAGGACATCTTCTTATCTAAAGAACTATGAAGAAAAAAATTACAAAAAAAGAGAAAGATATTTGCAATGCATAAACACACAAAAAACTGGTATATTCAAATCATTTCTATAAATAGATTTTTTAAAGATAATACAGAAGAAAAATGGGCAAAACTGTAACTAGGCAAAATAACAAAAAAAAAAATCATTGAATGTTGAAATGCTGAAATGTATGAAATGTTGCTCAATTTCTTTTTTTTTTTCTTTTTTGAGACGGAGTCTCGCTTTGTCACCCAGGCCGGAGTGCAGTGGCACGATCTCGGCTCACTGCAAGCTCTGCCTCCCAGGTTCACCCCATTCTCCTGTCTCAGCCTCCTGAGTAGCTGGGACTACAGGCACCCGCCACCACGCCCGGCTAATTTTTTGTATTTTTAGTAGAGACAGGGTTTCACAGTGTTAGCCAGGATGGTCTTGATCTCCTGACCTCGTGATCCGCCCGCCTCGGCCTCCCAAAGTGCTGGGATTACAGGCATGAGCCACTGCGCCCGGCGCTCAATTTCATTAGTAATAAGGGACATGCAAATTTCCATAACATTGTATGTTCATCACACTAACAGAAATTTTAAAAATTTATACTAAGTGCTGGTAAGAATGTGGCAATGGGAAATCCCATATATTGCTGGAAAATCATTTGACATTTTTTAGTAAAATTGAAGATTTGCATTCCTTCCACTTAACAATTTCATGTCCAGAGAAAGTAGTATAAATGCACACTTGAATAGAAGTACAAGGACAGTCATAGCTGGAAACAAGTCAAACGTCTTCCAATGGTAGGACAGATATAAATGCGGTATATTCATGCAATGAAATACTATACAGCAACGAAAATAAACTTTATGCTACAGCATATATAACAATGTGAATATGTCTCATAAATGTAATACTGAGATACAGTTGGTAGGCAAAAAGAAATATATGAGGCCATTCAAGCAGAGTTTCTTTTTTAAAGAAACAACTAAACTAAAATGTAGTTTTTAGAGATGGATATGAGGGATTAGTACTCCCTACCTTTCTTTACAGCTTGGCGAGAAAAGAGCACAGAATGAATACCTCTAGGTCAAAGAGATGAGGTTGTGATGAGAGAGGGACAAACACGGTTGGGGACTTCCTGGGAGCTGGCTACATTATATTTCTTGACCTCAGTGGTGACTATACAGTGTTTACCACATAATTATTTGTCCACATGACAAATATTTATTTTATCCATTTTTCTACATACATATTATACTTCATAATAAAGAAAAAACAGCAGAAAACAAAGTAATATATTTTCTAGGTTCTTCTTCACTGAAATCTTGAGTTTTCATTTGTTCTACCAAATAGCTATCATGCAATTTCTTATATTTTATAGGTTACATTTCCCCATTTAAATGTATTCACTGTATTATTGAATTTTGTTCCCTGAAGAACATAAGACTTCTCATCATGTTTAGCTGTATTGTAACAATCTGAATTTATAGACATTTAAAAATGCATACTATGTGGAATGGTAGTCTTCTCCAATGCCCACCTCAAAGCTAAGTAATATGAAAATCTGACCTGACATGGAAAACACAACAATAACATGAATATGCAAAGGATATATCAGGTTTTTTTCTATCAACCAACAGATGAAACTATGTAAGTGGCAAGGCTACTTTTGCACAGATATGACGTAGATTCCAAATACACGTAAAGGCTTAGAGCAATCTAACAAAATTGAATATCCAAAAGATGTTTTATCCTTGTATATAGTTTTCCAAACTTCCACCAAAAATATTATTATACAGAAGATACAAGAAACCTTAGGGTTTCAAATAAATGGTTTTAAGTGCTGGATTTTGGCCTAGGTTTAGAAAATATCAGTCCCACGTATTCTATAAGAGGCAATTACACTCAATCCCATAATATCATCTCAACCCCATACATTAAAAAAATGAAAATGAAAAATGACATTAATGGACACACTAAAAAACACTGAAGTAGTAACACTTTTAGAATACAGTTATCATGTAGCTATATTAGTCTGACATTATCCTGTGCCTAGAATCTGTCTTCTCAATTCTATTTTGAGACTTTTGGTCATTTCTCTGATAGCAATGCCAATAAAGCTGACAGTTGCCATTAATCTCAGTTCTATGAAAGAATAAATCATTCTCACAAGCAATTAAACAATAAACACATTAAAATAAGACCAATTAGAGCTAAGACTAGACATTTACCACATATTTATAACACAGGCTTGTCACAATCATTTCAACTTTAACTGGATGTTTCTTCAATAATTCTTTCCAACAGAAGCAAGATAAGATTGTGCTGTGGGAGTACCCAAATTCAGTAGAGTTGAAATACTTCATCAAGAATTTCAATCATACATCTGCAAAACTTTCCTTTGTACATTAATTTGTATGCCCAGGATTCGTCCTATGCTTTGTTTGCCAATAGTTTACCATGTGCAGTATGCTCTGAGGTTTGTAACTGTGCCAACTCTCTTTCACATTTCCAAGCTTTTAATAAATTGCCTTGCAAAGACAATGAAAGCTCACAGTCAGTGGCCACATGTAATTTTTTTCCTTTAGGTAGTCGTCATTATATAGACAACTGGTTTCAAGTTGTTTTAATAACTTGGCCCTTTGTGGGTATCAAAATGTCTAAGGTCTTCTTGAATTCCTTAGGCAGTCTTTACAAACGTATCAGTTATTGCTTCATATGTGACTTTGTAATACTATAAATATATGAATAAACATAGGCAATTTTCAGAGGAACTATAAATAAATCCTTAAACTAATTTCTCAAGTTTTTATTGTTGCCCAGTTACATATGCCATATTTTATCACCAAAAAAATACTCATTTATCCTCCTAAGGAAATAGAGAAATAGTGTAGCTCTTTATTAAATGGCTTGTAGGCAACAGCAGATTCCAATTTTTTCCACTCAATAATGGAGAAACTGCTTCTCATTAATCTAGCAAAAGGAGAGAGAAGCTATAAATACAGACAGAGAACTCCAGTTTTGTTAAGAGATTAGGGTTTAGGAGAGGGAGTTTGATGAGGCAAAGGGAGCTCTCACTGAAAACTGAAACAAAAATAAAACTGCTTAGGTGTAGCAAGTGCATCTAGGAATTATGAAATGCCAGGGCCAGGAATGGTGGCTCACACCCATAATCTCAACACTTTGGGAGGCGAAGGCAAGAAGATCGCTTAAAGCCAGGAGTTCAAGACCAGCCTTGGCAACATCTCTACGAAAATAAAAAGAGCCAGGTATCGTGGCATGCATGTCCCAGCTACTGGAGGCTGAGGTAGGAGAAGTGCTTGAACCCAGGAGTCAAGTCTGCAGTGAGCTATGATCGCACCACTGCACTCCAGCCTGAATGACAGAGTGAGGCCCTGTCTCGGGGTGGGGGCGGGGGGGAGGAGGAGGAGGAAGAAGAAAGAAAGAGAAGGAGGGAGGAGGAGGAAGGAGGAAGAAGAAGGAGGAAGAAAGAAGAAGAAAGAAGAAGGAAGAAGAAGGAAGGAGAAGGAAGGAGGAAGAAAGAAGAAGGGAAGAGAAGGAGAAGAAGAAGGAGAAGGAGGAGAATGAGAAGGAGAAGAAGGGGAAGGGGAAGGGGAAGGAGAAGGGGAAGAAGAAGGGGAAGTAGAAGGGGAAGAAGGAGGAGGAGGAGAACAAGAGGAAGAGGAGGAGGAGGAGGGAGGAGGAGGACGGAAGAAGACGGAAGAAGAAAGAAGGAAGGAAAAGAAAGAAGAGGAGGAGGAAGGAGGAAATAAATGCCATGTTTTGATGTACTGCCATTGATAAGTTATTTTTCAATAAAGGTGATTACAATGGAGAAAAGTTTTGAGAATTTTCCCTGTGTATAGTGCCAGTGAAGCAGCTTGAGAGAGCAGAGGGGTCTTATACAGGTACAGAGACAGACCAAGAAGAGACCCCACTCCAATAGGGGTTGTGCCAGAACACCAAACAGGTTCCTTATACAGGTCAGCCTTACTGACTTAAAAGTATACTACCCAACATTTCCATAGCAACCTCACAAGTTGCTAATGGATCAATGGTGTCTAATCTGGATCCCTGAATGTGCATAAGAAGGTTCACAAACAACTTGAATTGTAAGCAAAATACCATATATGTGTACATATATATAACAATTTTCTAGGGAGAGAATCTATTGCACATGGAAACGCATTTTTAAAATATATACTACCTAGCATAATGTTAAACATATTTGAGGTTTATGCCTCATTTAGTTCTGGATCCCATCAGAATAACCTGTACCTATGCAGACAGAAGAAAATATTTCATTAGGGCTATGTAACTAAACATTTCAAGGCTTTTCCTTTTATCTTCAAAAAAAAGTTTGAGTGGATTTGTTTTTCATCTAACCATATCAAGTACTATAAACAATATACTGTAAAAATAACTAAGGAAACTATGTCTTCTTGAATTGTGATTTTGCCAACACAAAGAAATAACTCATATTTTCATCTATCATTGCAGGCTGGTTATGAGAATTAAAAGCAAGAATGTAATGAGAGGAACATGAACTTTTAACAATGATTGAATCACACTCTAGCCTTGCTCCAACTCTGCTGTCACCAGCAAGATCTTGTTATGACAGTTTAAAATGTCTTTTCTGATAGCAGCATTTGAGGGATTCATTTAAGATGAAATCTACATTTGCATGTACATGTAATGGTGGGTTAGTATGGAGGTTAATAAATGTATATTTCTCAAGGACTTTAAAAGAGAAGGACAAATTGTTTCTACTGAGGGAAAAAAAACCAGATAAGAGAAAATATATATGTGTCATGAGTATTCAAAAATAACTCAATCCACTCTTGAAAATTAGTCTACGCCTGCTAAAGCAATTCCTAAAAGAAATCAAGTCTGACTAAAATGTCTTAGCCTATAGTCAAAGGAAAAATTCACTAGAAATAAAAAATATAACTTGGCACCGTAATACTTCATGTGTCAAGGCCCCTAGAAATAAAAGCTGGAAAAAATGTGTGTAAAAATATTCTAAGCTCTGTTACTTTTCAGTAATACAGTATTACAAATATACTAAAGTCTAATCCATATTTGTTGAAATATAGTTCACCTTTGTATATCAGCATCAGCGTTAATATTTGATTCTCTTTACATATGAAGGAAATAAATTACACAAAATCAAAATAACTGGACCATCACACTGTTTAACCCTTCTTTAGCATATTTATTACATCAGCAAATATTCTAAATCAAGGCTTACCGCCAATCCTGTGCTACGCCCATGATTACTCTCCTTTACTCATTCTACAGCATTTATTCTTTCTTAAACACCAGCATGTGACAGCAATCTTTGTTCTTTGCAGTGGGGAAAACCCGAGTTCTAGTCTCAGATCCACTGTTTACTTATTTTTTTTTTTTTTTGCACTGGAGTCTCGCTCTTATTGCCCAGGGGCTGGAGGGCAGTGGCTCGGGTCACTGCACCCTCTGCCTCCCGGGTTCAAGCTATTCTACTGCCTCAGCCTCCCCAATAGCTAGGACTACAGGTGCCCCCCACCACGTCCGGCTAATTTTCTAATTTTTTGTATTTTTAGTAGAGGTGGGGTTTCATCGTGTTAGCCAGGATGGTCTCGATCTCCTGACCTCGTGATCCGCCTGCCTCAGCCTCCCAAAGTGCTGGGGTTACAAGCATGAGCCACCATGCCCAGCCTGTTTACTAATCGACTTTAAACAAGTAACTTAACTTGATGACTCAACTTTTCCTTCTTTAAAATAGAAGCAACAACAGCTCCCTTGTAAAGATGCTCTATCAACAGAAACATTATTTCCTTTAACCCATACGTGTCACTCTTCTTTAATCTTCTTAAACGCTGATTCCAAATTTATTGTGAAAAATACTCAGAAAAGTGACTGGCTGACACATATGGCCCCCCATACAACTGATGGTTAGTATAAAATGGGTATAGAACTTATGCCTCTGAACGATATCTTAGTTTTATATTTCATCTTTAAAAACATAAATATCAGGCCAGAAACCATGGCTTATGCCTGAAATCCGAGCACTTTGGGAAGCGGAGGTGGGAGGATCGCTCGAGGCTAGGAGTCCAAGATCAGCCTGGGAAACATAGTGAGCCACTGTCTTTACAAAAAATAAATTAGCCAGGTGTGGTGGGTGAACACCTGAAGCTGCAGTGAACTGTGATGGCACTGCTGCACTTTAGAATAAGGAAATCCCCCCACCGCCACACACACACACACACACACACACACACAGAAATATCCTAAAACTTACACCTGGAGTCCTAAAACTTGGAGGGATTCTATTGCTATACATGAATTGACAGCAATGTAACTCAAAATTAAATCACACCTATGTAACTTCAGATTTTATTCACATGTATTACCATACCCATGGAAGATCTGACTCATCATCTCTTATTTGCAAATTAGTTCAGCTATGTGGGAACAATTTACAACCAATCATACTAAATATTAAAATTTCACAATACCCTGTCATCTGTCCTTGTCATCAAGAAGACCACTTCCTTCATACTGACTTCTGTTGTGTATTTTAGAACTGAGTACACAGTCTTCCAATACATTAAGAATAGAGCCCCTTAAAACAATTTGCTTTTAGATAATAATATAGTGAAAGAGGCTCAGTGTGTAGAATATTATTTCCTCTTAATTGATGTCCTCAATGTTTTCATAGGTTTGACTGAACAGTTATTATCAAAGCTTCAACCCTGCCTTTGTCAAAGTTCTTTCATTATTAATGTACTCCTTACAGTAATATCCTGTAGGACCTTACAAACAAATTGTTGGAAAACTCCTAATTAAGAGCACGCCCCTAATCATAATGAAGGCCTGTGTCTGAAAGAGGCAAAAACAGGGTCTGACAAGGGGGTTTTATCCATTCGTATCTGAAGACTGGAAGTCATAAGTGTATGAACCTGGACTCTGGGACTGCAGACAAAAATCCAAGCTGACTAGTTGAAGCACAAGAGTAAACAGTAGGTGGAGTCTCGTCCCTTCTGGTGTAACCTTACCACTGTGATCAAGATCATGTGCTATGGATTCTTTTGGTTCCATCATCTTCTTTTAGCTGTGCAGTCTTTGGCAAGTGAATTAAGCTTTCCTTCCCTGGCATCACTAAAATGGGGACAGTAATAAAAACCATCTCATGGAACTGTGTTAGGAGGATTACACGATTTAATACACGCAAAGCACTGAAAAATCATCTGGCACATAATAAATGTTCAATAAATTGTATTAAAAGAACAGAGGTGAACCTAATTTTAAGAGAGAACTGAAACCAAAGGACAAATGCCATCAGGACCCACTTACTCTGTTTTCTACCTACATTTAAATATTTCCCAGCTTCAGACGAACAGCTTAGCAACCAGTCTGTAGGAGTCTTTTTTTCTCAGATCAATTTAAAATACTTAAAAAAAAAAAAACTCCTATTGGCCCATTTTAGATCCTGTGCCAATTCCCAGACTAGCTCTTTTGGCTGCAGGTGGGGTTCTATGATTAGCATGGCCAAGCATTCCAGTTCATACCTGTCGTTTCAGCATAATGACTATTAGTGCACCCTCCCCCTCTCTAAAGTTTGACAGTTTCCATAACATTACTTATTTAGTGTTCTTGCCCAAATGTTTAATCTGGAGCTAATTATAAGAAAGAAATTAGAAAAATCCAGATTGTGGGACTTTCTGGATTCACATAATCATCATGGTTTCTTGAAAAATGTCAGATGCATAAATGATATTGAAAGGAGATTTTAAAAGAATACAAAACATAATAACTGAATGAAATACATAATCCTGGGAAGTGGAGGAACACGTACAAAGAATGTTTGGGGAATAGCTGGGTGTGATGGCAATACTGGGCTTATGAAGAAGAATATTATTTGTGTCTGTGAGATAATACATGCTGCAGTATTTAAGGAAAAAGTGTAATAATGTCTGTACCTTGCTTTCAGATGAATTGGAAAAAAGGACATATCGATAGAGAAAGAGCTATAGAGCAAATGTCACAAAATGTTAACAGTTGTAGAATCTAGGTAATACAGCATATTGTATTTATTGTATTATTCTTTTGATACTTCTGGTATGCCTGAAGTTTTTCAAAATAAAAAGTTGAGGAAAAAGTGACCCCATTTGGATACTAAATTGTAATCCTGTCTACGACTAGACTAGCTCAAGTTTGTTGTCTACTCTTGAACAATTACCAATTATTGCCTGGCAGGGAAGCAAAGTCATAGAATAATATGACTAGTCCTTTCACAACATATGTTTAAAATACAGGGAATAAAACCACATTCCCAAAGAATTTGAAACTGGGGAAGAATCATTGCACATCAGGCGGTGACCAATTTATGTACTGTAACATGCAAATTATATCTAATCCAAATGCTCTTGTTCTTCTTTTCCATGTATAAGAAAGAGTAAGCCGAACTACTACCCTTTTAGCAAAGGAAATACCTCTTCCCAATTGCTTCCCTGAAATTGCCACAGTTACTTCCGTGTGCCTAATAATCAGAAAAATTTCACTAAGGGAGGCTTAGGAATTCTTTCAATTATGGTCTTAAAATCTGAGTCCCACCCAACCTGAAAACTATGGGCAGTTATCTCTTATTGGTGCTATTTCTATAGAGCCTCCTCTTCCAACCAAAGCATATTAGGACCTGCAAACTTTCCTGTCACAAAGCTTTTTTTTTTTTTCTTCCCTCCCACCCCCGCACCCTCCACCTCCGAGACGCAGTCGCTGTGTCGCCCAGGCTGGAGTGCAGTGGCGCGATCTCGGCTCACTGTAACTTCCGCCTCCCGGGTTCAAGCAATTCTCAACCTTCAGAGTAGCTTGGATTACAGGCGCCCGCCACTGCGCCCGGCTAATTTCTGTATTTTTTAGCAGAGACGAGGTTTCACCACGTTGGCCAGGCTGGTCTTGAACTCCTGACCTCAGATGATCTGCCCGCCTCTGCCTCCCAAAGTGCTAGGATTACAGACGTGAGCCACCGTGCCCGCTTTTTTTTTTTCTTTCTTAACATTCAATAAACATTTAAACAATGCCTACTATTCTTCATTTTATAATTTTGCAAGATATTTGAGAAGTAAGGCTATCAACAGAAATCCAAGCTTGAATCTCAAATCTTGCATTTCTAAAGTGTCACTATGGAAAAGTTACTTTACATATGTGAGCCTCAGTTACACCATCTGTAAAATGAGAATAATCACCTTAATGCTTTAAAATGATTTAATAATCATTTTAATAATCACCTGCTTTTCAGGGTTGTTGTAAGTATTGGAAACAAATATGGTAAAACATGTAATAGTTGTTTTTCTAAAATATGTAATGGGAATAATGATAATGACAAAACACCTCCTGTCCTTAAGGAGCTCACTGTCTAGTATAGCCCGTCTCTTCTCACTCATGCTTGCTACTTACCCCAACTGTTAGGATTTGTGTCCAAAACAAGTCAGTGTTCCTCTGTGTAGGCAAGTACAGCATAAATATACAGGTTTTTGATGTCTGAGGCAATCTAATTGTACAGCATCCTTTTTTCATTTGCATCTTGCTTTGTTTTTTAAACATACCTCAATCGAAATGTATTATAGTGCATCAAGTTCTTAAACAGGCATTTCAGATCTTTCTATATAAAATGCACTTTCTCTTTGCACAAAGATAAATATTGTTCTATTAAATTAATATAGATTGCCGGGCGCGGTGGCTTACGCCTGTAATCCCTGCACTTTGGGAGGCCGAGGCGGGCGGATCCTGAGGTCAGGAAATCGAGACCATCCTGGCTAATACGGTGAAACTCCGTCTCTACTAAAAATACAAAAAATTAGCCGAGCGTGGTGTCGGGCGCCTGTAGTCCCAGCTATTCGGGAGGCTGCGGCAGGAGAACGGCGTGAACCCGGGAGGCAGAGCTTGCAGGGAGCCGAGATGGCGCCACTGCACTCCAGCCTGGGGGACAGAGCAAGACTCTGCTTCAAAAAAAAAAAAAATTAATATAGATTTTTTTCCATCACTAGATATATCTACATGTTTTTGAGAATAAGTAAGACCTTGCCACAGAGTAATACATCACCAGTAAAACAGAAAACACCCAGCTGGTGTATTATCCGGTGAAAATCCATTTTTTCTCAGATTATAGTCTTTGCTAGCAGTAAATGTGAAACAGATAGAAAGAATGTAGTTAAGTTATCTGATAGGAGGCTTGGATTCACAAAATCTGAAGAAAATTATTTTGGTTAGGAAATTTTTAAAAACCTCAATATCAGTGCATGAAACAATATGCGGTGACTAAAAGTCACTAATTTTTGTTCTGCATTGAATATGGGAATTTCAAATACAGATTGAGAACTAGTCAAGGTTGGAGAACACAATTTATTCATCTTTATACCACAAATATTCTAATCCAGAGGTAAAGCTGGATAAACTAGATGATCAACAAATAAAAGGAAAAGTGCTATAGGATGTCAGAGGATAGAACCAAGAATAGCTCCAGGAAAGAGAGGCTCTTCATACGTGCTTTGGAAGATGCGTAGAATTTTTAGAGTGGAAAATGGGAAGAAAAGGGCATTCCACATGGAGATAATGATGCAAACAATGAAAAATGCAGGACTTTTTCCAGGAACAGAAAGTAGAACAGTTTGGCAAGTATTTATGGTAGGTGAAGAATAATAGTGAAAAATTAAAAGCTGAAAACGTACATGGGACTGTCACTGAAGTGCTAAAGATTTTGGATTCTATTCCAAGGCCTTTAAATATTTTGCTGAAATATTCCTCAAAGAATTTTGAAAAAAGCTGTATACTTCCTTGCACAATTTTTTCTTTGCCATGTTATATTTTATATCATAAATATTTTAAATAGTTGCAAGAATATAATTTCCAGCAATATTATAAATGCTGACTTAAAAAAAAAGCTTGCTACAGCATTCTTTTAATGTATCCATTGGAATTCAAAATCATTTATTTGAAAAATGTATGTTCATGCTCTCTTAGAAATTCTACAGTTTGTTTTTCTTTCTTGAACTTCTGTTTTCATTCCCTTTCCTCCACAGTTTTATCCTAAAATTCCTCTTTTGTCAATCACGCTTTTTTACTTCTATGAAAAAAAAAATGTTTGAGATGTAAAGGAAATTTATTTCCTGTTACCAAAATGTTCTAGGTAAAGTTATCATTACAATGATGATCAGAACACAATTGGTTAAAACATAAATATTTGACAAATTTTGATAAATCATTATTAAATATAAAAGTAAAAATATTATTAGAAATGTATTCCTTAACAAAATAGATGTGTCTTTTTATTCATTTTGTAAATGTTTGAAAATGTCTTTATTGGCACTTGATTTATAACCTGACTAGTTATATAGCCTCATTTAAACATCACTTTCCCTCATTATTTTAAAGGCACTGCACCATTGTCTGCCTTTTCTTTTATATTAAGCCTTTTTAAAAAACTTATTTCATGTATAAGTGGATGAATATTATTTATTACAAAAAGTAGATTCAGCATCAATTCTCTGCCTTAGTTTTGCTTTCATAGATGTTTATAAGCATCATATAAATAAGTATATGAGAGTGAAACGAGTTCTATTATAGAAATAACACGTAATTCTTTGAACCTTTGAGTCATATGGCAGAAATTACAATGATCTATCATAAAAAAATATTTGGGACTACCATCTAACAACTCAATTAGATTCACCTTAATTTTATTCACAGCAAGGAATGAGATACTATATTATCAACAAGAGGATGTTATTAGAGTCCAATTATCACCAGCATTTCAAGCTGCCCCTTTTTTAACACCAGAAATTCTGCAGCCTGGGCTGATGCACAAGATTCAGGATGAGTAGGCTAGGCATTTCTTTTGTCAGGTCGGAGATGGGCAATTGTGTAAGAAATCACTGGAAAGGAAAACTCACAAATTGTATCCCATCTTCACAGCAGGCAGGTCAATTTGAAAAAATTGACAATTTGGATACTAATAATCATAAAATTATCTATGCCTAAGAATCTCTTGAGAAGTCCTTGTGAGCCTCCTGCAACACGTGTACCCCAGTCAGGATACTGCTGCAATAGGGGACAACTGACGGGTTTTGAGCAGGGAAGTAATACAATAATAACTATGCTTTGGAAATATTAAGCTAGAAGCAATATACATACTGGATTGAAAGGGGAAACTATTCAAAGCAGGGAGATAAATGGAGACCTTATTACAGTAGGTCAGGAAGTATTAATATTAAGGAGAGTGTGAACTAAAATATTAACTTTGAAATAGAAAGGAGCAGAAGACATTATAGAATAAGAATCAAAATGATTTAGTAACCATCAATTCTAGTGCTACCCTTTGGGGTTGTAAACCATTGAATATGCTTGCGACCCCTCTCTGCCCTTTAAATATTTGAAAATTACTTTATATTTCTCTTAAACATTTTCTCGTCTATGGGCTAAATATGCCCAGTTCCTTTCACTGTACTTCATATGACACAGATATTAACTCATATTCTTGGTCTCTTTCTTGCCCATGAATGGCTTATCCAAGTGTGACTCCCCCAAAAGAATACAACCCTATACATGTCATACCTGCCAGTGGAGAATACAGCAGGAAACTCACCTTCCCGCTTCTGGATGCCATAACTCAGTGCAGTTGAGACAGTGGGAGCAAAAGGTCAAATAATATGAACATCCTGTTAGTAAAAATAATCCAAGAAAATGGCATGACTTCACTGCACTGTGGCCTTCCATTTACATATACCTTTTACATGCTAAAGTTTCCATCTTACAAAAATTGTTTTGTTTCCGTTTCTCAACAATCTTACCCAGAAATCAAAATCTTAAATTATGACATAAGAAACACTATTGCTTTAAGGAAGTCAGCTCAATTTTATTATCTAAATAATCTGAAGCAAAAACCTTTCAATACTTACACAATCCATTCATTTACTTAAACTCTGAAATGCTAATGAACATCATATGAGATAATCTCATGCGAGATAAGATAGTGTTCCCCTCTCTCTGGGAAAAGTTCAAGCAAAGAAGACAAAAGGAAAGATAATCTCCAAAATAGAAAACACAACAATGTTTTAGATCCAGACAAGTGTTTATACCTTGATACGCTATTTGCAATATTTCAAAGAAAAAAATATGTTTGACAAAAAAGAAAACAAAACTTTCATTTTTTTCTGTCCTTTTCTATTATTAGCAAACCACTGAAGCAGAAGTATATTTTCTAAATTCCTAGAAGGGAGGAATCATATTTAGAGCAGAAGCAGTGAAGTGTTAAAGGCTCTTGCACAGGTCTTAAATGCAATGAACCCCAAACCATGGGTTTAGTTTCTCTCATTGCAAAATGAAATGCTCAAAATCTTAGAAGTCCAGGGATGACTGGCAGAAGCACTGGAAGGTTCCAGTATAAAGTCTGGAAGAATGAGATTACAGTTTCTAACTTTTTAAATGTTTTCATTTCTCAAAAGAACTAAATTTTCATATGGTTTAAACTGGCCTTTCTTTATGATCTCAAATAGGTCCCTTAATTGTCCACAACTAAATGTTCTCCATTCAAACCTTCTAGATATCCAAAAGACACTGAAAACAGATTTGATACAAAGTTTTTTAGTTCCTTGGAGGCAGACAAAACTTGTAATCAGGATATTGCTATTGACCTTACTCCTGCTATGTATTTTAAACAATTCCTGTAAAGGAATTTGTGAAGAATAAAGTCCTACATAGTTTTAAAAAAAAAAAAAAAAGTTTTTAGAGGAATTAGGCCCAATTCTTATTGCCAGCCAAGTTGAATGCCTAATAAAATTTCAGAGCTAAAGTTTCATCTGCTGATTAGGTGACTTCCTCTTAATTATTGTTGATAAAGAATGTACACTTTTAAGTTTAGAGGGTAAAGTGGAAGAGAAAAAATATGGCTACCATGACATTAATGTCTACAGCCAAATAAACATTATAAATATTTAGTGGTGTTACAAAAGACTTTGAGAACATTTTAGCAAGTATTTCCATGAGCAAGCCTACTGGGATGCTAGAAATATTCTTTATCTTGATCTGAAAGGTGGTTGCATGGACGTATACACGTATACAGGTTAGCCACTTACATTTTAGGCACTTCACTCTACGTAAGTTATATCTCAGTAAGGAAGGGGAACATATCTACAAGTTGATGTTGTCTCAGTGACTCTAAAACTCACTTTTTGTTTGTTTTGTTTTGTTTCGAGTTAAGCCCTTCAGAGCACATAGGTCCTCCATGGGTTTTATGCACCAATGACATTTACACTAAAACTCTAAAACATTCTTGAATGTCCCTTCAAGAGTGTTTTAGATATCCCTTCCAGTCTTGTCAAAGTTCAGAAAACAGAAGCCAACACTTGACTTATGAATGGACAGAATAGTCACCTTTGTTGTGACTCATGTTATAACAAATGATTACTGCGCTCAGAAGTCCTTTCAACCACCCTGACAGAACCCTAGAAATTTCCACTCTTAGTCAAGCCTTTGGGTAAATAGCCTGAAGTATTTTGTTAAAATACAATTCTTTTTTCAGTTTTCCAAAGTCACCTAAAAGAGATTTAAAGGAAGAGAACATTGGGCAAGTGTTTACTGGTGTGTTATAAAACACACTTCATGAAGGGTATAGTCCAAATGCCGTATCAGGATGTTGTTAAAATGTTCGCAGAAAAGAGTCACGTGGTAGGGTGGGAGGGAGGAGAGAGAAGCAAAACTCAATTTTTTTCTGCCAATACATGGAGAGATGGTTCAAATATTAGCAATGCCACCAGCCCATCCCCTCATCACCAGGGATACCTGCTGGAATTCTGAGTGTGGAAGGCATGGAGGCAGGGGAGAAAAAATTGTTTCTAAAAATTGTTCAGGCCTACTGAAGAAGACACCACACTGGAATAATAAGCCAGGAAACCCAGCTTCAGTCCCAACTCTGTCACTACTTGGCTGTGCAGCTGTCACTTAATTTCTCCCCTCTGCCATTTTTTCATCTATAAAAGGAAGAGGTGGAATAAAATGATATATAAGCCCAAGGATTCCAAGTGCTCCCGGTCTTACTGAATTATAGTATCTCCTACTGTGTCCTGCTGGGTTCTATAATTTTTCAGTAAGAAGAGAAATGTTTCCACTTGGAATAGGAGGTTCTCGTTGTTTATGTTCATGTCTACCGTAGCAACATTCAAACACGCTGGGATCACAGAAATGTCTGGCTCTCTCCCCACCGTGCTCTTGCTGGCATGTTTTCCAAAGAAGCAGACTTAAAACATGAAGTACAAAATCAGGGGAACTTTCTACATCTCCCCCAAGATTCGGAATTGGCCTACGTTAGTATTTTTGCCAGTGGTACCATTTTTATTCAAGTTTTTTGTATTGGAATTCAAAGGTGAATATTCCCAGGTGATATTCACTGAATTTTACCAAAAGTATGTACTCTGTGCACTTACAATTATGAGCATTATACATTTCAGAGGGTAAATCTGTGAACAGCGTTAAAACTGCACAGCTAGCAAAAAACCAAGGATTTTCAGTATGAGTTCTATTCTGTACATTTCAAAGCAAGTCCTCCAAAAAGTGCTATTCTTAACAGGTTAGAATGCAGCTTGCAATGCGAGAAAGACCTCAGGGAGTTTGAGATATATTCTGTCAATGACGGTAACATCCAATGACAGAGGATGTAAAGTGTTGCAGACCTGTGGATGTGAAAGTCCTGTCACATTATCTCGGACCATACACTATCAAAATTACTCAGACACACAACAAATGCATGGAAAAATAAAAAGTCGGCATTGCTCCTGTTCAGAAAACAAATTTCAGAGATAGGATCAGGACCTTAGGTACTGTAGCATCCATCAAATGATGGACAAAGCATGGTTCTATTTTATTTGGTAAGCACTGCCCAGGAGGGCTGATGTCCATCCACTTCTGCCCTTACAAACACCTGCCCTACCCCTGGACTGGAGTTGAGAGAGGTGGGCAAGAAGGGACTTAAGAGAGTTGGTTTAAAATAAAAATGTTGGCTAAAGATGTGGGATCCAGAAGTAACAGGAAAGAACCCTCAGTTATCTTTATTCTGACACTAGTACCATAAATATGCTCCATGAAATTCTACCAATGCTACTAGAAAAACAAAAGGGCAAAGGTATGCTTAAGTTGGTAGTAGGGTCTGTTTAATATTTTGTTTACCAATTTCATTTGTGTTTTCACAATGAAAATGCAAAACTAAATTTTACTACCCAGCATGTTTGCTAAAAATAAAAGCATAGTTTAATAATAAGCTTACTTTCAACTGCATACCGTTCTTATTTCTGTAAATCCAGTCCTAAGCAACCCTGATTTTAAATTAAAAGGGAAGTTCACTCTCCTTTTTGTGTAATTTCTAAAAATAGTTTGCTTAGCTAAATATGTAGGTCCTGAAGAATTGGCTAGATTTATGAAACATTCTTTAATAAACCAAACAATGACTATATAAAAAGCAGATGCAATACCTTTGTAATTCAATTTTATAGTTTAAAAATATTCTACATGGAAGTGCCAAATTCTGCCCTACAGAGACACAGGGCTCCCACTGACGTCAATGAGAGCCAGGCACCCACGAAGGAGGGCAAAACTATGCCCTGAGCACTTAAATTTAGTAATCCATTAGGCACGGTGAGGAAGAAAAAGATCAGTTCAAATAGCTCTCATCAGCATTTAAATTTGCCAGTGTTAAATGCCGTTGGAAGCATGTTTAAACCTACAGAGCTTATAGATGTAGGAAGAAATACAGGAGCGAAAGGATTTTTTCACATAATAATTTAATTGGAATTTTATGTACACTTCTATTCCCAAGGATAACTATGCCTTTATTCCTTCTCAGACATTTTCTAAACCATTTCAGATGACTGAAGAGTCTGATTTCCTGAAATAAAAGGTAGAACTTGTGGTTGTATATTCAAGGAAAAGCGTCTTTCCTTAAATGAGTAAAAAGAGGATTTACACATAACTAATGACTGCTTCTGATGTAAGCCAGCACTCCTGTATTCGCTTGAATTAGAGAGACAAAGGAAAGACAATGGGAAGAGAGAAATGTTACTAGTTGCAAAATCTGAGTGATATTTCCAGGGAAGCCACTTACTTCCTGTAGAACTTTAGTGCCCCAGCTTACAGCGAGCTATTATCTTAACTGTACAGGGTTGAAATAAAGTGAGGATGCAGTACCACACTTTAAATGTAAAAACACTTTAAAGAATTAAATGTACCCTAGAAAAATGAAGTAGTAGTAGCAAAAACATCGTCTGGATGTCGTCTTGAAATTCAAATACTCTATCATTAATGATGTTATCTTGCCAGACTCTGTCATTAATGGAATTTTCCACAAGAGAGTTAATTCCCTGACTGCTCTGTAAATCTTAAAAAAAAATCTTAGAGTTGTACCAGCTGAGTTTAATTTTAAAGCATGACAAGAGTTAGACAGTCTTTTCCTCAACTACATCTTCCCTCTTCCTAGTCTCTTCCCTTTTTACTTCTTGCTGCCAGAATAATCTTACTGAAAAAAAAAAGTCCTTCTCAGTTAAAATACTTTTACTGCCTCTCCAATTAACCACAGAGAAAGTCTGAATGCCCTAAGCTAAGAACCAAGGTTCTCTTTAATTTGGACCCCAATCTCCAGTAGCCAATCTACACTATTCATAGTCCTCCTACAAAGGCGTCCGTACTCACCGTTCCTGTGCCTTTGCCACTTTGCTCTGTTTGCCCACACCCACATCTCCAGAGGTCACCATTTAGATTTATTTCCAAGTCAGATTCACAAATCACCTTCTCCACAATGTCTCCCATAATCTCTTGCTCCCAGCTAGAAGTGCATTATTCCTCAACTGAACTCCCCCCAGCAGTTAGTTTGTACTTCCCTTACTGCACGAATGACTTTCCTTTCAGTTTTAATTACTAATGTGTGACTTATTTTTCTTATTAGCCTATACACCCCTTATAGACAAGTTGTATATTTAATCTATACTTTTTTAATCATAAAGTACCTAGAATAATAATTTACTAGCATTACAAGAGTCAAAGATATTTGCCAGCAACGAAAAGGATTGGTAGACAATGTTATAATGATTGTTGGGAAAACAATCATTATAACCCAAGTCAAAATAGAGTAAAATGCTGGCTCCATCTCAAGAGTGATCAGAGAGCCAAGGCGGACTATAAAATGTTCTGGCGCAAGTGGCTTCTAGTCTGGCAACAGCTTGCAGTGAGAATTTCCTCCCTGGGATCATGACTTTAACTGTGAAAACATCATTTGTTATATTATTACTGGTGAAAGATAAAAGAGAGAGGTAGCTGAGGAGACATTCGCGCCATCACCATCTAATCCTCACAACTCATCTGAATGCTGCTCTCACTGACTTGGGAAGCACGGTAGTTTTATAAAAGACAGACTCACAATAATGCATACCAGGAAAGCTCTTCTTCTTTTCCCTGACACAAGCACGTCCATGATATAGTGCTCCATCTCTCGTCTCTGTCCCCCAGGGGATCGAGAATCAGAGACCTTGGGCACAAAACCAGGTTGAAAAGACAAGAAATATGATGCCTTGGCCAGATGACTGCTAATTAGTCTAAAGGAAACATTTTTCAGAGGAAGTAATCAATTGAGATGTCATTGGAGATTCCTTAACCATTTGCAGTCCAGTGGGACCCGATCAGCTGATTCACCTGTCACACTTATGGAGCATGCAAATACTGAGACCACCTTTTCGGGTTTCTGGTTTAGTGAAAGAGTCCTAGAGATTGAGCATTTGTACTTTTAAAAAGCACCCAGGACACTATGTTGTATCAACTGGAGATAAAGATTCAAGCTGAGTTTAAAAGCTATTTTCCGTTTCAAATTCCAGTACCCCCATGCAGTAAAACTAGATCATTGTGTCAACAACATAAAGTGTCCAATCATGGCTATGAGGTTCACCAAAGTAAGGCAATCAGAATAAACAGTGGATATATACAAGATAAAAATATTTTATTAAGTGTATTATTGATTAATCACTGATACTCTCGGGCAGAATTTGCAAGGAGGGGGCATGTATATAAAAGTTAAGGAAAGTTTGCTAACTTAAAAGCAAAATTACTTTTTTTTTTGAGACAGAGTCTCTCTCTGTCGCCCAGGCTGGAGTGCAATGGCACGATTTCGGCTCACTGCAACCTCCGCCTCCTGGGTTCAAAACAATTCTCCAGCCGCAGTCGCCCGAGTAGCTGGGACTACAGGCTCATGCCCCCATGTCTGGCTAATTTTTTGTATTTTTAGTAGAGACAGGGTTTCACCGTGTTAGCCAGTATGTTCTCGATCTCCTAACCTCATGATCCGCCCGCCTCACCCTCCCAAAGTGCTGGGATTACAGGCATGAGCCACTGCGCCCGGCCTCTTTAACATTTTGTAAGAGAATCACCTCTCTGGCCATAATGCAATAGAATTTCATTAATATAATCAATACTTTTGCTTTGAAACAACACTGTTTTAAGTAGGTAAAGTATGACATACATATTTATCAGATCACTTAGGATATTTGATGCAGCACACAGCTGCCTAAATCATTTCTCTCTGCTCCATTTTCCAAATTTGCAGTAAAAAGGCATATCTAAGGCTTATTTTTTCCTGCAAATCCTACTGTTTTCTCTCTCCTCCTCTTCTCCAATTATTTCTTTCTTTTCCTTCACTATTAGAAGCAATGACTGAGTCTCATCATTTACATGTTGTTGCTAGAAGAAGCCACTCTGAATTATACATTTGAATCTAATCTACCTATAATCCCTGAGCCTCAAAAAGTGTGGCTGCAGATAGCATTCTCTCAAAAGGTATCTAGTCCTTCCTGCTGCATGTTTTCTGCCGGTTGTATTACTTAAAAGTGAAGCAATGGAAGATAAGATGGTAAAAGTTATTCATAACGAAGAAACTTGCAAGAGGCTATACTTCAGGTTTGTTCTTTATCATGTTGCTATTTGGAACAATGTTCTCTTTTCTTCTTTCAATCAGATCAAAATTTTGTCACAGCTCTGGTTAGATTTTCCATATGTAAAACCTTTCCCTTTTCCCAATCATCACCAATATTGCTGTATTTCACAACTCAACATGTTTTAAAGTTTACTTGAAAAGGAAATTCTTCTCCATTTAGTTGTATTAGATAGGTACCAGAGTGGTTCTACAGTAAAAATAAGAAAAAAGCAATAGTTATAAAAACAGAGAGAAAAGTTAGCCTTGTTTAACAAATTTCTTCTCACTCAGTCTAAGTAAAGGTTATTGTAATATTAGAGGATAGAGGGTGTATAAGCCAAAGAAAAATAAGAACAAAAGGGAAAACAAAGAAAGTATCACCCAGGAGACACCAATTCAAACAGGCGGGTCATGATTCTGAACCATTCCAATATCAAGTTGAGCCTTTCAGCAATTTCTAGCCCATGTAATAGCATCTTAAATATGCTGCCCATGGCTTAGTACAAAGTCAAACACTACTTGGAACTCAAGTCAACTCCAAAAGTTCTGATGTTACAAAAATCCTTCTTCAATTCTTTCTCTGATTACTATCTCTTCCTGACTTGAGGTCCAAAATGACAAAACACAAAAGGGTCACATAGGTGGGGAAAATAAGGAATACTCAGCTCATATGTCGAAAATGAGGCAAGAAAGGAAAGTTGTCTCCTTAAATAAGATTGTGCACCAACTAAAAATGACCAGTGTGGGAGGCCTATAGACCAGGTATATTTTACACACACAAAAAGTTTACCTTCATCTACTGGCTGAGCCTGACCTATACCTGGTTTTTACTTGCTCACATAGGCTTGAAGAATAAAAACACAAACGTCAACTCCAAGAATGCTAATGATTGTGCATTTACCTTTCCCTCAATACTTCCTCCTCAAATGGTTTAGAAAACATATATGCACACACATGTAACTGTTCACACCTAAGCAGGGTATCTTTTAGCTGCAAGAATTTAATAATATTTGGGTGACAAAGAAAAAGAAAAAGGGAAAGGGGGAATAATGTCAAATTATAAAATGTAATGGGTTTTTTGGTGGGGGGAGGTTGTTTTTTGTTTGTTTTCTTAGAGACAAGGTCTTGCTCTGTCACCTAGGCTGAAAGTGCAGTGACACAATTATAGTTCACTGCAGCCTTCAACTCCTAGTCTCAAGTGATCCTCCCACCTCAGCCTCCCAAGAAGCTGGGACTACAGGCATGTACCACCATGCCTTGATGTTTTAAAATTTTTTGTAAAGAAGGGGGTCTCACTATTATTGTCCATGCTGGTCTTGAACTCCTGGGCCAAAGTGATCCTTCCACTTCAGCCTTTCAAAACAATGCAGTGTTAAAAATTGGTTATATTATTAATAATTATATAACATTTTTTATTTTATTAATAATATAATAAATACATGATGTTTCCATTAGACATAGGCACTATGGTTACACATATGTGTTTCAGTCTATGTCTATCTGTGTCTCTGTGTTTACATTGTTTGTCCAGGTATGGATTATCAGCCCTTTTTCTGATGAGTGCAATGTTGAACATTTCTGCTCAAATGGAGTCTTATTTAGAAGGCAAACGTTCTAAAATACAAATCTCCTTATGTGACTTCCCCACTCCTAATACCCAGAGGAAAGAATCCAAACATTCTCCTCTGACTACATCCCATCATTTCTTTTTCTATTTCACAGCAACCTATTAGAAATAGAGCTACAATTACTCCTACTTGAAACTTCTTATGCCAGTCTCAGGCATTCAACCCCTTCATCTGGCCAATTCTTGTTTATCCTTCAAGATAATGCTTTATCCTGGAAGTCTTTCCTGATTGCTTCTTCTCTCAACCCAGATTGGACTGCCCTTCTTTTGTGCATCCAGAATATAAGATGACTTGTTAACACTACCTCATTATTACCTGTTCACTCCTATGTCTTTCAACTAGATTTTAATCTCTGTGATGATATCAACTAATGGTATCATCTCTATTCTTAAGGCCTAAAAATGCCTAGCATGTAGTAGATGATCAACAAACATTTGTTAAATTACTAAATGAAATCTCAGCTGATCCACTTGCAAACAACTTACATACCAAATAGATAAAACAACACGAAATATAGAAAATCATGAGGTCCCAAAACCACTTTACAATTAGATGTATATTAAACTTCAAGTTTAATGACAATATACATATAAAGCTATACATTTATAAATATATCTGACAATAAACCTTTCTAAACTTCAGAGTCCTTATGAATATCTCTCAAATTTGTACCACCATTTACCTTAATTACAATTATTTGAAAAAGTATCCTTTTTTCCCCCAATATGAATGTGTATTAATGACAGGGCTATTTCTTCCTTATTTGTGTGTCTCTATGTCCTAGGTCTGTTCCTACTATATCAGTAATCCTTAATAAGTGATGATAAATTAATGTTTCTCACTTATTCTTGATTCTTAATCTCTTTATTATAACTTCTTATATACATGAGCCTAAATCTCAATTAAGTAGGAAGGCAGATTGCAGTAAAAGAATTTCTAGCCCCCTTATCTCAAAAAGTCCTCTGTGTATACACACTCTGGTTTGAGAAAGCACCATCTTTTTTCTCCTTGGTTTTTAATGTATATACTTCTGTGTATATGTTTACCACATCTCTCAAGGACTTCCAGTCAGTAGCTTACATTATCTTAATAACATCATGAAATATCAAACGGTACAAAGCAGCTATTTCTCTGATCACTGTGTAAGACAGAGCTAGTATAACTTCTTTTCCTACAATATCTTGTATTGTGGTGAACACAGTGCAAATGCTCAATTTAGACTTCTGTATGACAAAGAAAACAGTCAACTTTCAAATTAGTGTCTCAAGTCACATCTTTCTTTCTGCTAATTCAGGCTAACACAAGTTAAGTGTGATGTCGATTTTCTGCCTAAATGGTGCTAACCAACTCTCTGAAAGCTTTGTTCTCATGATTCCCTTTGCCACTTCAACAATGTTTTATGATGGATGACCACATTTTAACTTAGACATATATATCACACGCCCCCACCTTTTGTGAATGAGAGACATGGTGACTTCCAAGTCTTCACCCTTCTCCAACTCCAGTGGTAGCACCATGTGCACCTGCTGTCTGGGAAGAGTCAGCAACAGGTGGCAGAGTGCTTCCATTCACTGTGTTTGGGGAAGGAGCTCAGGCAAGGGGTGCTGGAGGTGGAATCCCTTGCAAGCAATCTGCCACAATTAGAGCAATAGTATTCATATTATCCTAAGAAAAATGCTTAAATGTGGCAGTTTTCCAAGATAGATTCCTTTTCAGAAACCAGAGTGATCTGAGTAGAGTCCTTTTCCAAATTTTAGAAACTCCTCAAGGTTCAGGTAGCTTTTGTCAGAGTCCTTATCCAGACTAAACGAAATCTCAGTTCCTATCCTAAAGTTCCTCAAGGCTTTTTTTTTTTCTGGATCCCACTGAGTTTTCTGTTACAAAACTCATCACCACCTGACAGCTCTTGTTGTCACCCTCATCAAATATGGAAAGGCCACTATTGAAGCTCTTATAAGGAGTTCCAATCTAAAAAAAAAGGCAAAAAATATATAAATAAAAGGTGTAAAGATCAAAAAGAAAGTAAAACTATCTTAATAAGGAGATAACATGATTGTTTACATAGAGAAAGCTAAGGAATAAACACACACACACACATACACGAACAAAGTCATAAACAGAGCTAGATTGCAGGGTATGAGGTCAATCAGTAAAACTAAATTGTGCTTCTATATTATAGCAGCAAACAAATGGAAAATGTAATTAAAAAATAATTCTAGAATAAAAACGAAAATACAACTTTTCAAAATTTGTGTGATCCAGCGAAAGCAGTGCTTAGAGGGAAATTTAAAGTATTCAATGCATATATTGGAAGAAAAGAAAGATCTAAAACCTTCTAAGTGTCTACTTAGGTTTTAGAAAACTAGAAAAAGAAGAGCAAATTAACTCCAAAGTACACAAAAGAAAGAATAAAAATTAGTGCAGAATCAATGAAATCAAATATAGGAAATCAATAGAGAAAATCAACAAAACTAAACGAACCTTTTAAATGATCAAGAAAATTGATAAGCTTATAGTCAGGCTAAGAAAAATGAACAGAAGACACAAATTATTAATATCAGAAATCAAAGTGAGGACATAACTACAGATCACATAAACATCAAAAGGATAACAAAGGAATAGAATACTATGAAGAATTCTGTGCCCACAAATTTGATAACCTAGAGGAAATCAACCAATTTCTTGAAAGACACAGTCTGCCAAAACTCACACAAGAAGAAAGAGATTATCTGAATAGCCTCGTATCTATTAAGGAAATTGAATCAATAGTTAATAACCTTCCAAAACAGAAAGCACCAGGCCTAGATGGATTCCTTGGTGAGTTCTACCAAACACTTAAGGAACAAATTCTGACAATTCTCTACAATCTTTTTCAAAGGACAGAAGCACAGGGAATACTTTCTAATTTATTCTATGAGACCAGAATTACCTCAGTACCAAAATCAGAAAAAGATACTACAAGAAAACTATAGACCAATACATAGATGCTAAATAAACATAGAGGTAGAAATCCTCAACTAAATGTTAGCAAATAGAATTTAACAATTTATGTAAAGTACTATATACCACAACCAAGTAGGAGTTATCCCAGATATGCAACGCTGGTCCAACATCTGAAAATAAATTAATGTAATATAATACATCATATCAATAGGCTAATGAAGAAAAATCATATGATCACATCAATAGGTACAGAAAAAAATATTTGACAAAACCAAACACCCATCCGTGATTTAAAAAACAAACAAAAAAACAAAACAAAAAAAAAAAACTCTGCAAAGTAGGAATAGACAGGAACTTTCTCAACTGGATAAAGAGTACATACAAAAAACATACAGCTAATATCATACTTAATGATGAGAAACTAGCATCTTTCATTCTAGTTTCATTATGAAAGAAATGAAAGAATTTCTTTCATTCAAATCTGATCATTCTAAGATCAGAAACAAGGCAAAAATTTCCCCTCTCACCATTCTCTTTTAACATTGTACTGAAAGTTCTAGTAACGAATACAATGGCAATAAGTATAGTTTGCTGCCATTGCCTTGATTCATAGCAAGCCATCAACAATGTAACCCATTGTTGCTTTTACACAATTAGTACAAATACCAATTTAGGGAAAAAAATAAATTTTATTTTAGTATTCTTATGAAAATAATTTGGCCTCACAACCCTCTGGAAGAATTTCAGAAACCCCCATGGATCTGTGGACCATACTTTGAAAACCACTATGATGGGAAAATACAGCACTAAAACAGAATAAAATTTAAGAAATATATTCACACAAATACATTTAATTGATTTTCATGGCACCAAGGCAATCAATGGAGGAAAACAGTTTTTTCAACAAATAAAACTGGAATAATCACATATACACATTGGGAAAAGTGACCCTTGACCCTACCTCAAGCCATATGTAAATAACTAATTTGAATTAGACCATGAACCTAAATATAAAAGCTGAAACTACAAAACTTCTAGGAGAAGCCTGTAATCCCAGCACTTTGGGGTGCCAAGGTGGGTGGATTGCTCCAGGCCAGGAATTTGAGACCAGCCTAGTCAACATGGCAAAATCCCATCTCTATTAAGTACAAAACAAATAACCAGGCATGGTGGCACATGCCTCTAATCCCAGCTACCTGGGCAGCTGAGGCACAAGAATTGCTTGTACCCAGGAGGTGAAGGTTGCAGTGAGCGGACAGCATGCCACTGTCCTCCAGCCTGAGAGAGATTGTCTCAAAAAAAAAAAAAAAAAAAAAAAAGCTTCTGAGAGAAAAGAGAATATCTTTATAACCTTGGGCTACATAAAGATTTTTTAAAAGAATTAATCATAAAAGAATTATCCAACTAAAAACTTCTGCACAGCAAAGAAAGCAATCAACAGAGTGAAGAAGCAACCTACAGAATGAGAGAAAATAGTTGCAAACTATAGATATGATAAGGGGTTAATATCCAAAATACCTGAAACTCAGAAAAACTCAATAGAAGGGAAACAAATAACCTGATTTCAAAATGGGTAAGAGTTGAATAGATTTTTCTCAAGAGAAAAAAAGACACACAAATGGCCAAGATACGTATATTTAAAAATGCTCAACATCACCAATCATGCTAATTAAAACCACAATGAAATATCACTCATATTTGTTAGAATGGCTATTAACAAAAAGACTAAAGATAACAAACATTGGAGAGTATGTGGCATATCTTCTCAGTATTGCACACTATTGGCAGGAATGTAAATTAGTACATGCATTATGGAAAACAGTATGTAGGTTCCTCAAAATGTTAAAAATAGAAATATCATATGATCCAGGAATTCCACTACTGGGTATATATCCAAAGGAAATGAAATCAATAGTATGTCAAAAAGAGAGCTGCCCTCTCCTATGTATTGCAGTGTTATTCACAATAGCCAAGATGTGGAAACAACCTATGTTCACTGACGGATCAATAGATTTAAAAAACATGGTATACACACACAAAGAAATTCCATTCCGTCATTAAAAAGAAGGAAGTCCTGTCATTTGTGACAACGTGGATGGACCTTAAAGACGTCATTTTAAGTGAAATAAGCAGTCACAGAAAGAAAAATACCACATGATCTCAAATTTATGTGGAATCTAAAAAAGCTGATCTCATAGAAGTAGAGGAGAATGGTTACCAAAGGCTGAGGTGGTTCAGATCAGGGGCGGAGAGATGTGAGTCAAAACCACACAAAATTCCAACTAGACAGGATGAATAAGTTAGAAACCTATTGTGCAAAAATACTGACCATAGTCAACAACATATCATATTCTTTTCTTTTTCTCCTTTATTTTTGAGATGGAATCTCACTCTGTCGCCCAGGCTGGAGTGCAGTGGCGCCATCTCAGCTCACTGCAAGCTCCACCTCCTGGGTTCACGCCATTCTCCTGCCTCAGCCTCCTGAGTAGCTGGGACTACAGGCGCCCGCCACCACGCCTGGCTAATTTTTTGTATTTTTTAGTAGAGAAGGGGTTTCACCGTGTTAGTCAGGATGGTCTCAATCTCCTGACCTTGTGATCCGCATGCCTCGGCCTCCCAAAGTGCTGGGATTACAGGCATGAGCCACTGCGCCCGGCCTCTTTTCTTTTCTTTTCTTTTCAGACAGAGTCTCACTCTGTTGCCCAGGCTGGAGTACAATGGCATGATCTTGGCTTATTGCAACCTCTACTTGCCAGGTTCAAGTGATTCTCCTTCCTAAGCCTCCCAAGTAGCTGGGATTACAGGTGCCTGCCACCACACCCAGCTAATTTTTGTAATTTAGTGGAGAGGGGGTTTCACCAGGTTGGCCAGACTGATCTCAAACTCCTAACTTCAGGTGATCCACCCACCTTAGCCTACCAAAGTGCTGGGATTACAGGTGTGAGCCGCTGAACCCAGCAACATAGTGTATTCTTAAAAACTGCGGAGTGGATGTAAAGTATTCTCATTACTAAACAATAACTATGTTAGGTACTGTCTATGTTAATTAGCTAGATTTGGGCATTCCACAATGTGTATATACTTCAGAACAATCTGTTGTACATAGTAAATACGTGCCATTTTATCCTTAAATTAAAACATTTAATTTATCCTTAAATTAAATAAAAACAAAATATAAAAACTTATTCAGTCTTTTCTATGAAAATGTATAGCCACAGCCTTCCTCCCCCTTAGACACCACTACACAAATTGACTGATATGGACCTAATTGGATAGCCTTAATGTGTCAGCAATTTTTACTAAATTGCCAGTAAGAGGAGGACATCACTTTTCTCCAATGTCATCACCTCATCACATGCTTGCTTGCCTGTCATAGTTGAGTCAGATCAAAAGCATCTACCCATTACATTTAAGGAAAAGTAATTGAAATTTCATTATTAAACTTTGCAGAGGAATCTCTACTTCTAGTTTCGAGCAGATTTCTTTCAGGAATAGATGAATTGCTTAGCCTGCTGCATGGTGATAGTGACGCATTTGAATAACTAATTTGAGAGGGGAGATATGAGGTCACAACAGAGGAAGCTGTAAATAAAATTATCACCAGAAGTATCTTACCATGCACTAACAGCTACAGATACAAAACAATCACGTTTAGTTCCATCTCCTACATTGATGCCAGTGGCACCACCAACAAAGCACAGATGCACACCACATGAGCAGGTGCAAGGATGATTTCATGAGCAGTGTGGCGGCTGTTTGGAAACAGTAGTGGGCCCATCCCACACTGGAATTGTACATCTGTTATATATCCAGCATTTCATAGTAGAAAATCTTTGCATTCATTTAACCCCTTTGATAGAGCGTTCATTTAGCTGGGCTAAAGATTTCATGAATATTCATTAGTGTACCTTATTTACATAGTCACTAAGCTATTAAACACTGCAGCCAATTTTCCAAACCAGAACTCTCTATTAGCCATCACTCATGTGCAACCACAGTACTATGATGATGTTCATAATGACCCTAAAGTATTACATGATTTTTAAATCCTTTCCATATTAAAGGAAGTAAATTCATCTCCAAATTAAATTTCAACTAAAAATTAAAATGGTAATGAGATACTATCTCTGGTCTATTAAATTGGCAAAGATTGAGAGAAATGATGAAAGTATGGGGACATGTGTCCCCTAAAGACTGCTTAAGAAAATGTAAACTAGTACAAACTTTTTGAAGAACAGTTTTTCAAAATATGTTGTCTTTTTTTAAATTTTTTTATTTCCATAGGTTTTTGGGGGAACAGGTGGTGTTTGGTTATATGAGTCAATTCTTTAGTGGTGGTTTGTGAGATTTTGGTCCACCCATCACCTAAGCAGTATACACTGAACCCAATTTGTAGTCTTTTATCCCTCTCCCCTTCCTACCCTTTCCCCACTGAGTCACCAAAGTCCATTCTTACTCCTTTGCATCCTCATAGCTTAGCTCCCACTTATGAGTGAGAACATACAATGTTTGGTTTTCCATTCCTGAGTTACTTTACTTAGATAATAGTCTCCAATCCCATCCAGGTTGCGATAATTGCTGTTAATTCATTCCTTTTTATGGATGAGTAGTATCCATTGTACATATACACCACAGTTTATCTACTCATTGATTGATGGGCATTTGGGTTGGCTCCACATTTTTGCAATTGTGCTACTATAAACATGCTTGTGCATCTTTTTCATATAATGACTTATTTTTCTCTGGGTAAATACCCAGCAGTGGGATTACTGAATCAAATGGTAGCTCTACTTTTAGTTCTTTAAGGAATCTCCACACAGTTTTCCATAGTGGTTGTACTAGTTTATATTCCCAGCAGTGTAGAAGTGTTCCCTTCAAAATATGTTGTCGGCCAGGCACGGTGGCTCATGCCTGTAATCCCAGCACTTCGGGAAGCCAAGGCGGGCAGATCACCTGAGGTCAGGAGTTCGAGACCAGCCTGGCCAACATGGTGAAACCCTGTCTCTACTAAAGACACAAAAATTAGCTGGGTACAGTGGCACCTGCCTGTAATCCCAGCTACTCAGGAGGCTGAGGCAGGAGAATCGCTTGAACCCAGGAAGCAGAGGTTGCAGTGAGCCAAGATTGCTCCACTGCACTCCAGCCTGGGTGACAGAGTGAGACTCCATCCCAAAACAGAAAAAAAAAAAAGTTGTCTTACAAATAACAATAGTTAATATTTATTTGTATGGTAATTATAAATCATATAGTATTATCTGTTTTTGCATTTACTAACTAGTCTTAAAAATTGCTGTATGTTATTATTAGCCTAGTTTTAAAGAGGAAGAAACTGGGTCTCAGAGAGGTTAATTAATTTTCCAAGGCCACACAGCTGGTAAATGGCAAAGCCAAGATTTGAACGTGGAAAATCTGTCCTCAAGAGTCTGCATACTTGAGGGTCACATTATGTTGTATTACATTTCATCTCAAAAATGCAAAGACCTTCAAATGCCAATTCATCTTCCAGGAATTTGTTCAAAGGACATAATAAAAGATATTTACAAAAGTGTTATCTACAAGATGTTTATTATAGCATTAATTATAATAATAATAAATGTTCAAATGACCTAAATATTCCATTGTAAAAGATTACGACATATCCAGGTGGCAAAGTGCTATTAAGCCATTTACAAATGTTCATTTTACTGAAACAGAAAACGATTATGCATAGGAAAACCTTCTGTTGGCTTTTCACCACTTGCACTCCTCCACAATTCTTTGCCCTTCTCTGTGTTCTGAGAGGCTAACCCTGCACCTGGGCTCCCATCAAGACTGGCTTCCCACTAGCTTCTGCCAATAAGAAGACCAAAAGGAGATTAAAATGAGAGGAGGCAGAGAGAGTTGGAGGTCAGGTTATTTCTTTCCAGTCTTGCTCTGTGGCTGTGGCAGTGGTTGCATCCCTTCTAGACTACAGTTCCTGGTGTGAAGCTCCTCCTCCAGTATTCCAGCTTTCACTGGGCTTCAATGACATTATTTTTTGCCAGATCCTCTTAGGCTAGGGAGGTAATAGGCTGCCATCTCAGTTTCCTTATGACCCCAGCCCCCGCTGCTGGTTCCGGCAGCCCTATCCACACTTCGACAAATCATCCCTCCATTGAGGTCTCCTCAACTGAACCATCTGATTGGAATTCTGTTGCTGACAGAGACCCTAACTGTGAGAGGGGGGAGTAGGGTGAGACATCTATTTTAGCTTTTAAAAAAGTATAAATTATATAAGAAAATGCTGCCAGTGTTTGCCTTTGGGTGTGAGATTATGAGTTATTTATTTTCATCTTTTTCTTAGGCTTTGGGGAAGAAAAGGACTTTATTCAAATCCTGATTTAAAAACTTCTTGTTGAACACACTAGACAAATGTCATGTAGCCATTTATAAAATAAAAATAATGTCTACCTCTTCAAGTTATTATGAATATTAACTTAGATAACCCATGTAAAGTCCTCAGTGTACAGTAGGTATTCATAAGGTGGTCTTTTTCACAGCTTCCTAATAAATGATTATCTGGATGGTGAAAATGCATGACATATGATAAAAGTACGTAACCAAAAATGTTGAAATTACTCAAGGCCATGTAAATATATAGTTGGAAATTCTTTAATGAGAGGAAAAAATACTTCCACACAATTAATAATAATTTGAAATACTGTGGGTAGTTTTTTGAAATGCTCATACACTACCCATTATCATATAGAATGCAGGTGTAAAATGAAAGCAAGGGAACGCCATTCTTTGTTTGCATAGATAGCTAAGAGATAGTTCCATAGAGAAGCAAAGAGGATTTTCTTCCAAGTATTCCAAACACCATTTCCTAGAAATGAATGTGTTCTTGACAGGTATGAGTGGGTAAGACTGTCACAATGAGAGTAAAAACCACATTCTAATGTATTCAGAAGAGATATAGTCCCTCTTTTGAAAATAAATGAAATTTTAATTTCTCTTTGGAGCTACTCACAGCCAGACATGCAAGCGTTCATCTTCCTGGTCCTGTAGCCTGTGTATGATTCACAGTATTCTTTCCATCGCTTTCCCCACACACCCCCACCCCAATCAGTGCTGGGTGACGTCATTTAACCCAAAAAGACCAAGGGTATGAATGGTAACTTTTTCCATTGCTTTCACCAACAATGAGCAACTGAATAAAAAAAATTTTTTAATTCACAATAAAAACAAATACAATTTATGAGAAGTCCTCCAAGCTGAAGGTTTGAAAAGAGCCAACACCATTGAAATGTCTGAAACCAGGAGAGTTCACAAGTTCAATCATTATGTGAAACTGAAGGAAATGTGGCCAGATCTGCTGTCAGTTTAAAGAATATCACTGAAGCTTTGCAAAAATGATGTATGTTCCCATTCAAACATACCAGAAGCTATTGAACTTAATTTCCTTTTTAAACATGTACTTTGCTGTCCTCAATTGCTGATGGGTGGGGAAATGCTTTAACCCACAGGGCATTTTTGGTTCACTAACAAATGTGTTCGCAAGCAGTAGACTTTTCCCACAAACATGCATTTATGTGTAAGATCTCAAGTAGACTGCCATTTCAAAGTTCTTACTTCTCTTTATTCATTCCCCTATTCGAGAATCCAGCCATCTTCCCATCCTATCTGTCTCCTTCTTCATCATGTGAGACGTTTGTGCTGCCCTCCTAAAATCTTCTATGATTATCTTGATCATCAAAATTGAGTCCCATTATTTCTCTAGTTGAATCTTTTTATGTGAGTGCTTTGATTTTTAAAGGCATTTTTAGTCTAACATTGTGCAAATGACTTGTTATACTGGCTTCAATTTACTCTGCAATACCAAGCAAACTCAGCTCAGCAGCAGGACATGGGCTTAGCACCCAAGACCTTCATACTTCACTTAATTCACTGTCATGGGACTCTCTCATCCACAAAATAAAAGTCAGAAGTTGCTTCCAGGCTGATTCTAAATAAATCTACCAGGGAAAATCAACTTTTACTCTTCTATCTGGCCATTGGTGAAGACTAAATTCTCCAAAACTCACAGGGTAAAATGGGGAGTCTATTTGCACTGTTTTCCTGCTGCTTTTCTTTTTTCCTTGTTTAAAACTAATGGGAAAAAGGTAGGTTAATGTAGAAAATTTCCAGGCATAATGAAATATATAGTATGAAGTCCTATGCACATTTAAAGATACATACACAATGTCTCTGTGCATTATGACATCTTAATTATGAACTACTGTAGAAGATAGCATAGCTCAGCCTCTAGCAGTTCAATGGCTTATAAGTAACTAAATGTCAGTTGGATGGAACAATTCTTCTCTAATTATCTCTTAATGTGCATTGGAGATTATTAGAATAAAGAAGTTACAGGAGAGAATATGAATATAATTTGATGAATTCTAATTATTGCTGTCATGACTGATTGTTTTTCCTCCAGTTGTGTAAGCTGATTCACAGCTAGTTTCTGTTACTTCTAAACTGCATATTACTAACAGCACGTACTCCAGGAGGCCAGGCATATGCCAACCAACCATAAGTACAAGGAACTCTGGTCCTAGAAAAAAATAATAAAAGCCTTAGTTGCTTGTGCTCAAGGAGAGTTTCCTTTCTAAAAGTTGTAAGCTATAAAATATAAATTTAGCCTTCTTTAATTCCTAATGGAAAAGTAAATACTTAAACTCCAAGACACAGTGATAAAAGGATTACTTTGTCACCGTCAGTCCTCCCTCTCTGTAATGCTAGGTTGCATTGAGCCAAGAAGAAATATTGACTATTTGGTGCCAATTCACTTCTTCTCTCCTGCAATATTTGCTTAGACCATGCTCATGTTCTGTTACCATTACCTGTTCCCCTCAGCTGTTTAATCAGATTTTAAAGGACTTGGGATAGTGCAATATCACAGATAGAAGGTGTTTACATATTTACTCAGTGAATGAATAAATGAACTGATTGCAAATTATTAAATGCAAGAAAATCGGGGTGGAAACTATTTAATACTTCACAGGAAAGTCCAAGGAAAATCCATATAAACATTGCTAGTCTCTCTTTAATATTCAATGTTCAGTTATTAAAACACAGCTCACTCGCTCTTTTATCACTATGTTTTGTATGCTTTCTTAGATCTAATAAAGTTTAGGAATATCCAGCACACTCTAGTTATTTTGTTTTCTACTTGGTATCCCTAAATGTGTTGTGCAGCTTTATCCTAAGGGCCAAGTTGAAAATAGAAACAAAAAAATGACTCAAGGTTTTAGCTACCTTTAATATCCCTATTTTCACACGCTCATGTATATTCATATTCCCTGGAAGCTGCCACCCACACAGGCTTCAGACTCTGACAGCGCTGCTAAGTGAGTAAGTGACTACATGAGACAGAAATTCTTATTCTGAACGTGTTCATTGAAAAAGCTTTCTACTGTGCCATGTTTTATTAACGTTCTGCTTCTAACTTCAGATTGCATTAAAAATCATCTAAAACCCCTACCTTTTATCTTTTCTATCACAGCCAAATATAGAGAAAGCTAGTTGCTACATATATAAGACAACCACAAAAAACAGGGACAAGCTTCAAAAAGCTAGTGGTGAATATGTGCACATATTCAAGCACTAATGATGCTCTCCTGCCATTGTGTCTTTCCTATTAGGGTGCTGCACAGACTGGGCTCTCATACCTGACTGCATTCTGTTATACTCCCTCAACTTGGACTATGTGACCAACTCAAATTTAGATATAAATATTTCCAAATTCCAAAGAGCAGCTCAGACCTGGTTTGAGCCAAAATTGGTCTAGCCTTAGGGAATATTTTGCCAGATCTAAAAGATTATATAGAAGGTTGAGGGACAGGAGGTGCGTACTTGTGTGCATTTGTGCAGAAAGTGCCTCAGGAAAATCGGTGTAGACAAAATGCCACTGGATTTTGCACAAGATTTGAAAACTATATCACAATCAACTTCCACTTGCAAATAACTTATCTAAAATGTTAGATTATTGAAATCTTTTTCTTGTTTACACTCTGTTAGTATATATGTTTTACCCCCATTAATCAATATTCCTCATTCACTCTAAAATGTCCAAGAGTCCTTAGAGTGTCAGAACTGAGAAGCACTTCTGCTCCTTAAAGGACTGATAATAAAAATCTGCTGTATTTGTTCGCATACCTACCCTACTTTATCATAATTATGCAATTTAAATTTATAAGTGATGCAATGTAAATATGAAAAAACATTGAAATATGAGTGTTTTGAAAAATATAAAGATGAGTTGATTTTAAAAATTAGTAATTTCTATTGAACTAAACGTAGGTAAAACAACAATAACTTTTAGGAAAAAAAAAAGAAAGATCCTGAATTCATATTACTCTAAAAATGTATTTAAGAGCTCACTGCACCTTTTAAAAAATAAAATTAGAAACTGCAGACTATGAATAATGACTTTTTCAAAAAATTTGAACTCCAATTAATACATGCATATTGATAGAAGCTTCACAATATAACAAAATATTGCTCAATGAACCAGTGTGCACGTGCACATTTGTGAATGTGTGTGTGATAAAATAAATTGTTGGAAGCATTTACTATCAATTTCGTATATGTAGCTTTTTTTTCAATGAGATAATTTGGGCTTTGATAACAGGGCTCCACCATACATAAAAGACATTTTTAAATTATAAAACATCTATTGGCTTTAATAGCCACTCCCTTTTCACTCCTTTACAATAAAGTTTCCAGACCTAAGACAAGGTATCCTCTGCAATTCTAACCTGGACCAGTCAGATTCAGGACAGTGTTTTCACCTTTGCTTTAGTGAGTGGAGACAACATTAAGTTAGGTTTCTACACTTATCAGAACAACACTTCATTTTTTAGATTGCTTTCCTTCTAGAAGCCCGGGTGACTACAACAAATCCCAGGTCTCACTGACCATCAGAACAATGCCTGTGTCTTTTTCTTACTCTCCCACCCTTCTTGTTCTTCCACTCATGCAGCCAGAATGCTAGTAAGGCCAGTGACAAGGCCTAAGCACCTATTTCTTTGACTTCACTTTCCAATTCTCTTCTTTACATGAGGGTCAGAACTGGTTGAGCCCAAGCTACTCCAAAGACCTGGTCATCTTGCTTTCCTTGAAATCTTTATGCACTCTCTCTCACCGGCTAAGGCTACTCCTATCTTAGGGAAACCCCAGGCCAGCAACCTAGACCATTCCCAGGCTCTAGGCAGATGGTCAAATGCTTTTACTCACTCTGTCTTTGTTTTCTATGGTAGTTGCAAGTGTGTCTTCTTTTCCATTAGGATGATAAGTTTCTTTTTTTGAGACAGAGTCTTACTCTGTCACCCAGGCTGAAGTACAGTGGCACAGTCAAGGCGTACTGCAACCTTCATATTACGGGCTCAAGTTATCCTCCTGCCTCAGCCTCCTGAGTAGCTGGGATTACAGGCATGCATCATCATGCCTGGCTAATTTTTGTATTTTTAGTAGAGACGGTGTTTTGCCATGTTGGCCAGGCTGGTCTCAAACTCCTAACCTCAAGTGATCTGCCTGCCTCGGCCTCCCAAAGTGCTGGGATTACAGGCATGAGCCACCACACCCAGCCCAAGATGATAAGTTTCAAAATTTGTCATCATAAGAGTAAAGGAAAATAGGCAAAGGTCTATTGTCTGGCTTTGTAATACTGTTCTTTAGGCTTACCTGGTATAGAAAACAGAAACCTCCAGTCTTGCTTAATAGAGTCCTACAATGAAGATTAGATCCAACATTAAGCTGATAATAAAATTATTTGACCTTGCACTTTTGAGGCACAAATTTCCCTCAGAGAATTCATACAAAAGTGTAAGCTCAGGGCCGGGAGTGGTGGCTCGTGCCTGTAATCCCAGCACTTTGGGAGGCCGAGGCCGGTGCATCACCTGAGGTCAGGAGTTCAAGACCAGCCTGGCCAACATGGAGAAACCCCGTCTCTACTGAAAATACAAAATTAGCCAGGTGTGGTGGTGCATGCCTGGAATCCCAGCCACTTGGGAGGCTGAGGCAGGAGAATCCCTTGAACTTGGGGGGCAGAGGTTGTGGTGAGCCGAGATTGCGCTATTGCACTCCAGCCTGGGCAACAAGAGTGAAACTCCATCTCAAAGAAAACAAAAAAGTGTAAACTCAGGAAAAGGAAGGATCTGCATGTTACTACGGCCAAACACAATCATAACATACTAATATTATTTCTTAAAACAATGCCAGTGATCATAACCAGTAGTAATACACAGATCATATTTTACGACTTTTAGTTAAGTTAGCAGTACCCTACCAGGGTTTCTAAACTTACCATTGACACATTAAAAACAGCATGCTTAATCATTGATTAATAATGCGTTAGCATGCTAATATTCTAATCCTATTACTTCTTCTGAAAGTGTTGCCACCAGTATAAGGAAGCTAAAATGCAAGCTTTAGAAGAAGTTATTTTTTGTATTTCTTAATGCAACTGTATCTTTATTCACTTTCTATAGTAACAGCTACATGACTGCAATGCTAGCAAATTTTGAACATTACTACAGGGCTGTTTCATAACTTCTAGCACTTTGAAAAAATTTTATAAAATTTACCATTTCAAATATTAGACTAGAACAATTTCTCAAATTGCCTATGTAATATTTTGAGGAGTTCCTGTGTACCAGATACTTTTCTAAGTGCTATATATATATATATATATATATCTCCATTTATTTAATCTAGAGCAAACAAATGACCATTTTAAATATGAATAAAATAAGGCAAAAGATTTCAGCAAGTTGTCCAAGATCTCCAACAGTAAGAGGTAGAGGTGAGAATCAAACCAGGTAATCTGGGTCCCAAAGAGTCTGCTCATACCACTGTAATAATCTAAAGCACAAAATTAACCTAAACAATGTTTTGTTCCCCAAGTGTATGTTCTAGGCAAGGAAATAATTATGCCATCAATAAAATTACAATTTAGTTGTGGAAAAATATAAGTCATAAATGATTGAAAATGAGGTTCAACTTGATTAACTGAAATGGCCTTGAGAAGAAATTTGCTTTGTTTGATTATTGTTGTTTACTCTTGGTCTTTTTTATAAAGTATTTGTAAAAATTTATAGGACCCTATATAAAAAACAAATACTTACACAATAAGAGTTAGAGAACATACCAATCAGAATAAAAGCTCAAGAATAGTTAAGAACAACACAAATAATAGACTTAATACATTTATTATTAAATTTTATTAAAGTGAAACTCCTGGTGGCCCATAAAGAAAAATTATCATTTACATGGCTCCCATTATACAGAAAAAGAAAAAATAACCTCAAAAAGAAAAAATAATCTCACAGAATCTAATGGCATTTGGGATGGTTTTTCTTTAACTTCAGAGAATCACAGAATCCTTAATAAAAGAAGTAGAGTTTGGTATGATTTCAGCAGACAAAAGAAGTATGGGCATGGTCATTCCGGGCAGTGAGGAAAGAAGTTCAATAGCATGAAAGTACGAAATACTTTTGCGCATTTGAGAAATGGTAAATAGACTGACACACGACAGGAGTGTTTCCTAAACGATCTTCTGTGAAATGCTCATCCAATGACCAAAAGAAAAAAAAGTTCCTATTATAAAAATAAGTTGAAGAAATGCCAGGTTAAGAAAACTAATAACTGGAGGTTTCTTTTTTTTTTTTTTTTTTTTTTTTTTTTTTGTGGCTGTGATAAAACAGCTTGTACCAAACTAATCTGCTCCAAAAGAAAAACAATACAAAAAAATATATAAAAAGCACCTTGAAAGCATTGGAAAGCAGCCAAAGCAACCAAGACCTAAAGAGCCAGACTCTTACAGGGAAGGGAGTAAATAGAGAGGAGCCCTACCTTAGCCTACTGCTTTGTTCCTTTGGGACATTTGCCACTTCGCAGTTTAAAAGACAGAATCAAAACAGAGAGGAGTGGCTTAATACTTCTCACTGCATCTCTAAACTGAAGAAACAAAAATAGGGGTTCAGAGATACCAACACAGCCAGGACTTGAGGGGCCAAGTTACTGAAGAAAAGAGAACCATGCAGTAGTGACCTCAAAATTCTATGTGCAACTTCCATTTCAAATTACTTGCTGACTCTTTTTGTTATTTGTATTTTTTTAAAGACTAGTTCTCACTATGTTGCCCTGTCTGGCCTTTAACTCCTGGGCTCAAGGGCTCCTCCTGCCTCAGCCTCCTGAGAGCTGGGACTACAGGAGTGCACCACTGCATCTGGCTATTTGCTGAGTCCTTAACAGTATAGTGCAAGTTGCTGAATAAAATATCAGAAAGAAACTGCTAAAATGTTCAAAAGTAGAGATGTTGGCAGTCTGGGGAAAAATTAATTTGGGTTATGGGTTCTGTCTATAAAGAAAGGCACTGATAAAAACCTCAGGCTTTCTGATGATACCACTGAAAGACTAAACTCTTGGGTAAAGGTGAAGCTGAAATTGGGACCCAATTGCATCAAGGTGATTTTCCTGTGCCTCAACTGCCTTCTAGAAGAAAATTAAAATCTCTCTGAAAGAATAAAGCATAAGCCAGAGCTTCTAGAAATATTTATACAAATGTCCAGCATTCATTTAACAATTACCAAGAAGCCAGAAAACAGAATCATGAGAGTAAAAATTGGGGTGAGTGTGTGGACGATATAAAGGTAACCCAGATAGTGACATTATTAAGAAAAAACTGAAAATATCAATAATTAATATGCTCAAAAAAATAGAAACAAAGATAGAGAATTTGACCAAAGAACTAGAGTTTAGTTTTTTAAAGATAAATTTTTAATTCTAGAAAATAGCCCAAACTAAGAATGGGATAGATGAATGTAATAGCGAATTAGACAACGCAGAGAAAAAGAATTTGAACATAGATGAGTAGAAAATATCAAGATTAAAATATAGAAAGAAAAGAGGACGAAAAATACAGAAAACAATATAAGAAACATACAAAACCTATGTGAAAAGACCTAAAATTTATGCAGTTAGAGTCTCGGAAAAAGAATGAGAGACTAGACCAAAAGCAATATCTAAAGAGGTCCTAAATAACAATTTTGTAAAGCTGATAAAAATATTCAGACTATGAATTCAAAACATATTATGAGATTCAGGCAGTTCAAATATAAAGAAAAGCATACCTAGGCACATCCAACAAGGAAAATTCTTAAAAGTGGCCAAAGGAAAAAGACACACTACTTTTAAAGAAATATTCATAGCACCAGGGCTGATGAATGAGTTTTCAGTAAAAATGATGAAGGTCAGAAGGCAACATAATAACACTTGTAAAGTGCTAAAAGAAAATCATCATCAAGCTCCTACTCTATATCCAGGAAAAAAAATTTCATTAAAATATATGGCAATTATAGCACAAAAGAAGAAAGGTGATGGTAAATGAAATAACATGTGCCATAATTTCAGGATTATTTGGAAATGAAAAATATACTAATTTAAGGTCTCTAAAAGATTAAGGATATATATTGTATATAGGGATTGAAATAGACAATATACTTTTAAATAATCCATGGGTCAATAAAAAAGCAATTTATATAAATAATACTTTCAACTAAATGATAATAAGACATATCAGAATTTGTGGGATACAGCTATTGAAAATGTATGGCCTTGTAAGATTGTTTAATTTAAAAAACAGCACAAGCTGTTACTATGAGGTATGAGAAAAGGAGACATCACTACAGAATCAACATAAAATGTAAAGAAATGTACATTACATGTACATTTACATGTTCTATGGTGTCTATTACCACTTACTTCAAATATGGAATTCTGTATTAAATAAAAGATACAGGAAGTACAGCCTGAGAAGTTTCATAAAGAAGTGCTTAGAAGGGGTAAACTGTTAGAAAAGGGGCCCTTGAGGGCTTGTCTTATGATTATATTTGCATAGTAATGCTCAGTTTTTATTTATGTGAATTTTTGTTTGGGATGGCCTAAACCTACATTTGCAGAGCAAGAATTGTGCTTTTACTTATAACATGTATTTATGTGAATGATGAGAACTTGGAATGTGAAAAGTTTCCCTTCTGGCCACTCCCCTTTTCTCAACATTTAAATTAATTTGTTCATGAGAGAGTTTCAAGCAAAGGCAAAAATAGATTCAAATAAAACAATTCGTAATGTTGTAATAATAACACTTTTGTGAAATCAGCAGTTTTGCATGTTTTGTTATCTGCCACTGAAGTGTCAAAGATAATAGTCATATGTAAATGTTTTTATTCAAATGCCTTTTTAAAAAAATAAGCACAAAAAAGGCAGGTGAATACAACATGAATTAAGCATGACCCCCTGTTATTGAAGCTCATTTACATCTATGGTTTCTACATGAGGTGTTATCATGGGGTCTGTAGTGAACTGAAAATAATAGCTCCCCAAATGTATTCACATCCTAATTCCAGGCACCTGAAAATGTCATTTCATATGGCAAAATGGACTTTGCAGATGTGATTAAGATAAGGATCTTAAAGTGAGAAGATTATCCTGGATTACCTAGGTGGGCTTTAATGTGATCACAATGGTCCTCATAAGAGGTTCACAGAAGTGAGAGTCAAAGGGTGATGTGATGACACAACAGAAACCGGAGTGACGCATTTTGAAGATGGCAAAAAGAGGCCACAAACCAAGGAGTATAAGCAGCCATTAGAAGCGAAAAGGGCAAGAAAACAGATCCTCCCTTCAGAACATCCAGAAGTAATCAGCCCTGCTGACACCTTGATGTTAGCCCAATGAAACTAATTTTGAACTTCTGACCTTCAGAAATGCATAAGAATAAATTTGTGTTGTTTTAGGCCATTACATTTGTGGTGATTTTTATAGCAGATATAGGAAACTAATAGAGCATCCTAGTGAAATGGTTATCAAACCTGGTGCACAGCAGAATCTCACCTAGGCAGTTTGTGAAGAATACAGATCCTTGGATCCTATTCCTAAAAATTCTGATTCTCTATATACCTGTGATGAGCCACAGGAATCCAAAATTTTTAAGTTTCTCAGATGACTGTTGTGCTGCAAACCAGGGTACAAGTCAAAAGAAGGGTGTTTGGGAAGAATTCACTACCTGAATTAGTTGCCTTGGGCTGCTATAACAAATTAACACAAGCTTGAAATCTCAAAACAACAGACAAGTATTCTCTCACAATTCAGGAGACCAGAAGTCTGAAATCAGTTTCACAGAGTGAAAACCAAGGTGACCACAGGGCCATGTTCTCTGCGGAGGCTCCAAGAAAAAATTGTTCCTTTCTTTTCCAGTTTTTGGTGGTTGCCAGCATTCCTTGACTTGTGGCCACATGATGCCAATCTCTGCCTCTGTGGTCCCATTGCCTCCTCTTTGTGTAGCAAATCTCCCTCTGCCTCTCTCTTAAAAAGACACTTGTAATTGGAATTAGGGTACATCCAGTTACCAGGACAATATCCCCATCTCACGATCTTTAGCTATATCAACTCTACAATAACTCTTTTTCTTTATAAGGTAACATTTGCAGGTTCCAGAAGTTGTGATCTGATATCTCAGCTTGACAATTATTCTTCCTAGTGTACTGCCTTACCGCCCTTCAAGGTTATTTAGGAATTAAGACAGCAGAGCTGAGGAAACTTTCTGCAATCTTTTTATATTCATATCCCTTTTGACCCTTTACAAATTATAATTATTCCATTAAAAAAACCAGTCTCACTGGACTATTCTGTTGATTAATGAGGGTGATGATAAGCAGGGAATATGGGGATTATTGGAAGAAGTAGGTTCCTAAAATTCAGTAGCATTTCTATTACAAGTTTATATGCCCCTTTAAAGAACTGGTTTCTCATAAGGGTGTTCTTGAACATAAAAGTACTGCAACAAAGGAACCTTTATTAAAAGTTTATATCCCAGAGGAATGTACTGCACGTGACTACAAACAGACTACACGAAATGTTGGTTGGAAAGTTACTTTTTATGCAAAAGTATATTTCAAATTTAAATAAATCCAAGGTTCCTTTGCCCTTTTTACCTCTAGCCAAGGAAGAAATTTAGTCTCTATGGTTCACTGACATGAGCATTCTTTTCCTGAGTGACTTTTTAAGGCTCTTCAGGTATATAATCCAGGAGAGAGATTAACTAGAAGTCTGAGGAGGATACAACAGAATTCAGACAGTGGCCAAAGAAATGTATATATTGTGGTGATGATCCACAGAAATAATGATAGTATAGATTTTGTTTCCAAAAAAAGTCCTCTTTCTTTCAGAAGGGCCAGTCCCCAATTCTAATATTTTTAACATCTCTAAGAATAGGGCTTAAGGCCTTTCCCAACTGTAAAATGGTACCCTTTTTTCAAACGTACATTTTTATATCTTATTCTCTTTAAAACCATTTATAGTTCCACTCCTTTTACTATTCTCTGCTGAAAATCTAAATAATTGTCCCCCTTAAAATACTTCATGGCATGGCTCTCAACCATCTAATTTTCATTTTAGCAGGCCATTATTCCACCCTGAATAGTTTTTAGAAAGAAAAAAAAAATTCTAATCTGTCCCACCTGACATTGGCCACACTTTTATTCTCTCTCTGTCCCTTTGATATTAAGGTGCCTACCTTTGATATTAAGGCATTTGATAATGTCATGCCTACATGGCATTATTCACTTGTCTTACTTCAGTTGGTAGAATGGGCTTCAAACTGGGCTCTGAGCTGATCTGCCAATCTCCATCCTTTAAAATCCCCACAGCAATAGGGAACAGTGTTGACTAAGAACCAGCTCTGCAGAATGACCTAGGAAGCTTGCAAAAATGCAGATTCCAAAGCACTGCCTCATATCTACTAAATATAATTTCTGGAAAAATAACTTGGGCATTTGTACTTGTGAAAAGTTATTTTTCCGGAAATTATATTTAGTAGATACAATACTTGCTTCATGCACTCTCTTCTGCTCATAAGCACCCAGGTTTTAATGGTTTGATGGCGCTCTTCTGAAGGAATAAATTTGTCTGAGTTGGCGCCTATGAAGTTAAGCAACATCTACAAGCCACTCAGTAACTGTGACATATCATCACTGCACTTTAAATGCCAACTCCATTTTTCATTCTTGAATTCCTATCCAGTTTGATTCCTTCTTTTCAATCACCATAACTTCATCATTTCCCAGAGAAATCCACTTCATCATTTCCTGAAGAAATTCATCCTTACTCTTCACTATTTCAGTGCCCAGTTTCATTTTCTAGAAACTTCTCCCTCATGGACTTACCCCATCTAGTAATCCCTTCCAGAAAAGCTAGGAGGGTGATCAGGCAAAGAAAAACCAAATCTCTAGAGGATATATTATTTGAAAACTTTGTTCTGACAAATGGAACAAGCAAAAGTAGCAATTTACGTGCTGTGAGCATATTTCAGACCAGAGAACTTAGCAGCAGGACCTAATTTCTCCTTGGTTAGCATAATAGAGAAAGCTAATTACAAGAGATTATTCTTAGGAAAAAAAAATCTAGTTCTGTGTTGTGTGACACAGAGAATCTCATTCTATCTGCAGAGATTTTTGGTCTATATAGCAACATGAGAACAATTTAATCTTGTTCTGCTCTACTGAGAAAAAATGGTTTTTTCCAAAAGCAGTTTAATTTGTCCACCACAGACACAACTCTACACAAAATGCCATTGAAAGGAATAATAACTGTCCATGCTCGTCACACAAAAAATACTGTAAACGTCTTGAGCAAGACACTGAGAAAGAAAACCCAGTCATAACTGGGACAGAGAAGACAACTTTGCCTTAACACAAAGTAAAGCTCCTATGTTCAAACTGTCTTGGTAAAGTGTTTCGCGGCAGAATGTTGCTGGCCAATTTACATGCCATTTGGATTTGAAGTTATATGCCATTTGGGGAAGATTACTATAATTAGAAAAATGGCCTAATTACTTTTCTGGCAACAGTGAAGAAGGAGAACAGACTCGTCGGCTTACAGAGACAAGTCCTTGAGAAACCTCAAAAGGTTTTGGGATCCTGTTTGACAGGAAAGAACATCTCATCTGATCTCTTGGATCTGTTGAACAACCAAGCTAGAAAGCCAAAACCACAAGAGAGGAAGAAAGAGCAAGAAGAGAAAAATACTTCTTCCTATTGGATTTTGAAACAGCTGACAGAAATGCTCCTTTCCCTGACATTGCGAAGCTTCATCTGCTGGCCCCTGTAAGACACACGAACAGAAAAGAATGAAGTTGGGAGGAAAGAGTGGATATTCACAGCAATGAGACTTGGAAGAAGGTTTCATGCTAGTGTTGTTTGATGGCTCTGTCTGTTCTAACTGTAAATAATATGACAACATTCGAGATTCAGAGATTGAAAGAGGGCCTCCTGTTATTTGAGGTTTCAAGTTAACATTTATGATATAAAAGGCAAAATCATGCAAAATTCCTCTTTTCCTGTGCTGAGGGAGAGAGACACTGCCACATTGAATCAAACATCCATTCCCCATGCCTCAGCCTCACAGAACATCGTCTTTCACCCAGAAGGAAACTGGGAATGGAGAGAGCTCTGTTAGAGAAAAATGACCCTGGGCTTTCGCTATTTAGGTTCTGTTTCCTGCATTTAGCAATTGGAACAACTGCACTTGATCAAATAGGTCTTCACAAAAGTACAATTTAAATTGGTCACGAATTTTTAAGGATATAAGAGTAAAATCAGGACAACGAAGCAACTTCAAAATGTACGTGGAAGAAAAAAACAAACAACCCCATCAAAAAGTGGGCAAAGGATATGAACAGACATTTCTCAAAAGAAGACATTTATGTGGCCAGCAAACATATGAAAAAAAGCCCAGTGTCACTGATCATCAGAGAAATGCAAATCAAAAGCACAATGAGGTACCATCTCATGCCAGTTAAATGGCAATTATTAAAAAGTCAGGAAACAATAGATGCTGGAGAGACTGTGGAGAAATAGGAACACTTTTACACTGCTGGTGGGAATGTAAATTAGTTCAACCACTGTGGAAGACAATGTGTGATTCCTCAAGGATTTAGAACCAGAAATACCATTTGACCCAGCAATCCCATTAGTGGGTATATACCAAAGGAATATAAATCATCCTACTGTGAAGACACATGCACATGTATGTTTATTACAGCACTACTTACAACAGCAAATCCTAATGCCCATCAATGACAGACTGGATAAAGAAAATGTGGTACCTATACACCATGGAATACTATGCAGCCATAAAAAGGAATGAGATTATTTCCTTTGCAGGGACATGGATGAAGCTGGAAGCCATTATCCTCAGCAAACTAACACAGGAACAGAAAACCAAACACTGCATGTTCTCACTCATAAGTGGGAGTTGAATACTGAGAACACATGGAGACAGGGAGGGGGACAACACACACCAGGACCTGTTGTGGGGAGGGGAGATTAAGAGGACAGAATTTACAGGGTGGGTCAATAGGTACAGCAAACCACCATGGCACACGTACACCTATGTAACAAACCCGCACGTTCTGCACATGTAGCCTGTTTTTTGTTTTGTTTTGCTTTTTAGAAGAAATAAAGAAAAAAAGAATCGTCACTAAAAAAAAAATGTACGTGGAAGTGGGGGCGATGGGGCTGGTGGCTGGAGAGAAGCAGAAAGGGTTATTAAATGATTGCTGCTTTCAAGTCATGAGCTGTCTAATGAAAATGTTCCCTGAGTAAATGTGGCTCTCATTATCCTGTTTCCTATCATTAGTGACTTCTGAAGTGTCCCCTCCCCTTCCTAGGCACTTTATCTAACACAGAGAGGAGAAGCTGGACTTCAAGCTGTGCTAAAAGTGAAACAGCAGCTCCATCCTTCAACACACTTAGACGACTCATCATATTAAGGTCCCTTTGATCTAGAATTCTCAGGGTTTGTTTTTCATTTGACAGCCTAAATGGAAAATGTAAATACATAAAAGCATTACCCCCTCCACCAAAATAGTGATTTTTTTTCAATCTTTTTCCAATTTCAACGTAGCCTTTAAAAATCATTTATTAAATTACTTTTTACTTTGTATCAACCAACTCATGTGACAGTTTCACAGCATGAATATTGTTCCAACCATAGTGTCATTCATTTTATTTGTTTTCCAGGAAAAAAAAAGGATTTGGTATACAATATCAAAGCACTAACCAAGTAAATCTAGTGTTCTTCCTTTGGTGGTAATCAATTCTTCTGGAAGAAAAAGAAAATCTTCTACAATTACACACACCAGGTTAATGTTTCATGTGTGTTAGAGATGTTAACTAATTGATATATAATCTTCCAGTACAATTGGAAGATGTCTACTACAGTGAATGAACTCTATAAAAACACAGGTTAGGCTGGGCATGGTGGCTCACTCCTCTAATCCCAGCACTTTGGGAGGCTGAGGTGGGCAGATCACAAGGTCAGGAGTTCAAGACCAGCCTGACCAATATGGTGAAACCCCATCCCTACTAAAAATACAAAAATTAGCCAGGCGTGGTGGTGTGCACCTGTAGTCCCAGCTACTTGGGAGGCTGAGGCAGGAGAATTGCTTGAACACAGGAGGTGGAGGTTGCAGTGAGCCAAGATCGTGCCACTGCACTCCAGCCTAAGTGACAGAGCGAGACTCTGTCTCAAAAAAAAACAAAAAAAACCCCAAAGGTTAAGAATTATTTTCAATGGAAAGCATATAGGCCTTTTTTATTGCATTGCTGTAAACAGGTTAATCAAAAATGGGTTATCATCCCGGGTCAACAATTTTGAAAGCAAACTGTTTTATTAGTTGAATTGAGTCCCCTCATAATTCATATATTAAAGTCCTAACCCCCAGTACTTCAAAATGAAGTTGTATGCAGAGATAAGACCTGAAAGAAGTGATTAAGTTTAAAATGAGGGTTCTTTTTTTTTTAGGGTAGACCCTAATCCTGTCTAACTGGTACCCTTATAACAGTATATCTGAACACACACAAGAGACCAAGGATATTCACACACAGGGGAAAGACCGTGTGAGAACATGATGAGGAGGCAGACATCTGTAAGCCAAAGAGAGAGGCCTCAGGAGAAACCAATGCTGCCATTGCTTTGACCATGGCCTTCCAGCCTCCAGAACTGTGAGAAAATAAATTTCTGTTGCTTAAGCCCCCCAGTCTGTAGTATTTTGTTATGGCAGCCCAGACTGACTAATACATAAACCATCAAGTAAAAGGAGTGATCTGGAAGCAAGACCCTAATACCAGGTTGAAGTTGACAACAACAAGAGCTGGTGTAGAACAGACAGCAAGGAATGAAGTCAAGATACAGGAGAAAAGAGTCAGGTTGCAGAGTCAAAGCAAGAGACAAAAGAAATATACCCCTTGGCTTCCAGTCCGTGAAGGGACAGGGTGGGAGACATGGCTATTTCTTCCATTAGACAAGGATTCTGTCAAATGCAATGCTAGAGAGTCTCCACTTCATTCTGTGAAATACAGTAGTAGTGTGATCCATTCTGGATTTTATGAGATGTTGGTGAGATAAGAGTATGACCTGTTGGTATGACAAGAGATTAGGCAAAAGATTACTTAAGTCCTAATGAAGGCATGTTTCGAGACATCTCAATGGTTACAACAGGGATGGAGGCTGACAGAATCAACTCAGGGAGGAAAGAGAGAGAGAGAGAAAGAGAGTAGACTAAGAAAGTAAGTGAAATACAAACCTGGGTACACCGAGAAATCCATAAACTTGACTGAGCTTACTTCAAAGTTCCTTGACTACTTCTGTATCAGGAAGGACAGCACTCAGAAATTAAGTTGATTATAGGAATCTAACATTACATTGACTGATGCCTGAGTCTGTGACTGTGAAATTTGTTGATCTCTTTGGCTAGCCCTGGGCATTGCATGAAGCGCTCACTCCACAAACACTGGTTGAGTGGTTGAGTGGGTGCAAGAATGTGGGGAGTATAAGTAAGAAATGCAAAGCCAGCGGCTTTGTCAGTCACAGTGAGTTTCAAAATAAAGAAAAATGAACTCATATGAGTTGACTCTGCTTCTAATGTTATTTCTGTATTATTTGAAAAGCATGTGAATTCAATGAAAGGCAGAAGATGAGATGTGTTTGAAAGTTGAATCCTGGCCCTAGATATATACTTGATATGGTTAACTCCTTGTGTTGACTATGCACATCTTAGGGAAGTAAACCAAGGAAGTCTTTACGTAGACATAAAGGAAAATAAATAAGTGAATTAATTAATTAAAATAAAGTCATGTGGATGTCATTAGCAGAATTGAGACCTTAAAAATAATCTATAAAGAAGCTTTCCATTTCCTATTTTTCTCCCCTTTTTTGTTTTTTCCTCCCAAAGAGTGAACCCCTATTCCTGTAATCCTGGTAGACCCTCCTCAGAGTCACCACGTTTTCTTTGTTAATCTTTGAGGCTGCCCTGAATAACACATTATGTAGCCTGAAAAACAAAAAATCCCCACAGAAAAGATTAATCCATTGATATTATTTCTCATTATTCAAAGAATTAGACGTTATTTCATAAAGTATATCTTCTTTGTTACAAAGAAGACGAGAAACTCATTCACACCTACAGGCAGCCTCAGACGACTAGTAACACCAACTAGATTACTTAGAACCTATGTTTCTGTGATGGGTGAGTTATTCCCAAGCAATTCAACAGCACATCTCCTTTGAGCAAGAAAACTACAGCAGGGACAGTGGGATGTAGAAAGATAAACAAGATATGGCTTTTGACCTGCAGGGGCTGACAATCAAGAGAAAAGACACGTATACAAACACTGCTAAAACCAATCAGATGATGAAAAGCACCATAGTCTAATGCAGGCAAGCGCTGAAGGAGTTTAAGGAGGCAATGATTGATTCTAAATGAGGATGAAGGAGACTCTTCCCTGAGGAAACTGTATTCAACTTTGAGAATTCTAGGGCAAAACTCAATTCCTGATAAGAGACCTATTTTCATATTGGTAGTTTGAGATTCCTGGTCAAGACTGAAAAACCTTCAGTTGCAGAGGAAAAACATGAGTGTCATGTTAACTTGTCTTGATGCCTAATTCTTTTGAAATTAAAAACCCAGAGAGGCATACATATCCAGGTTTATTAAAAATAAAGTCTCAGTGACTCATGAGTAGTTTCATTCCACTTACTTTTTGAAAGTCAATTTTAACGGAAATATTACAAGATAAATATTAAGAGATTGCTTCAGGGCAGCCCGCCTCAGAAATCTGAAGCTGCCGCTCTCAATATGTGACACACTGCCCACTGTGATTTTGGAGCAGCCGTAGACTTTTTTTTTTTTTGCAGCTGTTATGTACTGTACTGACATGGTTCATCGAGTGCCACAGAACACCTTGTACATGTGCGTGTGTGTGTGTGCGCGCTCATGTGCTTGTGTGAGCACACGTGTGTTCTGATACAAGATTTGAAACTGAATGGAAAATGATGAACTTCCATTAATAGCCCTAAGAAAAGATAAGCCTAACAAGGAATAGTCTGGTTCTTTTTGACTTAGAAATTTGCTATAACTGTTAAATTACAAAGGGATCCAGATGAGCCAACTCCTGAAACTAAACACACATATTTGGAATTGTTTTCCGCAGTCTCCATGGCTACCCCTGGGGTTGCCTAGTCTTCTCAGAACCTTGTTTTCACACACATGAAGGAGTGCAACCACACCACCCACAGACTTCAAAATTTACACTGGCTCCTCATTCAGTTAAGGATCTTTCCTAAATTGCCTTCCTTGTTATTTCGAATTTTCTCCCTGACCTTCGTCCAGTTCCCTGAAATGGCTTCACCTCTGTCAGTTTCTCCCTCACTCTGTGGCTTCAATATCAACCATCAAGTCCTGGAGAGGACTGGCTTCCAGTTCCACCAATAAATAACCGTCAACTGAGGCGGGTGCATAGTGAGAACTCTCCTTGCTGCCTTTTTTCCCAGCCCAATTATTCCTGCTCATCCCTACCAAATTGCTTTTCTCCCAGAGAGGTTTTTATGACATCCTTGCTCCAAATCCATTTACAAGATTCAGTCCAAAATCATCAGCTGGATATAATGGACCCCGCACAATCTGGCATCTTAAGCCTTATCTACTGCAATTGCTCTTGCACCTTGATTCCAGTTAGAAATGTCTGTTCTCTGTTTTAAACAACGATTAATTTCTCCAGCTCTATTCGTTTGTTCAAATTACTTTGCTTGCCTACAATAGCCTCCCAATGTGTTTCCACTCAGTGTAAGTACAGTTAATGATTATTTGTGGTAGTTATGTTCTACAAAGTCACCTTGGACACTGAATTAGTGAATACGAAACAATTGCTCTTAGAGGAAATACAGGGTTAGGTTCCTGTCAGCCTCTGGTCACAACATTTTTGTCAATCCATCAATACATAACCTTGTTTTATTTGTGTTTCTGTTTAACAACATCATATTTAACATATATAGTGTTGTTTCATTAACGTTGATCTTACAACCAACAGCACTGTGACTCATTCCTGAATGAAGCTTATCTAACACAACATTTTCTCCACAAGACACATCGCAGCCCCCTTGTGGTTGGGAACACTAGACAGCACTCCAACACTATGGTTGGGGGATGTGTAAACAGAGAAATCATCAACAAAATGTATAAAAATGCAAAAGTCTGGCACTAAGTAGACTGCAAGAAGGACACTTGTTTATAGCATGAGAACAGAAAGAAGGCAGAGTGTCACCTTGTTTGGCCTCAGCCAGGAGTGTGCCCGCTGGGCGAGTGAACTCTTTCACCCCTCTGCATATGACCTCAAATGACTGCAAATGGGTCACAAGTATTGATTTGAGGGTTGCAAATAAACATGAGTAGTTGGCAAATTTCAAATAACGAGGATTAAGCATATTACCTATTTATCAAGGAGGTCCCAGAGCTGCAAAAACAGTCTTGGATATTAAGTGAAAAACTTGGATGTGAAGACTCATTACTACCTGTGTGAAAGTTAGCCAGTATTTCCTCTCTCGAGGCCTACGTTTCCTCAACTTTAAATGGCAGTAAAAACATGAAACTCAAATAAGAGATGATGTATGTAAAATCCACATTTCCATAAAGCACTATATGAATGTGAGGTGGTATGAAAGGCCCCCATCTTCCACAAAAACTTTCCTGATTACTCTAGCCTGTTTGATCTCTACCTCCCTTGAATTCAGAGCAATTATTACTTAAAATGCTAATTTGTCATTTAATTAGTCTTTTTCACATTTTGCACTTCCTCAATTTGGATGATTACATTTTTACTTCTCTAACAGATGATGAGTTTCTTGAGGACAAGGAACTGTTGTTTGCTTGTCTCACCCACACCTGAGCAATTCTATTCATAAATGAATGCATAAATGCAAAGTCCACGTAAACCATTCCACAGACTTCTCTCAGAATCCTGATGGCAAGAGAATGTGGTTTATAAGTAAGCGGCATCCTTCATCATGCCAGACTAGGGCTCTTAGCATCTAACCGGGAAGCAGTCAGACCATCAAACTTTTGAAACCTGCTTGCAAAAGAGCTTATCTTTCCCTGGAGATAATTACCTGGCACTGAACCAAAGCCAGTTATATATAAGTTAAGAAATTTCAGTTAACTTTCTGATAGCTTCTATGCTTCAGCTTTTTATTTTTTAAGAGACAGGGGTCTACGCTATGTCACCCAGGCTGGAGTTGAACTTTTGGGCTCAAGTGATCTTCCCACCTCAGCCTCCCGAGTAGCTGGGACTACAGGCATGCACCATTACACCTGGCTTGCTTCAGCTTTTAGACAGAAACCAACCCCAATTATGCTAACCTCAGAAGAGCAAATCTTCTCATATTGCAGATGACCTAGAAAAACAACTGAGATATTACCCCTCATGAAATTGCTATGCAGTTTTTTTTTCCAGATATTCAACATTCATTAAATAGCCTCTGATTTAAATTAATGTTTGGGTGTTAATTAGAACTCAAACATCCTGATACTCTCCCCTTTCCTAATAATTTATGCCATCTTCAACCCCTTCCAATTCCTATTTACAGCAGCCCACTTTCACGTAATTCCATGATGGAAAAAGCTGGAGAGACGAAAGAGAGAGGTGATATTCAATGGAAAGCCATCAGTCTGGTATAATAGGGGAGGATCACATCACACGGATAGCTCGTGACATGCTCTTGGCTGTTGGTCGATCCTTCTACTTTCTCAGTGATTTACTCAAGGGCTCTGCTTTGTTTCACTTGCAAACTATTTTAACATTGCTGTGGATAAACAGAGTGTCACCAGATTTCCCGTCTTTCCTGGGTCATTTTTCCTGGTTATATAAATGTTTGTCTTAATCCTCCTTCTTCCTTTGCACTTTTCAAAATGTTTTTTTATGCTTCTAGTCTGCACAGGGTCAGTGTGCTAATTACCAAATGAGATGAAGATGAAAGAGTCTCCATATTCACAGGCCAAATAGCTGGCTGTAGTCTTTAGGCAGCATCATATTTTTTAAATAACATTCATAGTTATCCATCCAGGCACCCTTCACCCTCACATGTTGTTTCAAATTGTTAACTGACAGTTCCAAATAGGCTCAGAACAGAAAACTCCACGTCAAGGATTCAATAATGGCAGCTTCTGCTCTTGTGGTTTTCAGAAGTGGGGGAGGTGGCAGGCAGGTATGTTGATTTATCAGCATGTTTTCTTCATCTCTAAACTTATACACTGGGGGAGAAGTCTAGGTTAAATGTGAACGCTTCACAGTTTTCCCACCATCTGAACTGTGTTATATTTGGCAAATAGTTTTCTGGAAGGGGAACAACGCGTTAAGCTCTGGCCATGACATAGTTTGTGATAAGCTTAACTGAATTCAAGAAGAAACGATCTATGCCAACTCTTCTTACACTCTTTCAATTCTCAGGCATCCAGGAAAGAAAAATAAAACTCAAACAAAGCTTGAATATTTCAAAAGAAATTTGACATATTAACTGTATTAATTAATCCTGATACTGTTCTGAAACAACTTTAAAATTATAAACAATCTTGATTATTTCCAGAGAGAAATATTTAGACTAAAATATTCACGATCAAAACAGGTTTAAAAATTCCATTAACTCGGGTTTTTAAAAATATTCAACTCCAAAGTGGACCAAAAAAATAGGCCATTTTCTGCTATAAATTAACATAGCAGAAATAATCACACACATTAAGTTTCCTGTTTCTTTATGAGAACTGCTTATATTTTTGTGAGCTTCACTACCAGAACATTTCTATTTAAAGTGTTGAATGATAGAGACTAAAAATTCTATAACCTAAAATCTAGCAGCTTCCACGTTTTTCTCAACTAAGCACAGCATACCTTTTGCTAAGGGGAATAATTCTAGCTGTAAGGAGATGATTCATTCATGAGCAACCATCCTCCACATTCCATTTTATCTTTAGTGAGGCTGACAGACAACTGATCTTTACTCAACCATGTTTAATACATGGTTCAAAGAGAAAATACCGATAGAAACTTTTCAGACCCATAGCCATGTTATTTCTAATGATTTTAGAGTATCTTAGAAGGCCAGACATCACAAAAATGACACAGGCCAGCTTACATAAATCAATTTTTTTTTTCATTTAGCATTACAGTTGCGCTGTTTGTTGCATAACAAAGAAACTATCTTCTAGGTAGGTAAGTGGAGAGATACCAACTCAGGTAGGACTTCAGAGGTGTAAGATATTGGAAGGGTGGGCATTAAAGTGAGTATGAAGGGAAAATGGCTTTGAGATTCTGATAAAAATTATGAACTTGGTTTCTTAAAAAGATGATTATATGTACAATTTGGCAAATGTGCAGATTTTTTAGTTCATGAAACTCATCTATAGGATTTAAACAGTTTATGGACCTCATAGTAAGACTCCCAGAATAAAGGCATTTTCCTCTAGTAAAAAGCAAATGTCTCTAATATCCAGAATCTACAAGGAACTTAAACAAATTTACAAGAAAAAAACAACCCCATCAAAAAGTGGGCGAAGGATATGAACAGACACTTCTCAAAAGAAGACATGCATGCAGCCAACAAACGTATGAACAAAAGCTCATCATCACTGGTCATTAGAGAAATGCAAATCAAAACCACAATGAGATACCATCTCATGCCAGTTAGAATGGCAATTATTAAGAAGTCAGGAAACAACAGATGCCGGAGAGACTATGGAGAAATAGGAACGCTTTTACACTGTTGGGGGGAGTGTAAATTAGTTCAACCATTGTGGAAGACAGTGTGGCAATTCCTCAAGGATCTGGAACCAGAAATTACCATTTGCCCCAGCAATCTCATTATTGGGTATATAGCCAAAAAATTATAAATCATTCTACTACAAAGACACATGCACAAGTATGTTCATTGCAGCACTATTTACAATAGCAAAGACTTGGAACCAACCCAAATGCCCATCAATGACAGACTGAAGAAAATGTGGCACATATACACCATGGAATACTATGCAGTCATAAAAAAGAATGAGTTCATGTCTTTGCAGGGACATGGATGAAGCTGGAAGCCATCATTTTCAGCATATCAACACAGGAACAGAAAACTGAACACTGTATGTTCTCACTCATTAAGTGGGAGTTGAACAATGAGAACACATGGGCACAGGGAGGGAAACATCACACACCGGGGGGGCAAGGGGAGGGAGAGCATTAGGAGAAATACCTAATGCATGTGGGACTTAAAACTTAGATGACGTGTTGATAGGTGCAGCAAACCACCATGGCACATGTATACCTATGTAACAAACCTGCACGTTCTGTACATGTATCCCAGAACTTAAAGTAAAATTTTTTTTAAAAAAGCAAATGTCACGGAATGAAACAACTTCACATTGTTTGAATTATCTGTACATATTGGTTTTCTTTCAATAAATTCTTATTAAGCACCTACCCTCACATAAAGCACTATACAAAATGCTGTACACCCTTAGGCTGTCTCAGCAGAATCTCAACATCCAAAAGCAGTCTTGGATAAGAGGCACTGTATTGCTTTACAGTAGTAGAATTATTGTAACCAAACGGTTTTGTTGTTGTTTGTTGTTGTTGTTGTTATGCTCAAGTTTAATTTTTATACTTACTTTTTAAAGAAAGATTTCTTCAAGTCCAGAAACCATGTTAACTTTTAATTATGCAATTACTCACTGACTCAGTCAAGGGAGCATTATTATCAGTTATCCTTTTGTATTCGTCAAGGTTCTCCACAGAAACAGAACCAACATAATATATACAGATACATAGAAAGAGAGGTATTACAAGGAGTTGGCTCATGAAATTATGGAGACTGAGAAGTCCTACAAACTGCCATCTGCAAGCCAGAGGCCCAGGAAAGCCAATTGCGTAGTTCTGGTCCAAATTCAAAGGCCTGAGAACCAGAGGAGCCAATGTTCCATGTCCTAGTTTGAGTCCAAAGGCTCAAGAACCAGGAGTACCAATGTCCAAGGCTAGGAGAAGATGGATGTCCCAGCTCAGAGTAAATTCACTCTTTCTCTGCCTTTTTATCTAATCTGGCTCTTGGCAGATTAGATGATCACCACCAGCATTGGTGAGGGTGATCCTTTTTTTCCTTTTCTAATTTTGGGTTAAATTCACAAGGGGATGATCTTTACTCAGTCTCCTGGTTCAAATGCTGATCTCTTCCAGAAACACACTTACGGACATACCAGAAATAATGTTGTATCAGTTATCTGGGCATCCCTTAGCCCAGTCAAGTTTTCACATAAAATTAAGCACCACAAAGTGTCTGCAAAAATTCTCACTGACTCAATACGAGGAACATTATTATCAGTTACCTATTCCAAAGTCTGGGTTCAAACCTCATACAATATTGCCATCAGCTATGCAATAGTACCCATAGTTCTGTTGGAAGCATAGTCAGAAAGAGGTTTTCAGAGTTTCACTTAGATCAGATACTTGACTTCTGGTCCTGAAATACAAGCAATTTCAGACAGCAATGCCTGTAAATGAAGGGACTGAAAAAGTTGCTGATTCCTAACATTAAAACCCTTTAGCTGAGAACTCCCAAGATTCCTTCAGCTGTTTCTACTAACTTTGGAAATGGAATTTCAACATAAAAAAGCATTTTTCAGGTAGGTGGGTTTGAGCCCTGTCTCTACATACTATTTCCTGGCTCTGTAACCCCAGGCCAGGCAGTCAACATTTCAAACCCCATAGGATCCCTATCATGGATGCTCTGGTAAAGACTAAGTCTTCTAAAGGGTTAGTGCAGTACCTGACAAAGAGAAGCATTCTACAGATAGAAGTCTTTTTTTTTTTTTTTTTTTTTTTTTTTGGAGACAGAGTTTCACTCTTGTTGCCCAGGCTGGAGTGCAATGGCGCGGTCTCAGCTCACTGCAACCTCTGTCTCCCAGGTTCAAGCAATTCCCTTGCCTCAGCCTCCCAAGTAGCTGGGATTACAGGCATGCACCGCCATGCCCAGCTAATTTTGTATTTTTAGTAGAAACGGGGTTTCTCCATGTTGAGGCTGGTCTCGAACTCCTGACCTCAGGGGATCTGCCCGCCTTGGCCTCCCAAAATGCTGTGATTACAGTCCTGAGCCACCGTGCCCGGCCTAGAACTCTTTTTCTTGTCTTACATTACTCCCACTGATCTTTCCAACCTCTGAAATTTAGATAGGATCTGGCTCAGAAAAAAATAAAATTTGTTCAAAGTCACATAGCTAACATATCTAGAAGCTCAAACTGGACACTGAGTCTCTTCGTCCTTTATCAGCAAGCACACTACTAAATACAATGCGGGTGCATATAAACATGTGCACAGGCAAACTGTTCTAAACATTGCTGGCACGGTCATAAATAGGACAGGGTCTTTGTTTTCAGGATGGAACAGAGTCCAATAAGAGAAACCTCGGACATGCACGTGTTTATGTGTATAACGTAATTCTTCAGTAGTAAATACAAGTCCATGGGTCTCTAAGAGAAAGAATGTGGAGGATGGGTTGGCAACAGTTTTCCATAAACAGTGACACTTGATCTGAGCATCAAGGTACACGGAACACATCTGAAGTCAGAACACCAGGATAAAATTACTCAGTCACTTATAAGCAATGAAACTTTAAATTCCCTAATATTTTCCAAGTTATAGTTTTTCATTTCAAAAATAAGGGTAATAACATCCACCTCATAGAATTGCTGTGAGGATTAAATTAAGTAATTTTGGCTAAAGCCCTGATCATCATATAATTCATCATCCAAACCAGGATCCGTTTGAGAATATAAGAAGATACTATTAAAAATTACACCAGGACAAGGGGCATACACCTAGCCACATGGTCACCCAGTTTATCATGGTATCTAATACAAAGATAATATTCAAAATGTATCAGTTCTTTTCTTTGTTCCTAAGTCTTCAACAATGTAATTTCTCAGGCAGAGGAGAGGGGTAAAATAGGTAACCGCAGAGGTAACTGAAGGAACAAATGAACATTCCAATATAAAATGTTATTAAAAATTTCACCTCGTTTACATAACCACATAATTATAAAATATTACAGTGGGGAGGAATCGAGATGTTATTAATCCAAACACTTTATCTTAGAGATTAAGGAAATGAATCTCCAAATGGTTAAATGACAGGGAGATTTTGTTCATAGCCAAGAACAGCACCTAGATTTTCTGAATGCTCACCCAGGGACCTCACCATCCCTCATCTCTAAGAAAGATTTCTCCTAAACCAGAGCTGTTATAGAAATGGAAAGCAAATCCATAACTATCCTTAATAGCTTATCTCACAGTTCTTAAATTCTTACTGATTCAATCCAACCAACTGCAATTCCAACTAGTACTGTCTTTGGGGACGATGAGTAAAACTAGCAGCTCCCTTAGCCAAAGAAGAGGAGTGATTTTACTCTCCTATCTGTTATTTATTGCTATGTTATGAATGAACAAATATGTTCTTCCTCATTTATGTAACATATTTCCTTTGAATTTGGAGATGTCATTCATAAGATATATTTTATAGAGCAAACAGTTTAAAAACAGAAGTTCAAAAATAATGCACTTCACATTGAGCTAGTTCTTCCAACTGATGAAATAACTCTCTAGGGCAGAAATTATTAATATTTTTCTGCACAGCATGAGTGAACTAGCAGATACACATCATCATCATTAACAGTGGTTTTCAAAAAGGGATGGAGGATAGAAGAATTTTGGGGAGATGTGTATAATTTTTTTCTCAAAGGTCCCCAAATTGTTCTGATACTCTCCTAATATCCTCCCTACATCCCTCAACACACACACACCCCAAGCCATTTTTCATAATTCTGGAAGTCAGCTGAACATTCAGAATGTTTCCACCTGAAAAGTAAGTTGGAGAGAGAGAGATTTCCATCTGTGTTTTGTTGTATTGTTAAGACCTTGCTCAATAGTTTCCTCTAAAAGTTTCACAGTCTCATCCTCCAAGCAGTTAATTACTCAGTCTCCTGTGATCCAAGAGCATTTGCATTCACCCCTATTACTGCCTCAGCCATCCTATTATAAAAATTGCTCAGGTCTCTCTGTAGATTGCTACCCAGGGATATGTACCAGGCTACATATTGCTCTGTAAACTCGGTCACAGCCTGGCACATAGTAGGAGCCCAAATAATCTCCCATTGAAGGAATTATATGAGGTGCCTAGGAAACAATATACTAATTCAGAATAATACTTAGGAATGTTTTTAGCACAAAAGAGATGGTCTGTGTATAAGCACTGTAACTCCTTTGGAAGATAGCGTAAAACTACAAGATACAATTCTCTACGGTATGGCAAATTGCTACACTGCTTTCTTTAAATGGTACTTAGTGGCCTAGAAGCTAATGTCTCTCCCAAAGTGCCCGGCCCCCAGAGGGTCACTTAATGTAACTAGAAGCATTTGAGCTATTTCATTACATGAAATCATTTTGGTTTTAAAAGTGCTGCATACAAGTATTTCTTATCTTAATGAGCTCATTATTTGTAACCTCAGGGAAATGATAAAAAAAAAAAAACTTGTATGATAGAGAAATGTGTGAGAGAGAGAGAGAGAGAGAGAGAGAATGCTAAGGTCTGTGAAAGAAAATGTTTAGGAAGCAGAGTGGGAATGAGGAACTACCCAAATCCAGCCTATTAAATTAACTACATGAAGATTCTAGGCTCTCAGGCCTTGAAAGAATGCCTGAGATTCAAGAAAAACTTAACTAAATATATGTATTATTGGCTTTCGTAAACATGCTTTCTGGTTGATAGAAGTGACAAATAATCACCAGATGATGTGGACAAAGAAAGGACTATGATATAGACAAAGTTTAAATTTCACTTTACGTGTCAGATTCAGTAAAATAATTGCTGGATTTTAGGTCCTATAGCTGTTTTATTTTCCTTATGGTCAAACTGAGTGGACATAGTCATTCATCTGTTGGTCTACTGATATTAATTTCTTAAAATCCTTTATAACTGTGTTGTACAAAAATAAATAGCAAGCAAACTTCCTTGTGCTATCAGTAGAGGTTTAAATTCAAAAATCTGTTCTTCCAAGTACCAAATGTAGTCACTAATGTCACAAGTTAATAAAAGGATTTTAGTATCATCTCCAATACTACCACCACCTCCAGAAAATAAAAAAATAAAAGCACATTTTCAATCTATTGGTTGAGTCATACACCAACATATTCATTTATCACTAAATGTGTTTGTTCCTAACTGTCTCTCAGTTTTATGAGTTTTAAATGCACATTTCAAGATGTGTAATCTGAATTATAAACATTCAGGCACTGTACTAATATATTATTAATTCCCTTTTTTTTTTTTTTTTTTTTTTTGAGACGGAGTCACTCTGTCATCCAGCTGGAGTGCGGTGACATGATCCCAGCTCACTGCAGCCTCCATCCCCATCTCCCGGGTTCAAGCAATTCTCCTGCCTCAGCCTCCCAAGTAGCTGAGACTACAGGTATGTGCCACCATGCCCGGCTAATTTTTGTATTTTTAGTAGAGACGGGGTTTCATCATGTCGGCCAGGCTGCTCTTGAACTCCTGACTTCAAATGATCTGCCCACGGCCTCCCAAAGTGCTGGGATTTATAGGTGTGAACCACCACACCCAGCCTTATTAATTCCTTATTAAAGAGATACCTGAAGAGCATCCTTATGTTATCAATGACTTCCACTGATATCATCAGCAAGCAATTATTGAGCTGCTATTATATCTAATTGGGCTACTAGCTATAAGTAACTGTGAAACTTGATTTTAGCCTCAAGGAGTTTCCATCACTATATATGTTAAAGAAAGAAATGTAGGGCAGAGGAATTAAAATACTTGAGCCTGTTTGTCCTAAGAAGAAGGAATCTTTTATCTTATGTTAACATTTTAAAATATAGTCAGTCTCCCTATTGATGACCCTATGAGTTTATGTTTTTTTCTCTTTTTTAGTTTAGTGACTATTATACAAACATGAAACTAGTAACCTATTACATACAAATTTCTTTATATAATGATGAACACTCCAGGGAGCTGAAAAATGATACAAACATTTTCAGGCTTTAGAACATAGATCATATGTTCTATTGGCTACAGAGAGATATTTTGCCTTTTGAGTTCTGGATTTTTATTTTTAATTCAACATTGTGTCACGCACCATCTGCCTACTACATTGTTGTAAGCACTGCAGATTTTTTTTTTCTTGAGATGGAGTTTTGCTCTTGTTGCCCAGGCTGGAGTGCAATGGCGCAATCTCAGCTCATCGCAACCTCCACCTCCCATGCATGTTCAAGCAATGCTCCTGCCTCAGCCTCCCGAGTAGCTGAGATTACAGGCATGTGCCACCATGCCCAGCTAATTTTGTATTTTGAGTAGAGATGGGGTTTCTCCATGTTGGTCAGGCTGGTCTTAAACTCCCGACCTCAGGTGATCTGCCCACCTCGGCCTCCCAAAGTGCTGAGATTACAGGCATGAGTCACCACGCCTGGCGAGCACTACAGATTTTTAAAAATATAAGTATGTTCCCTGCCCTGAAGAAATCACAGCCTTCAGAAGGCTAATAAATAATAATAGTCTAAAGAAATTGGCAAAGACCAAACTTCATACCTTTTTATGGTCTTCTATTTCTTTCTCAGAGAATGGCCACATCATCTACTCAGCCATCCTAAGAATTATTATAGACTCATTCCTCTCCTTTAATCTAAACATTTAAACAGAGTGCAAGCTCTATTAAGTCCACCTTTTTAATTCCTCTCAAAGCAATTTCTACTACAACGGCCATGTCTCAGATCTGCTTCTCCATCCACCCAGAATGGTACAATAATCCCTGTATTTATCATAATTGTTTTAGTAGGAAGGAACAGAAACTTAACTCAATATAGCCTAAGGAAACAATGGGGAAGGGAGAAAATTTTCTGAAAGAAGGAAAGTTGGGTACTCCATAAAATGAAAAGAATAACTGTGGAATCCAGTGCAATGAAGCACACAGTGACAAGTAACCAGGACTCTCTCCACCTGCTGTCTGTTTCAATGAGGACTATAGTGTTTTTCTGTCCTACTGCAATCAGTTTACCCGGGCATCAGGAAAGAAGGCTGTCCCAGGCTGCAGAGTCCTCTCTCACACCCTCCGAAATTAATGTCTACCCAGAACCTGTAAATGTAACCTTAATTTGAAATACTGTCTTTGCAGATATAATCAAGTTAAGATGAGATCACACTAACTTAGCATGAGCCCTAATTCAATGACTAGTATCCTCCTAAGAAGAGGGAAATTTGGACAAAGAGACGTCCAGGAGGAAGATGGCCATGTGACAATGGAGGCAGATATTGGAGTGATATATCTAGAAGCCAAGAAATGCCAAATTGAAGGGAACCCACCAAGCTGGAAGACACAAAGAAGAATCCTCTTCTGCAGCCTTCAGAGCACCACCCTGCCGACACCTTCATTTTGAACTTCTAGCCTCCAGAACTGTGAGAGAATAAATTTCCATTTCAGAAGCCACCCAGTTTGTGGCATTTATTTCCCAATGTCATAGAAAAGGAATATAACAGCCAGAGGAAGACCCAGGTTTTCATCATTTCGGTTTAGGAATCCTAAAAGAAAGAGACTGCTTCTGTCTTCCATATAAGCATATTTTAAAATCCTAACCTCAGAATTTGATGGACCTAACTGCAGTCACACACTGTTGCTTGGACAGATCAGAGTGCCAAAGGATGGGACACCATCACTGTCCATGCCTAGGAAATGTGTGCCTCTCTCTGACTGCAGAGTGAGGAGTAGGGAACTGTGACTGCAAGTTTCCCCCCAAAAAAAAAAAAAAAAAAAACATCTGGAATAGGAGAGGAGCAGTTACTAAGCCAAAAAGGGAAGGGTTCTGATGCCAAAACGGGACAGGGATGCCGAGTAAACAAACTGACATCAACTATGGCCTCCTAGGTTCTCTCTCCACATCTTACCTTGTCCCCCCCACTAGTCCACTGTCAAGGCTCTACTAGACTAGTCTTCCCCAAAGGCATCTCTCACCATCTGGCCTCCTCAAAATCTGTTTTAACAGTTCCCTTTAATTTTCAGAGTAACAGATATCATAATCTTCTTGCTCCTTCCTGGAAAGTTCTTTCTACTTTCTCCACTTTGTTCATTCCTGCTCATCCTTTTATTATTATTATTATTATTATACTTTAAGTTCTAGGGTATATGTGCATAATGTACAGGTTTGTTACACAGGTATACATGTACCATGTTGGTTTGCCGCACCCATTAACTCGTCATTTACATTAGGTATATCTCCTAATGCTATCCCTCCCCCTGCCCCCATCCCAGGACAGGCCCCAGGGTGTGATGTTCCCCCAGAACTAGAAATACCATTTGACCCAGCGATCCCATTACTGGGTATATACCCAAAGGATTATAAATCATGCTACTATAAAGACACATGCACACGTATGTTTATTGTGGCACTATTCACAATAGCAAAGACTTGGAACCAACCCAAATGTCCATCAGTGACAGACTAAAGAAAATGTGGCACATAAACAACACGGAATACTACGCAGCCATAAAAAAGGATGAGTTCGTGGCCCTTGCAAGGACGTGGATGCAGCTGGAAACCATCATTCTGAGCAAACTATCACAAGGACACAAAATGAAACATTGCATGTTCTCATTCATAGGTGGGAATTGAACAATGAGAACTGCTGTTCATCCTTTTAACTTAAAGTATAATAATAAAAAAATAATAAAAAGGGGGAAAAAAAAGATTGCACTCAACTACCAATAGTAACTGCTTCTCTACTCATCACCTAGAAAGAGGAAAGATTCCCTTGGAACCCTCGCGGGGCTGCGATGGGGGTGGGGCTCACTTCTTCAGTGCCCCGCTGCTCACACCTCTAGGGGAGTATACAGACGGGCAGGCTGTGCGGCTCCGACCCCCACAGTGTCTAGGGGTGAATGTTTACAGTTCCTGAAGCCCCAGTGCACGTATGTTACAGGGTGCTCTCTTAGTTTAGCCGTTAGTAAGCCCAATTAGACCCTCTGACTCATCACAAGCACAGAGGGTTTTCTGTATCCTGGGTTCTTGCCTTGGTGAACCAGAAGAATCGTATCACACGTGGACTTAGAGGATGGGTGCAAAGTTTTACTGAGTGGAAGGAGCTCTCCCACGATGGGGAAGCCAGAAGGGAGATGGGCTTCCCCTGGAGCTGGGCTCCTCGGCAGCCCCAGGTTCTCCTCTGACTGACCCGGCCGAACTCCGCATCTTCTGCCCGTCGATGGCCTGTTGGCCTGCTGGTGCCTGCCCTGCTCTTCTGCCAGCAGGCTCTCAAGGACCAGCCCCTTGTGTCTTCTTCGGCCGGCGTGTTCCCCTCGACGTCTGGCTGCCTGTGTGTCTGCCTGCTAGGGTCTCGGGTTTTTGTAGGACCAGGATGGGGACATGGCAGGCCACGGTGGGCTTGGGAAATGCAACATTTGGGCAGGAAATGCCTATCCTCACCTAGGTCTGTGGGGGTGGAGCCCTAGCCAGGGACCACGCCCTCCTCTAACCAGCACTTCCCTTCCCCCTTAGGTATCATTTAAAGGCACCGCGCCTTCCTTTCCCAGCACTTCTCTATCAACCTCACCTTCTAGATTCATCTCTCTCCTCTGTAATACAAGAACAGGAATTATTAACTTCCAGGAGAAATCCCTTCAAACCTCAGTGTGCTTCTCCAATAATTGAAGGGTGGATTTCTGATTTCTTTTAGGAGGCCTGGGGGCCTCACAAGAACCACAGAAATACATCAAATGACTTACGGAAAAATTATCTTTCTCTAGCAATAAAATACTGTCTAATTCTGAAATCCCAGACTTGGCTATAAATTAAAAATTTGGAAGCTAGGAAGACTTGTTATGCAGTAGATAAAATAAATGTTGCTATAAATCAAATAAAAGTAAATCAATTATTAATTCAAAAATGAATCAAAAGAGAAAATGAAGATACAATCTACAGATACGATTAGAGAATTATTGTGAAAAGTCTGAGCACCTCTTGGATACCTAACCTCATTCTAAGACCTGGAAATCCCATCTAGCTCATTCCATCAGCAGCATCATAAAATTGAGATCTGATAGGAAAAAATAGCACATTAAGCTAGGATCATTGATTTATACCTCAGCACTTATTGTAATGCTCAATACGGTAATATAGTAAATAATATAAGCTCTAGACTCAAACTAGTTTGGTTCAAATCTATGTTCTGCCATTACAATATGTGGCCCTGGTGAGCTTATTCAAACTCCTAAATGTTTCTCACCTGTAAAAGTGAGACGAAAATACTACCTCTTCATAGAACCCAAGCACTTAAAACAGTAGTTGACATATAGTAGGTGTTTGGTAAATCTTTGGATTACATTCTCTCCAGTCTTTTAGGAGGACCATAAAGAATAAAGGGAAGCCAAGGGGGAAGATACAAAGAGCATGGGGCAGACCTCATGCAACACAGGGGCTGGCAAAATAGTTAGTGAGAAGGAGGGCACAGATGCTGAACCTGGGCTCTGGAGGCATCCTTGTTTTAGCAGGGGCTGGCATTAATTGGAAGCAAGCTGAATGACAGAGGTCTCAGTTATTTATTCAGGGCCAGTCATTTCTCTTGTGGTGGCCTTTCTCAAATTAGAAGTTCCTTTGGATAAGTCTGAAAGTAGAATTTCTACCTTCCGATTTTTCACTATTTCTCCACTCTTCTGGTAGGAAGGGGAAACGTTCAGTGATGCAATTCACAGATGCTCTAGAATCCAGCAAGAGAAAAAAAAGATATTGCTGGGATGTGGCAATTCACCTCACTACCCTGCACAGAATGGTGGGAGGGACAACTAGTTGTGGCTTTAAAGAAATCACTTTTGAGTAGAATGTATATTTTTGTTGTATTTTTTATGGTTTTTTTTTTTTTTTTTTTTTTTTTTTTAGACTCCTCCACAGCAACATACGAGACCACGGAGTTAATGAAACCCAGAGAAATTCATCAATTAATCATACTGTTTGTGAATTTGTATAAATAATAACAAAGATCTTCTTAAAATGTTTATTTCTCACTACCATAAAAGGTTGAACTGATATTTATATAATAAAAGAGGAAATACGAAGTACGTTTTTGGAAGGAAAAAAAACTGCCTTGTATCTGCAAATTATTTTTAAGGCATTGTGTGCTTGGGTACATGCCAAGGTAGGAGGTGCTGTTCGTATACTCTAAAGAGGACACAAGGTAGGGTTTGGTGCATCCAATGTGGTGGGTGACTCAGCTCATGGGTAATATTTTATTCTGTGTAAGGTTTACTACTGACAAATGTTTTGTTTCTAGAAATGTGATTAGACTGGAGATTTATAAATTTTTTGGCTTTAAACTGTCAACAACATGGAAATTTAGAGAAATTGAACAAAATGAAACTTAAAAAAAAGATTTGGATGTAAGTCACAAAAAGAAGTTTTAAATGACAGTTATGAAAACAAAACCACAAAAACTGTTAAGAGATGTCGTTTTAGACATGCTTAGTGTATCAGTCAAGGTTCTCTAGAGAAATGGAACCGTGTGTGCGTGTGTGGTGTGTGTGCGTGTGTGTGTGTGGAGAGATCGATTGATTTTTAAGGAGTTGGCTCTTGCCATTGTAGGAGCCAGCAAGTTCAAACTCTACAGGGTAAACCAGTAGACTGAAGCCCCAGGGGAGAGCTGATATTGCAGTTTGAATTTCAAGGCAGTCTGTTGGCAGAAGTCCTCCTCCCTGGGAGAGGTCAGTCTTTTCCTCTTGAGGCCTTTAAGTGACTGAAAGGGGCCCACATACATTATGGAGGGCCAACTGCTTTACTCAGTCTGCTGATTTAAATGTTAATCTCGTGTAAAAGATACCTTCACAACAACCTCCAGACCGGTGTTTGACCAAATATCTGGGTACTGTGGCCTAGCCGAGTTGACATAAAATTAATCATCACAGTTATTAGTCTTCCTTTCCCAGTTCCCAAGGAAATGTCATCACTTCAACTAACTGGATACTACAGATACTAGTTAGGTTAGATTCCTCTCTTTCTCTCTCTGAAATATATTTATATATGTATATGTGTATATATATTTTTATATATGTATATTTATATGTGTGTATATATATTTATATTTTTATATATTTATATATAATAACTTTTCAACTATAAATTTTTGGGTTTTTTGCACTCTCCTTTGTAAAAATAAGGCCCACAGCCCCAAATTCTCTGAATCCAATGTCACTAGATTTCAGACTCCATGTGCGCCTTAAGACATACTACGGAGAACCATGCCCCAGAGTCATCTTCCGAATGTTGCTGTGGATTTTTATTACTCAGTTACTTAAAATAAAGTCAAAGGATGCAAATGGAATTTGACACTTTATTGCTCTTAACTCATACTGAACTTAATACATTCTGATGTGAAGCACAAATTAATGCAAAACAATATGTACTAAGACCACAGAATGGATTCAGTGAATTTAAAGTCACAGTCAATATAATATTAATGTCAAGGTGAGCAATACACTATATTTGCTTTTATATTGCCTACGGTGTCTTGGATGCCACCAATACAAATTTTAGATTGCCTTCCTAAAAATTCGACTGGAGAATTCGCTCTAAAATCTTTCATATTCCTGGAATATTTTATGTCAGCATCACCAAGCCCTACACTACTGGGTGCCAATTACTTCTCATGTTTGTCTGCATGCTGTGTCTATGCCCTTTTCACAAAGGATTTCAATCATTTTAGAAACACAAGAAAAAAATGTAATTCATTATTCCCTGAATTACTGGAATGTGCATACTGTGCTAGGTCCTAGAACCCACTGATGGATAATAAACATTTTAAAACCTCTACCAGGATTTGGAGAAACAGGAACGTTTTTACACTGTTGGTGGCAGTGTAAATTAGTTCAAGCATTGTGGAAGACAGTGTGGCACTTCCTCAAGGACCTCGAACCAGAAATACCACTTGACCCAGCAATCCCATTACTGGGTATATGACCAAAGGATTATAAATCATTCTACTATAAAGACACATGCACACGTATGTTTACTACAGCACTATTTACAATAGCAAAGACTTGGAACCAACCCAAATGCCCATCAATGACAGACTGGATAAAGAAAATGTGGCACATATACACCATGGAATATTATGCAGTCATAAAAAGAATGAGTTCATGTCCTTTGCGGGGACATGGATGAAGCTAGAAACCATCATTCTCAGCAGACTAACATGGGAACAGAAAACCAAACACCACATGTTCTCACTCATAAGTGGAAGTTGAACAATGAGGACACAGGGAGGGGAACGTCATACACCAGGGTCTCTCGGAGGGTGGGGAGCAAGGGGAGGGAGGGCATTAGGACAAATACCTAATGCATGCAGGGCTTAAAACCTAGATGATGGGTTGATAGGTTCAGCAAACCACCATGGCACATGTATACCTATGTAACAAACCTGCACGTTCTGCACATGTATCCCAGAATTTAAAGTAAAATTTAAAAAAGAAAAGAAAAACAAAAAACCCCTCTACCAGCCCGTAGGATACTGGGGAGAGAAAAGCCCTCCAGAGCTTACAAACTAATATAAAAAGAAAAATAAGTATTTAATTATACCTTGGTGTGTGCTTTTCAGAAAATAGACAAGTACTTATCCTTAAATCTACAGGAGAAATCTATCATGAGAGTGAGCCAAGGAGGAACAACTAGAGCATGGAGTGGAGGATCAGACAAAGCTTACCCAAGAAGGAAGATAAAGGCTGAGAAACTGAGGCTTGAGAAGACTTTAGGCAGGGTAATAGTAAAAGAAGGAGCATTCCTGGGACAAAGAACATAATGGTACAAAGGTCTTTACCTAAGAAGCAGCAGGACAAGTACTAGGGACAGAGAGAGTAGGAGTGAGATAGAGTGTGGCTGGACAAAACAGGGTTCCATCAAGCCAGGCCTCACTGGACCATCTTAACCTAAAAACGCAGCTGAGGCCTGAAAGAGCCATGCAAGCTGGAACATCTAAAAAAGCTTTTTCCCTCCATTCATTTAAGAGGTTTAAGTCATTTGGAAAAAAACATGTATCCTAAAATATCAACAAATTATATGCAACTTCTCTCCCTTTATACTGGAAGTCCTAGATCTATAGATATAATCTAAGTATCTGTGCTTAAATCACTGAAAGCACATTTATAAAACACTATTTCTAGAAAACTAAATATTCTCTCTTAACTGTAGTATAAGTTTGTGGCTATTACCTCTAGCAAATCTTGAGAAACGTAGGAAGAAGGTCATAGAAGCTTTCAAATGCAACAAAACACATTTCAACAAAATACTAAAGTTTGAGTAAAATACAAGACAGAAACAACTTAATCATACTAATGGAGTCAATAATGAATTTTCTGCCGTGATAGCTGAAAGCACGCTTTAGTCTAAAATAAAGAACATTACTTTTTTTCCACTTATTGAAGTTTATTATAGGCATAAAGAAATGAATCTGCAAAGATAATCATAATTCAATAAAAAATGCAAGTGAAATACGGGAGGAATTGCAGACTGTAGTGTCAGTGAGAATATGTGAGGGATGTTAGGAACACTGCAACCCAGATGCCTCTGTACATGAGTTTATGGGTACAGGGCTAAACCATATTGCTGTCAGATGGAACTTAGTACACTGAACATCTGCTTGAATGGTAGCAAATTCAGTGATGTATCTTTAGAAAAGCTATGAAGCCAGATTCCTAAGCCATCTCCCTAATTGTGGTTTTTGCTTTTTGCTCATTTCTTCCCTCTATCATTGAGAATCAAGGAGCCCTATTATCTAAATACAAGTGATTAGTGCTTATTTATTACTCTCTGTTGCCTTGGATGTGAATGTCTTCATTTTTCTATGTTGAGACTAAGAACTGCACCATATACATCAACATATGCATTGAAATTCTGAAACTAGAAGTGGAGAGTGGGGGTTAGTTTCTCACCAGAAAATGACCTCCAAGGTCTCTCTTTGAGTCTTAAGATGCTAGGACATGATCCATTTGTTGTACATCTATCATAAACAAGGGCTAAGGTCAAGGCTGCAATAACAAGAAGCACTGTTCTAGGTCAGACACTAAAATGTTTGGGGTGGGGGGTGGAATCTGTTCTCAGCATCTTAACAGCTGATAAAATTCAACATATGTCTTCTGAGTGAATAATAATACTGAAAGGAAAATTAATTTTAAAACTCAAAATGGAATTGGGACAGGGTAGGGAAAACCCCATTTGGGAGACAAAAAGTCAACCCCAACTGTCAGGAAACCATAAATTAGCAACGGAGAGAGAGAAACAAGTTACTTTTTTTTTTTTTTTTTTTTACTATGAAAGGAAGTTAAATAGCTACATTTCCTTCAAATCAGGAACAGATTTGAGCAGTTATAATTTGCCAGGATGAGTGGGCCACCTAAATTACCTAGTTGGATGAGGGTCATTTGATCAGAGTAACTAACATTGCATTAACTCCATGTAATTCTCCAACCAAAACAAATCAACTCAGAATTTTTCAGTGGTCTTAGCTGATGACAGTATTGTTTGTCTTTAACATACTACTTCTTTGGCACTTGAAAATGTAACCAACAACACAAAAAGTAAAATAAAAAGCACATTTTCTGTAGCATTTTAAAAATACAAAAGATCTTTTAAAGGCCTTGGGTATTCTAAAATAAGTACCAATACATCTGGAAAGAAAAAAAAACACCATAACAAAATTCAGAGCAGTAGCCCAGAAGAATATAGAAAAAAAAAAAAAAAACTATTAGAATTAATAAATGAATGAGGCAAAGTTGCAGGGTACAAGATTAACATGCAAAAATCAGCTGTGCTTCTATACACCAACAATGAACAAAAAAGGGAAATTAAAACAATTCTATTTACAAAGTACAGTGATTACAATCACAAGTTTTGAAGACAAGCTTCTGCCCAACTGCCACTACTAACTGGGAGATTTTCTGGAAATTACCTAATCATTCTGCAGTTTAGTTGCCTTATCTGTATAAATGGAAATAAACCACAACCTATTTCATAGGATTGCTGTGAGAATAAATCAGCTAATGCATGCTAATTGTTTAAAACTCACATGACACGGTGAGCACTCAATACATGTCACATATAGAAAAGAAATTTTCAAATACACAAGCACAAGGAACAATAATTAGAAAAGCTCCAAAGCCTCCATTATTTATCAGTGCTTTGGGAGTTGGATTTGGAGGATTTGTTTTGTTTTTGTTATTTAGCTGTGCTGCTTCAGATCCCAAGGCAGGTGAGAGGTAATGGTGATGGGCAAATGGACCTCAATAAAGATGATTACACAAAAACCACTACATTCTCTACAGAACCCATTCGTCATTTCTGAAACCCTTTGTCTCAATCATCTGCACCTCTCATCTCTCATCAAGTCCTGTGATTCTACCTGTAGTACGGTTTTCTTATTCCCCCCCTTCTACTTTCTCCCTACTCTTGACTACACTGGTTCACATTCTCATGGTCTCTCACCTACAGTACTGCCATGGCCTCCAAACTCATCTTCCTTTCTCTAATCTCATAATCCTCAAATCCCTCATAACCCCTACCTATCCACTAGGGATGATCCATCCATCACGTAATTTCCCTGCTTAAATGTGTCAAAGGCTCTTTGCCGTGCCATATCATACTACATTTCTGCCTTCCACGCCATCCTCATCCATTACATCATCAAACAGTTTTCCTTTTGCACTAGAACTCACAAAAATGATCTAACTTGTCCTGTTCCCATTTGTAGTCTTGCTCCTTCTTCTTCTATCGTTTTGGTTAAGATGGTAAATTTTATGTTGTGTATTTTACCACAATTAGAAAGAAAAGCACACACAATTTTATCTGAAGAAGTTCTGGTGCATATGTCTTTCAGTGCGTCACAGACCGACCTTCCTCATGTGTCCAAGTCACCTTGAGGGGAAAGGCTCTACTTTGGTTTGATCTGAGCCTTTACGTTGATCCTGGGCAAATCATCTCCCTAGAGAGTCTAGTTGCCACTTGAACAGTGATCATGATGGTGGTCGTGGCCTATCTGGAGCAGCTGCTGCAGGGACACAGGCTGTAGCAGGGGAGGCGCAGCTGGGGTTGTTTGCTCTGCAGAGCTGGCAAGCACTGGGAACAGGTGGGAGTCGTACCCCCTACCAAGTTGCGGCTGCAGCTGCCCAGCCACAACTCCAGACCTGGGCATCTCTGCACTCTCAGAAGAATCAATATTAAAATGGTCATATTGCCCAAAGCAATTTACAGATTCAATGCTGTTCCTATCACACTACCAATGACATTCTTCACAGAACCGGAAAAAAACTATTTTAACATTCATATGGAACCCAAAAAGAGCCCGAAGAGCCAAGGCAATTTTAAACAAAAAGAATAAAGCTGAAGCCATCACAATACCAGACTTCAATCTTGCTCCTTCTTACCCCTCTATACTAAAATGTCAGGGTAACATTTTAGTAGTGTTAATCATGATGCTTCCCCTATTGAAAACACACTGATGGCTTTCCATTGCATTTGAATAAAGTCCTCACTCTCATGGTCTACAAAGACCTGCCTGCTCAGGCTACAAGCCCCTCTTGCAAGAAACTGCTTGCAGTGTACTGTGCTCTTCTTGTCGGTTTTCACTTCAAAACCTTTGTTCATGCTATTGTGCCCGGAATTGGTTTCTTCCAGTGGGTTCTTGGTCTCGCTGACTTCAAGAATGAAGCTGCGGACCTTCGCAGTGAGTGTTACATCTCTTAAAGATGGTGTGTCCAGAGTTTGTTCCTTCAGGTGTTCAGATGTGTCCAGAGTTTCTTCCTTCCAGTGGGTTTGTGGTCTTGCTGACTTCAGGAGTGAAGCCATGGACCTTTCCCACAAGTGTTTCAACTCTTAAAGGTGGTGCAGTCCCAAACAGTGAGCAGCAGCAAGACTTACTGTGAACAGTGAAAGAATAAATCTTCCACATTGTAGAAGGGGACCCAGGCAGGTTGCTGCTACCGGCTGGGGGGGGGCGTGGCCAGTTTTTATTCCCTTATTTGGCCCCACCCACATCCTGCTGATTGGTCCATTTTACAGAGTGCTGATTGGTCCACTTTATAGAGTGCTGATTGGTCCATTTTACAGAGTGCTGTTTGGTGCGTTTACAATCCTTTAGCTAGATATAGAGCATTGATTGGTCCATTTACAATCCTTTAGCTAGACACAAAAGTTCTCCAAGTCCCAACTGGACCCAGGAGCCCAGCTGGCTTCACCTCTCACTGTCTTCCCTTCCAAGAATTGCCCTCTCTCCTACTCTCATTCTATTTAATTGTCCAACACCTAATCATTCTTTAAGACTCATATTAGGGGCCATCTTCTCTAGAATCATTAACTTGAACCTAGACTTCCCCAAAAAGATTATCTCAGGCTTTTGTATAACGTCCTCTGAATATCTCCAGCATTTCACTTGCTGGAGATGTTTTATTGTTTTCCTTTATGTATCTCCCCCACCCTGCCATTTCCTTAGAAATAGGACTTGCTTATTTATAATTGTATCCTCCATGCATTGCATAGTTTCTGGTACAACGTGAAAACAAGAATGTGGCTACTCTGGATCACCATATATATCCAGCACCTAGCACAGGGTCTGGCACACAGTAGACACTCAGTAATATCTGAAAAGAAAGGCAGCAAGGAAGGGTAGAAGGTATGAGAATGTTTCCCATAAGAGATGCTAATCCAACCAAGTCATGAAGGACTCAGTCAAATGTATCCAAATGTACCAGGGTATTCCAAGAAAAATGTTGCAAATGCCTAAGCCTGGAGATAAGCAACAATAACCAATTCAGGGAACTACAAATAGTTTGTCATAGGTGGTGACACTAGATAGGTAGCCTAATATCTTTCCATAGTCCACATCACACTTTGCTATAATTATTGGTTAATATCAGTCTTTTCTATTATACCATAAGCTCCATGGGATCAGGGACAAGGTTATTTTGTTCCTTTATGTATCACTTCCTCATCAAACACAGTCTGTGCTCAAAAATTATTTTTTGATTTTTCGGTGGCTTTGCTGCCACTCATGGTACCTACACGCTACCACATAAGCCAATGGAGAGTCACCAAATTGTCATATAAAAACTGACAGGATTATATGTAAGAAAGCCCACCCTGGCAGCAGTAGCAAAAGTGAAGAGGAAGAGGGCTGGACTGGAATAGGGGAGAGACAATGAAATGTGTCCATACAAGCATTTTCATTCTAGTGAGATGATTTCTTTAAGTGCCATAGGTTTGCATGCAATGTCAAATTTTGTAATATTTTTTAAAAATAAATTCTGTCCTCATTAATTCCTCTCATTGCTAACATATACACTATCCAAAAAATCATCCCATTCCTTCATTTAGCATGGCCAAACTACATGTAGAGATACTAAAAGAACTCACTAAGTAGATACTTATTATTCCAATTAATCATATATATGAAAGAGGTCAGGGACCCTGTGCTAGGCACCAACAACTTTTAAAATTATTTAGAATTTCATGAAAAAAGTAGAATATTACAGAGATGCAAGTAGACATACAAATTAGTAGAACGGAATTGAAGTCCAAAAATAAGCCCAAATACATACAGCATCTCATATTAGTGAAGAAAACATAAAATACATGATGTGGTGACAATGAATCATGATCTGGAAAAATATAAAGTTGAATCCAAGAGAATTACAAATTTAAATATAGAAAAATCAAACCATAAAATTACTAAAGCAAACATGGACAAAATGCCTCTGTAACTTTGGACAGAGGAAGGCCTTTCTAACCAGCTGTCAAAATTCAAAAGTCATTAGAAATTGACAAATTTATTATATAAAAAATTTAAAAACTTCTACTAAATACTTTCAGTGAAGCCAAAAAATAAGTAACAAACTGGGGGAAGAAATTGTGATTCACATCACAGACAAAAACCTAATAGAAACAACTACTAGAAATTCAGGGCAAACAGACCCACATCCTTAAACCTGTGCAAAGATACTCAACATCACTCAAACTAAATTAAATCCAAAATTGCACTAATATACCACTTCTTATGTACAAGAGGTCAAAAGCCTATCATTTGATAACATACTTTGTTGGCAAAGCTGAGAAAGAAGAACCTTCTTCCTTGCTGATTGACATGTACGGTGCCCTATGGAAAGCCACTTGGCCATCACTATCAAACGTCAAAGTACGTGATCCCTCCACCTAAGCAATCTCAATTCTAGGAACTTATCCTACAGGTAAACTTCCCACATGCTGGATGACATACATGTAGGTTGGTGCAAAAGTAATGGCAAAAACTGCAATTACATTTGCACCAACCTAATATGATGCTATTCATTATTTGCAGCAGCAAAAAAATGGAAAATAACTCAAATCTATCCAAGACTGATTATATAAACAATGATATTCACTTATCTCTTATCTCTAGATATGAATGGGGAAGATGTCTCTAACATATTGTTAACAAAAGCAAGTTGTGTAACAAATGGATGAAATATGGATATATATTAATCTTTGCTTTTATTTGTATATTTCTAAGATACATACAAATTTAATACAAGAAGATGGGGCAAGTGTACAAAAATGAACTTTAGCAAAAACAAGGAAGAGTGAGACTTTTCAATGCTGCCTCTTTAATATTTATTTTTAAAAGCCATATGAAAATGTCATCTGTTCAAAAAGTTTAAATTCTAAAGTGTTAATGGACAAATAAAATAACTGCCAAATTTTCTTAATCAAAATTAAAATAATTGGCATAAAAATTGAGAACTGAGAACTTAAAAAATATGCTATAGAAGTGAAAGATCCAGTGATAGATTTTGTGTTTCAAACACATCATTTCTCCCTCTGATGTGACTATTTTCATGACAGCAGGTTTCTTGCAAAATTGTCCTTCACACCGTTTTGTCTGGCTAGCAAAAGATGGCTAATAAATTTAGTAATCATTAATGTAGGTAGAGAAGGAGCTTAAAAGCTGATGTGAGCTTGTTTTCACACCTAACAATTCATTTAAAGAAAACTGTATAGTGTTTTCCTTTTAAAAAATTGTATCAATATTATTTACATTTCCTTATTCTTAGAGCAATAATATGCTTTATGCAAGTAACAAAAAGAACCAAAGGAAATTGGCTTGAATTAAGAGCAGCCAGGAAAATAGAGTAGAACTCAACTATTTCAAGAACTGATGCTTACAATCAATTTCAACAATATTAATGTGTCAAAAAGTGGTAACTGAAGCCAGCCTGCCTTCCCCACAAAGGGGTGGAGAGATAGAAATACTTTCTCCCTTGGGGAAACCTTTCAGTGCCAAACCACCCCAAATGATGGCAACCGAGACACCAAATCTGCCAGTAATAAGAAATGAAAGACAAATACAGAAGACATAAGTGATCAAGCATTTGGGAAAAATAAGAAGGAACGAATAAGTTGGTTCTGACCAAATTTAAAATGCTGAAGTAAGTAGACAAACATGGAAATAAAATCATAGAAAACATCACCTACTATGTAGGTTAGATTGAAGACATCTGAATATATAGAATATTTCCTCAAAATTCTTATCCAGATTACAAAGGGACAATATGATACTGTGAAATTTATGGAACTGCTTCAATAACAATATAGATCCCCATTTTACAGGAAAAGAATTGTGGCTTACAGAAGTGATATAGATTGCCTCTCACTGGATAAACCTGTAAATAGTGAAGCCAGGATTTCTGGAGCCTACATTCTTGATCAGTCAACATCAAAAAGTGACAACAGATAATCAACGAGGAAAAGACTATAGATGCATACTCAAAAAAATTAGCAATTTGAGGGCCATTTTTCAGGTGTGCAAATAGTTCTCCACATCACAAACCACTTATAGATTCTCTTTTACATAACAGGGGTAATAAAAAGCAACAACAAAAGTTAATATTTCTTGATGTGCTAAGCTCTTTGCCTACAGTATATCATTTCTTCCTTGCAACACACGGTGATGTTAGTGCCATTATCATCCTCATTTTAAGATAAGAAAATTGGAACTTAGAAAAGTTAAGCAACTTACTCTCTTTCAGCTTCCAAGTAGCAAAGCCAAAATTCAAACTTTACTCTGAACCCGTTCTTATCTTAGAAGCTGTAATGCATGAATGCTGAGAAGTTAGGCTCTGGGAACGAACTGCCTGAAAGTGAATTTTGGCACTACACCCTTAGCTGGGCCACTTTGGTTATGGAACCTTTCCGTGCCTAGGCCTCAGTTGCATCATCTGTACCATGAGAATGATACCAATACTTACTTCACAATGTTCTTATTAGAATTAAATGAGTTAATACAAGTAAGGCCTTGGAAGGATACCTGAGCACAATATCCTATATAATCACAAATATTCTGATGATTGTTATTGTTATAATATCATTCACACTTTGGGCTATCTTCTAGCACCACAAAATAATAAATGCTCATGAGATTTCCCTGAACCATCAGCAAAAGTTGAATTTATTTGTAATAAGCTTACAAATAAATTCAGAAAAGCAAGTTTTCACAATATTTTAGAAAATTTTCTGTAAAAAACAATCATGTGCTTAATGGAGTCTGCCTTAATTATCCCAAAATGTTATGATAAGGAACAATGAAGTTAGATAAATAAGCTACCATTTTTTGTGAGAACATGATTTGACTCACAATAATGAGGGCCATGCACCAACATTTGATTACATTTTTCTGCATACTTTTGATTACCAAAGGGTTGGCAATGAATATTAATTCTTTTTTAAAAATTATAGCAACCGGCCGGGCGCGGTGGCTCAAGCCTGTAATCCCAGCACTTTGGGAGGCCGAGACGGGCGGATCACGAGGTCAGGAGATCGAGTGGAGACCATCCTGGCTAACACGGTGAAACCCCGTCTCTACTAAAATACAAAAAAAAAAAATTAGCCGGGCGAGGTGGCGGGCGCCTGTACTCCCAGCTACTCGGGAGGCTGAGGCAGGAGAATGGCATGAACCCGGGGGGCGGGGCTTGCAGTGAGCTGAGATCCTGCCACTGCACGCCAGCCTGGGCGACAGAGCCAGACTCCGTCTCAAAAAAAAAAAAAAAAAATATAGCAACCTAATTATAGAATATTCTAATTCTTTTAGAGCTTATCTTTGATATTAAAAAAATTCATCCATGCTAACCTGAAAAGTAAAATACCATAGTAAACTAAGGTTTCATCCCTACTGAATGTAGATGCAAAAAAAAAAAAAAAAAAAAAAAGTTTTTGTTTCAGTCTGCAAGTATTATTTCCAAAGCACGGTACACTGCCTTATGTAAATTCTAAACAAAATAATAAATTCTTACCTTGGCAATAATGACAATATTTTTAGAGAAATATCCTATTCCACTTCTACGTAAACATTCAACAACAACAACAAAAATTCTCTAAATTTAGAGACATGCTAGAAACAAGATTTCACTGAATTCCAAATTGGTCCAATTTCCCAGCTGGACCATTTCTTCCTGTTTGCATAGATGGATGTCTTTTAATTAACTGCTTGCCTGACTTCAGATGGCCCTACATCTTCTGCTCATAAAAACAGTTTGTTTTTTTTTTATTTCCTGTTCAATACGTGTCAGACACATTTGTCTGTTTCACCACACTGGAAAATTAAGTTAGAACACATATATTTTCAAAGACATGTAGGGGCCACAAAGAAATGAGGGAGAAAGGAATCACTCCTATTGTCATTGAATGAGAAAGAAATATGAATTTGCTATTTTCCACAGAAGAAAGAACTAAAACACTTATTATTTGCTCATTTTTAAACTAAACTTACTGGGTGGGGGATGGGGGAGGAAACATATCGCTTGTTTAATTATAAAGAAGGAGAAAGGCAGAAGAAACTATTTGAAGGCCCTATCTTATTCCCTGTGACAGGGTCTTCACACTTTATAAGTTAGAAAGTCAAAATATGAGCAAGGTGTGGATAAGCAACGGTCTGCTTTGCCTTTGTCTTGTGTTACATTTTAGGTTTCTCACCACTCTGTCTTCTACCAGCACCTTCTTGCAATGAGAAGACAAGTACAGATGGCCACAACAGGACACAGAATGGGTGAGATACCTAAAATGTAGTGCAAGGCGGTACATGCCATTGAAAGGCTTCTCACTCAATTGATAAACTACATCATTTCAAGGAAGAGTGCTGCCATAAGACTGAAAAAAATGGAAAAAATGAATGAAATAGAAACTGAAAATTTTACAACCCATTAAAGAACTAAAAGTCTGCATAAAATAATATTAAAAGGGTTTTGTTCCAGATGGTTCAGTAAACATTTTGTCTACTATGTGCCTTGCTCTGTGCTAAATAAGCCAACTAACATCCTTTAGTACATTCACACATACACATAGTCTTCTCCCCAAAGAGATTTTCTGCTGTAAAATTCATATTAGAATTTAATGATCGGAAAAAGAATGGAAGAATCTATTTTAAAACTGAGTGGAAACTGGAAAGGACCTGAAATCATCCCAGACAAGAGGATAATGCAATAAACCAGAAGGTCAGGGAGAACAAAGCTCATTCCAGGAACAATGAGTAGATCAGACCAGGTGGAGCTGATGCTCCAGAGGCAATGTAGAAATTGAAAGAGTATGAGAGTCTCAGTAAAGCCAGGTTTCAAGTCCCACCTCTAACCCTGGCTGTATAACTCTAATTAAATTGCTTCTTAGCTTCAGGCCTCAGATTTCTCATGCATAAAGGTGGCAATAATATAAATTGTTAGGTTACCTACCTCAAAAGATTTTTGTGAAAGTTAAATTAGGTAACATATGTAAAAGATTGAGGGCTCTCCCTGGCATGCGGTAGATGCTCAATCAAATATATCATTAAACTGGAGAATAACAGCAGAAATGGGAGAAGTCTGGAAAAGTAGGATGGTATTAGATAATAATCTAATCTCTCAAGCTAGGAAGAAGAGCTAAGAAAGAAACATGCGAAGATGCTCAATACGGCTAGGAATCGTGGAAATGCATGTAGTAACAGTGAGATTACATTTTGCCCCTAAGATTAGGAAAAAATGAAAACTATGTAAGAAAACAGGCATTTTCTTGCACAATCGATAGTTGTGTAGAGTGAGGATAATTTTTAGAACAAACTGACAGTATGCACATGTTGTTTGAACTAGCAATCATACCCAAATACTTTATATGTACAAAAGTATTGCTACTACCCTAGTCCAAACCACCATCATCTACCTTACTGCAATAGATCTCTTTATTAGTCAACTTTGCTGCAGTAATAAACCCTAATATCCTAATGGCTTACAATAACAAACATTTATTTCTCATTATGCTATGTATAAGCTGAAGATTTGCTACAGGCTGTGCTTCTCATTCTAAGATGCAGCATGAAAGAGAATCTCCTGTCTGTTATTCTCATGGCAACAAACAGAGCCAAGGGGTGGAGCTGAACCATGTAATCTAATGGAAGGCTTTTCATAGGTCATGTCTCCACACATTCTATTAAACAAAACATACTATAAACATTCTATTAAACAAGTATTACATGGTCTAAGCTTGACAATTTGATGGGTGGGTGGGTGGCATAGTGGGGGTAATCCTCCAACAGGGTGTCTCTGCATATCACATAGCAACAAATTAGGACACATAATCCTCTTTTAGGAAAGGAATAATTGGGAAAATCCATACCCTCACACCCCATCTGGTGTGCCTGCTTCTACACATCAGCCAGAGCAAGTCAATAAAAACAAGTCTGACTCTGTCCTTCTCAAAACCTTCCAATAGTTCTCCATTTCACTCAGTAAAAACCAGACTTCCCTATGGTTTAAAAGGCCCTACGTGGTTGGACTTTCCTCCCTATCCCACTACCTCTCTAACCTATCACTCTCCACTCCAGAGTTCCTCTTCAGCCTCTCTGGCTTCCCATCTGCCTCAGGGCCTTTGCACTGATGATATATTTACTTCATTCCTGTTTCTACTGGGCTCTCTGCCTGGAGCCCTCTGCATCCAGATATGCCCTGGCTCAGATCCTTATTTCTTTAGGTTTCATCCAAATGGCAACTTAAGAGTAGATAATTTGTGGTTGTATCAATCTACACGCAATAATGTGATAAAACTACATAGAACCACACACACATACACACACACACACACACACACACACACACACACACACAAAAATGTGCTTGTCAGGGCACACACACAAATGTGCTTGTCAAACCTGGTGAAATTTCAATAAGGTCTGTAGACAGTATTGTCCAGTTTGTTTGGATATTTGTATTAGTCCATTCTCACACTGCTATGAAGAAATACCCAAGACTGAGTAATTTATGGAGAAAAGAGGTTTCATTAACTCACAGTTCTGCATGGCTGGGAAGACCTCAGAAAATTTACAATTGTGGAAAGGGAATCAAACACATCCTTCTTCACATAGTGGCAGGAGAGAGAAGAATGAGACCTGAGCAAAGCGGGGAGCCCTTTATAAAACCATCATATCTCATGAGAACTTACTATCACAAGAATAGCATGGGAGAAATCGCCCCATGATTCAATTACCTCCCACTGCATCCCTTCCATCACACATGGGGATTATAGGAACTACAATTCAAGATGAGATTTGGGTGAGGACACAGCCAAACTATATCAATATTGTACTACAGTTATGTAACATGTGACCACTGGAGAAGCTAGACAAAGTGCACATGGGACCTCTTATTATTTTTGCAACTTCTAGTGAGTCTATAATTCCCAAAAAAAAGACATTGTTTTAAATAAGGAAAATACTAATGATCAATCACCTAGTTATACCATATACAATGGCACCCCCATAGCATCTATTCCTTTACTCTATTACTCTTCATTGCCCTATAGATTTACTTGTTTTGCTGTAAATCACACAGTTACTTCATTACTACTTCTACAACTGGAAAATACATCCTATGACATTACAGGCTTTGTCTGTTTTGTTCACTGTTGATTCCTTAACACCTAGAAGAAGGCCTAGCACATTGTAGGTACTCCATAAACCCATCTGTTGAAGGAAATGAATGTGCCCAGCAGTCAGAATTGGAAACTACCTAAATGCTCATATATAGGGACATAATTAAATAACGTTTGATATTCAGTAGAATACAGTAACTTAAAGAATAAAGTAGATCTATATGCAGTCACATAGAAAGATCTCCATGATAGTCGCTAAGAGTCAAAATAAGTTGTAAAAGGTTGGTATAGCATTATCCCAATTAGTGAAGCAGAAAATCATCATAATGCTTAAGAGTGGGGACTCTAAGTGCACATCCTGGTTCCATTTCCCACTTGCAAGGTGGCCTGAGACAAGTTATGAAATCTCGTTTGCCTCAATTTCTTCATCTTTAAAGTCGAAATAAAAATACTACGGGAATTAAATGAGTTAACACATGTAAAGTCCATGACACAGATTAATATATTCCATCTACAGCACTTAGCATATTGTAAACATTTATGTTAGCTAAAACAATTTATGTGTAAAATTCTACAAGTATATATTTATAAATGTTTTAAATTCATAGAAAAGGGTCAAGAATTACATACAAGAAAGTAAGTGTTAACAGCAGTGACCTCTGGGGAGAGATTAAGGGAGGGATGTGGAATAATTTTTTTTAATTAAAAAAAAGTCACACACCCGAGAGCCAAATACAAATTATTTTAATTACACAAACTAATCCTTTCTTCCATGACTATGGATAATCAAAGATTAAGTACATCTGCACCACCTAAATCTGGAGTGGAGTTTACAGGGCCAAGGACCCACACACACAGCTGAGGCAGTCTGCCCCAGGGCCCTGACCTCATGCTTCTAATTGCTGAGAAATCCTGATGTGGGCTCTGGTGCCCAAGGTGTGCTGACGGGCAAGAGTCTATGAGCACACACTTCTCTTTCTCTCTGATCGCTACCCATTAGGGACTCTATTAAATTGACCCTCACTCTACAAAATATTGTTTCCAACTCACAGAATTTTGCTAAGGATTTCTGCCACTGGCTGGCTTTCAGCGGGTTGGTCAATTGATTTCTATTTTACTCAGGTTACACTTTGTCTTTTGAAAAATATCTCTACATCTCAGCATTATTTTAGCTTATTGCCCTACTATGCTACTAAATTTTGTGTGTGTGTTTACCTTCCATCTCATCTTTAAGATTTTTGCTTTTACTTTTTTCTCTTAAATCACACAATTCTGCTTAATCATTTTTGTTTCTTATCAGCCTTTTTCTCATCTTTTTTTCCTATTAATTTTACCTGCCATTATTTTTTGAAAAAATGATCTGGTCATTTCAATTTTTATCTTATTTTTAAGTCTCTTGTCCATTTATTTTTAAATTCAACAAATTCTACAAAAACTTTCACCTTTATTTGAGCTTTTTCTTTGGGTTGTTAAAATACTTTACCTCATTTTTTAATATAATTATGTGTTTTATATTTTGTGAAGGATTTAATCTTTTTTTTCTTGTCCCTCTTAAATGTTAATTAGTTGGTATGTCATGATCTGTCTTGATGATGGCCAGCAGGAGGCATGGGCACCGTGGTGCTTATAGTAGACGTACATACCACACCAACAGGAGAATGTGGAGACCTTTTGTCTTTCAGCTGTCCCTGGAGTCTCCTCCACTCCTATGCTCTCTCGACTTCTACTTAGAAAAAGGCCTCCTTTTATAATGTTTGTTTGTTTTCCAAATATCTTACTCCAGAGTAGTCATAAGAGGATATGTACTGTCCCATCTCCTTGTGAGGTGATCCTTCTTCTAAAATTTAGAGCCCAAACCTAAGGAGTTCAAGTTGGGCAAGAAATTATGGGAAGAGAAGGTTGCTTCATTAACATGGCCAGCCTGACTTTGCCGAAACCACTTATAGCTTTCTATCAAAGGAAGCAAAGTGTCCATAATCAGATTTCCAGTATCACTTCTACACCAGCCTGATTCTGATATACGTATTCGAGTTTAGTCTTCTCTCAACAAACCTGTAGAAGGATTTTCCAATGTATCAGTCTCCTCAGCTATCTTTCCTCATTAGAAGAGACAAGGAGAAATTCCAGAGAATTAAGCTGATCCTCAGTGCAATACGGGAAGTTCATTTCGTTTCATCTTGTGTCAGCTCTGCTTTAACTGAATGACATATAAATGTATGCTATTATTTTTAAGTCTTTAACTCATTAAGTAGGGTGGTTTATTTAGCCTATCAAAATCAAATGAAAAGATAATGCTCCTTAAGCTGAAGAAACTTATAAGATACACAGAAGGTCTCAAGATATAGGAAAAAACTGAGTTTGGGTTTCTCCTTCCCAATGTCACTTCCCCAAGAGAAACATAAAGTTATCCTGAGAAAACAACCTGGTTAGTTCTCTTAGCTTGAGCCAAAATGTTGACCATTCTAATTTCCTGCAGTTTTCTTCCATTATGCCTCCTGTTTATTCTTTTTGGATTCTCTCCTCTCTGTAGACCCAGCCTGCTGTTGTGCAATCTCTACCATTTTATTCCCCCATCAGTCTTAGGAAATGACATTAGTCAACTATCCCGATTTAAGGTCCAAATCATCAAGCCAGTTTTTTTAGCTTTTTTTTTTTTAACAAAGTTTATTTGAGCAAGACAAAGGTTTTTATACTGGGCAGCATTCCAGACCAAAGATGGTTCACAATTCCCCGACCTCCAACTCTGGTGAACTATTTATTTATTTTCATTTTTAAGCACATATATTTATTAAGCACTTCCAATAAATAACTTCTTGCACTTCACACATTAATTAGGAGCTAGTGAACACCACTTTATTAATATGTTTTCATACTGCTATAAAGAACTGCCCAAGACTGGGTTGTTTATAAACGAAAGAGGTTTAATTGACGCACAGTTTAGCATGGCTGGGGAGGCCTCAGGAAACTTACAATCATGGTAGAAGGCAAAGGGGAAGCAAGGCAACTTCTTCACAAGGCGCAGGAAGGAGAACAGCCAAGCGAATGGGACAAGCCCCTTATAAAACCATCAGATCTCATGAGAACTTACTCAGTATCATAAGAAAAGCATGGAGGAAACCATCCCAGGATTCAATTACCTCCGCCTGGTCTTTCCCTTCACACATGGAGATTATGGGGATTACAATTCAAGATGAGATTTGGGTGGGGACACAACGTCTAACCAATCAACCACTTTTTATAAGAGTTGAGTAGATTTCTTTTTTCATTTATTTGCTTCTATAATACTTATGTAATTTTTTAAAATAATTTCAACTTGAATTTTAGATTCAGGGGGTATATGTGTAGATTTGTTACATCGGTATATTGGGTGATGTTGAGGTTTGGGGTATAAATGATCCCATCACCCAGGTAGTGAGCATAGTACCCAATAGTTAGTTTCTCAGCCCTTGCCCCTGACCCCTCTCCTCCCTCTAGTAGTCCCCAGTGTCTATTATTCCCATCTTTATATCCATATGTACCCAATGTTTTGCTCCCACTTATACATGAGAAGGTACAGCATTTAGTTTCCTGTTCCTGTGTTAATTTGCTTAGGACGGTGGCTTCCAGCTGCGTCTGTGTTGCTGCAAAGGACACGATTTTGATTTCTTATGACTGCATAATATTCCATAGTGTATATGTATCACATTAATCTACCATTGATAGGCACCTAGGACCTAGGTTGATTCCATGTCATTGCTATTGTGAATAGTGCTGCAATGAACAGATGAGTCTTTTTGGTAAAATGACTCGTTTACTTTTGGATGATATCCAGTAATGGGATTGCTGAGTCAAATGGTAATTCTGTTTTAAGTTTTTTGGAAAATCTCCAAACTGCTTTCCACAGTGGCTGAACTAATTTATATTCCCACCAACAGTGTATAAGTGTTCCCTTTTCTCCACAGCCTCGCCAGCATCTGCTGTTTTTTGACTTTTTAGTAATAGCCATTCTGACTAATGTGAGATGATATCTCATTGTGGCTTTCATTTGCATTTCTCTGACAATTAGTGATGTGGAACATTTTTCACATGTTTATTGGCTGCTTGTATATCTTCCCTTGCAAAGTGTCTATTCATGCCCTTTGCCTACTTTTTAAAGGGGTTGTTTTTGCTTCTTGAGTTGTATAAGTTTCTTATGAATTCTGAATATTAGATCTTTATCAGATGTATAGTTTGCAAATATGTTATTGCATTCTGTGGCTTGTCAGGCAATTCTTATCTGCCTCCCACACTATTTCATGATGACCCCGTTCATTCAGCTTACTAACAAAGGCCCCTAAGACCAAGTATCTTTTAAGATCTGTCCATTTGTGCTATAACCCAATCCATCTGAGCCAGTCTACTCAACCAGCAACTGCAATTCCAGTTGATGCTAAGCCACATAATGATATTGGTGTTTACATTTCATTATCATCAGGAATGCACTACCTTGTGAATGTGAATCCCCAGGAAGTGGTTGCAAAGGAATTTAACAGTAAGGATCCTTGTGGGTTAATCTGTATTAATAGTAGATGTCTGCTGCAAGAAGTCTGTATTTAGAAATTCATTTGCTCCTACTCAGTGCTTAGGGTCCTCCCTTTTATTCCCTCAAACTAACAGGGAGAGAGATTGGCAGTAAAGCATCTACCTCTGCTAGCTGCCCACCACTTCAGAGATCAACTATTGTGAGTTCATGCCCTAAAAATATGTTCATTTTGCTCATTCTTTCAGTTCCCTGATAAGTTGTGCACACCTGGCCCATCTGTGCCATCACAAAAAACAAAGACCTTTGCCATTATCTTTTCCAATTTTTTGTTTCATTTCAGACTCTGACAAGAAGGCATTTATTAAATAAAAGGTCTGTCTATATTTCAAAATAAGTATAAGTGTTTAGGTTTATGCTGCTAGGTGAACAAATTAAAGAAGGCTAATCAGGGACCTCCACCACGGTTTCCACAAAAGGCATTCACGAAGCTCTCCAAAATTTACCAAGTTGTTGGAATTCAGGGAAGTAACCTTGATCTTGGATCACAGAAAGTGTAAATTGGTTGACATAATTCTGAGATTTTCAGAAAGCTTTTGCCAAAATCCCGGCACCGAAATAAATAAATCACTTGCTGCCAAACCATGAAAATAAAATATTAAATCATAAAAATATTCCACTCAAAATTAGCTTAGAGACATAGCCTAGCTAAAACCAAAAGCAAGAATTTAACATCTCTCCCAGGGTCAGAGTTGATGCCATTTAGAAAAGATAACCAGTACAAAATTACATCTGTATTTAATACAAAATGTTGTCCAAGGTTCTGAGAAACTAAGCTCAGTAACTCCAGCCATCATTCATAAAGTAGTTATTGCTCATACAAATGGAATAATCCAAGATAGAGGGGGGATAATGTATGTCCAATGGTATTCTTCTCAGCATTATTTACAATATTTTTTATCTGAAACCATCTACATGATCCAAAATTATGAAATGATTAAGTAATGATTAATTGTCAAGTGAAATGATCAATATCAAATACACAATGGAATAATTTTCTGCACTGGAAACTATTTTTATAAGCCATTCACAATAGCATGAGGAAATGATTTTAATAATACTTCTAATCTTAAAAACCATGAGAGAAAATTGAATAAGCTGTGTATATAAAATGATAATGACTTTAAAAAGAAGTTGTTTAGTTTTTTTATTTTTTTGCCATTCTTATATTGCTATATAAAAAAAGAATTTTAAATGACAAAATACCCACAACCAGGTATGGAAGCAGGTGACATTTAATTTTTTCTCTATTAAACACAATGTTGAATGATATTTTTTCCATTGCCCTAGAATTAACAACCAGAGCCCCAAATTGAGGACAAATGTACTAAGTGATTAAGTACAGCGTCCTAAAGGAGTCAAAAAATGGGGGCAAACACCATCTCGGGGTTGATTAAAGAGCAGCAAAGCTGGTTCTGCCACCAGATCCTAAACCCAACACAACTCTAATTCAAATAAGCAGACAACAAAGAGAAAGAGAAATGAATGGAAGAGATGACCCAGGTGATAAAGAATAAAGGTAAATGTCCTATGTAATATATACACCCTGTACATGTACCCTAGAACTGAAAGATTAAAATTAAAAACAAAAAAAAAGAATAAAGATAAATGGGGGTTTCTGTATCCTGAAGCCAAGTGAGGCAGACCCCCCAAGGAATCATTCACCTGTAGGAAAGGAGGTCACTCCCTCACTCCCTGGCAGGGTGCTAATGGGGCTAGAGCACCCAAGCAGGTGCTCCTACCATTAGAATAAACTGACGGTCTTCATGAGGGAGCATGATATGCGTTCGGGACGTATATGAACTTAAACCCTTTGGCCTGCTTCTGGACTACATATTTCCAAAGAAAGGAGGCATGCTAGGAGGAGCTGTTCCTACAAGGCAAAAAGGGGCATGTCATAGTGTGTCTGAGATGACGATGGGCAGCAACGCCACACACAGTCCCCTTGCACTCTCTAGGGACACAAAGAACAGCAGAGGGTCCCAGGAGCCCATGTGAAAAAGCACAGAGGTGAAGACATGATCTGTGGAGCGGCCAGTCCCTCCACTAGGAAAGAAGGATGGCACCACAGCCCCCATGAAGCCCAAAGATGTCCTACTCCTTTGAAGCCAAACACTCCCCCAAGAAAACAATGTTCACTATCACCACAGAAAACAGCACATGAATGGAAGCCACCAACAACGGATAGACCAATCTCAGCCCGTGCAAGACCAGGCAGCCTTCCCAACACCAAAGGCAGCGCGTTATATAATTCAAGAATGCAATTGTCCTGTGCTTCCTCCCAGCTCACTCAATACACCTTAGGGACCCATCAAAGACCCCCTGCCCCCCAAAAAAAAGAAGGGGAGGAGGTGACCCAGTGGCAAACTATGTCCCTCCCAATCCTGCCATCTCTCCTCCCAACTGAGAAAAGGATAAAAGGAGTCTTTGAGGCCTAAGCCTGGCTAGTGCTGGGGAAAGGGAAAGAGACATCCATGGAATTGGATATGAGCTCAATGCTTCACACTGGGCCATAGTGTTTAATAACTGAAAGTGCCTGGAAAAATGGGATACATACAAGGTATTATTAAGCCATGTGAGGAAGAGACTCACTGTAACACAGCAGAAGTGACTGGAGTTCACAATGTTCAATAAACTAGTTATACATTTTTAAATGTGTTTCCTGCCACAGGCACGTAGGGGATTTGTATTTGTTTCTTTTTTGTTGGGTTTCAAAGTCTATGACTAATCACTTTTAATTTGGTCATGTCAAATATTTTTGAGGATTCAGCATATAAATGATAAATTCTTAAGTCCCAGGCAAGGCCCTTTATCTGCTCCTCTGTTAGGGCCTTATGTATTTTGTGAACATGTCTAATTTTCCCCCTTAAACTGTAAGCTCTTTGAGTGTGAAGTTTGATGCACGTTTTTATCCCTAAAGGACCAATGTTGTGCTTTGCACATAGAGGGTTATCAGTAAATATTAATAGAACAAATTATTTGTTCATGTATTTGACTGCTATTTCAAAGTAAATATGAGAAAAACTTGCTTACATTTTTGTTAAAGAGGGATCTCAGTGATGGGTCACTTAGTCCCGGAATTATAATTTGGAGACCTGTAGAAGGTCTTGCACCCTGGTAGACCATTGGTTGACTGAAATTGTTGTGTTAAATATTTACAATCCAATCCAACACATAAGGCTTCCAACTTCTTCTAAATTTAGAAAAATGCCTCCAAATTAGCTTTGATTGGGAAAACCTTGGAGTTTAAGGCAATTGTCTCTATTATCAACTTCTCAAAATTCTAATCCATCTAATGCCAAAACATGAAACTGTTACTCATCCTTAGTTACCCTAATGACTAATGATTAACATGAGAAAGTGCTCTTTCTTATAAATTATCATTCTTATTGCATGTATCAAAGTTAAATCTAAAACTTGAGAAAATTGAGGTCAGTGTCCTTATCTCTTAGGAGGGAGGTAAATTACATTTACTCAAGTTGAGCAAGAACAGTTGGCCAAATAAGTTGTATACACATAACAGCCTGAAAGTCATCTGAACATCATGTTATGAAGCTTACATTCAAATTGCTGAATGGAAATTCTACAGGATGTAAGAATTAAGGTCAAATGTTATTTTAGATGCATAGTTAAGAACTGTTTCATAATTCCATATTTTAACAACAAAGGAAATTACTCAGTCTGGATTTTTTAAAAAACAGTCTAGATTTTTCCCAAACCAAAAATCTACCAGGAAAAGTAATACATGCAGCATTAATTTTTTTCCTCATAATTATGTTTACTCCAAATTGCAATTTAAACATCAAATTTTCGGCCAAGCATGATGGCTCATGCCTGTAATCCTAGCACTTTGAGAGGCCAAAGCAGGAGGATCACTTGAGGCCAGGATTTCAAGACCAGCCTGGGCAACATAGTGAGAACTTATGTCTACAAAAAATTTGCTGGGAGTGGTGGTGCATGCCTATAGTCTCAGCTACTCAGGAGGCTAAGGCAGGAGGATCGCTTGAGCCCAGAGATTTGAGGCTTCAGTAAGCTCTGATTGTGCTACTGCACTCCCACCTGGGTGACTGAGCAAGACCCCATCTCAAAAAACAAACAAACAAAAATCAATTTTTAATTATGTAAATATCTTATATGGTTCCTTCCCAGAAACATGTATGTAAAATATGTTGTATGGTTGCGAATGTTATTATATGTATAAACAGACTTGACCTAAAGGAGCATAAGTGATAGTAGATATTTGTGTCATCATATATTTAGTGAATATATCAAAAGTTTAGGATTTAAATTAGGAACTCAACTCATAACTGTAATAGAATGGCACTAAACAAATGGGATTAAATGTAAAATTCAATTTTTGTACCATATTTCTTTTTAAAAATCACTAAATATTCAACAAAATCACTTAAGAAAGGATGAATGCAACTATTTTTTAAGGATGAAAAAAGTTGAAAGGAGAAAATAACGTGAAAAATAAGTCAGCCGATATACAACAGTGGCCTAAACTAAAATCGAGTCATTCTCATTGAGTGTTTCGGAGTTCTGATTATAAGTAAGGCAAAATACATGTCTTTTCCACTGTTGTTTGTTTGTTGTTTTATTTTGTTTACAAAAGGAGAGGTCAGTCAGTCGCTGTGATTGGGCTTAAAATTTTGCTCTAAGCTTTCTGGCACTAAGAAGGAGTGGAAAATTTAAGAGACTGTTACTTAACCTCACAGGTGGAATGATGACCGTACTTTCTTCAAAGAGACATTGTAAGAACACCCTGAGAAAATGTAGGCGAAGTGTTGGGCATAGTGCCCAGCACATGGGAGATGTCTAAGGATGTTATCTAGTATTATTCCATAAAAGGAAAAGACAGGTGATGTTTCTCAAATAAGACACAGTGAATGCTAGTACCAAATCCTAAGAGACATTTCCTACATGGATCGTGTAATAGGGACTTAAATAAGAGTCATATTGTTAAACTTGACTGCAGTAGAGTTTGAATTACAAAGGTGGTTTCTTCCTTCAGAGAATGCTCATTGCATTAGGGCATGCAGTGCCTAGCACATAATAAATAGTCATGTTTCACTGATCTTTTTACAAAGTAATTCTCTTCAATAAATATTCCTGGGTATCAAAGCTTTCTCTTTTTCCTCCAGTCTGTTCTCAGTCTATAAATGTCCAATGAGTTATGGCCAGTTCTCTCCTCCTTAACTCTTCCAACTAAAAGGGGGGAAAAAATCCTAAATTCCTAGTCTCTGCCACCAACCATAAATAGAGCACATCAAGTGATCTAAAGCTAAGAAAGGGAACAGAGTGAGTACAGACGACATCATCCGTATTGTCTTGCAAGCTGAAATCCTATCTTCTCTAAAAAAAAAAAAAGAGAGAGAATTTGAGTGAACCTCAACTTTCTGATTTTCCCTTTACCTCTCATTATCTTTATAATCAGGTTCAAACTTGCTACCCTGTTTCCTCGTTACACCCTTGCACCCACCACAGTCGGCGTTTGTGCCCATCAACTCTCCACTGAAATGGTTCTTGCTTTGCAAGGTCTCACACGACTTCTATCTACCAAACACTATAGACACTTCAATTTCTATATTTTTGACAAACCTGAATATATATACTTTGGACTATATTCTCTTTCTTGAAATTTTCTTTTCTTGTGATTTATAGGACATCACAAATTCATGGTTCTCCTCTTCCTGACAATTTTCTGTCTCTCTTCATTGTCAGGTCCATATTCTCCATCTAACTCTTAAATGTTGATGTTCTCAGGCATAGCATCATTGGCTTCTTCTCTCACTTTTACATTTTTTTCTAGGGAAACTCACCCTAGGATTAGGTTTAGGTTTTACCGTATAGAAAGTTCCAGTTAATAGTAATTAAAATGTTACTATGCATTCATCAACTACTCCCCTCTGCCCAAAAAACAATCCCTGGGTCACCTAGTCTATACCAGTAGGACATGGACTATCCTCAGGGGGTGTATACTTTGATACAGCTGTGGAGGAGAGGAAAGTAAAAATGACTAAATCCCAAAGGTTATAGTCAGACATCACAGAGAACATGGGACTAGGGAATTATCAGAAAGCAAAGCCAGGAGCTACCAGATAAACTAAAAGGTCCTGGGACCTTTTCTAACGCCAGAGAAGAAGTCCATAATTTTCATAATTCCTATCCTGCAGGTTTTGATAATTGCTATGGATAGTGACTCCTATGCATTTCTTGTTTCCTAGAAGTTATTCTACTCCTCCTGTACCATTATATTTTTAGCACTTACGGGGCAGATAGAACATCTTTTAGTTTGTAGGTCACCAAACCACAAAATGCTACATCTGGCCCTGATGGAGAACAACCGGCATACACAAAGGTCAAGGACTTTGAGTAGATGAGTAATTTTATGGTGTTTAGCAGTTGCTTTCTTTATGGAGGGACTAATGTTGTTCTTATATGAACAGAAGTGAGTAGTGTGTTCGTGGAAATTTGGCAATGCACAACTTATCCCGCAATATCCATTCTCCCCTTTTTCAATGGTGATCCAGCCTCCAATTTGGGGCATATGGCTTCCCAGAATGGAAACTACAGCTCCCACTTTCCCTTTGCAGCTAGATATAGCCATATGACTAAATGCAGGTCAATTGGATGGTAAGCAGAAGTGTTGATGTAGCAACTTCTTGAAATCTTTTTGATGAGATAGAGATACATGCTCTTTGCTCTTTTTTCTCTCTTCCTTTAACCTGCTGCCTGGAACTTGGATGCCACCATCCATAAAAGGCAGTAAGATAGGTAGATAGATAGACAGACAGACAGACAGACAGACAATCGATAATTAAAAAGTCCATGTAATAGGGCACCACACAGTCGTCAAGTGCCAATCCAGATTTTTATGCACAGTTAAAGTAAATTTCTATCTCATTTTAGTTACTATTAACTGGAACTTTCTATATGCTAAAACCTAGTCCTAATTGACACAGGTACATGTAATCAAGACAGTTTCCTGCTTGAACAACTAACCAGAAGAATGATGGTACCACTCACTGAGACAGGAAAGGGCAAGTCTGAGTGGAAGACTCAATTTTGTACATGTTGAGTATCGGGTGTCCATGAAAATCCAAGGCGCTACAAGGTCTAAAGTTGTATATAAAATTTAGCAGTCAGCAGAAATGTATCAGAAGAGGAGTTTAGGCAAGAACAAAAAAATCTGAGAATCCATAACGTGCAAATGGTATATAAAATCTCAAGAATGAATAATTTTATCCAAGGAACCTACAGAGCAGATGGGTATCCATAATATGAACTGAAAACATTATTTCAAGCCTGCACATCTCTGTCATTTCTCATATTCTGGCTTTCATTCTCTTGTTGAGTCAGTACATGCAGTATTTGAACTAAGCTGATCTATCAGATCTGACCCTGCCTCTCAGGAATAACCAGTGGAAAACACTGCTCTAATTACGTCAGTGGAAAGTTCATAGACTTGTCCAATCTTATTCATACTATTTATAGTCTAAGAAACAGAACTAGAATACCTAGGGTAAAATAGGCTTTTCTGAAAAACTCTCATCATTCAATTATAACTAAAAAAAAAAAAAAAGCATGAAATGTCTGGATAGAGAGGGCCCTCAGATCTTTCTAAACCAACACACCACCAAAAATGTTACCACTACATAATCCGTATTGTTACCACTACATCATCCGTATTGTCTTGCAAGCTGAAATCCTATCTTCTCTAAAAAAAAAAAAAAAAAGAGAGAGAATTTGAGTGAACCTCAGATCTTTCTAAACCAACACACCACCAAAAATGTTACCACTACATAAGGATTACATATCATAAATGTAACTTATTTAATAAGAATCCTAAATGAATACATATAAGAGCTATTCCTACAATATTGAAATAATTTTTTTTAAAAAAACTGTTTCAGGAAATAATTTAGTAAATGCAAAAGTGTTATTTCAAGTACTTCTCATGTAGTCTCAAGATAAATCTTTTCCATCTCTGGTATTTATAAAAACAAACTCACAGGTGATATTCTGACACCAGCAAAGAGGTTTAGTTTAAATATTAAGAACCGCCTTTGACTGCAAGGTCATTCAAACATTGCTAAAGTTTACTAAAGGAGTTTATGGAATCTCCCTCAGAGGTTTTTAAGAATCAGTTAGACATTCATTTGTAGGAATTAGTTTAAGATAACTTGAACGTACGCCTTTGGCAGCAAAGAGTTGAACCACAAGATTGTTGGTCTATGGCACTATTTCCTGGCAGGAAATTGAAGGTGGGAAAAGAAAATAACAGTGAGTTTGAAGTTTAGGGTTTTATTATTTAAATCATTTCCTCATATTTAATGAGCTGCAAATTTCACCATTTATGGCATTTAAATATATTCAAGACCCTGGGATATTTTTCATGCCCTTGCCAAATGGGATTTACTTAATTTCTGACTAATTTATACTTAGGATTTATCTGAAGCAAGCATAATATCTTGGTTCTGGCTCCAACTTTATAAGTTCCAGTCAAGAAAGAGAACCACAAGAATGAGCCACCGCAGTGAACTGACCTCTATTGTTCAAGGACATCTTGGCTGGCCCGGACACTCTTTGATACTTGAAACTAGTATTTGAAGTCATACAGAGGAGCCACCTCTGTGGTTTGGAAGCAGTTAAATTTCCAGTGGAAAAAATCTATGCAGTCAACTTTTGATGAGTGGATTAATGAGGTGGAGAAAGGTAATGACTAATCCCAAATCACAGATAAATCAAAACTGCAATTAAGCATGGTTAACCCACACCCAAGTCATCACCTTAGTACTCTAATAATGAAAGAATATATACAAAACATTAAGGGGAAACTGACTCAAAGACTCAAAATGCAACCTTGGAAGTCAAGGCTATCAAGTGTAAAGTTTACAGGAGAGTGCAGGACTATGTTCTACATCCTTGTTTTTTATCTGAAGAAGAAATAGAATACAGAATTCTCTACTAAGGGGTGCAGGGGGAAAAGTCACTTTAAATCTCCAACAACATTGTGATTTAGAAACAAATTATTTGTTGAGCAAACTATTAAATGACTGAAAAAAAACACCGCCATGGATGACCGCTACATATGACACCATTTTAAGATTCATAAAGTACCTGGTAAGTGAAATATTTATCTCAGCATTCCTCTTCTAAAAACAGGGGACTACTTGCACTCAGTAACTCTATCCCAAGACCACAGCAAGTAAAAATAAACAATGCTCCTTTGAGCAAAGATGACGAGGCTGCTGCCACAGGCATTTATAACCAATGATTAAAACATACAGGCATTGTGGCCAAAGTATCATGGTCCTCAAAGCTTTCCATCTAGAAAATCAGCAAACAAAATGTAACGTTCATAAGTGGAAAGAGACTAACACTAGACGGGCTTTCTTTTTTTTTTAATTTTTATTTTTGAGACGGAGCTTCACTCTTGTTGCCGAGGTTGGAGTGCAGTGGCGCGATCTCGGCTCACTGCAGCCTCCGCCCTCTAGATTCAAGCTATTCCTCTGCCTCAGCCTCCCAAATAGCTGGGATTACAGGCATCTGCCACTGGCTAATTTTTGTATTTTTAGTAGAAACGGGGTTTCACCATGTTGGCCAGGCTGGTCTCGAACTCCTGACCTTGTGATCCCCCCTCCTCAGCCTCCCGAAGTGTTGGTATTACAGGCGTGAGCCACTGCACCTGGCCTAGACAGTGTTTTTTTATAAAGAAGGGATATGAGGAATGAGTGCATGGGGCTGGCTTATCTTAGACACAGCAAGCAGTAGGGGATAAATTGGAGTCCACATGTAAAAGCCTGTGATCAAGTCCCCAGATCTTCCATTTCCTGTGTGCGTACCTCTGAGCAAGTCCTTTATTCTCCCTAAGACTCAGTCTTCTCATTAAAAAGGAAAAAAAGAAACCGCCATGCTCCACTGCTATCTCATAATTAGTAGGTAGAAAGAGACTAACACCAGACCGTCTTCTTTTATAAAGAAGGGGATTCTTTTTTTTTTTTTTTTTTTTTTTTTTTTGAGACAAAGTCTCGCTCTGTCGCCCAGGCTGGAGTGCAATGGCGCGATCTCATCTCACTGCAAGCTCTGCCTCCCAGGTTCATGCCATTCTCCTGTCCCAGCCTCCCGAGTAGCTGGGACTACAGGTGCCTGCCACCATGCTCGGCTAATTTTTTGTATTTTTTTTAGTAGAGATGGGGTTTCACCATGTTGGCCAGGATGGCCCCGATCTCCTGACCTCGTGATCCGCCTGTCTCGGCCTCCCAGAGTGCTGGGATTATAGGCATGAGCCACCACACCTGGCCAAGAAGGGGATTCTTAATGGATTGTTGTAAGGGTAAAAAAAAAAAAAAATCAATTACGTGAAAGTTCTTTGCAAAGTACAGAATTATATAGAAAACCAGAAATGACCATGTTTATTATTTGATTATTATTACTTGAGTAATTATCAATTTGATGTCCTCTTAAGTACCACCTAGCTCTCTCCCAAAAATTCACATGGAAGTTGGAATAACAAAACACTTTGTAATGCAGAATGAAGACAATACCTAAAAGACAAAGGGAGCTACATACAGATGGTCCTGACTACTGATAATTAGACTGTAAGTGGGTTTATCAGGCATAATCCCATTGTAAGTCAAGAAGCATTTGTATTCACAATCCATAGCTCACATGTATACAGTGTGTGCCGAGTACCAGGCCCAGCACATAGAACACTGTTTATTATATGTACATTATCACATACTGAATCTATAATTAGCCTGACAAACTGTATGAAAATATGAAGTATTTTTATAAAAACTAGATGTGTAGTGGTTACATCAAATAATTTGTCTAACAATTGCCTAAAATTTTTTTTTTTTTTTTTTTTTTTTTTTTTTTGAGACTGAGTCTCACTCTGTTTCCCAGGCTGGAGTGCAGTGGTGTGATCTCGGCTCACTGCAATGTCCACCTCCCAGGTTCACGCCATTCTCCTGCCTCAGGCTCCCAAGTAGCTGGGATTACAGGTGCCTGCCACCACGCCCGGCTAATTCTTTTATTTTTAGTAGAGACAGAGTTTCACTGTGTTAGCCAGGATGGTCTCGATCTCCTGACCTCGTGATCCGCCTGCCTCGACCTCTCAAAGTGCTGGGATTACAGGCGTGAGCCATCGTGCCCAGCCGCCTAAAATATTTTAGGATGGCAGTCAATTCTTTTCTGTCATACTCTATAGAGTAATTATCTCCTTCTCTGAGATTACCAAAACCAAAGTCTCATCTAATAACTGTTATTTAATAATAAAGTGTATTTTAAAAGTAAGATTTATTGCGCCCCTATCATGGGCAAGGCACTTTATATATAACTCTATGGATGCAATAGTGAAGCTTAAAGCTTTCTGAGGAACCACCATGCTCCAGGTACTGTATTAAGTAATTTACATATGCTATCTCATAATTCTGACAGCAGTGATGAAAAAATACCTATTTTTCAGATGAGAAAGGTAAGCCTCAGTAAGATTAAGGCTTGCCCAAATTCATACAATAGGTTGCGAATTTGGGATTTCAGCAAACCAACTTTCTCATTCCAAACTTGTTTATGTATTAACCAGTTAATTAATTTGTATGGAAGAAATGAGATTCACAAGCATTCCTACACCATACAACTCTTTATAGAATAACCACATCAATGGATAGCAGCCTGAAACTTCCCCAAAACTCCAATAACAATGGATAAAACTCAAATACGGCAACAGTATTAAAAGAAAGTAATCATATTTGACTCCGTCTTTGATATTTCTTTCACTTACATTTTCCTTGGGCTTTGAATTGTGGATCATTTCTTAGCTTTGCTAAAAGTAGATGCCTGGCCAGGCGCAGTGGCTCACACCTGTAATCCCAGCACTTTGGGATGCCGAGGCGGGCGGATTGCCTGAGGCCAGGAGTTCGAGACCAGTCTGGGCCACATGGTAAAACCCCATCTCTACTAAAAATACAAAAAAGTTAGCCAGATGTAGTGGTGTGCACCTGTAATCCCAGCTACTCGGGAGCCTGAGGCAGGGGAATTGCTTGAACCATGGAAGTGGAGGTTGCAGTGAGCTGAGATTGTGCCACTGTACTCCAGCCTGGGCAACAGAGCAAGACTTTGTCTCCAAAAAAAAAAAAAATCACAAGAACAGAAAACCAAACACCACTTGTTCTCACTCATAGGTGGGAATTGAACAATGAGAACACTTGGACACAAGGTGGGGAACATCACACACCGAGGCCTGTCGTGTGGTGGGGGTAGCGGGGAGAGAGAGCGTTAGGAGATATACCTAATGTTACTGGGTGCAGCACACCAACATGGCACATGTATACATATGCAACAAACCTGCACATTGTGCACATTACCCTAGAACTTAAAGTATACTTTAAAAAAAAAAAAAAGGAAAAAGAAAAGTAGATGCCTATTCTTTCTAGGCTATTTTGAAAGCCAAGAAAAAAGATTGGGAATTTGACAAGTGAAAACTTCATGAATTAAAAAATTTTCAAAACCCTAAAATCTGTAACGATGCTATTGGCATCCAATCAATCAAAAGTTATTTATTATATAACTATATTACCAGGCTCAGCAAAATGTTACCTTCACAGGAGACTAGGTTCTCTCCTTTATCATTTTACTACATCCTGTCCTTTTCCTTCACAGATGTTTAATGCCTTTCTGCCTCATGATATCACAAGATAGTCTAAATAAGGGTAGTAACTACATATTTGTCTTACTGCCTGTTCCAGTCCCAGGCTTCCAGAGGTTTACACCCACACACACACACAGACACACAGACACACACACACACACACAGACACACACAGCATTTGTTAAACATCTGCTGCACGAGTGAATGAACTAAAGTATTTAGCCATTGGCCACACAATCCATGGTAGAGTACTTTGATTAGTGTTTCCTAGATGGACACTGATATAATTAGGATATTTGTCCCCTCCAAACCTCATGTTGAAAATTGATCCCCAATGTTGGAGGAGGGGCCTAGTGTGAGGTGTTTGAGTCATGGGGGTGGATCCCTCGTGAATGGCTTGGTGCCATTCTCAGGAGACTGAGTGAGTTCTCTCTGTTAGTTCCCATGAGATATGGTTGTTAATAAGAGTCTAGAACCTCTCTCCTCTCTCTCTCTTGCCTCTTTTCTCGCCACGTAATGCATTGGCCTCACTTTGCCTTCTGCTGTGAGTGGAAGCTTCCTGAGGTCCTTACCAGAAGCAGATGCTGGAGCCATGCTTCTTGTATAGCATGCAGAGCCATGAACCAAATAAACCTATTTTCTTTATAAATTTACCCAGTGTCAGGTATTACTTTATAGCAACTCAAAATGGACTAAAACAGATACCAACTCAGTGAATTTTGAGGATAAACAAAAGACCATCTGGCTTCAGTATTTTAAAAATAACATTAATGTACATTCATTTTTTCCTTATCAGAATGTTTCCTATGGCTTTTCTGACTGTAAGATGATTAAAGTCAAACTCTCCAAACTGATCTCATCCAAAACTATGAGAATAATCTGCCATCACACCTACATCAAGCCATTTCTGCTCATTTCCAGGGCCATATTCACTTCCAAAGATAAGATCCTCCTTTGCATTCTCAGGATTTTTTCCAAATTTATTTCTCAACAATCACACCTGCCTGGCTTTATCTCCTGCTAGTTGCTAATCATTAATATGCCAAGTGCAATTCACCTACAAACTGGTCAAAAGTAACTGTCCTGAGACAGAGAATGTAAAAACTATATAACATAAAAAACAAGAAAGATCACTAGTAAGAAAAAACCTTTGTCAGGTTAAAATTTTCAGAGAGCTCTAGGGAAAAAAATATTCCAACCCCTCCCCACTGAGTTATTAACAGTATTTGAATTTTTAAAAAAAAATTTACCTTTGTAAAAGTGAGTTTTTTTAACTAGGTTCATTTTTAAGTCTAGAATCACAGCAAGTGGAGTGGTTTTCTACGTATAGAAATCAACATTTCTATTTCCAAAATGCTCTTTTTCTATAATATCACCTGTATTGGCCTTTATATAAGACTGTCTTCTCTTACATTACTCTCACTAGAGTTGGCAGCTTCCTTTGCAGTCTAAGCCTCCTTTCCTGAAATCATCATGTCCTTTTTCCTGAATTTCATTTCATAAATGAATCTTGATAATAATAACTCATTCAGGAGTTTTCATGTAATGAACTTTACTGCCTCTGTTTAAAATGACAACACACATTCCTTTTCTGCATGGATGGACTAACCAATGATCTATGAAGCATATTTTTTATGAACTCCAGATATAAAAACAAATTGCCCCTTTGTGTAATCTTTGGCCCATGGCTCTGAAAAGTTTTTTCAACGTATTTTGGTAAGACACTCTCAACTAGTAGTATCAACTATTATTCTCCTTTCTTGAGAATTTTCTTCCGATATTTTTGGCCTTTTTTTTCCCACTGTGCAATGGCATCTTTTCTTTTCAATGGATATTGGCAAATCATATTACAAAGATGAAAATAGAAACTTCAAAGATTTGTCAAGATACTGATTTCCAAGTTTAAATTTCTTCTCTTTATTAGTGAGGTTAAACAATGTTATAATTATTATACTTTCTATTTTTTAATGAAAACTACTTTTATTTTTTTCTTTTACACTGTTGCTATGAAATATACCACCTATGTAAAAGGTGGTATATACATTTCAGGGAGAAATAATGAAATGATCACCCTTGTACTTACCCCCCGACCTTAAAAAAATAGAGCTTTTCTGGTAATTATAGTCTCCCTGAGGCCCCTCTTAGTTGCAGCTCTTTCCCTGCCTCCTCGCCTTGTCACCACTCCCCAAGTAACTACTATTCTGAATTGAATGCTAATTATTCCCTTGCTTTCTTTATAGGTTTGCCACATACTTATAAATGCATTAAGTGAATTTTGAGTCTTTTAGAACTTCCTATGAAGGGGATCATACTATATACCTTCTTCCGCAATTTGTTTTACTACACGTTTTGAGATTCAAGCATACTAATATATATAGCTGAGTTCATTAATTTTTACTGCTGTATGATATTCCAGTGTATGAATAGACTGTAATTTATCCAAATTTTTCATACTTGTCAATTTCACAAGCGTTAGCATTTCTCAATTATTAATGAGTTTGAACATCTTTTCAGATGGTTATGAGGCATTAACATTTCCTCTTCTACAAAATTCCTAGGAATTTGTTTGCCTAGTGTTTTTTTTTTAACCTTTCTCATCTTTTTGTTTCTTTTTGTTGATTTCTTCCTACTATTGCTACTATTTATTGCTATATTAGTTCTTTTTTTTTTTTTTTTTTGCTTTCTTTCAATGGATAAGAATACTTGACTTTAGTGTTACTGGATTTGTAAATCTTTGTTTATGGTTTATACATTTTGTGTCTTGCTGAAGAAACCTCCCATACCTTGGGATCATAATGATATTCTCCTATATCTCCTAAAATTTTTATAGTTTTGCCCTTCTCACTTGTCTTTACTAGGTATTATTTGTGTATGACATGATGTAGGGATCTACTTTTTTTACATTATTAAACATTTAGTCCCCCCACAATTTATAGAAAAGTTCATCCTTTCCCACTGACCTGCAATGGCACTACATCATATATTGAGGGTGCATATAACCACTGGTCCCTCTCCATTTCTGACTTCTCTGTTCTGTTTCTATGCCAATACCATATTGCATCAATACCATGCTGTTGTAATCCCTGTAACTTCATAAATAAAAGAATGTTAATTTCTTCACATTAATAATGCCTTGAAACCTGGTAGGACAAATTCATATCTTACTAATTTTCTTTATTAGTGACCTATGATTGGCCCTTTGTTCTTATAGATGAGTTTTAGAATCATTTCCAAGATGCTTTGGGACTTTTATTGAACTTGCATTACATTTATAGGTAAATACAAATGAACTTGGCATCATTACAGTATTGAATTGTGATCTTTGTACATGGTTTATCTAGCCATGTGTTTGAGTAGTTTTAATGTCTTTAAAGAAAGTTAATGATTTTCTTTCATACAAATCTTGAACATTTTTAGTTAGACTTATTCCTAGGAACTTAGCTTTTGCTAATATTACAAATGGCAAAAATATACAATTGATGTCATTTAGAAATACAATTGGCTTTTTAAAATGAAATTTCCATTGAAGTATATAACATACACACACAAAAATACACAAATCATAACTGTATGGCACCATGAATTATCGCAAAGTAAACTTGCCCAGGTGACCACCACCCCTATAAAAACAGGACAATAATAGTACCCAAGAAAACCCCAGTGCCAAAACCACTATCCACTTCCTCTCCAAAAATAACCATTTTCTATCACTAATTTCTGTCACTATTACTTTTGCTTGGTTCTCAAGGTTGTATAAGTAGAATTATATATTCTATATTATTTTGTGTATCTACTTTCTCTCAATCATGATGTTTATAAGATTCATCCATGCCGTTGCATGTTGCTATAGTTCATTCTTTTTCATTTCTTATAGTATTGCTTTGTGTGAACATGTGAATATAATACAATTGATTTATTCATTCTCCTGATAGTGGATATTTAAATCATTTCCAGTTTCTGGTTACTATAAATGACACTGCAATGAACATTGGGGTGTGTGTGTGTGTGTGTGTGTGTATGTCTTTAGGTGAAAATATACTTACATATTTATGTTGGCTATTACAAATAAAGCTGCTGCTATGAACATTCTTGTATATGTCTTTCCATAAACATATGTACCCAGGAGCAGAGCTGCTAAGTCATAGAGTATCTTCCTATTCATCTTTAGTGAATAGTGCCAGTTTTCCAAAACAAGGACAAAAATTTACACTCTCACTATCAATGAGAGAGTTCTATTTCTTCCACATCCTCCTCAACACTTGGGATTATCAGTATTTTTCCTCTTAACCATTCTTGTGGGTGCTTTATGCTATATTATTCTGATTTTAACTTGCATCTCCCTGGTTACTAATGAATTGGCATACTTTTTTATTTATTAGCTAGTTGGATATCTATTTTTTGAAGTGCTTGTTCAAGTCAATTGTCCATTTTTATTCAATTTTCTGTCTGTATCCTGTTGATCTATAGGAGTTCTTAATGCTCTGGCTGAATGCCTTGGCAATTGTGTGCATCGCTGATCTCTTTTCCCATGCTGCGGCATGCCTCTTTGTTTATTAGATCATATCTTTTGATGAACAGAAGCTCATCATTTTAATGTTGGACAACTTACTAATATTTGCCTTTATAGCAAGCACTTTTTGTGTCTTTTTCCAGAAATCACTCCCTACCCCAAGGTCATGAAGATATTCTCCAATGTTACCTTCTAGAAAATTTAGGGTTTTACCATTCACCCCTAGCAACAGATTCTACCTCAAACTGATTTTGAGGTAGCATGTGAAGCAGGTCTTAAATTTTACTTTTTCCCATATGGGGAACCACTTATTTTTAAAATTGTCATATTCCCACTGCTCTTCAGTGTCATATTTGCCATGAATTAGAGGTGGGTCTGTTGTTGAATTTGTGTTTTGTTCACTGATTGATTTGCCTAGGCTTACATAAATAATACACCATAATAATTAATTCAGGATTAAAATCAGTCTTGCTAACTGTTAGTATAAGCCTTCCAACATTTTTGTCCTTCTTCAAGATTGTCTTCTATTTCCCCATAAATTTAATAATCAGCTTGTCAATTTATATACATGCCTTGTTTGGATGGCTTTTCTAAATTCACTTATTAATTATAATAGCTTATCCATAGGTGGTTTTGAATTTTTATGTATACAGTTAAGTCATCTGGGAAAAATTACAGTTGTATTATTTCCTTTCTAATCCTTAAGCTTTTTTTGCCTTATTTGTTGTAATTTTTTTTCCAGTCTTGCCTATGAAACATGTCAAAACGAAAGAAAAAAAAAAAAAAAACAAAGAAAAACTATTTTAAAAGCAGGTTTTCTACTATCAAGTTCTTTGTTCAAAGCCTCCTTTTATCAACCCTTCTCTCGTCCTAATTAAAGGTATCCAACCATATTCTTCTGCTAACGTATTTCAGTCACTTCTCTAGCTTCCTAATCTGGACCATACAATCACTCAACTACTCCTTCCCTCCAATGTAGACTTCCCTCCCTCTTTGGCTTTCTGCTGTATCAGTCTGTAAGTCTAATATTACCAGGAGCTAATATTTATTGCTCATTCATGAAATACACAGCATTGTGCTCAGTTCTACATATTTAATCCTCACAACAAACCAATGAAACTGATACTATTACTAAGTTTAATATATTTGTGATCTTTCTGCAATAAAATGTGTATTTTTCTTCTATAATAAGAAAAATAAGTCTGGGTGCAGTGGCCCATGCTTGTAATTCCAATGCTTTGAGAGGCCAAGGTGAGAGGATCACTTGAGGCCAGGAGTTTGAGAACAGCCTGGGCAACATACAGAGACCCCATCCCTACAAAAAAAAATTTTTTTTTAAGTTAGCCAGGCATGCTGGTGCACACCTGTAGTCCTAGGTACTCGTGAAGTAAGGCAGGAGGATAGCTTGAGCCCAGGAGTTTGAGGTTATAGTAAGCTATGATCATGTCACTGCATTCCAGCCAGGTGACAGACCAGGACCCTGTCTCTAAAGAGAAAGTAAAGGAAAAAGATGAAAACCAGTTTAAAATAAATATTTGTTGATTGAAGACCATATTGGAAAAATCTAAACATTCTTATAAATGTATATACACATACACGCATCCGTCTAGAGTTCAAGGAAAATAATATGGAAAAAGACCAAGACCCTATCTCTAAATAACAATTTTTATATCACTCCAGGATCAAGTCCATTTAAAATATGCATAAATGTATCCAAGCAGGAAAAACTGCACATGCTAATCTGTTATTTACATGAATTCTTTAGAATATCTTAAAATGAGGGAATTTCAACTTTATGCCCTTTCAGTCCTCCTTTTTGCTGCAAACCTATTATAGAGGAGATGTACTTGTGGCATCCATAATTTTTCCCTTTGCTGTAAGAATAGTTTTCTGATAAAAGTTATATTAAGGTCACAAAGACACAGCAAGTAAGATTTTTTTAAAAAGTAAAAATTCCATTTAGGGCTCTGTTAAACCCTAGTTAAATGAATGTGAACAAGAGCATTAGCTCCATTTTCTTCACCTATAATAATTTTACCACCTACCTTAAAGAATTATGTAAATTAATGTGATAAAATAATTTGAGTTCCTTTAAAATAGGTACTTTAAATATAAGTAGTTATTTTACACTATTCCATTAACTTTAGGTCTTCTCATAAAAAATAAAATATAAAAAGAAAAAAAGACAAATGTAGGTTATATACTAACCACTCAAAAAAACAGTAATTTTTATGCATGTCTCTATATTATAATCTATTTCTGCCATTTCTTGAGAAACAACATTAAAGAATTAAAAATGTTTGCCCTTTGACTCAGTAATTCTACTTTTGTGGATATTACCTAACACAAAGCCAAAATATCAAAAACAAGTTTTATACACAAATACATTTACTGCAGTCTTCATGGCATCAAAAATAATAATCCATTAACAAGAGAATGTTTAAATTGTGATTTAACCACATGATGAAACATCATATGTTAAAATATATGTCTTAAAATATATTTAATAATATAGAAAATATTTTAATAATATATTGAAATAAATTGAATTTTATTCATAAAATTTCTTTAATTTTGCTAGAGAGCTAGACATCCAGATATAAAAAGAAATCCTGGGAACACCTGTGAGATACTATACAAAATGCACATCACCAAGGCATATAGTCATCAGACTATCCAAGGTCAACACTAAAGAACAAAATCTTAAAGGGAGCTAGAGTAAAAGATCAGATCACATATAAAGAGAATCCCATCAGGCTAACAGCAGACATCTCAGCAGAAACTTTGCAAGCCATGATAGATTGAGGGCCTATTTTTAGCATTCTTCAAGAAAAGAAATTCCAAGCAAGAATTTCATATCCCACCAAACTAAGCCTCATAAATGGAGAAAACAACAACAACAACAAAAACCTTTTTCAGATAAGCAGGTGCTAAAGGAATTTGTTACCACTAGACCAGCCTTACACAAGATCATTAAGGCAAGTTCTAAACATAGAAATGAAAGAACAATTTTCTGCTACCACAAAATATACTTCAGTACGTAACCTGAAGACCCTATAAAGCAACCACACAATGGAAACTACAAAGCAACATACTAACAACTTCCTAATAGGATCAATACCTCACATATCAATATTAGCCTTAAATGTAAATATCTGGCCGGGTGCAGTGGCTCACGCCCGTAATCCTAGCACTTTGGGAGGCCGAGGTGGACAGATCATGAGGTCAGGAGATCGAGACTATCCTGGCTAACCCAGTGAAACCCAGTCTCTATTAAAAATACAAAAAATCAGCCAGGCATGGTGGCAGGCACCTGTAGTCCCAGTTACTCGGGAAGCTGAGGCAGGATAATGGCCACAACCTGGGAGGCAGAGCTTGCAGTGAGCCAAACTCCAGCCTGGGGGACAGAACGAGACTGTCTCAAATAAAAATAAATAAATAAATAAATAAATAAATAAATAAACAATAAATTTTAAAAAGTAAATGATCTAAACACCTCACTTAAAAGGCACAGAGTGCCAAATTGGAATAAAAAAATAAGACCCACCCCTCTGCTGTCTTCAAGAGAACCATTTCACATATAACGACACTCATAGTCAAAGTAAAGTCTACCATGAAAATGGAAAACAAAAGAGATCGGGGGTTGCTATTCTTATTTCAGACAAAACAGCCTGTAAACAAACAGCAGTTTAAAAAAAGGCAGGGAAGAGCACTACATAATGATAGAGAGTTCAGTTTAACAAGAAGGCTTAACTATTCTAAATATATATGCACCCAACATTGGAACACCAAAATTCATAAAATCAGCAGCTATGAAAAGACTTGGACAGTAACAAAACAATGGCGGAGGACGTAAACACCTTAATAACAGCATTAAACAGACCACTGAGGCAGAAAACGAGCAAAGAAATTCTGGACTGAAACTCGACCACTGACCAACAGGGTCTAATAGACATCTACAGAATATTCCACTTATCAACCACAGAATATACATTCTTCTCATCTGCACATAGAGCACATACTCCAAGATCAACTACATGTTCTGCCATAAAGCAAGCCTCAATAAATTGAAAATATCAAAATTATACAAACTATACTCTCAGACCACAGTGGAATAAAAATAGAAATCAATACCATGAAGATCTATCAAAACCAGACAACTACATGGAAATTAAACAACTTGCTACTGACTGACTTTTGGGTAAACAACAAAATTAAAGCAGAAATCAAAAAAAAAAAAAATTGAAATAAAGGAAAACAAGGACACAACATACAAAAATCTCTGAGATGCAGCAAAAGCAATATTAAGAGGAAAGTTGATAGCACTAACTGCCTGTCTCAAAAAGTTAAGTAGATCCCAAATTAACATCACACCTAGAAGAATTCAAAAAACAAAAATAAACTTCCCCCATACTAGCAGTAGAAAATAAATGACTAAAATCAGAGCAGAACTGAATAAACTTATGACCCAGAAATCCATACAAAGAATCAGTGACTCCAAAACTTTGTTCCTTGAAAGGGTAAACAAGATCCATAGACCACTAGCTAGCTTAACAAAGAAAAAAGAGCAAAGATCCAAATAAACACAATCGGAAATGACAAAGGTGACATTACAACTGATCCTACAGAAATACAAACAATCCTCAAAGACTTTATGAACACCTCTATGCCCACAAACTAGAAAATCCAGAGAAAATGGATAGAAATACAGATAGAAATTGATAGAAATACAGAAATACAAACAATCCTCAGAGACTTTATGAACACCTCTATGCACACAAACTAGAAAATCCAGAGTAAATGGATAAATCCCTGGAAACATAATCTCCCAAGGATGAATTAGGAAGAAATTGAAACCTTGACCAGACCAATATTGAGTCCCAAAATTGAATCAGTAATTAAAAAAAAAAAAAAAAAAAAAAAAGCTACCAACCAGAAAATCCCTGGACCAGATGAATTCACAAGCAAATTCTACCAGATGTACAAAGAAGAGCTGGTATGAAAATTGAGGAGGAGGTACTCCTCCCTAACTACAAAGCTAGCATCACCCTGATGCTAAGACCTGACAAAGATAAAACAAGAAAATTAACTACAGGCCAATAACCTCAATGCAAAAATCCTCAACAAAATACCAGCAAACCAAGTACAGGAGCACAACAAAAAGCTAGTCTATTGTGATTAAGAGTCATTCCTGTGGTGCAAGGTTGGCTTAACATGTGCAAACCAATAAAAGTAATCCACTATATAAACAGAATTAAAAACAAAAACCATAAAATCATCTCAATAGACACAGACAAAGCTTTCAATAAAATCCACCATAGCTTAATGATTAAAAAAAAAAAAAACCCACAAGAAACTAGGCATGTAAGGAACATACTTCAAAATAGTAAGAAGCATCTCTGACAAACCCACAGTCAGCATCATACTTAGTAGGAAAAAACTGTAAGTATTTCTTCTGAGAACTAGAATAAAACAAGTAATAGGCCCATTCTCACCATTTCTATTCAACATAGTACAGGAAGTGCTAGCCAGGGCAATAAGGCAAGAGAAATAAATGAAAGGCATACAAACAGGAAAAATAATAACTTAAACTATCTCTCTCTATGGGTGGTATGATTCCATACCTAGAAAACCCTAAAGACTCAACTAAAAGGCTCTTAGAACCGATAAACAGCTTCAATAAAGTTTTATGATACAAAATCAATGTATAAAATTCAATAGCATTTATATACACTAATTATATTCAAGTTGAGAGTCAAATCAAAAATGCAGTTTTATTAACAATAGCCACAAAAATATACCTAGGAATACGTCTAACCAAAGAGCTAAAAGATGTCTATAAGGAGAACTACAAAACGGAGCTGAAAGAAACATGACAAAACAAATGGAAAAACGTTCCATGCACAAGGATTGGAAGAACCAAATTAAAATATCCTTACTGCCCAAAGCACTCTACAGATTCAACGCTATTCCTATCATCTACCAATGTCATTTTTCACAGAACTAGGAAAAACTATACTAAAATTCATATGCAGCCAAAAAAAAAAAAAGAGCCTGAATAGCCAAAGCAATTTTAAGCAAAATAAACAAAGCTGGAGGTATCACATTACTTGACTTCAAAAAATACTAGAAGGCTACAGTAACCAAAACACCATAGTAGTGATACAAAAACAGACATATAGACCAATGGAATAGAATAGAGAACCCAAAAATAAAGCCATGCACCTACAGTCATCTGGTCTTCAACAAAATTAACAAAAATAAGCAATGGGGAAACAATTCCCTATTCAATAAATGGTACTGGGACAACTGGCTAGCCATATGCAGAAGAATAAAACTGGACCCCTTCCTTGTTACCATATACAAAAATTAACTAAATGATGATGAATTAAAGATGATGATGAATTAAAGATTTAAATGTAAGACATCAAACTATAAGAATACTAGGAGAAAACCTAGAAGACACCATTCTGCACATCAGTCTTGGGAAAGAATTTATGACTAAGTCCTCAAAAGCAGTTGCAACCAAAAAAAAAAAAATTAGCAAGTGGGACCTAATTAAACAAACGAGCTTCTGTTCAGGGAAAGAAACTATCAATAGTAAACAGACAACCTACAGGGTGGGAGACAATATTTGCAAACTATGCGTCCAATAAAGGTCTAATATCTAGAAGCTATAAGGAACCTAAATAAATCAACAACAACAAAAAAACTCCATTGTCCATGGGCAAAAGACACAAATAGACACTCCTCAAAAGAAGACATATGAAAAAATGCTTAACATCACTAATCACTGAAGAAATGCAAATCAAAACCACAATGAGATACCATCTCACACCAGTCAGAATGAACAGCCAAAGTCAAAAAACTGAAAGTCAAAAAACAGATGTTGGCGAGGATGTGGAGAAATGGAACACTTGTACACTGTTGGTGGGAATGCAATTTAGTTCAGCCACTGTGGAAGATTTCTCAAAGAATTGGAGATTTCTCAAAGAATTTAAAACAGAATTACCTTTTGACCCAGCAATCCCATTACTGTGTATGTATCCAAAAGTAAATAAATGATTCTACCAGAAAGACACATGCATTCATATGTACATTTCAGCACCATTCACAATTGCAAAGACATGGAATCAACCTAGGTGCTGATGAACAATAGACTGGCTACACCATGGAATACTATGCAACCATAAAAAAGAATGAAATCTTGTCCTTTGCAGCAACATAGATGCAGCTGGAGACCATTATCCTAAGCAAATTAATGCAGAAAAGAAAACCAAATACCATATGTTCTCACTTATATGTGGGAGCTAAACATTGGGTACATATGGACATAAAAATGGCCACAATCAAAAGTGGAGACTACTAGCAGGGAGAAGGAGGGAGGGGGCAAGGAATAAAACACTACTGTGTACTATGCTCCAGTACCTGGATGAGGGTGTTAAGTGTACCCCAAACCTCAGCATCATGCAATATACCCAGGTAACAAACCTGCACATTTACCACCTGAATCTAAAATAAAAGTTGACTGGAAATCGCTGGTGTGCACCACTTTCATGGAGAGAAGAGAGTGACAAGTAATTACTAGATCTTCAGTGGGACACATTGAAGATCAGGTTATGGACACACTGGGATTTATCAAGGAAACGACCCACGGAGAACGGAGAGGAGACACGACAATCTCACACCGGAGAGTGGCACAGAGTCTGGGGGAGCTTCTTCCCTTCACAGGAGAGGCGGGGAGGATAGTGAGTGAGAGTCCCTGGGGACTCACACTTCTACAGCCTGGTCTCAGGTGATTCCCCTGTGAGCCCACCCCACTGGGACCTCCAGTCTGACATGGAGAACTACGTGGAGCCTGGGCATAGCCCCGACTCAGGCACACGCCACACGTAGAGTCCCGGAAGCCTGGAATCCCCAGGCATCTCTGCATTAGCAGCTGCATCTGGGGCAGCAGAGAAAGTCATGATCGCCATGCACTCCCCCAAGAACGGAGCCTAATCTAGTCGCTGAGAAGCAAATACAGACCTAGCCTCCCCTGCATCTTACAGGGTAAGGCCTACTGGCCTGGATCTCCAGCCACGCCCCGTCTGGACTCTCAGGCCGGTAGCAGCTCTGCACTTCCCTGGAACAAAGCTCCCAGAAGACGTCAGCTGCCAGTTCTGCTGACAGCCCCCGTCACTGATCTCCTGCACAGCGCAGCCATTCCACGGAAAAGCAGCCAGACTATTTTTCACATAGTTCCCCAATCCTGCTCCTCCTCATCGGGCAAGACCTACTCCCCCGCACACACACCCTGGACTGCAGCCACCCCCCAACCAGGGCTCTCAGGTCGGTAGCAGCTTTGCACTTCCCTGGGTCGGAGCTCCCAGAGGAAGAGGCCAGCTGCCATTGAGGCTGTCTTGCAGCCCCCGCTGCTGTCGCATTCTTGCACTGGACAGCAAGCAGCAATTAGGGAGTGCCAAGGAGCCCCTGCACAGTGCAGCTCTCCCACAGAAAAGAGGCCAGACTGGTTTTGTTTCTGGGATTTTTTTTTTCCGTGTGTGTGTGTGTGTGTGTGTGTGTGTGTGTAAACTTTTATTTTAGGTCCACGGGTACATGTGCAGGATTGTTAGGTCACGAAGTTTTGTTGCACAGATTATTTCAACACCCAGGTACTAAGCCTAGTACCCATAGTTATTTATTCTGCTCCTCTTTCTCCTCCCACATTCCACCCTCAAGTAGGCCCCAGTGTCTGTTGTTCCCTTCCTTTCTTCCATGAGTTCTCATCATTTACCTCCCACTTCTAAGTGAAAACATGTGGTATTTGGTTTTCTGTTCCTGTGTTAATTTATTAAGGATAATGGACTCCAACTCCCACAAAAGACATGATCTCCTTCTTTTCTACAGCTGCATGGTATTCGCTGGTGTATATGTACCACATTTTCTTTATCCAATGTGTCACTGATGATCTTTTAGGTTGACTCTGTGTCTTTGCTATTGTGAACAGTGCTGCAATGAACATTTACATGCATGTGTCTTCATGGTACGATGATGTACACTCCTCTGGGTATACACCCAGTAATGGGATTGCTGGATCAAATGGTAATTCAGTTTTTACCTCTTTGAGGAATGGTCACACTGCTTTCCACAATGGATGAACCAATTTTCACGCCTACCAACAGTGTATAAATGTTCCCTTTTCTCCACAACCTCACCAGCATGTTATTTTTTGACTTTGTTTTGTTTTGGTTTTGTTTTTGAGCAGAGTCTTTCTCTGTTGCCCAGGCTAGAGTGCAGTGGCACGATCGCAGCTCACTGCAACCTCCACCTCCCAGGCTCAAGTGATTCTCATGCCTGAGCCTCCTGAGTGGCTGGGATTACAGGCATGTGCCACCATGTCAGACTGATTTTTATATTTTTAGTAGAGACAGGGTTTCACCATGTTGACCAGGCTGGTCTCAAACTCCTGGCCTCAAGTGGTCCATCCCTCTCGTCCTCTCAAAGCACTGGGATTACTGGTGTGAGCCACTTTACCTGGCCTTATTTTTTGACATTTAATAACAGGCATTCTGACTGGTGTGAGATGGTATCTCATTATGGTTTTGATTGGCATTTCTCTACTGATTAGTGACGCTGAGCTTTTTTCATATGCTTGTTGGGTACATGTGGAAAAAAAAAAACTTGTATGTCTTCTTTTGAAAAGTGTCTGTTCATGTCCTTTGTCCACTTTTTAATAGGGTTGTTTCATTCTTGTAAATTTGTTTAAGGTCCTCATAGATAGATGCTGGATTTAGACCTTCGTCAGATGCATAGTTTGCAAATATTTTCTCCCCATCTGTAGGCTGTCCATTACTCTGTTGATAGTTTCTTTGGCTGTGCAGAAGTTCTTAAGTTAATTAGATCCCACGTGTCAGTTTTTGCTTTTGTTGCAATTGCTTTTGGCATCTTTGTCATGAAATGTTTGCCTGTTCAGATGTACAGAATGATATTGCCTAGGTTATCTTCCAGGGTTTTTATAGTTTTAAGTTTTATACTTAAATATTTAATCCATCTTGATTTTTGTATGTGGTTTAATTAAGATAGGAGTCCAATTTCAATCTTTTGCATATGACTAGGCAACTGGCTAGTAACATTTATTGAATGAGAAGTCCTTTCCTCATTGCTTGTTTTTGTTAGTTTTGTCAAATTTCAGACAGTTGTATGTGGCATTATTTTTGTGCTTTCTATTCTGTTCCAGTGGTCTATGTGTCTGTTTTGTACCAGTGCCGTGCTGTTTTAGTATCTGTAGCCCTGTAATAAAGTTTTAAGTTCGGTAATGTGATGCCTCCCACTTTGTTCTTTTTGATTAGGATTGCCTTGGCTATTTAGGCCTTTTTGGATTCTGTATGAATTTTATAATAGTTTTTCCTAGTCCTATACAGTGCTATTCCTATCAAACTACCAATGTCATTGTATCTGGAAATTGTTTTGTGCAGTATGACCATTTTAACCATATTGATTCTTCCTATCCATGAGCATGGAATGTTTTCCATTTGTTTGTGTTGTCTCTGATTTCTTTGAGCAGTTTTATAATTCTCATTGTAGAGATCTTTCACCTCCCTGGTTAGCTGTATTCCTATTTTATTCTTTTTGTGGCAGTTATGAATGGGATTGCATTCTTGACCTGGCTCTCCACTTGGATGTTGTGTGTTTATAGAAATGCTACCCATTTTTCTACGTTGATTTTGTATCCAGAAACTTTACTGAAGTTGTTCATCAGTTCTAAGATTTTTTGGATAGAAACTATGGAGTTTTCTAGGTGTAGAATCATACTGTCTGCAAAGAGAGATAATTTGATTTCCTCTCTTTATATTTGGATGCCTTTTATTTCTTTCTATTGCCTGATTGCTCTGGCCAGGACTTCCAATATTATGTTGAATAGGAGTGGTGAGACAGGACATTGTTGTCTTGTGCTTGTTTTCAAGCAGAATGCTTCCAGATTTTGCCCATTCAATATTATGTTGGCTGCGGTTTTCTCATAGATGGCTCTTATTTTGAAGTATGTTCCTTCATTTTCCAGTTTATTGAGGGCTTTTGACATGAAGATATGTTCAATTTTATCAAAACCTTTTCTGCATCTATTGAGATAATCATGCGGTTTTTGTCTTTTGCTGTTTGTGTGATGAATCACATTTATTGATTTGCCTATGTTGAACCAACCTTGCTTCCCAGGGATGAAGCCTACTTTATTGTGGTGAATTAACTCCCTGTATATACACCATTGATGTGCTGCCGGATTTGTTTTACAAGTATCTTGTTGAGGATTTTTACATCAATGTTCATCAAGGATATTCGGCCAAGCTGTTTTTTATATGTGTCCGGCTTCCTCTCACTGGGTGGGACCCCACAGCCTGGGACTCCAGCCAACCCCAACAAAGACTCTCAGGCTGGTAGCAACTTTGCACTTCCCTAGGATGGACTGTGCAGAGGGAGAGTCCAGCCACCAGTTTTTGCTGCCTTGCAGTCTGTGCTGCTATAGCCTTCAGGCTTTGGAGAGCAAGTGGTGATTAGGGAGTGGCTTGGATCCCCCACACAGCGCAACTGACCCAAGGTAAAGTGGCCAGACTGTTTTTTACATGGGTCCCTGATCCCACTTCTCCTCATTGAGTGGGACCCATCTATCTGGGACTCCAGGCACCCTGCACCCCCCCACGACCAGGGCTCTCAGGCTAGTAGCAGATCTACACTTCCCTGGGACGGAAGCTTGCAGAGGGAGAGGCTGGCCACCATTTTTGCTGTCTCCCAGACCCTGCTGCGATAGCCTTCTGCTCTGGAGAGTACACAGTGATTAGGGAGTGACATGGTTCCCCCAGAACACTGCAGCCCTCCCATGGAAGAGTGACTGGACTGTTCTCCACCTGGGCTTCAGTCTCGGCTTCTCATCACTGGGCAGGGCCACCCAACCTGGGACTCTAGCGAAACTACCCTGCCCCTTCCTGAACGCTTTAGTCCGAGGTGGGAAGAAATCCCAGAAACAACCCACAACCCCTCTGCCTTTGCAGCTACAGTTAATACCTCCCTAACCTCCCACAGGTTGGGGAAGGAACCGAGGGCACAATAGCTACGCTGGCAACTGCAACATACTGCAGCCACCAGACAAAAAGGAATCTAGTCTCTCTTCCTGGTGACGCCCTCCCTCCCCACTATCCCCACAACTCTTCTCCACGCAGGGCCCCTGGCTTGGGACCGCAGAACAGCTGCCTCACCCATGGGTCAGCATACCCACTGGTAGGGACTGTTTTTCCCTGGTGAGGGGCTCCCAGAAGCCCCCCTGCCACTGCCACAGCAATGATTCTGCCTCTGCTGCCCTCAGTCTGGAGAAAAACCAAAGAATCTAAGGGCTTCACCCGAGCTTCCAGCACACCAAGCAGAGAGGAGCCCAGGCTCTCATCCCTGTGAGCCGTGGACTAACCTCTGGCTCTTTAACAAGCAGAGCCCGGCTCAGGCTAGCAGAGCAGCTGCCCCAACCCCTGGCTGAACGTTCCTGGGAGCAGCAGCTTTGCATTTCTCTGAGGAAGAAGCAACCAAAAACCCCCTTGCCACTGCCACTGCAGTGGAACTGCCCTTGCTACCTTCAGACCAGGAAAGAAGCAAAGATCCTGAGCGCTTTAATCACACTTCCAGCAAGCGACAGTTGCCTTAAGGAGAAGAGGCCAGTCTGTCTCCCCCAGGTCCCACCCAAGGCCCCTGCTCATTACCAGGTGGGCCCTCATTAGTGTGGACCCACCGTTCAGCTGCCCCACCCCAAGCTAATTAAACTGATTGACTGCAGCTCTGCATGTTTCTGGGCTGGAGCCCAAAGAGACAGGTCAAAGACCCTCTGCCGCAACCACTGCTAAGGTCCCTTCCCCTGCTGCCTCCAAGCTGGGAAAGTAACATAAAGCCAGAGATCACCCTAGAGATGTGGTGTGCAGCCCAGGACTGCCAAGTGGAGATCTGCAGCCAGTACTCAAGTGGGAGATAAACCCACACTTTCAGAGCACTGAGAGGGAGTACAGCTGCAATTGGGAAGAAATACAGGGGAGCTATGTTAACTGAGCAAGAGCCTACCTACCGGCCATTACACTTATGTGCCACCTACTGGATCACAGCATAAGACATCAATACCAAAAAATACTTTGCTAATACACTCACCCTGTGAAACCAAAAACAAGAATTCAGCTACAAATAAACACCCTGAACAAAGCTTTGGCCCTCTGAAAACATCCAGAAAGGAAGTCAACTGACTGTAGTCAATTAACACCACAGTTAAAAGAACATCAGCTCGCTCACACAGATGAGAAATAACCAGCACAAGAAGTCTGGCAACTAAAAAAGCCAGAGTGCCTTCTTTCCTCCAAATGACCACACTATCTTAACCAGGCTGAAGTGGTTGAAATGATAGAAATAGGATTCAGAATACGGATAGGAACAAAGATCATCGAGATTCAGGAGGACATTGAAATGCAATCCAAGGAATCTAAGAATCACATAATAAGGATCTGATAGATGAAATAGTCATTATTATAAAAAAGGACCAAAGTAATCTGATAGAGCTGAAAAACACACTACAAGAATTGCATAATGTTGGGGGACTGGTCCGAATAGAAAAATAAAAAAAGAATTGCATAATGCAATTGTGCATATTAACAGCAGAATAGACCAAGCTGAGGAAAGAATCTCAGAGCTCAAAGACTGGCTATCTAAAATAACCCAGGCAAACAAAAATAAAGAAAAAAGAATTAAAAAGAACAAAAAATCCCTCCAAGAAATGTGTGATTATGTAAAGAAACCAAACCTATGACTCATTGGCATCCCTGAGAGACAGGAAGAAAGCAAGCAACTTGGAAACATATTTCAGGACATCGTCCATGAAAACTTCCCCAACCTCACTAGAGAGAACTACATTCAAATTCAAGAAATACAGAGAACCTCTGCGAAACACTACACAAGAAGATCATCTCCCAAACACATAATCATCAGATTCTCTGAGGTTGACATCAAAGAAAAACAATTAAGGGCAGCCAGAGAGAAAGGGCAGGTCACCTACAAAGGGAACCCCATCAAGCTAACAGCACACTTTTCAGCAGAAACCCTACAAGCCAGAAGAGACTGGGGGCCTATATTCAACATTCTTAAAAAAAGAATTTCCAACAAGAATTTCATATCCAGCCAAACTAAGTGAAGGAGAAATAAGGTCCTTTTCAGACAAGCAAATGCTGAGAGAATTTATTACTACCAGACCTGTCTTAAAAGTTCAGAAAGGAGCGCTAAATATGCAAAGACCATTACCAGTCACTACATAGACACACTGAAGTACATAGACCAGTGACACTATAAAGCAACTACACAAACATGTGCCAGCATAATAACCAGCTATCAACATGATAACGGCATCAAATCCATAAATATTAATACTAACCTTGAATGTAAATGGGCTAAATGCCTCCAGTTAAAGGCACAGAGTGTCAAGCTAGATCAAGAAGCAACACCCAATGGTATGCTATCTTCAAAAGACCCATCTCACATGCAATGACATGCATAGGCTCAAAATAAAGGCATGGAGAAAAATCTAAGCAAATGGAAAATAGAAAAAAGCAGGGGCTGTGATCCTAATGTCAGACAAAATGGACTATAAGCCAACGAAGGTCAAAAAAGATAAAGGCATTATATAATGGTAAAGGGTTCAATTCAACAAGAAGACATAACTATTCTAAGTATATATGCACCCAACACAGGAGCACCCAGATTAATACAACAAGTTCTTAGATAACTACAAAGAGACTTATATTCCCACACAATAATAGTGGGAGACTTGAACCCCCGACTGACAATATTAGACAAAACAATGAGGCAGAATATTAACAAAGATAGTCAGGACCTGAATTTAACATTTGACCAAATGAGCCTAATAACATCTACAGAACTCCCCACACAACAACAGAATATATATTCATCTCATCTATACATGGCACATATTCTAAAACTGACCACACAATCGAACCTAAAACAATACTCAGCAAATTCAAAAAAACCAACAGTATACCAGCCACGATCTCAGACCACAGGGCAATAAAAATAGAAATCAATGCTAAGGAAATCACTCAAAGCCATACAATTACTTGGACGTTAAACAATCTGCTTCTGAATGACTTTTCAGTAAATAATGAAATTAAGGCAAAAATCAAGAAATTCGTTGAAACTAATGGGAACAAAAATACAACACACCAGAATCTCTGGAACACACCTAAGGCAATGTTAGGAGGAGAGTTTACAGGACTGAATGCCCACATCGAAAACTTTGATCTCAAATTAACAACCGAATATCACAACTGGAAAAACTAAAGCTAGGGCAAACCAACCCTAACACTAGCAGAAGACAAGAAATAACCAAAATCAGAGCGGAACTGAAAAAAACTGAGACATACACACAAAAGACAAAGATTAATGAATCCAGAAATTGGTTCTTTGAAAAAATGAATAAGATTAATAGAGCTAGCTAGACAACTAAAAGAAAAGAAGAAAAGATGCAATTAGGCACGATCAGAAATGACAAAGGGAACGTTACCACTGACGCAACAGAAATATAAAAACAAACTCTCAGAGACTACTATGAACATGACTATGCACACAAACTAGAAAATCTAGAAGAAACTGATAATTCCTAGACACATAACAAGCTCCCAAGACTGAACCAGGAAGAAACTGAATCCCTGAACAAACAAATAACGAATTCCAAAATTCAATCAGTAACAAAAAGCCTACCAATAAAAATAGCTCAAGACCAGATGGATTCTGAGCCAAATTTTACCAGACATCTAAAGAATAGGGAGCAGGGCCAGGCGCTGTGGCTCACGCTTGTAATCCCAACACTGTGGGAGGCTGAGGCGGGCGGATCACAAGGTCAGGAGATCGAGACCATTCTGGCTAAGGCGGGGAAACCCTGTCTCTACTAAAACAAACAAACAAAAAAAATACCAAAAATTACCTGGGTGTGGTGGCACACGCCTATAGTCACAGCTACTCGGGAGGCTGAGGCAGGAGAATTGCTGGAACCCGGGAGGCTGAGCTTGCAGTGAGCCAAGATCGCGCCACTGCACTCCAGCGTGGGTGACAGAGCGAGACTCCCTCTCAAAAAAAAAAAAAAAAAAAAAAAAAAAAAAATGGGGAGAGGAATCATCATGTTGGATGGGAGGCAGGACTAGACTGCAGCTCTGACTCCCACGGACAGAGCAAGGTGCGGAGGCTCGCATCATGAATTTTAGTTCCATATCAATAGTAAGAACAAACTAGGAATCCAGAGAGGCCCCACAGACCCTCTGAAGGAAGCAGACTGCTCCTGCAGGACCCAGGAGACAACCAGATACAATGAGTCTGGCCTTACCTGGAACTGAGTCAATCTCGAGAACCCAGCGAAACACAAAGGTAGAGGAAGCAGCGGGAAAGGCCCTGGGAGCTCGCTAGGTCCCCAAGCAGCCCATTCCTGCCTGGCACCACAGGAATCCTTCAGGAGGGCGGCCAGAGGAGCGGGGAAAAGGCCACAGGGAGAAGGAAGTCTCCAGCTGAGCTCTGTAACAAGTGGAATCCAGCCAGAACCTCCTAGCCAGAACTCCGGGGAGGGCACGAATCCAGTGCATTTTGCTAAGGACTTAAACTTAAGACCTAAAACTATAAACATTATAGAAGATAACACTGGAAAAACCCTTCTAGACATTGGCTTAGGCAAGGATTTCATGACCAAGAACCCAAAACCAAGGGTTAAGGACATGAATAGACAATTCTCAAAAGAAGGTACACAAATGGCCAACAAACATACATAAAAATGCTCAACATCACGAATGATCAGGGAAATGCAAATCAAAACCCACAATGCAATACCACCTTCCTCCTGTAAGAATGGCCATAATCAAAAATTCAGAAAACAGTAGATGTTGGCATGGATGCGATCATCAGTGAACACTTCTACACTGCTGGTGGGAATGTAAACTAGTATAGCCACAATGGAAAACAGTGTGGAGATTCTTTTAAAACTATGAGTAGAAATACCATTTGATCCAGCAATCCCACTACTGGGTATCTACCCAGAGGAAAAGAAGTCGTTATTCAAAGACACACTTGCACATGCATGTTTATAGCAACACAATTCACAATTGCAAAATCGTGGAACCAACCCAAATGCCCATCAAGCAACAAGTAGACAAAGAAACTGTGGTATTTATAGGATGGAATACTACACAGCCATTAAAAGGAATAAATTAACAGCATTTGTAGTGACCTGGATGAGATTCGAGACTATTATTCTAAGTGATGTAACTCAGGAATGGAAAAATCAAACATCGTATATTCTCGCTGATATGTGGGAGCTAAGCTATGACGATGCAAAGGCATAAGAATGATACAATGGACTTTGGGGACTTGGTGGGGAGAGTGGGAGGGGGATGAGGGATAAAAGACTACAAATATGATAAAGTGTATACTGCTTGGGTGATGGGTGTACCATAATCTCACAAATCACCACTAGAAGAACTTACATAACAAATACCACCTGTACCCCCAATAACTTATGGAAAAATAAAATTAAAAAGAGAAAATGTGGTATATATACACTGTAGGATACTATGCAGCCATAAAAAAGAATGAGGTCATGTCTGTTGCAGCAACATGGATGGAGCTGAAGGTCATTATCCTAAACAAACTAATGCAGAACATAAAACCAAATACATATTCTCACTTATAAGTGGGAGCTAAACAATGAGAACACTTGGACACTAAGAGAAGAACAACTGAAACTGGGGCCTACTTGAAGGTGGAGGGTGGGAGGAGGGAGAGGATCACAAAACATACCTATCAGATATTATACTTATTACCTGAGTGACAAAATAATTTTTACTCCAAACCCCCATGACATGTAGTTTACCTATATAATAAATCTGCTCTTATACCCCTGAACCTAAAATAAAAGTTGAAAACAAGACAAAGAAAATATGTACGAAATGATTTAGAAAATCTGAACACTGATTGGATAGTTTATAAAATTAAAGAATTATTAGTTTAAATATATAATTTTAGAACAACAAAAATGGCTTATCTTATGCAGTTAAGTGAAGGAAAAAAGAGACAATAAAATTGTTTATAAACCCTGAGTTCAGCTGTAACTAAGAATTAACATTAAAAAGATTAGTAATTATCACCTTAGAATGACCAAGTTAAAATTATTGTATCTTTTCATTTTTCCAATTATCTATAGTGAATTTTTATTATGTTTACAATGAGGAAATTTGGAAATCATATTAAAAAAAAAAAAAACTTTTGGGATACATTTTAATTTCAATGGATTAAGTTTACCAAGAAATTGAAGCAAGGTAATACATGTATCTCTGCTTACAATACATGGACACTATTATTAGATTTATCAGCAGTTTTATTTTATCAACAAGGGGTAGAATCAGTCAATTCATGGGCCTCAGTACCATGAGGTCCCACAGTGTTCTATCACCAAAAAAATCTCTCTGCAAAGTAATTCTTAGACCTTGCTTAATTGCTGTAGATATATTCATTCCATATCTGCTGAATAAACATTTTCTCTGCAGCTTGAGCTACACAGGTAAAGACCATATATCTGCTTCATCTAGTACACAAGTTCTTTTTCCCCCAGATTAGCCTAATGGGCAATTGCTTCCCAACTCCATGACAGAGAGCTAAATTATTTACTCTTTTGAAGTTTCTAAGTAAATTGTCTTAGTCCTCAGGCCACTAATAATTTGTTTTGTAGAATGAAATTATCAACCAACCTCAGTGGCTGAGTAAATTTTTAAGAACAATCCCTTCTCCTTTTTCCACCTTTTATTCTGTGTTTAGTTTAGGACAGGTACAGTTTTGCCCATCTCAAGAGCCATAAGCTTACAAGAGAATCCCTTAGGCTTCAAACAAGCTTTGGTCACCAAACTTGAGATCTCCATACAAATATTTCACTCCGATTTCAGCAAATGGGAGAGACTTGGAAATCTGACATGGTCAGCAATTGCAACTTTGTTACACATTTTACAGTGGCCCCCAAGTTGCACTCATGAGAATCCTTGTTCTGAGACTGAGAATTGTCTATATGGAAAAAGCATGGGCTATGAAGTCAAAGAATTTTGGGTCTAAATTTTGGCATAGCCATGTATTTGTCCTGCAACATTAGGCAAGTTACTCCATCCCTAGAGACTTGGTTTCCTCATTTGCAAAATGGGGTTAACAATTCTTAACCTTTTTGAGCTTGTAGGAAGATTTCTTGAGATAATGTAAGCAAAAGGCTTATTATGGTATTGGACATTATTATTCACTAGATTGTAGTTAAAATGAATGTACATGATAAAACAAAAATTTCAAACTGAGGCACTTTCTAAAGTGAGAAGCTAAAACAAGACACAAAATTATTCAAAAAAAAAAAGTAAGAACCAGAGAGAAGATACTTCATAAAAACTGTATGAAGGTTGTGAGTTGGAGATTAGGATTTGTTGCATTGCTTTTAGCAACAGATGATATTATTTTGACTAATTTTTTTCTGAATGAGTATTATTGGGGTCTAACATAGAGACAAGTTATAAAATATAAATGTAAATCATAATAAATTATCACTAAATACACACCAATATAGCTGGCACTTGAGTCAAGAAACAACATTGCCAGCACCACAGAAACCCAGAAAGGGATTTTTTTGGAAAGGCTTTTCAGAGAATTGCCCTACCCTTCACCTAAAGCCAGGAAAAAGTAACTGTAAAAGGAGGCAACATCCTCAGCTGCTGGGAACACAGTGGCAAGAACCTGACTGAAGTAGCCGATGCAGGAAAGGAGCTGTTTTCTGGGAATTATCAGTGCCAATGTATTAGTGCTGAGTATGAGTGTTTCTCTTGGACCAAATGTGGTCTCATGTGGGAGAGATAACTGTATGGAGAATTTTAGATGCTAAAAGAACTTACAAGAAAAATGAGCAAGCATCAACAGAAAGAAACAAAGGTTTTTATTCCTTGGAGCAATGTAAGAAGTAAGCAACTAGACTAAATACAAATTGCACTTGCCCGTGTCAGAGGAATTGCAATGGAGGGCTCATCTCTGAAGAACCACATGTGCCCTTGCAGGAAAGAATCGGCTTTAATGTGTGCTATGTGCAGAGTATGGCCCCATCACCTTCACAGTACCAGACAAGTAAAATTTCCTGCCTCTGTCCTCTCCTTCCTCCCCAACCACCAACACGGGAGAGTTCAGAAATAAGGTAGCAAGTGAAGAGAAAAGGAATTGAAGGCTAGGTGGGCATGAGAGTGAAAGTCCATCCCATAGCCAATGAACGCCTCTCATTCTAGGAACTCAGGGTTCTCAGACTATAGCAGGTTTGGATTGCAGGAGGAAGAGGATCTTCCATTTTAAATCAACTTTTATCTTTTAATGAAGATTGATTGCTCTTATGCAGGATGGACTGTTTTTCTTTTTGGATATCGACTCTTTGAATTACTTAAGATTGTCTAGAAAATTCATTTGACTGCACACATTTTCAGGACAAGAAAATAACGAGCTTCACTGAATAAATGTTAAAGAACAATGAAATTTCGAAGAAGTTACTTTCTGACTACATGGTTCAATTTATATGTGTTCAATATGCTGGGAATATCACTAATCTTATCATAACAAGATTTAAGAGAGGTGAACAAAAGAGCTGCATCATATCTAACTCTGGTAGCCTTTGGTGGGATTAGGACCTCCAGACCCACCAGCAGAATATACAACTACAGAAGAATATCTGCCCTGGTGAAGTAGCTATCCATGGAATATAATTTTTAATGGTTTTTAAAAATATCATTACCTATTTCAATGTATTAAATGGGGAAACATCCTCATGCCTTCATGTCATCTACCTGAATACTAGGACACTGTACGTGTATATAGCAATGAGGAAAAACACCTGTAGACCAGGTATCCGGGTTACTGCTCAGACCCAGAGCACATCCATCTGTTCTTTGCTTCAGTGCATTGCTATAATTTAAATATGCAACCTCAATGAAGCATAACAAAAAAGTTCATCCAAGAAAGTGTCTTTCCTGGGCTCTGATATTGCTTGCATTTGTCACAGTGATTCTTGGAGCACTGTATCATATCAAAAAAAGCAGGATCCATAAATGAAAAGTCATTTAAAAATAATCAAAAATGTAACTTTCTTCCTTTGTTTAAAGCCTACAATATAAAATTTGTATCTCAGTGATTATAAAAGAAGGGAAAAATATCAAACACCAGAAATATGTTGTCAATTAACTCCCATAAGCAGATGTAGATTAAAACAGGATTTCTAAATTTAAAAGCTGGTACCTGGCTTATATTTAATAGACCTTTATAGTTATAGAACTTAAAAACTGAATACAACAAAATTACCCTCCAGATTTTTGTATATTGACAAATTAAAATTTAATTTTACCATAACTATAAGCCTTTGACCAAGTTTTATTTTCAATCTAATATGTTGCGTGTCTGTCTTCATTAAAAGGCCTTAGTCCAGAATCTGAAGATATCAGAGTCAGAAATTCTCTTAAAACTCATTTGATTTCACCTCCCCATTTTCTACACACAGAAAACAAAGACCTAGAGAGGTAAAATTTGTTTAAAGCTGCCTAACTAGTTGTAAAGATGAATGTATAACTTCAACTAATGCCTATGCCTATGGAATTGTCCCAAGGGACTTTAACTCCTGTGGAATATAAGGTGTTTAAATCAGATTCCACACACACACCCACCCCCATGTAGATTTCATCTTCTTTCACCTGAGCTATCATTTGGACAGAAAGTAACTCCAGAGGCTAAATTAGCTGTGTTAACTGTTAAAAAGAGTCTTAACGACAGGGAGCACCTAATACCGCCCTGCCAACAAGTTAAGGCTTCCTCCAGGTGGACCGGTGTCAAATGTGGCTATGGTAGTTTTGTGAGCCTGAATGTTTAGTTGAATGTAGAGAACGATTGGTGGATGATGCAGTTCCAGAGAAAAGAACTCAAAGAGATTATGAATGGTTCTCATGGACGCTTACAATTTGAAGAGACCTAATCAAAACTACTATCCTAAATATCAACTTCCTCTACAGGAACACTAGCTACAATTTCCCCCTTTGTCTTCAGAGGAATAGTATCAGTTAGTATAGACTGGGTGAAGCTATGAGAAGAAAACAAGCAAAAATTTAGTAGCTTACAATAACATTTAGCTCTGTTTTTTTTTCTTTTTCAACTTTTATCTTACGTTCAAGGGGTACATGTGCTGGTTTGTTACATGGATGCGTATACTGTATGTTGATGGGGTTTGGTATACAAATGATTTCATCATCCAAATAGTAACATAATACCTGATAGGTAGTTTTTCAATCCTCTCTCCCCTCTCATCCTCCACCCTCAAGTAGGCCCTGGTGTCTATTATCCCTCTCTTTGTGTCCATGTGTATTCAATGTATAGCTCCCACTTACAAGTGAAAACATATGGTATTTGGTTTGCTGTTCCCACATCCATTTGCTTAGGATAATGGCCTCCAGCTGCATACATGTTGCTGCAAAGGACATGATTTCATACACTTTGTGGGTGAGTGGTATTCTATGATGTATATGTATCACAGTTTCTCTATTTAGTTCAGCATTCATGGGCAGCTAGATTGATTCCATGTCTTTGCCATTGTGAATACGGCTGTGATGAACGTATGCATGCATGTGTCTTTATGGCAGAATGATTTATATTCCTTTGGGTATATACCCAGTAATGTGATTGCTGGGTGAAATGGTATTTGTTTTTAGCTCTTTGAGAAATCTCCAAACTGCTTTCCACAGTGGCTGTGCTAATTTACATTCCCACCAGCAGTGTATAAGCATCCCCTTTTCTTGGCAACTTCACCAACATCTATTATTTTCTGACTTTTTAATAATAGGCATTCTGACTGGTGTAAGATAGTATCTCAATGTGGTTTTGATTTGCATTTCTCTAATTAGTAATATTGAGCATTTTTTTCATATGCTTGTTGTCCACATATCTTCTTTTGAGAAGTGTCTATTCATGCCCTTTGCCCATTTTTTAATGGGATTATTTGTTTGTTGCTTGTTGATTTAAGTTCCTTATAGATTCTGGATGTTGGACTTTTTTCTGATGCATAGTTTGCAAATATTTTCTCCCCATTCTGGATGTTGGACTTTTTTCTGATGCATAGTTTGCAAATATTTTCTCCCCATCTGTAGGTTTACTCTGCTCTGTTTTGTTTGCTGTGCAGGAGCTCTTTAGTTTAAATGAATCCCACTTGTCAATTTTTATTTTTGTTGCAACTGATTTTGGAGACTTGAAACTGATTTTGGAGTCATGAAATCTTTACCAAAGCCTATGTCCAGAATAGTATTTCCTAGGTTTTCTTCTAGGATTTTTATAGTTTTAGGTGATACGTTTAAGTCTTTAATCCATTTTGAGTTATTTTTTGTATATGGTAAAAGGAAGGGGTCCTGAGTCAGTCATTTGCATATGGTTAGGATTTTCCCCAGCACCGTTTATTCAATAGGGAGTAATTTCCCCATTGTTTTATTTTTGTAGACTTTGTCAAAGATTGCATGGCTGCAGGTTTGCGGCTTCATTTCTGAGTTCTCTAACCTGTCCCATTGGTTTTTGTGTCTGTTTTTGTACCAGTGCCATGCTATACATAGTATCACATAGTACACAATGTAACTTCATTGTAGAGTTTAATGTCAGGCAGTGTGATGTCTATGGCTTTGTTCTTTTTGCTTAATATCACTTTGGCAGTTTGGGCTCTTTTTGGGCTCCATATGAGGTTTAGAATAGTTTTTTCTAATGCTGTGAATAACAATAACATTGGTAGTTTGAAAAGAATGCCACTGAATCTATAGATTGCTTTGGGCAATATGGCCATTTTAATAATATTGACTCTATACCGTGAGCATGGAATGTTTTTCCACTTGTTTGTGTGATCTCTGATTTCTCTCAACAATGTTTTTTAATTCTTGTGTAGAGACCTTTCACCTCCCTAGTTAGCTGTATTTCTATGTGTGTTATTTTTGTGTGTCTATTGTAAGTGGGATTGCATTTTTTATTTGGCTCTCGCAACTTGGACATTATTGGTTTATGGAATGCTACTGATTTTTCTATATTGATTTTGTATCCTAAAACTTTATTGAAGTTATTTATCAGTTCTAGAAGTCTTTGGATAGAAACTATGTCGTTTTCTAGGTAGAGAATCATACTGTCTGCAAAGAGAGATCATTTGACTTCATCTCTTCCTATTTGGATGCCTTCTATTTCTTTCTCTTTCCTGACTGCTCTGGCTAGGACTTCTAGTACTATATTTAATAGAAGTGGTGAAAGTGGGCATCCTTGTCTTATTCTAGTTCTCAGGGGGAATTCTTCCAGATTTTGCTTGTTCAGTATGATGTTGGCTGTGGGTTTGTGATAGATGGCTCTTAATACTTTGAGGTATGCTCCTATGATGCCTACTTTGTTGAGAGTTTTTAACATGAAAGGATGGTGCATTTTATAGGAAGCCTTTTCTACATTTATTGAGATAATCATGTGGTTTTTGCTTTTAGTTCTGTTTATGTGGTGTATCACATTTATTGATTTGTATTGGTCAAACCAACCTTGAGCCCCAGGGATTAATCCAACTTTATTGTGATGGGTTAGTTTTTTGATGTGCTGGGGGATTGGATTTGCTCGTATTTTGCTGAGGATGTTTGCATCTATGTTCACGAAGGATATTGGCCTGAAGTTTTCTTTTTTTGTTGTGTCTCTGCCAGGTTTTGATATCAGGATGATGCTGGCCTCATAAAATCAGTTAAGGAGGAGTCCCTCTTCCTCCATTTTTTTGGGATGATTTCAGTACGATTGATACCAGCTCTTCTTTATACAACTGATAGAATTTGGCTGTGAATCCATCTGTTCAAGGGCTTTTTCTGGTTGGTAGCTTTTTTTTAATTACTGATTCAAATTTATAATTCTTATTAGCCTATTCAGGGAGTCATTTTCTTCCTGGTTCAATCTTCCAAGGTTGTTTCCAAGAATTTGTTCATTTTTTTCTAGGTTTTGTAGTTTGTATGCATAGAAGTGTTCATAAATATCTCTGAGGATTTTTGGCATTTCTGACGGGTCATAGTAATACCACCTTTGTCATTTCTGATTGTGTTATTTAGATATTCTTAGTTATTTAGATTGTGTTATTTAGATATTCTTTTTCTTTATTAGTCTAGCTGGCAATCAATCAATCTTATTTATTCTTAAAAAAAAAACTTTTGGTTTCATTGATCTTTTATATGGTTTTTTACATCTCAACTTCATTCAGTTCAGCTCTGATTTTAGTGATTTCTCTTCTTCTGCTAGCTTTGGGGTTGGTTTGTTCTTGCTTTTCTAGTTCCTCTAAGTATGATATTAGATTGTTAACTTGAGATCTCTGAAACTTCTTGATGTGGGCATTTAGTGCTATAAACTTTCCTCTTAACACTGTTTTTGCTGTGTCCAGAGATTTTGGTATGTTGTATTTTTGTTTTCATTAGTTTTGAATAATTTCTTGATGTTGGCCTTAATTTCATTCTTCACCCAAAAGTCATTCAGAAACAGATTGTTTAATTTTCGTGTAATTGTATGGCTTTGAGAGATCTTCTTGGTATTAATTTATCTTTTTATTGTGCTGTGACATGACAGTGTGGTTGGTATGATTTCGATTTTTTGGAATTTGCTGAGGATTGTTTTATGGCCAAATGTGTGGTCAATCTTAAGAGTATGTGTTATGTGCAGATTAGAAGAATATATATTCTGTTGTTAGGTGGTGATATGGTTTGACTCTGTGTCGCCAGCCAAATCTCACCTTGAATTGTAATAATCCCCATGTGTCAAAGGTGGGACCAAATGGAGATAATTGAATCATGGGGTCAGTTTTCCCCATGCTGTTCTTACAATAGTGAGTGAGTTCTCATGAGATTTGATGTTTTTAGAAGGGACTTCCTTCTTCACTAGGCACTCATTCTCTCCCCTGCTACCATGTAAAGAGGTGCCTTCCACCATGATCGTAAGCTTCCAGAGGCCTACCCAGCCATATGGAACTGTCAGTCCATTAAGCCTCTTTTCCTTATAAATTACCCTGTCTCAGCTATTTCTTCATAGCAGCATGAGAAAGAATACAGGCGAAGTATTCTGTAGATGTCTGTTTGGTCCATTTTGGTCAAAGTGTTGAGTTTAAGTCTTGAATATCTTTTTTAGTTTTCTGCTTCAATGATCTGCCTTACACTGCCAGTGGGGTGTTGAAGTCTCCCACTATTACTGTATAGTTATCTAAGTCTTTTTGCAGTCTCTAAGAACTTATTTTATGAATCTGGGTTCTTCAGTGTTGGATGCATATATATTTAGGATAGTTAAGTCTTCTTGTTGAATTGAACCCTTCATCATTACATAGTGCCCTTCTTTGTCTTTATTATCATTGTCTGTTATATCCGAAATAAGAATAACAACCCCTGCTCTTTCTTCCATTTGCTTGATACGTCTTTCTCCATACGTTTACTTTGAGCCTATGGGTTGCATGTCAGATAGCCTCTTGAAGACAGCACAGAGTTAGGTCCATGCTTTTTTTATTCAACCTGTCATTCTGTTTTTTAAGTGAGGTATTTAGCCCATTTACATTTAAGGTTAATATTGATATGTGCAAATTTGATCCTGTCATCATGTTGTTATCTGGTTATTATGTAGATTTGCTTCTATAGTTGCTTTATAATGTCAGTGGGCTATGTACTTAAGTGTGTTTTTATAATCACAGCTATTAGTCTTTTGTTTTCATGTTAAGCACTCCCTTAAGGACCTTTTGTAAGGCAGATCTGGTGGTAACATATTCCCTTAGCATTTGCTTGTCTGAAAAGGATTTTCTTTCTCCTTCATTTATGAAATTTATTTTGGCTGGATATGAAATTCTTGATTGGGATTTCTTTTCTTTATGGATGCTGAATGTAGGCCCCTAGTCTTTTCTGGCTTGTAAGGTTTCTGCTGAAAGATCTGCTGTTAGCCTGATGGCTTTGTGGCCTGCTCCTTTTTTCTAGCTGCCTTTAATATTTTTTATTTTTCATTGTCTTTGAAGAATCTGATGAATATGTCTCTTGGGTAGGGTCATCTTGTATAATATCTTATGGAGGTTCTCTGGATTTCCTGAATTTGCATGTTGACCTCTTTAGTGAGGTTGGGAAAATTTTAGTGGACAATATCCCCAAGTATGTTTTCCAGGTGACTTGCTCTGTCTTCGTCTTTTTCAGAAATTCCAATGAGTCATAGGTTTGGTCTCTTTTATGTAATCCCATATTTCTCAGAGGCTTTGTTCTTTATTCTTTTATTTTTGTCTGCCTGCATTGATTCAAAGGAAAGGTCTTAGAGCTCTGAAATTCTGTCCTCAGCTCGGTCTATTCTGTTATTAATGCTTTTAATTGCATTAAAAGTAATTAAATTATTAAATACTTGTAGTAAATTTTTTTATTTCCAGAAGTTCTGTTTGGTTCTTAAAATGGCTATGCTGTCTTTCAACTCTTGGACTGTTTAACTGTGTTCCTTGGATTGGGTTTCAACCTTCTGTATCTCAATGAGCTTTCTGCCATCCAGATTCTGAATTCTGTCATTTCAGCCCTTTCAGTCTGGTTAAGTACCATTGCTGGGGAGCTAGTGCAGTCAGTCAGAAACAAGTAGACATTCTGGCTTTTAGAGTTGCCAGAGTTTCTGCACTGATTCTTTCTCATCTGTGTAGGCAGATGTTTTTTCAGTCTTTGAAGTTGCTGTCTTTTGAGTGGGGCTTTTTGCTTTTATATTCTTTGATGCTCATAAGGGTTTGACTGTGGTATAAGTTGAGTTTTGTCAATGGCTTCCTTTCTGGATGCTTTCATGTTCTCACTTAGCATCCTAGGCTGCATGCTCTAACTCTGGGGAGCTAGGACAAGGCCTGGGGCTTTGTTCTCTGCCCCTTCCAGGTTAAGCACCTGCTGCACTGGAGGGGGTGGGATGTTCCTAGTTCACTGGCAAGAATACTCCAACAGGGGCTGCTGGAGAAAAACACTCTGGCAGGGCAGCAAAGGTCCTAGCATATGTGTGCACCAGTAAGGTGGTGGGAAGGTCCACGTATACATGCATACCAGCAAGGCAGCCCAAGGAGGCTACAGGCAAGAGCTTACAACATTATGAGGTCTTGCATAATGTCTTTTGTGGGGAGAGGCTGTGAGTGGGTGTGTGCCAGTGGGGAGGAGGCTGTAGGTGAGTGTGCACTGGCAGGGGTTCATCTGTAAAAGTACTCTGATAGGTATGGGGAGTCAGTGAAAGATCATGTCACTGGCAAGCTGATGCTGCACTGTAAGTGGATGTGCCCATGCAGGGAGCCTGGGAGAGGCCAGCACACAGAGGCACACTCAGATCAGACTAGCTCTATCCCCCAGGCAAGACTTCCTGTTCTGTCTAGGTCTAGCAACTAACAAAGGATAAAGCCACCTAGGGGAGTATGGTGATCCTTGGGGGATGTACAACCATGGCTTTGTACCACTGCAGCTCTTTTTGCACCAAACCTTCTGGGCTCCACAAAGGCTGGAGATCAGTCCCTACCAACTCTCTAGGCAGTTCTCCCTGCCAGCTCAGATGTCCATGGGTGTCATGGGGTCTCCTACATCTAGGACCCTGGAGGTCTGTGGCAAGAGTAGGCCATTTCATAACTATTTCGCTCGCCTCTTCCCTAGGAGCCACCCAGGGCCAGGAATGAGTCTTGGTGCTTGGCAACGACATGCAGGGTTCCCAGTTTCCTCCTCTTTCAACCTGGGGTCCATGTCCTCACTCAGTCCACTCCCAATGCCTTCATTCCAAAGAACTATCCGGAGTGTTTGGAGTGTGCCAATCTACTTGATGGTCTGGTCTCTTTATTTTTTTTTTTTTCTTACAGCAACACAAATTTATTATTTTATAGTTTTGGAGATCAGAAGTCCAAATAGATCTCAGTGGATTAAAATCAAGGTGTCAGCAGGGCTGGGTTTCTTTCTGAGGAAAGAATCCCTTTCCTTGCATTTTCCAGCTTCTAGAGGATACCTGTGTTCCTGGGCTCGTGGTCTCCTTCCTCTATCTCCATAACCAGAATCAGCAGGTTCTTCTTATACTATAGCACTCAAACTTTGATGATCTGGTGCCTTTCAATGGGAGAACCTCTTCGTATCTAGTCAGCCATCTTGGGTTGTCTCCTGTGTGTCAACATTTATTTCTTGATCACAGTAAAAGTTCGTCATGGATGGGCTTGTATGTACACATCATCTTTACTCTAGGTAGCCTGACAGAGCAGCCTCTATTGGGAACAATGCCAATCATCTTGATAGAGGGAAAAGAGGACAACGAATACCATGGGCTGGATCTTCCACTCACATTTCATTGGCCAGAACAATTCAAGTGGCCAAACCTAATGCCAATGAGAATGGAAAAATATAATCCACACTCAAGGGGGGATGAGGAATATTTTTTAACAATAATCAAGCTACCTCAAGAACTTACAATCTTATGAGATCTTATGTAATGACTTTTGTCCTCATATTCAGACAAAATCTACTACCTTGTAACTTTTATTAGTTGGCTCTCAATCTGTCTTCCAATTTGACACTTAAAGCCTAAGTCTTCTTCCCTTCAATAAATCTACATAACATTGAGATTTATATGAGCACTTCATAGCATCCTAGAGAGCATAAAAAGATAACTATGGAAAACCAAAAACCTTCAGAAATCTAAGGCTTAAATGTACCTAATTTTTCTCTGAACAAAATTATAACAGTCTCACAGTACTATGGAAACAGAGAAGGGGAAGTTGATTACATCAGACTGGCCATCAAGGGAAAGTGTCACATTTCCGACCCAAACTTCCCCACTTCCTTCAACTTTACTCTTATGCTATTATTTCCAGACCCTTTTCTTCCTATAGCCAATATCCTTCGTGTAGTATGTTTACCAGAAACAAAGATAATACTACAGGCTTTTCTGACCTAATAGTGTAGAACAGAATTATAAAGGCAGGTTAAGACTCTGTTGGTCTTTTTTCTTCTCTCATAAGCTGTTCATTCATATTAAGATTATAATAAACCAAAGCTATGAGGTTTTGCACATGTATAAATATTAGCCATATTATCCTTTTTCCTGTGCTATTGGTTTCTTATTAGAGCCAGCATTTCAACCTAGCAAAATCATCTTAGATTCTGGTTCTGGTAGTCAGTATATTTATAATGCCTCCTTATTTCACATCCTCTGAAATGCGGTCAACATGCCATTGATGGCCTTCTTAGCCACATCACTAATTTGGAGAAAAAAAATGCAGTATTAGATAACCTGAACACCAGAAGACTTTCAATAACCAGCTTACTTTCTGGATCATTCAGTCAATTGTTACTATATCATCCAAATTATTTCCCAACCTACAGCATCCTAAATCCTCTCCAGGATATCAAAAAGAAATGTTATCAAAGAATTATGTTCAAAATTATGCCTGTAAATTGCAAGAGATGGGCATTGTCCTCATTGGAATCGTGGAGAAAAGCGAACAAAAACAAAAGTAGAAAGTGTGATTTACTCCCTCTTCAGAATCCCAAAGAGGAAAGGCTCCAACTCAAGGACAGAGGGAACATGGGGACCTCAAGGGAGTAAGAGCAGCCACCAGCTGAGGCAGCATCCACATATGTCGGGGGGATGAGAATCCACATTCTGGTAGAACATGTGAGAATGACTCAGGATGGCACATCTGCTTTAAGGTCTAGAACTACTGAACCCTCTTCAAGTTCTACTGTATGTGCTCTAGAAAAATGCATGCTTATTCTTTTTTAAACAGCTTTATTGAGATATAATTCACATGCCATACAATTTACCTGTTTAAAGTATATAATCAATGGCTTTTAGTATATTCACAGTTGTGCAACAATCACCTAAAGCAATTTTAGAACATTTTTATTACCCCCCAAATTAACCACATGCCCCTTACCTATCACTTGCCCAATCCTCCCCTTTCCATTAGCTTTAGGCAACCACTAATCGACTTTCTGTCTATGTAGATTTACCTATTCTGGACATTTTCTATAAATGGAGTCATACAGTACATGATCATTTATGACTTCCTTCTCCCAGTCAGCCTCATGTTTTCAAGGTTCATCGTGTTGTATCAAGTAACAGTATTTCTCTTCTTTCTTTTCTTCTTTAAATAGCTTTACTGATATATAACTCACACATTGTACAGTTCACCCATTTAAAATGTTCAATTCACTGGACACAGAAGTTCATGTCTGTAATCCCAACACTTTGGGAGGCCAAAACAGTGGAATAGCTTGAAGCCAGGAGTTTGAGACCAGCCTGGGCAGCAAAGTAAGACCCTGTTTCTACAAAATAAATAAATAAATAAATAAATAGGCTCAGCGACATGCACCTGCAATCCCAGCTACTCAAGAGGCTGAGGCAGGAGGATCATTTGAACACAGGAGTTTGGAAGCTGGAATGAGCTACGATCACGCCACTGCACTCCAGCCTAGGGAACACAGACCCCATCTCTAAAAATTAAATTAAAAAAAATAAAATGTTCAATTCAATGGCTTGTAGTATATTCACAAGTACGTGCACCAACCACCATAGTCAATTAAGAACACTTCACCACCTCAGAAGGAAACCCTATACCCTTGAACTATCCCACCTGTATTGGCCTATCTATCCCCCCCAGCCCTAAGCAACCACTAATCTACTTTGTCTACATGGATTTGCCTCTTCTGAACGTTCACGTGAATCGAATAACATAGTATGTGGTCTTTTGTGAGTGGCTTCTTTCACGTGGCATGATGGTTTCAAGGTTCACCCACGTTGTAGCATGTATTAACACTTCATTTGTTTTTATGGTTAAACAATACCCCACTGCATAGATATATTACATTTTGTTTATCCATTTGTCCATTAATGGATGTGTTTCTGCCTTTAGGCTTTTATGAATAATGCTGCTATAAACATTGAAGTGCAAATTTTTATGTTCGCATATGTTTTCATTTCTCTTGGGAATCTAACCAGGCGTAAATCTGCTGAGTCACATAACTCTATGCTTAATCATCAGAGGAACTGCTCGACTTTTCCAAACTGGCTGCACCACCTCACATTCCTAATAGCAGTGTATCGGAATTCTCATTTCTCCACATCCTCTCCAACACTTGTAATTGGACTTCTTTATTCCACATCCAATGATCACTTTCTCCTTCTTTAAAGGACTTACAAACTTCATTAAATAGTATTTTCAACAGTTGTGTCCAGGATATCAAATTCCTCAGCCTTTAGATTGTAGAATTTTATTTCTATTTTTAAGAGACAGTATGGATAATTGTCTTTGTGAGTCTCCTGCAATCACTCCCATTCTCCAAGCTTGCCATTTCTCAAAGATCACTTTGTATTAAGGCAAACAGAAGACTGGGTATGCACTGTGTCTTTTTCTTCAACACTGAGAAGAAAGTTTGCCCAAAAGCCACCTCTGAAACATAGATTATTTTTATTTTTAGATTTTTAAAGTTACACTAATTGTGGTCATTTGACATTAATTTATTTTTTTATGTCCCTATGTTGAGGTATAATAAGTAACATGTCATGAAAGACTAAATCAATATTATAAGAGAAAAGATTAACCACAAAATCAGATAAAATATATCCAATTAATAAATGAATGCCTATTGTAAATACAGGGTCTAATATTTTTTAAATGATCTATTATAATAAAGAATTATTGTCCCAAAAGTTTTTAATCAATTCAGATTTTAAATGGGTTATTATTTATAGTAGCATTGTATTTTACTACTAAAAACATATTGAGTCCAATAATTTCAAAACAGAGTATAAAAAGATATTTATTTTATTGTTATTCCAGTCCAACATTATGACTCCACACAACCTAAAATTGAACAAGAGACATTTTGAATCAAAACATTCAGTTATCTCCTTTTGTAGGTAAACTAAGAGCTAAAAATCATACTTATGAAGAAATTAGCTTGGGTAAATCTATCTTGTCACATTTTTCTGGAAGCTGACATGGTCAATCTTCGTCAAGTATGGAAAACAGTGAAGAGTAATGAAGAAGCTGCGTAAGAGATTTCAACAACTACAAATTTCCTTGAAGATCAATTATTATCTGTATGAGTCTATTACTGAAATTTTCATTCATTCACAGAACACCAAACATTCTCATATTCAAAACATAAATACTATGCAGCCATAAAAAAGAACAAGATCATGTCTTTTGAGAAAATATGGATGGAGCTGGAGGCTATTATACTTAGCAGACTAACGCAGGAACAGAAAACCAAATGCTGCATGTTCTCACTTATAAGTGGGAGCTAAATGATGAGAACTCATGAACACGAAGAAGGGAATGACAGACACTGGGGCCTATTTGAGGATGGGAGGGGGGAGAATAGCAGAGAAGATAACTATTGAGTGCTGGGCTTAATTCCTGGGTGATGAAATAATCTGTACAACAAACCCCTGTGACACAAGTTCACCTATGTAACAAACCTTCACGTGTACCACTGAACCTAAAATTTTAAAAAACATAAATACGAACTATTTTATTACCAAATATAACTTTAAATTATCTGCCATTTTGATTATGTAATTCAAATTCAAGCCCCTACTCATTTTAGCATGTTTAAAATTCTCTGTCAATCTAAACTATACAGCTTCTCACATTTTCTAGGCTGAGTAGTTAATAGATGCATATATTTAGGCCAACGCCTAAACCTAATTTTACTTGCATTGCGCTTAATTCTATTCCTGTCCAGTCCTCAGGAATTAATCCTCTGGAAAGAAGGGGTTCGTATCTGGGAAGTCCCAAGGTGCTAACTTAGAGGAAGGAAAAAGACTTGAAGAGTAGCAAACATCTCTGATTTTGTTAGTTTGTTTTCGAAGAAGCCTCTGAGGTAGAAGGTGCATCAATACAGGGACATCTAGTGGCAAAGATAAATCAATGCAGTGATTGGCTCCTTGACAACATAGGAATCTTACCTTTGGTCTATCTTCATATTTAAGGGAGAAAAAAATTCCTGAACTCTCAATAATGGCCATTCATAGTATTTATAACAGCAACTGAACAACAAAAAAATGCATGAAAAAGCAAAGAATTTGAGGCAAATTTTCTTTTTTACATGATAACATAAAACTAGGCTTATAGCCAAGATGGATTTGTACTTATCAGGCTTCTATATCTTTTCAAGCCATGGTACTATGAAGAAGTAAATTAATCATTATACCAAAATTAATCTTTCTAGAAACATTAAAAGCCACAATAAACCAATTCCCCTTTATGTTGTAGAACATTAGTTTAATAGTATTACACTATAAAGCCATATGGCAATAATAAAAAAACTAATAGAAAACTAATGATCTATATCCCAATTGAAATCAATAAAATAACAGTGACTCTTAATTAAGCCATTCAGCATCCTTAAGATATTTTCATATGTGCCTCTTTTATAGAACTCCTTTTGCTTTTTTCTTTAAAATGAGATGGAAAATTAAGGAAAACTTACTTCAAGGCAAATACTATTTTCCTCATTAGCTTTCTTTCTTGCTGGAATGGAAAAAGCAACTGCTTCTCAGGTATTTAAGTATTGCTGGAGGGTCGTGGAGCCAAAAAAAGAAGAGTGAGCATTTAAATCTGGGTCTTAAAGAGTATATTTTTAAGGAAACTGATACAATGTTTTTATTTTACAAGTTAATAAATAGAAATGACTAACATCAATACATTAGTTATTGGGGTTAGTCATTTCCAAAGACCAGCCTGGGATCTTGCTGGAGGCTGGAATGCAGAAGAGACCTTTAACAGGTATTTTGGTTTCACTTTGCCTTCCACTTGTGAGTTATCCTTCACCAGCAGGGAAAACCCGCCTGCAGCACTGCTGGCACACTGGCTTTTCCTATCTCAATGCAGTTCCTTTTTTCCTAATTACCCTTCACTGTAATTTCTCTTTTTTACTGACGTTACAGTGGACTTTGATATTTTGAAGGTCAATTCACTCACGTGGGTTTATGAAAACACCAAGGTTGTATTTGGAATTGTTACTCAGTCATCAGGCAGAGCTCATATTTTCATTTTTGTGGACATCTTATTTCTGACCTTTCAAATGCTTACTGTCCTCCCACTCAGCTTCTCAGCACTTACCAGTCATGAAATGATTTGTCATTGATTTTTACTGAGGAAGCCTGAAATTGCTAAACATCTCATTTATTTGCCCATTCCCACGTCACAAGTTGATCCTATTTTTATACAACTATTTCATATAGTACATAAATATATAATACAATATATTAAATACCTATAAATAACAAGTAAATAAAGCAATAAAAGGTTTAAAAGTATTGAGCAACTTATTGTAGCTAAAAAAGCAGCAAAAGCATAACCAATGATTACTTGAACCCAGGTGGGGGAGATGGGGAAAGGGTGCAGCATTCTAATGAATGTAAACAAATGGAGTATAATTGTGGAAATGTATTATTATACATGCATTTCAATATTAAGTATACATGTCTCTATCTTTTCCAAGTGTTACCCCAAAATGTCACTTCTGCCAACACTTTTTCTCAGACTTCAATCGATACAATACCCATCATGAATAAGACTTTTTAAATTTGTAATCAAGAGACAGACTAGACTTGGAGTACAGTTAGGCTGACAAAGTCATTACCATGTAAACTCACCTAAAGGGGCATATTAGGATATGGTTAGAGAGGATTAGAACTGGAAGAAATGTGTGAAGTTATGGTTTTCGACACACACACTGTATTTATATGTATACACACACACATACACACATGCACATGCATATATATACACACACGCATACATATGGAAATAAGTAGAGCTATAAATATGTAAATTTTGTGTATGTTTATTCCCTTATCTGCCCATTGGAAGACCTGGAAGCTATGATACCTCAATATCAATGAACATAACTAACGTCCAGACCTTGGCCTTTAATTACCATTCTTCACTAAAAGAAACAAAGTCTTCATAGAGAAACAGCAGACTATAAACAGAATTAAAACAAGGGAAGTATAAAATGAGCCTGGAATGTCTGTTATGCCAAAAATCAAGAAAACACACAAAAAAATGGTAAAGGTATGTCGAAAGGACACAAAAGCCAGCTTGAGCAAATTCCTGGCTAAATTGGGAGGAATTTGAGCATTATATCAAGTAAAGACAGTAACAAAGTATAACCCATTGAAGAATAACATAGAAAACATGCATATTTATATAAATGAATAAACTGAAATTTCGAAGAGAAAAGAGATGTGTCATATAATCTGAAGGGACTGTTCCACAAAATACTATTACGAAAGGAAAAGAGAGTAAGTTTACAGTGGAGATGTCTGGCAGATACCACGTTAATCAAATGATCAAGGTAAATACCATCAGAAACAGGAAAAATTAAAATCAGGTACCACATGATGGGATACAATGAGAACTTAGCATCACATCTATCATGTTCCTCACAATTACAAATTAAAGAACATTCTTCAAAATAATTGGCCTTTTATTTTCAAAAGTGTCAAGGTCGTGAAAGTTAAGATAAGACTAAGGAACCGTTCCAAAATGAAGAAAGATAAAGAGACATGAGACCTAATTACAATGAGTGATTCTACTGGATCCTTTTTGCTATCAGTGGTATCATTGGGACAACTGATGAAACTTCAATGGATTCATAGTAATGTATCATTGGAAATTTCCTGATTTGGTAGTTGGATTTGGTTATGTAGGAGAATGTTCTTGTTAATAAGAAACACACATGAAAGCATTGAGCAACATACCACTAAATGATTCAAGAAAAAAAAAATAGTTCCAGTACTATACTTTCAACTTTTCTATAAGTTTATGCTTATTCCAAAATGTTTAAAATATAATACTGTGTATGAAAGTCTATCCAGGCATTTCAGTAAAACTGTATTCAAAATATTTGTATAAAATATATTCAAAACCAAGTTTCTATGTCCATTTCATGAATGTACTGTTTGGAAAATTTATCACCCTGTAACTATTTAGCAAGTAGTACAATTTTTTTTTCTATTTGACATGATTCACTTAACGAAGAGTCAGTAAGTACATTTCAGAGCAGATATGGTCATAGCAGAGAATAAGGTAGATAATGCCTTCATCTTATTGGGTTTACATTCTTTTGAGGGGATGGGCAATAAACAAGTAAATAATTTCAGGCTGGGAATGATGGCTCACCCCTCTAATCTCATACTTTGGGTGGTGGAGGCAGGAGGATTGCTTGAGCCCGAGAGTTTGAGACCAGCCAATGCAACATAGTGAGACCCCATATCTATAAAAAAAAATTTTTTTTTTTTAATTAGCCAGGCATGGCAGCATAAGTCTGTAGTCCCAGCTACTCAGGAGCCTGAGGTGCAAGGATCACTTGAGCCTGGGAAGTTGAGGCTGCAGTGAGTCATGATTGTGCCACAACACTCCAGCCTGGGTGATAAAGTAAGACCTTGTTTCCAAAAGAAAGAATTTCAGGTGACGTTGTGATATGAAGAAAATAAAACAGGTAATATGAGAGAAAGTAAATAGGGTAGAAGAGAAGTAAATAGGGTAAAGAGGGTGACTTCAGGGAAAGCAGTCAGAGACGGCTTCACTGGGAAGATGATATTCAAATGATGAGAACTAGCCCTGAGAAAATCTGGACAAAGATGGCCCAGACAAGGGAAACATTGTACAAAGACCCTGAACAAGAATGAGCATGGTGCTTTGCAGGAAGAGAAGGGCAGCCATTGTGGCTGGAAAGAACAAACAATGGGAGTTGATAAGAAACGATGTATTAAAACCATCTTCATAAAATTAATAAAAGACCACAAGATCGGAATCATGGTAAGGGCCTAAATTTTGTAAACTATATTCCCTTCTCGCTGACCTTTTCTTCCTCCATATATGATTGCTTGCACAAGTCATTTCAATAAACGGTAGTCACTAATAACTGGTAATCTTCCTATCCTAGCCTCTGGGCAGGCTGCCTGCAAGATTAATGAACTTGTTTTTCTTTTAAAGAACAATGATTCTTGGGTCATGCAGACCCCCTTCATGTCTTCCAGAAGTCAGATTGGCCAAGGAACCAAGCAGCTGTGACCACTAGGGATTTCACCTCTTGCAAACCTCTCTGCTAAACTACAGGCATAGTTAACAATAGCCTGTCATTGTTTCCTACCTTGCTTTTCCATAGTAATCGAGATCACAAACACTACTGTGAAACCTAAGACTGGTCTTTGATATATTTTTCAGATTCTGCATGCAAGTGGACCAACTGACACCAACCAGACCAGTGACTTATAATCCCAACTAAGGAACTAACTCCACTGGTCTCGTGACCACCACCCCAACCCAGGAACTGACTCAGCACATGAAGACAGCTTCAACACTCCTATGATTTCATCCCCAGTCTTCCTGCCAAACCATCCTTTAAAAACCTTAGCCTCTGGATTCTCAGGGAGACACATTTGAGAAATATCTCCTGTTCTCCTCATTCAATTGCCTTGTGACAATTAAACTGTTTCTTTGTTGCAATACCTGCTGTCTCCATGTTTGGCTATATCTGCGTGGGGGGTAAGAACTTTAGTCAGACAACAACAGTCTGAGATAAGATGTAGGGGCAAAATCATACAGGGCCTTGTGGGTCATGTTGAGAAGTTACGGTTTGGTGCTAAGGGCACTGGATAACCATGAAAGGGTTTTAACCTTTAACTATCTCTCCTGCCTTTTAAAAAACCACATTGTCAATACTACTAGACAAATGACTTGAAAGAAAGGTAGCAGGCCGGGCGCGGTGGCTCAAGCCTGTAATCCCAGCACTTTGGGAGGCCGAGGCGGGCGGATCACAAGGTCAGGAGATCGAGACCACAGTGAAACCCCGTCTCTACTAAAAATACAAAAAATTAGCCGGGCGTGGTGGCGGGCGCCTGTAGTCCCAGCTACTCAGGAGGCTGAGGCAGGAGAATGGCGGGAACCCCGGAGGCGGAGCTTGCAGTGAGCCGAGATCGCGCCACTGCACTCCAGCCCGGGCGACAGAGCGAGACTCCGTCTCAAAAAAAAAAAAAAAAAAAAAAAAGAAAGAAAGAAAGAAAGGTAGCAGAGTGATAAATTAGGAAATTATCACAGTACAAATGGAATTTATTTTGTAAAAAACAAAAACAATAGTTGTGACATAAGAAGTAGACAGATTGAGGATATATTTTGGACTTTTATAAGATATATTTTATACTTCTATAAGATATGTATTATCTAAGATATGGATTTTTGGTTGAGAAAATTCTGTGTATTTGAACTAACTTCTTTCTATTTTAGTACTTAACTCTCTAATCTTGGCAAGAATAATGTAATTGGAGCCTGTGAGCCTAGTTAGACCAAAAACAAAAGAAATTAGGACAAAGTAAAAGTGAAAAAAGAAAGGACTTATTTTGATGTGCACTTCTTTCAACAAAAATTATCACTATATGTGGTATAAGAAGTGCTAAGTAGTATTAATTTTTATTCAAAAGACGTATTGGCCAGGCGCAGTAGCTCATGCATATAATCCCAGCACTGTGGGAGGCCAACATGGGTGGATCACTTGAAGTCAGAAGTTCAAGGTCAGCCTAGCCAACATGGTGAAACCCCACCTCTACTAAAAATACAAAAATTGGCCAGGCGCAGTGGTTCACGCCTGTAATCTCAGCATTTTGGGAGGCCAAGGTGGGCAGATCACAAGGTCAGGAGTTTGAGACCAGCCTAGCCAATATAGTGAAACCCCATCTCTACTAAAAATACAAAAATTACCTAGGCATGGTGATGGGCACCTGTAGTCCCAGCTACTTGGGAGGCCGAGGCAGGAGAATCGCTTGAACCCGGGAAGCAGAGGTTGCAGTGAGCCGAGATTGTGCCACTGCATTCCAGCCTGGGCGACAGAGTGAGACTACATCTCTCTTAAAAAAAAAAAAAAAAATAGCCAGGCGTGGTAGCATATGCCTTTGGTCCCAGCTACTCAAGAGGCCAAGACATGAGAATTGCTTGAACCTGGGAGGTGGAGGTTGCAGTGAGTAGAGATCATGTCACGGCACTCCAGTCTGGTTGACAGAGCAAGACTCCATCGCCTCAACAAAAAAGTATCAATTGACACAAAATAAGCACAAATTTGTCATTTGAAAGAAGAAAAAAGAACGCATTTACAGTTGAGGAAAAAACAAAACAGGAAATGAGATGCCAGGAAATACCATAACCCTGAAAGTTTAAATGATGAGTTGGAGACAGAAAGTTTTAAGAAATTAGAATGTCAGCCCAGCACTCTGGAAATTTAATTAGGGAATACATCATTACTAACTAAGAGAAGGATGTGTCAAGCTATTAAATTTAACTAAAATTTAGAGAAATACATTTCTGGAACCCACTCTAACCCACAACCAAATTTTGCAATGTCCAGTGCTTTACCCAGATGAACGTACCCTCCCAAGAGCAGTTTCTTCAGAAATGAAGGTACCCGGAATATACCAGAGTTGGGTTTGCTTGTTTGTTTCCCCTGAACTCCCCTTATCTGCCTAAAAGAAGAACATTCCGCAGAATTTAGCTGTCATAAATGCCCTCCCTGAGGAGTTTCACAACCAGGGAAGATTGACTTCTACAACCACAAATGAGAGAAGCCAGCACAAAGATAAGAACTTGCCTAAACAGACATCGTCACAAACTGTCATATCTCCCATCTAGTCTCCTAAGTGTTCATTTATCTTTCCTAAAAATCATTTGTTTTCCCATAAGTGCCATTCTCCCTCCTTTTTCTCCTGTTAATACTGTATATAGGCCTCTAAATCTAATCTCATCTTTGAGGCACATGATTCTGTGAACTCCAGCATAGGTATAGGAATGAAAATCTGCCTTTTCATTCATTGATTGATTTTGCTAATCAGTTTTGTCAGTTTAATTCACAGGTCCCCAGTAACTAAAATTAAAAGAATAAAGAACAAGATTTTTCTCACTAACAGAAGAAGAAAAGGAATTCCTTTCATAAAAGAAGTCTGGCCTCAAAAATTTATCCAAATAAAGAACAAAACTCATTCCTTACCCGGTTGTTATTCTTGCAGCCAATTAGATTTATAGAGTGTTTTTTACCCCAACCAAATCCTACAAAGAATTTTAAGCAACATGCAACAAAAATGCACATAGCAAAATAATAAAATATCAATAATAATACATTCTTGGAAAGCTTTAAGGCATGAGTAGGCAGGGAAAAAGCAAATATTCAGATCGTAAGTGTCAATATAATTCATTTTTCTCTCTAAGGTAGTCAAAGAGAAATGGAAGTTGTGGTTGATTTATGTTGTTAAAATGAGGAATAAAGATATAATCACTTCTCAGAGAAAGCAGAACTTTTCTTATCTCTTAGAGCTACATGGAAATTTCTCACTTGGGACTTTCCTAATGGAGCACTGAGCCATGCTGTAGGAAACATCCTTGACAGCATTTCTACTGCCAATCGAGCATCAGATTTCGTAAGACTATTTCTTGTAATATTCCTCCAAAAATATAAGAATAACAGCTCAGTGGAGGCAATACTTTACAAGGAAGCAAAGTGGGGTGAATTAGCTAATTAACATTCCCATTTTCAAACCTTTCTCTTTCCTGTCTTGCTAGTGTGACTCGGCTTCTTAATCTTTATCATCCCTGGAGATACTGATCAAGAGTTCAACAGAAACCAGAGCAGGAGTTCCACAGTTCCTGAGAACATAGCAGAACTTATATTTCGTACATTTTCAAATATAGATATAAATGATAAGCCCTCAAAGAGACAGAACACTTCAAAGCACAGTTTTTGCTTGACTAGTATCTACAATGATTAAAGTGCAATTTAGATGAGAGAGGAAGATAAATTTAGCTGGAAGTGGTCTATGCTAAGAAAGTGACTCCAGCTCTGCCTTTCTAAATACATGAGCTTTGAAAAGTCATGTACCTTCTATACATCCTAAGTATCTAAAGCATCTAAAATATGCTATGGGGAAACTTAAATTTACACACAAAAAAATTTCAAAAACTAGAGGAAGTAAACTCTTCTTATCATTAGCCACTACTAATCCACTTTTTGCCCTCTGAGGAGGAGCACAGTTACATTCTAACACAGAGCCCAAGAACAATGAGCAACCAATTGGAACAATTCATTTGAGAATTTGTCACTTCCTAGAGTGTTACAAGTGTGAACTAGAAAAAAAGAATGAATACATTCTTGAGACTCAATGAATTATTTTCTTTTTTTTTTTTTTTTTTTTTTTTTTTTTTTTTTTTGAGACGGAGTCTCACTCTGTAGCCCAGGCTGGAGTGCAGTGGCCGGATCTCAGCTCACTGCAAGCTCCGCCTCCCAGGTTCACGCCATTCTCCGGCCTCAGCCTCCCAAGTAGCTGGGACTACAGGCGCCCGCCACCTCGCCCGGCTAGTTTTTTGTATTTCTTAGTAGAGACGGGGTTTCACCGTGTTAGCCAGGATGGTCTCTATCTCCTGACCTCATGATCCATCCGTCTCGGCCTCCCAAAGTGCTGGGATTACAGGCTTGAACCACCGTGCCCGGCCCAATGAATTATTTTCATAAGAATGCAGTAAGGTAAAAAGTATGGGCTATGTAAAAGCTTCTTAAGCAGATAACCAACTTCAGCAAAGTCCCAGGATACAAAATCAATGTACAAAAATTACCATACACCTGTAAAAAATCCTATACACATACAGGCAAGCCAAGAGCCAAATCATGAATGAACTCCCATTCGCAATGGCCACAAAAAGAATAAAATACCTAGAAACATGGCTAAAAAGGAAAGTGAAGAACCTCTTCAGGGAGAACTACAAGCCACAGCTCAAAGAAATCACAGATGACACAAACAAATGGAAAAATATTCCATGCTCATGGATACGAGGAAACAATATTGTGAAAATGACCATACTGCCCAAAGCAATTTATAGATTCAGTGCTCTTTCCATTAAATTACCATTGACATTCTTCGCAGAATTAGACAAAACTACTTTAAAATTCATATGGAACCAAAAAAAAAGCGCAAATAGCCAAGGCAATCCTAAGCAAAAAGAACAAAGCTGGAGGCTTCACTCTACCTGACTTCAGACTATACTACAGGGCTACAATAACCAAAACAGCATGGTACTGGTACAAGAACAGACACATAGACCAATGGAACAGAATAGAGAATCCAGAAAAATAAGGCCACAAACCTATAACCATTAGATCTACAAAAAAGCTGACAAAAAAAAAAAAAAAAAAAAAAAAACAGAAAAACAAAAAAAACAAGCAATGGGGAAAGGACTCCCTATTTCATAAATGGTGCTGGAAGAACTGACTAGCCATATGCAGAAAATAGAAACTGGACCCCTTCCTTTCACCATATACAGAAATCAACTCAAGATGGATCAAAGACTTAAATATAAAACCAAAAACCATAAAAACCCTAGAAGAAAATCTAAGCAATACCATTCAGGACATAGGCACAGGTAAAGATTGCATGACAAAGATGCCAAAAGCAATTGCAACAAAAGCAAAAATTAACAAATGGAATCTAATTAAACTTAAAAGCTTCTATACCGCAAAAGAGACTATCAACAGAGTAAACAGACAACCTGTAGAATGGTAAAAAAATGTTTGCAATCTCTCTGACAAAGGTCTAACATCCAGTACCTATAAGCAACTTAAACAAATTTACAAGAAAAAAACAACCCCATTAAAAAGTGGAAAAAGAACAAGAACAGACACTTCTTGAAAGAAGACAAACATGCAGCCAACAGGCATATGAAAAAAAGCTCAACATCACTGATCATTAAAGAAATGCAAATCAAAACCACAATGAGATACCATCTCACACCAGTCATAATGGCCATTATTAAAAAGTCAAAAAACTGCAGATACTGGTGAGGTTATGGAGAAAAAGAAATGCTTTATACACTGTTGGTGGGAGTATAAATTAGTTCAACCATTGTAGAAGACAGTGTGGCAACTCCTCAAAGATGTGAAGGCAGAAACACCATTTGACCCAGCAATCCCATTACTGGGTATATACCCAAAGAAATATAAATTCTTCTTCCATAAAGACACATGCACGGGTATGTTCATTGCAGCACTATTCACAATAGCAAAGACATGGAATCAACCTAAATGTCCATCAGCGAGAGACTGGATAAAGAAAACGTGGTGCGTATACACCATGGAATTTTATGCAGCCACAAAAAAATAATGAAATGGCCAGGCGCGGTGGCTCATGCCTATAATCCCAGCACTTTGGGAGGCCGAGGCAGGCGGATCACGAGGTCAGGAGACCGAGACCATCCTGGCGAACACGGTGAAATCCCGTCTCTACTAAAAATACAAAAAAATTAGCCAGGCGTGGTGGCGGGCGCCTGTAGTCCCAGCTGCTCGGCAGGCTGAGGCAGGAGAATGGCGTGAGCCCGGGAGGCGGAGCTTGTAATGAGCCAAGATTGTGCCACTGCACTCCAGCCTGGGCGACAGAACGAGACTCCATCTCAAAAAAAAAAAAGAATGAAATCATGCCCTTTGCAGGAACAAGGATGGAGCTGGATGCCATTATCCTTAGCAAACTAACACAGGAACAGGAAACAAAATTCTGCATGTCCTCACTTATAAGTGAGAGCTAAATGATAAAAACACATGGACACACAGAGAGGAACAACACACACTGGGGACATTTGGGGGAGGGAGAGGATCAGGAATAATAGCTAATGGATGCTGGGATTAATATATGGGTGATGGGATGATCTGTGCTTCAAACCACCATGGCACACGTTTACCTATGTACCAAATCTGCACATCCTGCACATGTACCCCTGAACTTAAAATAAAAGCTGGAAAATTTTTTTAAAGCACGGAATATGGAATTTTCATCAGATGGTTCTATTTTTGAGCACATGCAAAGTGAAAGTGTCTCAACAAACAAGAAATGAAAGAAAAAAATCAACTGTCAATTTGGCCCACATGTTTTAAATAGAGCTACAAAACTTATTTATCTTTCTCTAATTGTTTCCAAGAAATGATTTCTTCTGGTCTGACTTTTGGTAATGAGGTAAGGAAAACAGTCATTGTCATTTGAAGGCTGGTTTACCAGTTGACCAGTTAGTTGTTGACCAGTTAGTAGGTTGATCAGTTAGTGGTTCCGAAAAAGAAGAGGTCACTTAAAGACCAATGAAACGGGTCACTTTCTTTTGAAGGATGGTAATACAGCATCAGGGTTAAAAGTATAGATCCAGAGTAACAAATCCTAGGTTTACATACTAGCTCGCTAGGTGACAACAAGCAATTTGCTCACCTCTCTATACCTTTGTCTCCTTATCCACAAAATGGGATGGTAACTATAAGCACACCATCAGGTCATCTTGAAGGCTAAATAGCGCAACTAATACAAAGCACTTGGAATAGGCTCTGCTTTAACCCAAGTGCTCATAAATGTTCATTGCAATGATTATATCTTCAGCAGAATGACTGGTGGTTACTAAGTTATACACTTACCCAATAGGTCATCTCACTAAGTAACTGCTGAGAAAAACTGGAGGGGAAGCTCCGGTGCCAATACAGCCTAAGCTAGACTCAGAAATTCAATCATTTCTATCTTCAAAGAACACTGTTGATTCTAAATAAATTTTCTCGCCAAAATGGTTCCCCTCAAAAAATTTATTTCATTTCAAATGCAGCATAAATTTATTTTAACTAGCTAAAGAACATGCCATCTTACATAAACACATTTTTTAAAAAAAAATAATTAAAAGAAACAATGAGATTCCATATGGAAAAAGAAGACAATGAAAATGTGTTCACAATCTGAACTTTATAAATTATAGTTGGAATGTTTGTCCAGCTGTGTTATTTAATTGGTTTACTATCTGCCCAGAATTATGAGCAATACAAGGGGACTACTGCTAGACTATTCTTTTTATCCTGTGGGAAGTTTGTGGAAAGCTTGTCGCAGAAGCAGTTTAGCTTGTACATGAAGGTAGTTTGTTTATCTTGAATTTAATGGACTGGGGGAAAGATTAGAAAGCTCCAGAACACAGAAGAACACTTCTGTACATTCAGTGCATATTAAGAATGTGGCTACTGTATCCAGAAAAGGATGCAACAAAATTTCATAAAAACAGACAATAAAAAATATATAGGAATAAAATAGGAGTGTGCCTTCTGCTCCCATAATTAAACCAAATTCCTATTGATGGGTAAACTTAAGCCATTTAACCCATATTAAATCTTCCCAAGCGAGAATTGCTTGGGAAGAAATTAGATTCTAATATCCCAAGACAAAACTTCCCTCCCTTGAACTCAACAATTCACAAACTTCACCTACCTTCAAGATATAAGAACAGAAACCCACAATTCCCAATATAGGTTAGATTGGCATGTATACCAAGTCGCTGTTGCTCCTGGGGATAATACCACATTATCCTCTTCTCAATCCTGTGTCTCTGTAGCCAAGTAAGAAGTAAACAATGAAATTCCAAATCAGAAAGACCATTCACAAATAGAGGTATTTCAAAAAGGACACTGGATTCTGAGCCTGACTCACTGGAATCAACTCCTACTTCTGTTACCAATTGGATAATCCTGGGCAAATAGTAAATTCTATCTAAACGTCAATCTCCTCTATTGTAAAGTAAGAATAATAATAATGCCTTACCTCAGAGTTTTTTGAGAGGATAAAATATATAATAGATGTCAAAATTCTTTGTAAACTCTAACATGCTATAAGAGTTTGTTACAATGATTGTTTGACAAGGTTTCCAAAAACTGCCTAATCTCCCTCAAAGAAATTGTGACTTCTTTGGAAGCATGTATTGCTTTCCCATTTCTTTTTTGCTCACCAATTTCTTTTTTTGTTTGTTTCTATCTATTTTTAATAAATTCTATTGTGCATATTTGAGGTTAACAATATTATATTATGGAAAACACATAAGTAGTAAAACGGTGCATTGATATTGTGGCAAATGGCAGGATCTCAGTTTTCAAGGTTGAATAATATTCAACTTTAAATCTCACTTTTAAGGTTGAATAATAACCTTAAATTCTCATTTTTTAAGATTGAATAATATTCCATTGTGTGTGTATGTATGCACACATCTCACATTTTCTTTATCTGTTCCTCCATCAATGAACACTTAGGTTCTTTTCATATTTTGGCTATTGTGAATCATCCCGCAATGAACATGGGAGCACAAAGAAAGAAAAGGTGTTCAGATCAGAAAGGATGAAGTAAAATTATCTGTTTCCAGATGGCATGATTCTACATGTAGAATATCCTAAAGACTCCATTAAAAAAAACTGTTAAAACTGATAAATTAATTTAGTAAAGTTGCAGAATACAAAATCAACATACAAAAATAGCACTTTTTTTTTTTTTAATGAAAACAAGACTCAGTTCAATCAACAGCATTTCTATACACAAATAACAACATAGATGAAAAAGGAATCAAGAAAACAATCTCATTTTTTTTAAATAAAATTCTTAGGAATAAATTTAACCAGAGAGGTGAAAGACCTATACAGAATAAAATATCGATAAAAGGGCCGGGCATGATGGCTCACACCTGTAATCCCAGCACTTTGGGAGGCCAAGGCGGGTAGATCACAAGGTCAAGAGATCAAGACCATCCTGGCCAACAAGGTGAAACCCCATTTCTACTAAAAATACAAAAATTAGCTGGGCATGGTGGCATGTGCCTGTAGTCCCAGCTACTTGGGAGGCTGAAGCAGGAGAATCGCTTGAACCCAGGAGGCGGAGGTTGCAGTGAGCCAAGATCACGCCACTGCACTCCAGCCTGGCAACAGAGCAAGACTCCATCTCAAAAAAGATAGATAGATGGATGGATGGATAGATGGATGGATGGATGGATGGATGGATGGATGGATGGATAGATAGAGAGAGAGATAGAGAGATAGATGAAAGTTAAGAAAAAACAAATAAAGATATCCTGTGTTCACAGATTAGAAGAATTAATATGGTACAATGTCCATACTATCCAAAGTAATATACAGATTCAATGTAATCTCTATCGAATTGAAACAGCATTCTTCATAGAAACAGACAAAAATAATCCTAAAATTTACATAGAATCCCCAAAACCTAGAATAGCCAAAGCAATATTGAGAAAGAAAAAAATAAACTTAGAGGCCTCATACTTCCTAATTTAAAATTACACCACAATGCTATAGTAATCAAAACAGTATAGTACTGATATAAAACAGAAGCATAGAGCAATGGCAAAAATGGAGACCCCAGAAATAGGTCTAAACACGTACGGTCAACTAGTTTTCAACAAAGGCACCAAGAGGACAAAATGGGGAAAGGATAGTCTTTCAATAAATGGTGCTAGTAGAAAACAATTTTCACATGCAAAAGAATTAAACTGGGCCCTTATCTTACACCAGACAGAAAAATCAACTTAAAATGGATAAAAGACCTAAATGTAAGATCCCAAACTACAAAACTCTTAGAAGAGAACACAGGGGGAAAAAATCCTTGACACTGGCCTTGGCAATGCTTTTTTGGATGTCACATCAAAAACTCAGGTTACAAAAGCAAAAATAAATGGGATTATATCAAACTAAAAAGATTCATCATAGCAAGAAAGCAATCAACAAAATGAAAAGGCAACCTATGAACTGGGAAAAAAATATTTGTAAATCATGTATTTGATAAGGGGTTAATATCCAAAATTTATAAAGATCTCTCTCAACTCAATAGCATAAAAATAAATAATTCAATTAAAAGGACTTGACAGATATTTCTCCAAAGACGACATTAAAAAGGCCAACAGGGGTGAGAATGTAGAATAGGACAGTCATTATGGAAAATAGTGTAGAAATTCCTCAAAAATTAAACATAGAACTACCATACAAGCCAGCAATTCCACTGCTGGGGATCCATCCAAAGGAATTGAAATCAGTATGTCAAAAACATATCTGCACTCCCACATTTACTGCAGCACTATTCACAGTAGCCAAGAGTCAACCTAAATGTCCATCAACAGATGAATATATAAGGAAAATGTGGTATAATTACACAGTGATATACTATTCAGTTATAAAAAGGAATGAAATTCTGTCATTTGTGGCACATGGATGAACCTGAAGGTTATGATGTTAAGTGAAATAAACCAGGCAAAGAAAGACGAATGCTCTATGATCTCATTTATATGTGGAATCTAGGAAAGTGGATCTCATAGAAGCAGACTTGAATGGTGGTTACCAGAGGATAGAGAGAGGTGAAAAGTTAGTCAATGGATACAAACTTACTGTTAGATAGGAAGAATAAATTCTTGTGTTTTATTGCAAAGCAGGGTGACTATAGCTAATAACAATGTATTGCAGGAAGTCCTTGCTAGAGCAGCCAGGCAAAAGAAAGAAATAAAAGGCATCCAAATTGGAAAGGAAGAAGTCAAATTATCCTTGTTGGCAGATGATATGATTTTATATTTGGCAAAACCTAAAGATGCCACCAAAAAGCTATTAGAACTGATAAATTCAGTAAAGTTGAAGGACACAAAATCAACATACAAAACTCAGCAGCATTTCCATATGCCAACAGTGACACATATGAAAAAGAAATCAAGAAAGTAATCCCATTTACAGTAGCTACAAATAAAATAAAATACTAGGAATTAACTTAACCAAAGAAGTGAAAGATCTCTACAATAAAAACAGTAAAACATTGATGCAAGAAATTCAACAGCACATTAAAAAATGGAAAGATATTTTCATGTTCATAAGTTGGAAGAATCAATATTGTTAAGATGACCATACTACCCAAAGCAATCTACAAATGTAATACAATCCCTATCAAAATACCAATGACATTCTTCACAGATATAAGAAAAACTATCCTAAAATTTATAAGGAACCACTATAGAACCACAAAAGACCCAGAATAGCCAAAGCTATCTTGAGCAAAAAGAACAAAACTGGAGGAATCACATTACCTGACTTCAAATTATACTACAGAGATATAGTTACCAAAACAGCATGGTACCAGCATAGAAACAGACACGCAGACCAACAGAAGAGAATAGAGAACCCAGAAGTAAATCCATACATCTACAGGGAACTAACTTTAGACAAACAAGCCAAGAACATATATTGGGGAAAGGACAGTCTCTTCAATAAATAGTGTTGGGAAAATTAGATAACCCTATGCAGAAGAATGAAACTAGAATCTCTCACTGTATACAAAAATCAACTCAAAATAGATTAAACACTTAAGTCTAAGATCTCAAATTATAAAACTCCTAAAACTTTGGGGAAAATCTCAGAGACATTGGACTGGGCAAAGACTTCTTCAGTAATACCCCAGAAGCACAGGCAAACAAAGAAAAAAAATGGACAAATGGGATCACATCAAGTTAAAAAACTTCCACACAGCAAAAGAAACAATTCATGAAATGAAGAGACAGCCCACAGAATGGGAAAAAATATTTGAAAACTACCCATCTGACAAGGGATTAATGACCAGAATATATAAGCAGCTCAAACAACTCCATAGGAAAAAAATCTAATAATCTGATTTAAAAATGGGCAAAAGATCTAAGTAGACATTTCTTAAAAGAAGACATACAAATGGCAAAGTATATGAAAAGGTGCTCAATATCACTGATCATCAGAGAAATGCAAATCAAAACTACAATGAGATATTATCTTACCCCAGTTAGAATATCTTTTATCTAAAAGACAGGCAAAAACAAATGCTGGCAAAGATGTGGAGAAAAGGGCACCCCCATACACTGTTGGTGGTAATGTAAATTAGTACAACCACTATGGAGAACAGTTTGGAGGTTCCTCAGAAAACCAAAAATAGAGCTACCACATGATGCAGCAATCCCATTGCTAGGTATATACCCAAAAGAAAGGAAATCACCGTATTGAATTGATATCTGCAATCCCATGTTTATTACAGCATTATTCACAATAGCCAAGATTTGGAAGCAACCGAAGTGTCCACCAACAGACAAATGGATAAAGAAAATGTGGCACATATACACAATGAAGTACTATTCAGCCATTTAAAAAGAATTATATCCTATCATTTGCAACATCATGAATGAAACTGGAGGACATTATGTTAAGTAAAATGAGCCAGGCACAGAAAGACAAACTTTGCATGTTCTCATTTATGTGTAGGATCTAAAAATCAAAACAATTGAACTCATGAAGATAGAGACTAGAAAGATGGGAAGGGTAGTTGTGAGGGTCTGGGGAAATGGGGATAAGTGGGTAAAAATATGCAGTGAAATAGAATGAATAAGATCTAGTATCTGATAGCACAACAGGGTGACTACAGTCAACAATAATTTATTGTACATTTAAAAATAAGTAAAAGAGTATAATTGGATTGTTTGTAACACACAAAGTATAAATGCTTGAGGTGATGGATACCCCATTTACCCTGATGTGATGATTATGCATTGTATCCCTGTATCAAAATATCTTACCTACCCTACAATATATACACCTACTATGTACTCATAAAAATTAAAAAGAATAAATAAAAATAAAAAGAATGGGGAAAAGCCAATGAATTGTGTATTTCAAGATAGCTAGTAAAAAGGATCTTGAAAGTTTTTACTGCAAAGAAATGATAAAAGGTTTGAGGTGATGGACAGGCTAACTATCCTGATTTAATCTTCGTACAGTGTACACACATATTGAAATGTCACACTGTCCCTCATAAAAATGTACAATTATTGTCAATTATAAATACAATTTTTAAAAATGAAAAATATTTAATTAGTGTATACCATAAAAAAAATGGCCCACAGGCATATTAAAAGGGGCTTAACCTCACTAACCATCAGGTAAATAAAAATTAAAGCCACTATGAGATATTACCTCACACCTGTTTGGATGGCTATTATCAAAAAGATAAGTGGTAACAAAGGTTAGTGAGGATGTGAATAAAAGGGAACTCTAGTATTTTATTGGTAGGAATGTAGAATGTTAATGGCCAGTAAGAAAAACAGTATGGAGGTTCCTAAAGACATGAAAATACAATCACCATATGACTCAGCAATTCCACTTCTGGGTATATACCCAAAGCAGATGAAATCTCACCAATTTTTTTGACAGGTATCTTCATAGACTGCACAGAAACACTGAACTGTAAGACTTAAGTTTTAGTTTCCTCCATGTGTCATTTAATCCCTTTGATCCCAGTTTCTTCAGCTCAGAAATTTATTTTCTTAAATAACAAGAAGTCCAGAGGTAGGGCAAATTTAAAGGTTAATTGATTCAATGGCTAGAGATGTCATCAGAGAGCATTCTTTCTGATTTCTTGTCCAAAGCATCAATTTCTTCTTAAGGATGGTCATGAGATAAGAGTCATCAGCAACTTGGACCACGTATATTCACTTTGCCCTCAAGTGTGAATGTGCATCCTTACTTAAGGAGTAAACCAATCACAGCCAGTAGGGTAATTGTCAGAGTACATTGACAGACTGAGGCATAATGATTCTCCATTACTACTGCACTTTAGAATTGCCTAGGAAGTATTTTTTAAAACACCCAGTTTCCATACCCACAAAGACTCCAATTCAGTATGTCTGGGGTGGGCCTGGAACTTCTTTATGTTTTTAAGGCTCTCCAGATGATCTGAGTGCATAACCACGAATCAAACATACTACTTTAAAGTAGACTGTACCCCAAAAGCTAGAGATTGGGGTGATTAGAAGGCAGCCAAGTAGTAGATGCTGTAGTAGGTGCAGCTACATAGTATATACCCCTTTTAACAGTCAAAGTGTACATCTGCATGTCAAATGTTCAACAGTAAAGAAAGTCAACATTGTTTTTGCTGGCTACTTAACAAAGAAAGACCATAGAAAACAGAATAAAGGGAAGAGCTAATTGCTGAGGGGAGCACCAATGACAAAAGCTCCTTTTAGTAATGCCAGATATTCATCTAGAAATTTCTGAGATAGATTACACACAGATAAGCTACAACCAAGATAAAATGGGGTTGTTTACCATGGTTGTGGCTCATCTATAAAATAGGGTGTTTTATCCTGTTTTAAGGAGCATATAGCCCAGAGGCTAAGGTTAAGGCTGTCATTCAGGAATCTGAACAGACAGGAAAGTCAATACCAGGACCTAGGGGACCATGAGGTGATCTGAGACAGAAGCTATTTCCCTTAAGAAAGTAACCAATTCCAGAAAGTAGGAAGCTCACATCCCATAGAAGAGACCATTGTGGAAATGAAATTAGCTAGAATTGGTAAAACAAAAAAAACTTCAACTGTGGATATTCAAGTCTAACTGGCTGTGTTTATTTTATAGAATAGAAGCACAGAGAAGAAAAGTGATTCTTCCCGACATAACACTGAGGGAGGGAGGTGAACTACATGAGACCTTTGGAGAGACAATATTTCTCTCATTATGGTGCCTTAAACAGAATTTTTCTTGTCAAGGTGCAACGCTTATGACCTGGCATATCAAACATTTGGGTTCTAGCCAGAAGGATTAAAAGTACAGAACACTAACAACTTGTAAAACACCGCATCAAACAAATATGTGGTAAATGAAGGATGTGGGGAAATGTAGAACAGATATTCCAATATGCGTCAAAAACAAGATATAAGAGAAGCAATGATGTAAACGTTTTATCAAAATGGCATTAATGAGGTCACTAATGATGTCTGAATGTTGGCAACTCAGTAAGTCTAGGGTGTGTAATCGGAATCACGCAGAACACAATTCTGGCAAAGTTACAAATAGGAAGCACTTGTGTAAACATTGTGTGACAATGTCCCTTTGGGAAAGGCATGAATGGATTCCAAAAAGGAGTGTATTTGTCCAGTCTAAAGAAGCAGTTAGCTGATTCCTGACCACTTACTTCTACAGACACTTCTTTTAATTCTTTCAGAGTCAAATCATCAGCAGATTCTCTCTGGCAGCCATTGATAGAACGACTATTCAATACATACCACTTAAACACAAATGAAAATCAGAAAGCCCTTCTGTCTAAATTGAACCCTTTGTCTTTCAAGACAGTCCCATCTCCTGTCTTAGAATTGTATCCACTGCAAGTCTTGGAAGGAATAGTTGCTAGTAATGCTTCCTACCAATCTCATTAAGAGCTCAATTTTATATATTTTCCGTGTTTGCAAGGGAAGGGATGGAGGGAGGGAGTTTGGAATGAGGTTTGATTAATGAAAATGAAGTGGCTGTGAAAACAAGAAAGACAATTGTAGACAAAAATGAAACAATCATTAGAATTTATTCAACCAATGTCTATAAGAGCCTCTTGATAAGCCAGACATCATAAGGACTAAGATCATGAAGGTTTTCTGTTAACAGACAGAAGAGGCAACTTATATGGATTTGTAAACCTAAGCTTGGGAAAGTGATGATGGGAAGGTTTTTGAGTTGAAATGACAATTCATGAATATTTTCTCAGTGGTGTTTTGGAGGACTGGAGAGATGAAGGAATGGGAATTGGAGGTAAATTACTTGTGCTGTAAATTTAAGTTAGTACATGTGGCATCTACTCCTTACAAAATTTTAACTGATTTTCAAATTTGTAAATCTATGTACTTTAAATTGTTAATATAATCTATAGCATGGAACCATAGGATCATATGTCAAAATTTGGCTCCAAATGTGCCTTTCAAGAAATCTTTTCTCCTCAGATCATTCTGCAGCTCTTCCATCGGTGCCCGTTTACACTATATTTTGTATAGTGTGACAGTTGTATTGTCGGGGTTAAACCCTGAGACTCAATCCAATTGTACTAATAGGCTGACCCTAAAATTTATAAGATGTGTGATCCTAGATTTTCTTAATGAAAAATCCCTTCAAAGCCCTTATCACAGTTCCCGGCACAGGAAAAGCAGACAGTAAATGTGAGGCACTATTATTTCTAGCTTGTTTGAAATTTTTTTGTTTCATGTACATACATTTGGCCCCAAGAAATGTCTACTGAATAACTCTCCTCATAAATAAACTTCAATGCATGGGCATAGCATAATCATACTTGAGTATCTTCACTTACAAATGATCAAATGTCTAAAATTCAGAGCATTCTTTTCATAGTGTTTCAGAAATCTGGAGCATTTTTAAAATATTGTGTAGGTTTAGTAAGATCAGATTTGAGGGTTATACTGACTATAGCAACGTGTGCCTAATTCCATGAACTTTAATATCTGACATGCAGAGATTCAAATCGAGTCACTCATGTGCCTCTTACCCTCAAACATCGAAAATCTCCCTCCAAATAAGAGATAAGAAATTGAGGGATAACTTCTGTATAACCATTTTAAGGCTAGAAGGCACAAGAATAGAAGACGATGAAGTAGAAACATTATGATAAATTGTCAGTACTCTAGCCAGACTCCATACCAGGCCATCTCTTCCCTAGAGGGTCAGAAGAGGGGATTCAGCCATGTCTGTAGAGGTGTGTGTTTGAGAACCAAATGCAGAGAAATATCTCCCTCTCCGATATTGAAGCTCGGGACCCTAGTTCATCTGTGGTTCGTGATGGATCCTGAGATATCTGACAAAGTCAACATGAGATGCTCCTAAAGTTAGAAGGCTTTATGGCTGACTTCTTGAGGGATTTGGAGGCATTGTTCCGTGATTCTACAGCTGTGTAGTTGACAATCCTTGAAGTGTGAACGTTAGCAACTGCAGAGACAACAGAATCAGCAATGATTCAGGGCTCCTTATCTTAAAGAAAGCCTCCTACCATTCGTACCTTTTTTTTTTTTTTTTTGCTTTTCAAACTAATACTTGATACCTAAGCTTCCTGAAGGCTTAACAGAATCCTTGACTTATATATAAATATATGTTGTTTAACAATCCTGCATTGCAATATGTATGTGACAGCACTATACAAAAAATAATGTCTTTGCTATTCACCATGGTTCTAATGAAAATAAAGTCAGACTTGATACTGATAAAACATTGAGTTATACAAACAGGTTGTTCTTGTTCATGGACATGGTGATTTTGGAGGAAGAAAGGGGCTTTTTCTTCAACAACACATTTTGCAGTCACTAATATATTATTTCATTTAATCTAGTTGCTTCCCTAAGGCTTACCACAACATTCCTTAAAATCTGTGATAATTGTCAAAGTAATTTAGGTTTAACAGGAGTTATCTCTGGCAAAGTTTGGGGTGAAGCAATGAGGGTTAAGGTACAAATAACTTCCTAAAAATATCACCTGCAATAGCATTCAGATGGTATTCTTTATTATCTCTCCACCTACTTCTTTAAACATTAACTCAAAAGACTTTCTTGCTCATTTTCTTATATTTTTCTTTGAAGGGAGCAAAGTTGTGGCATGCTCTAAAGATATGTTATCATTGGTACACAGGCAATTTTTATTAAACAAAAGTGGTGCTGGAATTTTAAAATTATAATTAATATATGCTGAAGCAGAAGGAATGAATAGCCTTCCCATTATGAATCACCCAAACTCTCTCTCTAGGTATTCTCTTCATATAAAGTTGAAATGAAAATCTTTTAGGTCCTTGCAGTTGGTTTTTTTAATAAATTATTCAAAAAGCTGTATCAAATGTGATTTTTTAGGAATAGTGTGCTGGTTTATCAACCAGCTATTATTTGTAGTCTTTGCCCCTCTTTATAAATAATTCCACCATGGCAGATTTCAAGCTACAACATGATGCCGCCAACATGCTGTTGGGGAGAGAGAGTCACCCAATCAGTTCTCATGAGCGGGTATGAACCCATCGGGGCTGAATTAGAAGAGGAAGCACAACTCCAAGTTTCAGCTGTTCTACCACCACGTGGAGAAATGGGCAGGCATGTCAGAAATAACCTTTTTCTTCTGCCTTACAAACCTGACAAGCTTTGCTCACTGTGATATTTTCTAGGAGTTTACAGTTATCTCAGGTCCTAGTCTAGGAGATACATCAAAAACAACTAAAAAAAGGTTGTTGGGTTGGGGGAGGGACTCACTTGTCTAGACGATGCCTTAATAGCCCTGATTAGTATGATTATTGACTAGAATAAAGCACCTAGCATAAATTAACCTAGGGAATTGTCAAGGATCCCTAAGGAGTAAGTAGGCAGTAAGTGTGGATTCTATTTTATAGGAAATTAAGGGTTTCTGAGAAGATAAGAAATCAAGTTTGGCTACAGAACATTAAACAGCAACAAACATTTTTGGCTGCATAGTAGAAGAGGCCTGCTCCTCTGGGGGGGGGGCGGAAAAACGCTGCTCTTTATTCCCCCCATGTACTCCAGTCTTTGTACTTTTAACAGTTGTTCCACTTAAAAGCAACCTACTTTCTACCCAGCAAGAGCTCAGGGACCTGGTTAGGATCAACACTTAGAAGCAGCAGCTTCTGTGAATTTGGATCTTCCTTTCACCTCCTCCTGTATTGTCACTCATCATAAAAACATATTGCTAGAATAAAGTGTAACCTTATGAAATAGGCCACATTATTGAGAAATTAAAATTTGTTCTATCCTTCCTGAAAACTCACTGTCCAAAAAAAAAGAGAGAGAGAGATTTTTTTTTTCTTCTCTCAGACTTCTTTTTGTGTTCAGAATTCCCCAGGAGAAGAGGAACCATTTTTGGCTTCAGACCCGTTGGAACAAATTAAGCAACAGAGTCCCAAAGGGCCTGGAGGGTTTTGCCCCACTAGACCCTGAAATGAGCTGGATATCCAGAGACTGGAAGCTTGGGGTGGTGGACTCTGGAGCAGTGGTGGTACGTTGGGAGTAGAAGACACGCTGATCCTTCACAGCACCTAAGAAGTAGCAGAGCTTTTGTGTGAGTATCTAGAATTCTGCACAGCTTGAAGGTTCTGGGTCAATGCCCCATGGAGGCGGTGAATGGTAAAGGGGAAATGCCTCCAAAGGACCACACAAGCTTAAACAACAAACATCTCAGCGACTATCAACAAAGGCAGAGAATAGAGGCCCTGGTCCAATTTTCCTGGTTCATTTAAGCCCCTTGGGTCTTTTCCCATTCTGAGTGAAGTAGGGAAGTTCTCCTTAAAAAACAAACAAAAAAAAAAAATTGGAATTTGGATGTACGGCTAGCCTGCTAGCCAGGCAAATGGAATAATCCATATTTAATTTGATTCATAACAATAAAGAAATGAGATGCTTTTTGTATACTGATATTCTTGAACACCAACTGGATACCCTATCCTACTAATCCCATACTGCTTATGAATATTCCCTGGTTCCACAAATATCTGCACTGCAAATGAAGTAACTACTCAGTTAACTAATTCAGGGATTGGACATTTTATACCTGCAACATGTAGATTACCCTAGTCTTGGTATGCCCCTTTTTTATTAAATTAAATTTTATTTAAAATGTATGCATCCCTCTTTAAATTTGTAATTACCATGAAAAAAGATTCCTACCATATGTTTTTTGCCTGATTTGGATATTTAGATATATCTGAGGGGCATTTCTGAATTCTTAGCTGCTTTGTGCAGAAGTTTTATGAAAAAAAGCAAAAGCAGAAGAAGCATGACAAATGTATTGATCTCCACCAATAAGTCAAGTGGCCAAAGCTCCCTTGCCTTCCATGCCATCAGAGAATAACAGAGCACGATGCAATTATAAAGCAGAAGGTTCTTGTGCAGCTTTGCTCTGCAGATACTAAGTCCTGTTTTCTGCTTTTAACCAAAAGCAGGTATTTCTACCTTCAAATTGGACAAGTCATTTCACTTCTGTGGGCCTTGGTTTCCTCACCCAAAAGTTTGCATGTTCAACTAAATGATCTCCAAGGCTCTTTATAGCACTAAAATCCTGATTTCAATATATTATATGAAATCCCAGAAACAAAGGACAAGAGGAGCATTGTTCTCATTCTATTGTTCATCCAGCTGGATTTATCAGATTAAGATTCTGAGTTTATAAATAAGAAAGAAAAGACACTGATACAATATAGAACGCATTTGCAGGAATAGCAATTTTCATCCATATGGATCTTAACTATTTCACGTGCTAACAAATAATTGAACAGACTATAGAAATGGTTTTGTCCATTCATCCACTTTTCTCTATAAACATAAAAATAACCTTATTGCTTTGCTATAAAACTTTGTTTGAATAAAAATAGGAAAATGCAATTCTCAACAGTTTCTGAGATCTAGTTATGAGAGAAGTTGCCACAACCCCAAACATCTCTTTAAATGAGGACAAAGGTAAGAGTGCCATCTGCTGGCGTAAATTGTCTAATTGTGTCTTTACAACTTCATACAATAAAATACTTGTAAAACTTATCTACATTCTGCTTTGATGAAAACCCTGAGCTTTTCAATAACTTGATGTGTGGAGCTTAAAAAAAGTAATCATTTTTCCAAGTGTCCAAAATACACAAAGCATATAAGTATACCAAAATATTACTCTACAAACTAAATAAGTACTTACTTTAAATATATCCTACAATATTTACCATATCGAAAAGCTACAAATCTATTGGGTCCAAAGGTAAGTAGATAGTGTCTTTCTTTAAAAGCTTCTGAGAAAACTAGAATATGTGGAGTGTTTGTACAGCAGGAAATGGTGTCAATCATCAAAAGATCCCTCAGTTTAATAGCAGCCACCTAAATGGTAACTCTATAGACAGGGTTTAATTAAGGAAGAAATAACACACAGTTAACTTGGAAAATCATATATCAGATTTAAGCATAACTTCATGCCTCCACACTGACATCAATAGGCAGATGAAGGCCACAATGAAACGCTGACTCTCCTCTATGGGATGTTGTGGTATTAACTTCTGGGCTACTAAGAGCACTGTTATTCTTTTTAACCCTTTCTCCCCCCCAAAATCCCCTTCAGAGAAGATTCTCTTCCAACAGGATCCCCTATAGCAGTGGAGATGCTTAGAGAATGTTTCACACAAAACAAAAATCAATCATATTACTTATTCAAGTAAGTCCAAGGTAATCCCAGAAAAATTTGCTCCATTGCCTGAAATGTTGGATAACTGTATAGGGCAATTCTGAAAAGACATCTAAGGAGGAGTGTGAAACAACTGGAATATTTTTCACTCAAACAAAGTACTGGAAACTTTCCATGTATAAAGCATTTAACTAAAAAGAAAACAATTATTCTAAACAGATGAAGTCCAATATTACCAAGAACCCGAGAGGCAGACAAGCATAGCTCTTAAGGATCCTTGGCATTCCTATTAATTTTCTGTCTTATTTATAAAAACAGTCTCCTAACAATTCAGTGATTCTTGGCTTTAAAGGTGTTTTATTTTCTCACAATGATATACTGTGAAGTTGCATGGAAAAGACAATTATTAAAATATTAAAGTGTGGTGGTTCATGCCTGTAATCCCAGCACTTTGGGAGGCTAAGGCAGGTGGATCATGAGGTCAGGAGTTCAAGATCAGCCTAGCCAAGATGGTGAAACCCTGTCTCTAGTAAAATTACAAAAAAAAAAATAGCCAGGTGTGGTGGTGGGCACCTATAATCTCAGCTACTCAGGAGGCTGAGGCAGAGAATTGCTTAAACCCGGGAAGCAGAGGATGCAGTGAGCCGAGATCACGCCACTGCACTCCAGCCTAGGCGAAAGAGCAAAACTCCGTCTCAAAAAATAATAATATTATTATTATTAAAGCAAGTAACTAGTATACTGTGAACTTACGCATAGGCAAAGACAAGATCTATATGGAAAATAAGAATATGCTTTACTATTCTTTTGTTCAAAGTTGATATCAATTCTGTTGTTTCCTCTATGTATGAACATGAATGACTAATGAGTAAGCCACCCTATACATTACTTGTGGCCTGTATGTTGAATTAAAGCTGTTTCGTGATAAAAGGGCTGTTTCAGTTAGTATTGGTGCTGTATCTTCGTACCTTTTCCATTTCTGTGTCCCAGGATGTGTGAACGCAGTTGCCTGAAACTCACATGCTACTTCTGATCTGAGAGCGTATTTAGATCATTCTGTGTGACTCCACCAATATTGCAAAAGTCCTAATAACAGAGCTTCAAAATCACACCCACAAGAATGCAGGAAACCAGTGAGTTTACAAGTCAATGACACTAGACAACTTGGAGGAAATTAGTTCACATAAAACGTGTCACTCTTCATATTTTCTCAGCATTGAAAAACAAGGCAGGTCAACTGCATTAATGACATTCAGACCAACGAGAGTAATTTATATTTGTATTACACTCCATAATATTATTTCATTTCCCCATATATTATTTTTCCATGTATTAGTTCACCAGGATACCCTTTGAAAGGCAGACCATTTTACAAACCACTTGACATCATTCATTCAATTTTTTACAGTCAGAAAACGGCTACTGGGTTTCTCCACTTGAATAATGTTCACTGTAGGACTACAAATCCAGTAGAGTTTGTCAATGAGATACTAGTAAACACTAAACCATAAACCAGAGGTTGGCATAATCCAGTGAAACACAATGCTGCTGTGTGGTAGAACTACCACATTCTCTGCTGATGAAATTCATCAGTCATCCACATGGCTAATGCTGCCACAGATAGCAAGAGATGACTACAGATAGGTGCCAAAAACAGATGTTTCCTTCTAGACTGAGGGATGCCAGTGAGAGTTAAGACAATGAAATGACAGAATAAAACTTGCTTCTTGAATATATCAAACTGATATCAGTACAAAATACATTTTATATTGTCTATTCATCAAGATCCCACAGTTAGCAGCAGAGTTACTAGCTAGAACCCAATTCTTCTAACATTGAGTACAGAAATTAGGGTTGCACAGTAACATCCAAACTGAGAGCCAAATCAAGAACACAATCCCATTCACAATAGTCACAAAAAAATAAAATACCTAGGAATACAGCTAACTAGGGAGGTAAAAGATCCCTACAATGAGAATTACAAAACTCTGCTGAAAATCAGAGATAACACAAACAAATGGAAAAACATTCCATGCTCATGGATAGGAAGAATCGATATTGTTAAGATGGCCATACTATCCAAAGCAATTTACAGATTCAACGCTATTCCTATGAAACTACCAATGTCATTTTTCACAGAATTAGAAAAAATTATTCTGAAATTCATATGGAACTAAAAAAAGAGCCTGAATAGTCAAAGCAATCCTAAACAAAAAGAATAAAGCCATAGGCATTACACTATCTGCCTTGAAACTATCAGGATACAGTAAGCAAAATAGCATGGTAGTTGTACAAAAACAGATACACAGACCAAAGGAACAGGTTAGAGAACCCAGAAATAAAGCAATACACCTAAAACCACATGATGTTTAACAAAGCTGACAACAACAAGCAATGAGGAAATAATTCCCTGTTTAATATATGGTGCTGTAATAACTAGATAACCATAGGCAGAAAATTGAAACAAGACCACTACCTTTGACTACGTACAAAAAATCAACTGAAGATGGATTAAAAACTTAAATGTAAAACCAAAATTATAAAAATCCTAGAAGAAAACCTAGGAAATACCATTCTGGACATAGGCCCTGGAAAAGATTGCATAACAAAGACTCCAAAAGCAATTGCAGCAAAAACGAAAATTGACAAGTGGCACCTAATTAAACTAAAGAGCTTCTGGACAGCAAAAGAAACTATCAACAGAGTAAACAGACAACCTACAGAATAGGAGAAAATATTTGCAAACTATGCATCTGACAAATGTCTAATATCCAGCATCTATAAGAACTTAAACAACTCAACAAGCAAAAAACAATGAACCTCATTTTTAAAATGAACTAGACATACTTCTCAAAAGATGACATACATACAGCAAACAATCATATGAAGAAACTCTCAACATCACTGTCAGAGAAATGCAAATCACAATGAGATACCGTCTCACACCAGGCAGAAGGCTATTATTAAAAAGACAAAAAGTAACAGATGCTGGCAAGGTTGCAGAGAAAAGTGAACACTTACACACTGCTGATGGGAATGAGAATTTGTTCAGCCACTGTGAAAAAGCAGTGTGGAGATTTCTCAAATAACTTGAAACAGAATTTCAACCCAGTAATCCCATTACTAAGGATATATTCAAAGGAATATAAATCTTTCTACCAAAAAGACACATGCACACATATGTTTATTGCAGCATTATTCATAATAGCAAAGAAATGGAATCAACCTAGATGCCCATCAGCAGTGGACTGGATAAAGAAAATGTGGTACATATACACCATGGTATATCATGCAGCCATAAAAAATAACAAAATCATCTCTTTTACAGCAACATGGATGCAACTGGAGGCTGTTTTTCTAAGCAAGTTAACGCAGGAACAGAAAATCGAACACCACGTGTTCTCCCTTATAAGGGCAAGCTAAACATTCAGTACACATGGAAACAATAGACACTGCAGCCTACTTGGTGGTGGTGGGTGGGAGGAGGGTGAGGATTTAAAAACTGCTTATCGAGTATTATGCTCATTACCTGGGTGACAAAATAGTCTGTACACCAAACCTCAGCAACAAACAATTTACCCATGTAACAAACATGCACATGTACCCCCCACACACACCTAAAAGTTGGAAAGAATAAATAAATAAAAATAAATTGGGGTTCCAGATGGAAACAATGTGAAAGAAAACAGGATGACTCACCTGTAAATGGTAAAAATAAAAATATATATGGCCAATAAATTAGTAAAGAATAAATTTAAACAAAAGTGAAGTACTATATATAATTTACCAGTCTAGCATTGTTGTTGATAATTTAATTATTGAGAACATGAGGAAACAGACTACTCACATAAGCAGCTGGTAGGAAAATAGAGTGATCCAACATTTAGATAGAGATGTAGAAATAGAACTAGACATAGAGACATATATTCTTAAAAATATACAAATATTCATACCATTTCACTCAGCAATCATATTTCCAGGATGAACACAGAAGTATTCATAAGGTTGTTTATCTTAGTTACAGACAAAAAACAAATGTCTACTTACACTGAATTGATAAAATGAAAATAAATTTTTGTCTCTCGATACAATGGAATTTCATGAAGCCAAGATAATTATGTTTATTAATAGAAGTATGGTTTATTGGTTGAGAAAATGCCTTTGATACACTGTTCAGTGAAAAGAAAAGGTAGGTGATAAGTGTGATCCCAATTAAGTCAATATTTGTGAAAATGCATATTTAGCAAGTATACAGTAACTAACAGAGAAAAAGACATGGAAGAAAATGTAATACAATAATAGTTTTCTTTGGAATAGAAATTACTGACTTTTTCATCATACACTTTTCTATATTTTCTGTTGTGAATACACATTCTTTTTATCAGAAAAATAGTTTTACTTAAACACAATGCAAGATGAGTCATTTGAGAATAAAGTAGAACTTATGTTTTGAGAGGATCAAAGGCTGCAGTACTTTCAGGCACCTCAGTTAAACAGGGATTAGTACTTGGGCAATTCATCTGGCTCTCAGTTTCCTGAACATTTAGCCAAAAATGGAGTAACAACTTCCGTTTCTGTCTGCAGAAAACATATTGAGTTACTTACATGTTTTTTTCCCAAGAACTATAGTCAAACAAGAATTATTTGAATCCTTATATAAAAGATCTCATGAAATATATTGAGCTATCACTTCGACAGTGGTCTTAAAAATAGGTCAATTTCAGCCAGGCATGGTGGCTCACACTTGTAATCCTAGTATTTTGGGAGGCCGAGGTGGGAGGATTGCTTGGCCCCAAGGAGTTGGAGACCAGCCTAGGCAACATGGCAAAATCTCGTTTCTACAGAAACATACAAAATTATCTGGGTGGCATGCACCTGTGGTCCCAGCTATTTGGTGGGAGGATGGGTTGAGCCCAGGAGGTTGAGCTTGATCACACCACTGAACTCCAGCCTGGGCAACAGAGCAATACGCTGTCTTTAAAAAAAAAAAAAGTCAATTTCTTTTGGCATCTTTTAGGCATTGACCCTGTAATAAATCATATTCCACTACATGAAATTAAGTATAAATACAATGTTATATGAGATCACTGTAATATACGGCAATAGATGGGTCCTTGTAACATGCATTTGGGTAACAAGTATTTTTAATAAAATCATAATTATCTAATACTACTCTATTCTGAAAGAATCATTTTGGTTGTAACAAAGGCTTAGTTCGAAGCAGAATGTTCCCTTTTACTCAAAGGGTATATTTTAATATCTGAATATCTTAGATTAAAACAAGCACTTCCATTATTTCCCAAAGGAATTACAATGGGTTATCTACGTATTTTTGTGTGTGCTACACATTGGCATTTATAACATGCTTTGATTCACATCAAAACCCATTTGCTTTAAATTTGAAAAAGACCTTATAGAAAGCATCCAGCTGCATTCTTATAAATAGCATAAAAATTCCCTAAAAGGGAGGATTAAGTTGATCATGTCAACTTTATCCTAGCCTTACATACAATAACCATTTCATTAATCGCACAAAGTCAAAACAGAACCAAAGAATGGGTCTTTCTCTTAACCAGTCTAGATATGTCAACCTCTCCTTTGCCTAAATGCTAGTATACAATGTAGTGAACACTCACTTGGCCTTGCTTCCAGTCCATGGACAATTCACTCTCTCATCTATATTTCTCACTATGATACCCTTTCAGTATGTTTAGGAAGAACCTTGCTGGTACCTATGATACCTGTCTCAGAAAAGTTATGAGCATACCCCAGACATCCCTGTTCACATTGATGTTAACTTTTTTCAGATAAAGTTCACTCTGTTGCCCAGGCTGGAGTGTAGTAGCATGATCACCCCTCACGCTGAGAAAATCCTCCCACCTCAGCCTCCCAAGTAGCTGAGACCACAGGCACATACCACCACGCCCAGCTAATTTTTCAAATTTATTTTTTGTAGAAACAAGGTCTCACTATGTTGCCCAGGTTGGTCCTGAACTCCTGGGCTCAAGCAATCTGCCCAACCAGGCCTCCCAAAGTGCTGGGATTACAGGCATGAGCCACCACACCTAGAAGATACTCCTATTTTATTCAGCAAATGTCTTAATATCTTGCCATGTACCAGCACTAAACCCTATATAAAGCAGACTAGAAATACGAGGCAATATGTAGAATAGTGTTACAATTGCTACGATAGCATTAGGTACATGGTTCAACCAAGAGCAAGGGAGAAAACTGTCAAATTTACCAAATACGGGTAGCAAGTTTACTATTGTAAAATACGTATTCATATTTATCCTTCAATGACCTTGAAAGTGTTTTTCATTTTAATATATTGTGATTGAGGGATCAAGTGAATAGTCCAACCATTTTTCTAGCCTTGATTCTCCTTTTACTCCAGCATTTTTTGATATAACATAAAATACAGAACAGACATTCTTATTATGGTGTTTATGTTTAACTAACATGAAATAGCATTAATTAAATGACTGGTATACAAAGCTATCATACCCTTCCTTTATGCCACTTTGGGGGGCGGTCTTGTGAATATTTGTCATGTTTGTGGCAATCCACCATCTTTTAAACACTCTTCTTATGTTGCAACATTTTTGCACATTCTCATTCCTGTCCCTTCAATGAAGAAACCAGAACCGCAGTCTTATTTGCAGCTGTATAAAAGTATGTAATGCACCCACACCCAGGACTTCAGTCTGGAAGTTAGTGACGTTACAAAGCACATGTACTCTCTCTTTCACAGCAACAGAAGTATCTGGGTTTTCAAGATCAGCAGCCCCAGAATTTTGCACTCCAGGCCCCAGTACTATCAGTGGAATTTGCAGTGTCTAGGACAAAATGCAATGTCTGTGCTAAGTGGCAGCAGCATTGGTGTCTGCTGGAGTAGCCACCAAGGTCTGGTTTGGGCACTGTTTCTGGCTTGGTAGTGGCTGAGTCAGATACCCTAAATCTATTGGCAATTCTTTAATGCCAAAGATGTGTATATTTTTAAATTTTATTTACCTTTTTATAATAAAGATTTTTTTTAACTTTCATTTTAGGTTCAGGGGTGCATGTTCAGGTTTGTTATATAAGTAAATTCATGTTACAAAGGTTTTGTTATACAGATTATTTCATCACCCAGATAGTAAGTCTAGTATCCAACAGTTATTTTTTCTGTGCCTCTCCCTCCTCCCACCCTCCCCACTCAAGTAGGCCCCAGTGTCTGCTGTTCTCTTCTTTGCGTTCATGGGTTCTCATCATTTAGCTCCCACTTATAAGTGAGAACATATAATATTTAGTTTTCTGTTCCTGCATTAGTTTGCTAAGGATAATAGCCTCCAACTCCATCCACCTTCCCACAAAAGACATGAATTTGTTCTTTTTTATGGCTGCATAGTATTCCATGGTGTATATGTACCACATTTTCTGTATCCAGTCTGTCACCAATGGGCATTTAAGTCAATTCCATGTCTTTGCTATTGTGAACAGTGCTGAAATGAACATTCACATGCATGTATCTTTGTCATAGAAGGATTTATATTCCTTTGGGTATATACACCCAGTAATGGTGATGGCAGCAGTGGACTGTCTGTGGCTGCCACCACACCAGCTGTAGCAGGGAAGCATGGTCAGGGATGCATGTTCCATGCAGCTACCAGGAACCAGAGAAAACAGGGAGCCTTGCCCCTTCTGAGTTGGGGAGGGAGCTCCCCAGGTACACTGCAGCCACCCAAGCTGTGGCTGTGGACCCTGACATCCCTGTGTTCTCAGGGCCCAGGAGCAGGCGGGAGGCCTACCCTTCTGGGCTCAGCTGTAGCCACCGAAGTCGTGGCTGTATATCCAGGCCTCCCTCTCCACGTAGCAGGCAGAAGCCCTGCCCTCCCCGGTGTAACTGCAGCTGCCTAAGTTGTGGCAGTGGACCTAGGCCTCCCTGTGCTCTTGGCGGGGGCAGAAGCAGGCAGGAGCCTCATGCTTCCATGTGCAGCTGCAGCTACCCAAGTTGTGGCTGCAGACCCAAGCCTCCCACACCATGGAGGAAACAGGAGCCCCACACCCCCAAGGCTTGGCTGCAGTCACCCAAATGGCAGCTGTGAACCCAGGCCTCCCTGTGCTCTTGGGGCCCAGGAAGACCCACCCTGCCCTTGCAGGCTCAGAAGTGCCTTCTCCCACTGCCTGGCTTCTCCCTACTGTTGGCACCCACTCTGATCTTGGAGCAAAGTCAGGACTGAGCCCAGGCACTGTCACAGCCTAGCAAGATGTGCACATGCTCAGGGCAGTTCTGACTCACCAGCTCCCTGCTGCCTTGTCCCGCTCCAGACTTTGGGCACTGACAATCATAGGAGGGAAGCCGAAGTGGGGGCTGAGGGCAGCTCAGCACTGGCCTGTAGGCCTCCCTTGGCACAAAGATCCTGGGCACCATGAAAAGCAGTGGGAGAAAGACAGGCTCCTGGGCAGAAGGAAGTGGGTACCCAGTGAGGCTCCACCTTCAGGCCAGGGTTGGGCCTGAAGGCTGGGAGCTGGGCTGCTAGTCTCACAGACCAGAGTAGAAACTTGTGGTGTCTTTTCCAGGTCTGCCCATGCCCGCCCATGGACCAATCAGTACTCACTTCTTCCCCTTTGAGGCCCATAAAAGCCCTGGGCTCAGCCAGAGGTGAGCAAATGTGGGGACAACCAGCTGCAGAGAGGAGCCACCCAGTCCAGGGCCTCCTCTCTGCTGACAGCTGCAGATGTCAGGCAACCTGCCTGTAGAAAGGAGCAACCCACTCCAGGGCCTCCTCTCTGCTGAGAGCTTCAGAGACGATGGGACAACCTGCCTGCTGGGATGAGCTTCCCACTACAAGGTCTACCCTCTGCTAAGAGCTAAATGCTCATTGGGCCACCCTGACTATGGAAAGGAGCTACTCACTGCTGGTCTCCTCTGAGCTGTTCTATTGCTCAACAGAGCTCCTCTTCATCTTGTTCACCCTCCACTTATCTGTGTACCTCATTCTTCCGGGTCACAGGACAAGAACTCAGGACCTCTCAAATAGTGGGGATAAAAGGGCTATAACACAAACAAAGCTGAAACATGCCCCTTGCTTACCATGTCATGGGTGAAGAGAAGGAGAGAAGAGCTGCGGCCCTTCAGGGAGCCCAGACCTGAGAGCTCCCTGAGCCAGGGCTGTGACTCTCTCTTTAGGGCCCTGTGGTTCCTGGCATCGCCAAGCTTCCAGGTGCCACCATGTTCCCAGTGTCAGCTGTGGAAGTTGCTTGCAGTGCACCTGGTCCAGTAACAGCCTCGCAGAGAGCTGGAGCTGCCCATGCCAGCACCTGGAGTCACCCACCCCACTGCAGCAGCTGGTATGTCTGACTGCACAGTGACCAAAACCCATGCTCACTCACAAACCCCTCACTGCTCCACACCTGGCTTGCCCTTGACAGGGATGGGATCGAGGCCAGTAGCATGAGCCAAGCGCAGCCTGCCAGGCTGAGTGGACAGAACAAGCCCAGTGGGCTCAACAAAACTCAGGCAAAGGCACCACCAGCCACAGAGGTTTCTGGCCAGAAAAGCAGCACCCCAAAGATCCCATGACAATGGGATTGCTGGGTCAAATGGTAGTTCCATTTTTAGCTCTTTGAGGTATCACCATACTGCTTTCTACAATGGCTGAACTAATTTACACTCCCACCAACAGTGTATAAGTGTTCCTTTTTCTCCACATCCATATTTTTTTATTTTTTATTAATAGCCATTCTGACTGGCATGAGATGGAATCTCATTGCGGTTTTGATTTGCATTTCTCTAATGATCAGTGATGTGGAGCTTTTTCTCACATGCTCGTTGGCCACATGTAAGTCTTCTTTTGAAAAGTGTCTGTTCATGTCCTTTGCCCACTTTTTAAAAGGGTCGTTTTTCTCTTGCAAATTTAAGTTTCTTACAGATGCTAGATATTAGACCTTTGTTCAAAGCATAGTTTGCAAATTTTCTCCCATTCTGTAGGTTGTCTGTTCACTCTGCTGACAGTTTCATTTTAACTTTTAAAAATTATGTAACAGTATACACAGGGAAAGCACAAACACAGTCCACCCCGCACCCCCCAGCCCATGACCACAAATTACGTAGTCAAGTTTCTTGCATTTGGGAAAATCACAAGGGCCAGCACACCCAGCGTGCAATAGGTGAGCCTTACTCTGGGAAAACCACCTTTGGGATCACAGTATCTCCCCTGCTAGGTAAGTAAGGTAGTTTCCTTTGCTGTACAGAAGCTCTTAAGTTTAATTAGATCCAATTTTTCAATTTTCACTTTTGTTATAATTGCTTTTGGCATTTTTGTTATGAAATCTCTGTCCGTTCCTATGTCCAGGATGGTATTGCCTAGGTTGTCTCCCGGGGTTTTTATAGTTTTAGGTTTTACATTTAAGTCTTTAACCCTCTTGAGATGATTCTGTATATGGTGTAAGGAAGGGGTCCAGCTTCAATCTTCTACATATGACTAGCCAGTTATCCCGGCACCATTTATTGACTAGGGAGTCTTTTTCCCATTGCTTATTTTTGCCAGCTTTGTTGAAAATCAAATGGTCGTAGGTGTGTGGCCTTATTTTTTGACTCTCTATTCTGTTCCACTGGTCTATGTGCCTGTTTTTGTACCACTAGCATGCTATTTTGGTTGCTGCATAGCTGAGCTAAGGTGGATTTATTGTTGGAAGCACTGACACATTTCCAATGGCTACAGACTATGGAGGGTGACTTCCCCTCAAGGTTATCTAATTCCAAATCCTCCTGATGATCACAGAGCAATACACTTGGAGTACTCCACTTTCTACCCTTCAGGAATACAGACAATGCATGAGTAGTTCCTAGTTCTCTTAGCAGCTTGCCCTCCTACTTCTACAACTGTGAAACACTTAGCTCCAGAAGCACTGAGTCAGCCTTGGAAAAAGAGACTACCTTTCTTTGCTTCTTGATATGTACACTCTTTCATTTCCCTCCCTTTAAATCTAAGCATACCATACTATTAATCATCTAAATTATCTGTTTCTCTCTACTATTTTTCCTCTACCTCTAAGCCAGTTCTCCCTGCAGTATAAGGCATTTTTCAGTTCAACAGTCTCTGTTTTGATAGCCATGGTGTAAAATATTCTCAGAGTTTTAAAAGTCTTAGATATTTAAACTTTCCCTTTTATTTCTTAATAGACCTGATAATTTCATTCAGAGAGAAATTCCCATAGGGAAATTTTATTACATTTCTCCTAATAGATTTATCCTGTTGAAGTGTTTGTTCATGGGGTCTATCCATTATTATAATAGATTCTAGAAGTCTATTTGATATCCATGTGGTTTTCTGTGGAATACTAGCTTTAGTGGTTTACTTTTTGCATGGTATATACATTTTTTTTTGACACTTTAACATTTTCACTTGCAAACAGAAGTCTCTACAGGTTGTCACTTTTTTTGAGATGCAGTCTCACTCTGTTGCCCAGGCTGGAGTGCACTGGCATGATCTCGGCTCAACGCAACCTGTGTTCTTCGGGTTCAAACAATTCTCATGTCTTGGCCTCCTGAGTAGCTGGGACTACAGGCATGCACCACCACACCTGGCTATTTTTTGTATTTTTAATAGAAATGGGGTTTTACCGTGTTGGCCAGGCTGGGTTCAAACTCCTGACCTCAAGTGATCCACCTGCCTCAACCTCCCAAAGTGCTAGGATTACAGGTGTAAGCACCGCACCTGGCCAGCCGTCACTTTTTATAAGCATACGTATGCATGTGCAGAAGCATACATCGTTTTTGCTCTGAACTCTTGAAATTTATAATTCATCAAGACAAGACTGAAATTTGCTTTTTCATACAATACATGAAAGAAGGCATCACTGATCAAAGTGTAGTATAAAGAAAATGGAGGAAAGGGTTATACTAGTTAAGAAAACAAATAAGTCCTTGAACAGCCTTCATTCATATAAAAAATACTACATCAGCTCAAGCCAGTGGCATCTCATACCACATGGAGACTATGTGTGGGATTGAAAGAGCTCATTCTGATACTCTGTATTAGGTATTATAATCTACCCACCACTTCATGGATATTTGGTCCAAAATTCTGTGGGCTGACAAACCTAATTACTTCTGCTTTTTTGTTTGATGTTGCTATACATTCAAATTGAGCGAGTACAATTTAGGGAAAAAAATCAAGTGACACAGAAATTAAGCAGAATAGAAATGAAAGGATACACTCCTTCCTTGGCCATAGACACTCCCTTTCTTAAATGAAAGCTAAAAGTTGGATTTTAGAATGGAGGTAGAGATGACAAATATTAAGAAGCATTAATCAAAGAGTACATAGAGGATCTTGGCACTAACTCTTTATGTTTCTGGTGTGAATTATAAGACAGTGTGATTTCCACTGTACAAGGTAGGTGGGAATGAATATTTTTCATCATCTACAAAAGAAGTCAAAACTGATATTTGACCTCAGAACTATAAATGAATAATAGAATTATGACATATCAAGGATTTTTCTAAGAAATTTACAAGTATGTCACTTAATCCTACAACAACACTAAAATATATCTTTATAACCTCATTTTAAAATGAGGTACATAGGAGGGTAAGTAACTTCCCCAAGGTCATACAGTAACATTGAATTTGGGACTCAAACTTCGATAGCCTGAGCCCGGAGACTGCTTTATTTGATTTATAGTATTATGTCCCTACTTTTCCTCCTAGGTCCTTAAAATTATTTGGCATTACATATCATAGACTTCTAAGTGTATGATTGAAGGAGAGGCAGGAAGAAGAGGGAAGAAGGGGGGAATGCTTAGAAAAATATCTAGCATAAAGAAATTTTCCTCCTCTGGGCTTGAATGAAGCTATTACCCCAAGTACAAAATTGTGAACCAATTGTACTCAAATATTGGTAAATACAGATCCTGGCAAAATCTGCTTCCAGCTGTTCAAGCTAATTGCTTTTTATTTTTTGGACTGGCTTTTTCAGACATAAGTGATATTTTTAGCTGTGTTTTTCATTTGCATCATCAACTTAGATTGAACAAGAGGCTATTCCTTTAATAGTCAGCCAAATCTCAATAATTAACCACGTGCTTCAACATAAAGTGTATTTCACCTGCAGTATATACAATTGAGAATTTCTAAATTGTGCTCCCAAGGCTCATAAACTTCCCTGTGCCCAAATCAAAAACATGCACATGCACTTGACCCTTGGTAACCTCATGTTCTGCATGTGTGTTCTCTGCAGTTAATTTCCTGATGACTAGAGTCCATAAAGCACAACTGTGAAGAAAGCACCTTGGTAAAACATACTTCCTAAAGTAATGAAAACGATCACTTCTAGAAGTGGAGTCCCATAGCATCATTAATTCCACAAGCAGGTATTGAGTGTCTACTTTGTAATACAGGTCATGGAAATACTGCACAAATAAACCCAGAGCCTGTCATCAAGGGGCTCAGTCTACTTTATAAACTAAACAAGAGAGTCAAATGTCATGATATGGTGATAAATATTATAATCAAGAAAGCAAAAGACACTATGAGTCCAAAGGAGGTATTCAGATGAGAGATACAGGGAGTATATGAATCATACCTTGGGGTTAGATAGGGAAAGGCTTTCAAAATAAAGGGCACTTAAACCAGATTTGAAAGAGTAAGAAGAATTTAGCTAGAGTGAAGGGAATTCAAAGCTCAGAGAATGTAATCAACAATAAATAGCCCTTAGAAAACTGTCAAAACAGTAAACTACAGGTAGATTGGTGTATGAAATGATAATGTGCTTATGGAGGTGTGGGGAATGATAGAACCGGAAAGACACACCAAAGCACACAATATTTTAATCGTACCAGAATTAATCCCTTCTCACATTGCTGATAAAGACATACCCATGACTGGGTAATTTATAAAGAAAAAGAGGTTGAATGGGCCCACAGTTTCACATGGCTGAGGAGGCCTCACAATCATGGCAGAAGATGAATGGCATGTCTGACATGGCAGCAGAAAAAAGAGAAGAAAAGAACAAAGTGAAAGGGATTTGCCCTTATAAAACCATCAGATCCCATCAGAATTATTCACTACCATGAGAGGAATATGAGGGAAAGCACCCCCATCATTCAATTATTTCCTACCAGCTCCCTCCCACAACACATGAGAATTAAGGGAGCTACAATTCAAGATGAGATTTGGGTGGGGACACAGTCAAAACATGTCAATACCCAAAGCCATTTGCCCTAATAAATAGAGATTGTGAATTGTTCACTGATACTCTCTGATGGTTGCATATCCCTTCAGTTAAATAAGTATATATCGAAGAGCATAAGTAGAAAACCATGGCACAAGTTTTGATGAAACATGGTAGACCGAAGAAACAGAAAATTGAATAAATGAAACCCTAATATTATAAATGGACCAAAAGAGATTAATAAATAAAAACAAAGTGATCCACAGGACAATAAGAACACAATGGATATAACAGCAAATGAGAAATGTTTACGAAGTTTTAGAAGATAGAAAGCAAATGGAGGGATGGTAACTGATCTAATGGGTCTAAGAGAGCTGAGTGCATTCAGAGGAAGAATGAATCTGACCCAAGATACTGCACTTCAGAATCCCAGAAAAGCCTAGGGAATAGAGGCAGAGTGTCTAGGAAAATGGTAATGAGGGTTGGAACAAGTACTACTCCTATCCTTGGAGAAAAATGGAAAGTCTGCCATGGAAAATGTGAACCGTAAAGGCTCTGAAAAGGCATGCATGCCACCACTCCCAACTCTGTGCTCACTGAAGGAGCTATTAAAGCACTCTCTATTGTTAAGCCCTTATGTGACTGCAGAAACCTCAGTAGTGCTCTCCTAGCATCTGCTACCAACCAACGAGAGTTCACACTTGAGATAAAAATGCATTTGGCTTCCCTGATGTAAACAAGAAAAGACAATCAAGGACTGGATCCTGAGAAACAGGTTCTCAAACATCTCACAAACCATCAGCTCTGTGTGTGTGTAAGTGAACATAGATGTGAACCCGGGATGACAGTATTGTAAATTTATCTTAAACCAACCATAAAGCATGTCCACATCCATAGTCTTTGCTAACATTCCTTCTCATCTGGACATCTACAGGAGCCTCACAACTGCTTTGCCACACACACTCAGGACCCTCTATCATCCATCCTCCAAGTTGCATCCAGAGTAATATTTCCAAAGCAGAGACATGGTTGTATCACCCCTCAACCACCCTCACCCCTACTATTAAAATCATTTCATTGTTCTTAAAATAGACCACAAGATTTTTGCCTGGTCAACAAGCCTCAGGGTTTATCCCCTGATTCACCAGCCTATTTTTGTACCATGCACCCCATTGTGTACTGCTACCCTCCACCATGAACTTAAGATGCTACATGCCATACTTAAGGACTCTTGTTCTTACTCTTTAGCTACATAATTCCTATTCATCCTTTAGATCTCAGCTTTAACAACGTATACATGAGAAGCCTTCCATGAATGTCAGATGCTGTTGTAGCACCATGTCCCTTCCCTGCATAGTACTTCCCAATGTTATCATTTTACATGTGGCCGAGTGACCCATTGCTTCAATGACTGTCTCTACTGCCAGTCATTAAGCTCCATGAGTTCAGAAAAAATAATTAAAGTTAGTTTTTGTTTTCCCAATACCTAGCATCATGCATGGCACCATAGGAGGTACTCATTGTCTATTTATTTAATTTGGTTGGCTTTGGTGATCTGGATTTTGATAATGTATTTTCAGTCCTAGAAAATATGTCTATGGAAAGTATTTACTAAGAGTTTATTTTCATTATAAAATGAATTAATATGGTTAAATAGACAAGAAATAACACTTGGCAAATAGTATGACATATATTTCAATAGCCACTTTAATTTCATGAAAATTATTCCATCATTTCCCAGGAAATTTGCAAAGCATTATTGAATAGTCACATCACTTCCTGAAATTACATCCAGCTGGAAATCCTGCTGACTCCAAAAATAAGAAAACGAGAAATCTTTTCTCCTCTTGAATTGGATTTGCAGGCTGCTTTTCAAAAATATTACAATCCTTATTGTCCTCAGTATTGTTTCAACAGTCATTAAGAATCACATTCTCATTTAGCTAGCTATGTGAAACCCTCTTATTTTCCACCTCTAAGTAGCCCTTCTCTATACTATAATAGGTTTTAAATTAGGACCACAAAAGTACTCTGGCAGTTTAAATGAAGCAAAAACATCATAAAATACGATTTGCTTCATTTATTCCCTTAATTCCTCTTTAGGTGTAAGACGGGCAGTATGAAGAAGTAGCTACTTTTATGAAAATACATGATTGTATTTAGGTAATGAATAACATACAGTACTGGTCTTCTAACATATTGTTGACCCAGTCTAACACAAAAACTATAATGGTATCCCATGAAATGAAAGCACCACATAAATGGTGCAGTCTTTTAAGAGCCAAATCCAAAGAGAAAGGAAGCTTAACTGAGGTGCTGTTTTCTTAGTAGTTACAAATGGCAACTCTCAGATATGAATAGTGCTTCAGGCAAAACTGTGACACGCACACATACACATACACACACACACACACACATATGCAGATACACTTCCCATATATCACCCAAAGCTCCTTAGCACTTTGTCTTTGCCTTCACATACATCTCCACCCCCACTGCCCTAAACATGGTGATTTGCCCTAATTACTTAGACCATACTTGGGTTGCCTTGCAGAAAAAAGAAATAGCCTCAGCCAGAACAAAATATCTGGACTTCTACTTTCTTGGAGTATACTTCAACCTGTGCCCCTCTAGTGAAAACAGTCACTGTTACTTATCGATGAATTCATTTGTGCTGAGATATCAATGACAAGTTCCTAGATTATGGTTTCTTATACCATATTACGTTTGACACTTAGAAGGGGGAACCAGAAATTAGAGAACCTTCAGCTAAATAACCCCTGATGGGAATTTCGGGAGAAGAAAAGTCACTGGAGGAAATCACCTTAGGAGGGGCTATCCATCTCTTCTACCCACGCATATGTATCTACCTTTTCAAACATCCAGTAAGGAGGAAACAACAGGTGGCAGATAAGAATAAATCCTAATTGTCAGAATTTCATTCAGTTCAGTAATTGAATTGATCCAGGCCATGGATATGCTCTCTACTTTCAAGGATGTTATAGTATAGGTTGCTCAATTACATGTCAGTGCTAAAGTCAAAGGCTCTGTGATGTAGATTCCACTAGAACATAAGCTCCATGAAGACAAGAACCTCTTTTTGGCAACCATAAACTCAGTGTCTTAAACTGAGCTCAATAAATATTTGGTGAATGAATGAATGCTGGTAATATGGTTTTTCAAATAATAAGATCTTTCTTAGCTCATTTTCTCCTTTACAAAATGGAAATGACAACACTCACCTCATAAGACTTTTGTGTGGATTAAATTATATAATACATGCAGAAGTTCTTAACAAGTCTTTAGAAAATAGTTAAGTGCTCCCCTTTTTTATTAGGTAGACTATACTAATTACGATAAGAACAAAAGATACAACAAAGGGAGAATATAGTCAACCTTCAGGCATTTATAACAAAGATGGGTTCCTTTGACACAGAGAGCTTGCAACATATAGATCATCTAAAGCCTATGTACAAGTGCATAGAACAGGAAAGGAAAACTGAGTGTGGAAGAGCAGGCTTAGAATCATCTACTTTGAGAGAACTAGAAATCAACTATGCTCTCCCTAAATAGCTAAGCAGAAAAGTGGTAAAAAGTAAAGTTAGTCTTTAACTCTAGAAATCCCACAATAATCTCAACATGGTTATTAGGCACATGCGTATTTGAATATACGTGGTATTCAGTCCCTAAAATGGGCATGATAATGTGGCTGAGGAGCCAGAACATTCTGTTTTGTCTCCAGCTTTCACGATGTCAACAAGTCATTAATCAATTCTGTGTCCAGGTTATCTTTAAAGGGATTCTTACCAATTAAAGCAGTATTTAAGATCAGTAAAGGCCGGGCGCGGTGGCTCAAGCCTGTAATCCCAGCACTTTGGGAGGCCGAGACGGGTGGATCACGAGGTCAGGAGATCGAGACCATCCTGGCTAACACAGTGAAACCCCGTCTCTACTAAAAAATACAAAAAAACTAGCCGGGCGAGGTGGTGGGCGCCTGTAGTCCCAGCTACTCGGGAGGCTGAGGCAGGAGAATGGCCTGAACCCGGGAGGCGGAGCTTGCAGTGAGCTGAGATCCGGCCACTGCACTCCAGCAAGGGGGACAGAGTGAGACTCCCTCTCAAAAAAAAAAAAAAAAAAAAAAAAAAAAAAAAAAAAAAAAAGATCAGTAAATATGGAACACAGAAAATAGAAATTAAATGAAAAATATTTTCCTGGGCTTTGCCTAACTTTGCAAAATGTCTTCATTTCTACACAAAGCGTAAGTATCCCTCCCCATTAAAAATTCAAACAAGAGGGGGGCGGAGCAAGATGGCCGAATAGGAACAACTCCAGTCTCCAACTCCCAGTGCGAGCGACACAGAAGACCGGTGATTTCTGCATTTTCAACTGAGGTACTGGGTTCATCTCACTGGGGAGTGCCGGACGATTGGTGCTGGTCAGCTGCTGCAGCCCGACCAGCGAGAGCTGAAGCAGGGCGAGGCATTGCCTCACCTGGGAAGCGCAAGGGGGAAGGGAATCCATTTTCCTAGCCAGGGGAACTGAGACACACAACACCTGGAAAATCGGGTAACTCCCACCCCAATACTGCACTTTAAGCAAACAGGCACACCAGGAGATCATATCCCACACCTGGCCGGGAGGGTCCCACACCCACGGAGCCTCCCTCATTGCTAGCACAGCAGTCTGTGATCTACCGGCAAGGCAGCAGCGAGGCTGGGGGAGGGGCGCCCGCCATTGCTGAGGCTTAAGTAGGTAAACAAAGCTGCTGGGAAGCTCGAACTGGGTGGAGCTCACAGCAGCTCAAGGAAACCTGCCTGTCTCTCTAGACTCCACCTCTGGGGACAGGGCACAGTAAAAATAACAAAAACAGCAGAAACCTCGGCAGACGCAAACGACTCTGTCTGACAGCTTTGAAGAGAGCAGTGGATCTCCCAACACGGAGGTTGAGATCTGAGAAGGGACAGACTCCCTGCTCAAGTGGGTCCCTGACCCCTGAGTAGCCTAACTGGGAGACATCCCCCACTAGGGGCAGTCTGACACCCCACACCTCACAGGGTGGAGTACACCCCTGAGAGGAAGCTTCCAAAGCAAGAATCAGACAGGTACACTCGCTGTTCAGAAATATTCTATCTTCTGCAGCCTCTGCTTCTGATACCCAGGCAAACAGGGTCTGGAGTGGACCTCAAGCAATCTCCAACAGAACTACAGCTGAGGGTCCTGACTGTTAGAAGGAAAACTATCAAACAGGAAGGACACCTACACCAAAACCCCATCAGTATATCACCATCATCAAAGACCAGAGGCAGATAAAACCACAAAGATGGGGAAAAAGCAGGGCAGAAAAGCTGGAAATTCAAAAAATAAGAGCGCATCTCCCCCAGCAAAGGAGCGCAGCTCATCGCCAGCAACGGATCAAAGCTGGACGGAGAATGACTTTGACGAGATGAGAGAAGAAGGCTTCAGTCCATCAAACTTCTCAGAGCTAAAGGAGGAATTACGTACCCAGCGCAAAGAAACTAAAAATCTTGAAAAAAAAAGTGGAAGAATTGATGGCTAGAGTAATTAATGCAGAGAAGGTCATAAACGAAATGAAAGAGATGAAAACCATGACACGAGAAATACGTGACAAATGCACAAGCTTCAGTAACTGACTCGATCAACTGGAAGAAAGAGTATCAGCGATTGAGGATCAAATGAATGAAATGAAGCGAGAAGAGAAACCAAAAGAAAAAAGAAGAAAAAGAAATGAACAAAGCCTGCAAGAAGTATGGGATTATGTAAAAAGACCAAATCTACGTCTGATTGGGGTGCCTGAAAGTGAGGGGGAAGATGGAACCAAGTTGGAAAACACTCTTCAGGATATCATCCAGGAGAACTTCCCCAACCTAGTAGGGCAGGCCAACATTCAAATCCAGGAAATACAGAGAACGCCACAAAGATACTCCTCGAGAAGAGCAACTCCAAGACACATAATTGCCAGATTCACCAAAGTTGAAATGAAGGAAAAAATCTTAAGGGCAGCCAGAGAGAAAGGTCGGGTTACCCACAAAGGGAAGCCCATCAGACTAACAGCAGATCTCTCGGCAGAAACTCTCCAAGCCAGAAGGGAGTGGGGGCCAATATTCAACATTCTTAAAGAAAAGAATTTTAAACCCAGAATTTCATATCCAGCCAAACTAAGTTTCATAAGTGAAGGAGAAATAAAATCCTTTACAGATAAGCAAATGCTTAGAGATTTTGTCACCACTAGGCCTGCCTTACAAGAGACCCTGAAGGAAGCACTAAACATGGAAAGGAACAACCGGTACCAGCCATTGCAAAAACATGCCAAAATGTAAAGACCATCGAGGCTAGGAAGAAACTGCATCAACTAACGAGCAAAATAACCAGTTAATATCAAAATGGCAGGATCAAGTTCACACATAACAATATTAACCTTAAATGTAAATGGACTAAATGCTCCAATTAAAAGACATAGACTGGCAAACTGGATAAAGAGTCAAGACCCATCAGTCTGCTGTATTCAGGAGACTCATCTCACACGCAGAGACATACATAGGCTCAAAATAAAGGGATGGAGGAAGATTTACCAAGCAAATGGAGAACAAAAAAAAGCAGGGGTTGCAATACTAGTCTCTGATAAAACAGACTTTAAACCATCAAAGATCAAAAGAGACAAAGAAGGCCATTACATAATGGTAAAGGGATCAATTCAACAGGAAGAGCTAACTATCCTAAATATATATGCACCCAATACAGGAGCACCCAGATTCATAAAGCAAGTCCTTAGAGACTTACAAAGAGACTTAGACTCCCATACAATAATAATGGGAGACTTCAACACTCCACTGTCAACATTAGACAGATCAACGAGACAGAAAGTTAACAAGGATATCCAGGAATTGAACTCACCTCTGCAGCAAGCAGACCTAATAGACATCTATAGAACTCTCCACCCCAAATCAACAGAATATACATTCTTCTCAGCACATCGTACTTACTCCAAAATTGACCACGTAATTGGAAGTAAAGCACTCCTCAGCAAATGTACAAGAACAGAAATTATAACAAACTGTCTCTCAGACCACAGTGCAATCAAACTAGAACTCAGGACTAAGAAACTCAATCAAAACCGCTCAACTACATGGAAACTGAACAACCTGCTCCTGAATGACTACTGGGTACATAACGAAATGAAGGCAGAAATAAAGATGTTCTTTGAAACCAATGAGAACAAAGATACAACATACCAGAATCTCTGGGACACATTTAAAGCAGTGTGTAGAGGGAAATTTATAGCACTAAATGCCCACAAGAGAAAGCAGGAAAGATCTAAAATGGACACTCTAACATCGCAATTAAAAGAACTAGAGAAGCAAGAGCAAACACATTCAAAAGCTAGCAGAAGGCAAGAAATAACTAAGATCAGAGCAGAACTGAAGGAGATAGAGACACAAAAAACCCTCCAAAAAATCAATGAATCCAGGAGTTGGTTTTTGGAAAAGATCAACAAAATTGACAGACCGCTAGCAAGACTAATAAAGAAGAAAAGAGAGAAGAATCAAATCGACCCAATTAAAAATGATAAAGGGGATATCACCACCGACCCCACAGAAATACAAACTACCATCAGAGAATACTATAAACACCTCTACGCAAATAAACTGGAAAATCTAGAAGAAATGGATAATTTCCTGGACACTTACACTCTTCCAACACTAAACCAGGAAGAAGTTGAATCCCTGAATAGACCAATAGCAGGCTCTGAAATTGAGGCAATAATTAATAGCCTACCAACCAAAAAAAGTCCAGGACAAGATGGATTCACAGCTGAATTCTACCAGAGGTACAAGGAGGAGTTGGTACCATTCCTTCTGAAACTATTCCAATCAATAGAAAAAGAGGGAATCCTCCCTAACTCATTTTATGAGGCCAACATCATCCTGATACCAAAGCCTGGCAGAGACACAACAAAAAAAGAGAATTTTAGACCAATATCCCTGATGAACATTGATGCAAAAATCCTCAATAAAATACTGGCAAACCGGATTCAGCAACACATCAAAAAGCTTATCCACCATGATCAAGTGGGCTTCATCCCTGGGATGCAAGGCTGGTTCAACATTCGCAAATCAATAAACATAATCCAGCATATAAACAGAACCAAAGACAAGAACCACATGATTATCTCAATAGATGCAGAAAAGGCTTTTGACAAAATTCAACAGCCCTTCATGCTAAAAACGCTCAATAAATTCGGTATTGATGGAACGTACCTCAAAATAATAAGAGCTATTTATGACAAACCCACAGCCAATATCATACTGAATGGGCAAAAACTGGAAAAATTCCCTTTGAAAACTGGCACAAGACAGGGATGCCCTCTCTCACCACTCCTATTCAACATAGTGTTGGAAGTTCTGGCTAGGGCAATTAGGCAAGACAAAGAAATCAAGGGTATTCAGTTAGGAAAAGAAGAAGTCAAATTGTCCCTCTTTGCAGATGACATGATTGTATATTTAGAAAACCCCATTGTCTCAGCCCAAAATCTCCTTAAGCTGATAAGAAACTTCAGCAAAGTCTCAGGATACAAAATTAATGTGCAAAAATCACAAGCATTCTTATACACCAGTAACAGACAAACACAGAGCCAAATCAGGAATGAACTTCCATTCACAATTGCTTCAAAGAGAATCAAATACCTAGGAATCCAACTGACAAGGGATGTAAAGGACCTCTTCAAGGAGAACTACAAACCACTGCTCAGTGAAATAAAAGAGGACACAAACAAATGGAAGAACATACCATGCTCATGGATAGGAAGAATCAATATCGTGAAAATGGCCATACTGCCCAAGGTAATTTATAGATTCAATGCCATCCCCATCAAGCTACCAATGAGTTTCTTCACAGAATTGGAAAAAACTGCTTTAAAGTTCATATGGAACCAAAAAAGAGCCCACATCTCCAAGACAATCCTAAGTCAAAAGAACAAAGCTGGAGGCATCACGCTACCTGACTTCAAACTATACTACAAGGCTACAGTAACCAAAACAGCATGGTACTGGTACCAAAACAGAGATATAGACCAATGGAACAGAACAGAGTCCTCAGAAATAATACCACACATCTACAGCCATCTGATCTTTGACAAACCTGAGAGAAACAAGAAATGGGGAAAGGATTCCCTATTTAATAAATGGTGCTGGGAAAATTGGCTAGCCATAAGTAGAAAGCTGAAACTGGATCCTTTCCTTACTCCTTATACGAAAATTAATTCAAGATGGATTAGAGACTTAAATGTTAGACCTAATACCATAAAAATCCTAGAGGAAAACCTAGGTAGTATCATTCAGGACATAGGCATGGGCAAAGACTTCATGTCTAAAACACCAAAAGCGACGGCAGCAAAAGCCAAAATTGACAAATGGGATCTCATTAAACTAAAGAGCTTCTGCACAGCAAAAGAAACTACCATCAGAGTGAACAGGCAACCTACAGAATGGGAGAAAATTTTTGCAATCTACTCATCTGACAAAGGGCTAATATCCAGAACCTACAAAGAACTCAAACAAATTTACAAGAAAAAAACAAACAACCCCATCCAAAAGTGGGCAAAGGATATGAACAGACATTTCTCAAAAGAAGACATTCATACAGCCAACAGACACATGAAAAAATGCTCATCATCACTGGCCATCAGAGAAATGCAAATCAAAACCACAATGAGATACCATCTCACACCAGTTAGAATGGCGATCATTAAAAAGTCAGGAAACAACAGGTGCTGGAGAGGATGTGGAGAAATAGGAACACTTTTACACTGTTGGTGGGATTGTAAACTAGTTCAACCATTATGGAAAACAGTATGGCGATTCCTCAAGGATCTAGAACTAGATGTACCATATGACCCAGCCATCCCATTACTGGGTATATACCCAAAGGATTATAAATTATGCTGCTATAAAGACACATGCACACATATGTTTATTGCGGCACTATTCACAATAGCAAAGACTTGGAATCAACCCAAATGTCCATCAGTGACAGACTGGATTAAGAAAATGTGGCACATATACACCACGGAATACTATGCAGCCATAAAAAAGGATGAGTTTGTGTCCTTTGTAGGGACATGGATGCAGCTGGAAACCATCATTCTTAGCAAACTATCACAAGAACAGAAAACCAAACACCGCATGTTCTCACTCATAGGTGGGAACTGAACAATGAGATCACTTGGACTCGGGAAGGGGAACATCACACACCAGGGCCTATCATGGGGAGGGGGGAGGGGGGAGGGATTGCATTGGGAGTTATACCTGATGTAAATGACGAGTTGATGGGTGCTGACGAGTTGATGGGTGCAGCACACCAACAAGGCACAAGTATACATATGTAACAAACCTGCACGTTATGCACATGTACCCTAGAACTTAAAGTATAATAATAATAAATTAAAAAAAAAAAAAATTCAAACAAGAATTCCTTTTTAAGATAATTTAATAGTGAGTTATTGAATATATTATTGTATTCAGTACTATGTCAGTTTTGACTATGCTTAACAGGGTACCTAATAAAATCACTAAATCATGTTATAACCATGATTATGACAGAGTACCTAACATAATCACTAAATGACACATGACACCATATCTAACATAATCACTAAATTATGTTATTTTGTTTGAGTCATTATTATATATAATCTAATCCTTTACAAAAAGTCCAACCATCCAAAGTAATATACAAATACTTTAAATTGTTTCTCCAATAGGAGAAAAAGAATGTACTGAGTTATTACCTTCCCTCAAACATACCACAAAATAATCAGAGCTATCTATGACAAACCCACAGCCAACATCAAATTGAATGGGCCGAAGCTGGAAGCATTCCCCTTGAAAACTGGCACAAGACAAGGATGCCCTCTGTCACCACTCCTATTCAACACACTACTGGAAGTCCTGGCTGGAACAATCAGGCAAAAGAAAGAAATAAAAGAGCATCCAATTAGGAAAAGAGGAAGTCAAACAATCCCTGTTTACAGACTATACCATCCTATACCTACAAAATCCCATAGTCTGAGTCCAAAACCTCCTTAAGCCAATAAACAACTTCAACAAATTATCAGGATACAAAATCAATGTACAAAAATCACTAGCATTCCTATACACCAACAGCAGTCAAACCAAGAGCTTAATGAGGAATGTAATCCCATTCACAATTGCAACAAAAAGAGTAAAATACCTAGGATTACAGCTAACCAGAGAGGTGAATGATCTTTGAAATGAGAATTTCAAAACACTGCTGAAAGAAATCAGAGATGACACAAACAAAAGGAAAAACATTCAAGGCTCATGGATAGGAAAAATTAATATCATTAAAATGGCCATACTGTCCAAAGCAATTTATAGATTCATTGCTATTCCTATTAAACTACCAATGACATTCTTCATAAAACTAAGAAAAAATTATTTTAAAATTCATATGGAACCAACAATGAGCCTGAATAGCCAAGGCAATCCTAAGCAAAAAGAACAAAACTGAAGGCATCACACTACCTGACATTAAACTGTACTACAGGAATACAATAACCAAAACAACATGGTACTGGCACAAAAACTGACACATAGACCAATGGAACAGAATAGAGAGCCCAGAAGTAAGGCCACACACCTACAGCTATCGGACGTTTGACAAAGCTGGCAAAAACAAGCAACAGGGAAAGGACTACCTATTCAATAAATGGTGCTGGCATAACTGGATAGCCATATGCAGAAAATTGAAGCTAGACCCCTTCCTTACACCATATACAAAAATCAACTCAAGATGTATTAAAGACTTAAATACAAAATCCCAAACTGTAAAAATCCTGGAAGATAAACTAGGCAATACCATTCTGGACATAGGAATGGGCAAAGATTTCATGATGAAGACACCAAATGCAACTGCAACAAAAGCAAAAATTGACAAATGGGATTTAGTTAAACTTAAGAGCTTCTATACAGTGAAAGAAACTATCAACAGAGTAAATAGACAACTTACAGAATGGGAGAAAATTTTTGTAAACTATGCATCAGTAAAAAGTCTAATATCCAGAATCTACAAGGAACTTAAACAAATTTACAAGAAAAAACCAAACAACCCATTAAAAACTGAGCAAAGGACATGAACAGACACTTTTCAAAAGAAGACTTAAATGTGGCCAACAAGCATATGAAAAAAGGCTTAATATCACTGATCATTAGAGAAATGGAAATCATCACACCTGTAATCCCAGCCGTTTGGGAGGCTGAGGTGGGTGGATCACCAGAGGTCAGGAGTTCGAGACCAGCCTGACCAACATGGTGAAACCTCGTCTCTACTAAACATACAAAAAATTAGCTGGGTGTGGCGGCGCATGCCCATAATTCCAGCTACTCGGGAGGCTGAGGCAGGAGAATTGCTTGAACCCAGGAGGTGGAGGTTGCACTGAGCCAAGATTGTGCCATTGCACTCCAGCCTGGGCAACAAAAGTGAAACTCCATCTCAAAAAAGAAAAAAGAAAAAAAAAAGAGAAACGCAAATCAAAATCACAATGAGATACCATCTCATATCAGTCGGAATGGCTATTATTAAAAAGTCAAAAAATGACAGTTGCTGACAAGGCTGTGGAAAAAAAGGAATGTTTATACACTATTGGTGGCAATTCCTCAAAGAGCTAAAAACAGAAATATCATTTGACTCAGCAATCCCATTACTGGGTATATACCCAAAAGAAAATGGATCATTCTGTCATAAAGACACACGCACGTGTATGTTCACTGCAGCACTACTCACAATAGCAAAGACATGGAATCAACCCAAATGCCCCTCAATAACAGATTGGATAAAGAAAATAAGTTACATATGCAGGATGGAATACTATGCAGCCATAAAAAAAATAATGAGATCATGTTCTATGCAGGAACATGGATAGAGTGGGAGGCTTAGCAAACTAACACAGGAACAGAAATCCAAATACCACGTTCTCACTTGTAAGTGGGAGCTAAAGTATGAGAACACATGGACACATAGAGGGGAACAACAGACACTGGGGCCTACTTGAGGATGGAAGGCAGGAGGAAGGAGAGTATCAGGAAAAATAACTAATGGGTGCTAGACTTAATACCAATGTAACAAACCTGCACATGTACCCTTGAAATTAAAATAAAAGTTTAAAAGAAGAGTTATCACCTTCTTTCAACTAGTTCATTTTAGGAATGTGTAAAATACTGAGCCAGAACTTCGTGGTGCAGTCAATATCCTCGGAAGAGAGTTGTTTTCTCCCAAATGACAGAAAGAACTTTATTAGCACCAGAGTTTAGGCTTGTGATAAGTGGTTGAGTCTAAACATTTGTAACAATGAAACATATCTCTGGTTTTCATCTTGAAAACTGAAAACAAAAGGAATATTTCTTGGCCTAGTACCTGCGGTATTTGACGTTTCACTCTTGCTTCCAATTCTTTAGTTATAGCCCACAGAGAGAAAATGGTAAACAAATCATTAAGCTATCTGGTTCATCATAAAATACATCCATTTGATCATTCAGCACACATTAATTAAGTACCTATTACATCCAGGAACTAGACCGATACAAAGATGAATAAGATAAGATCTTGTAAGAGAGACAGACATGGAAACAACTGCCCTACAGCACACACAATGTGAGCATTGTAGAACAAAATGGAACGGAAATGTGGGACGGTATTCTAGGCAGCAAGACACGTATGCCAAAGACATGGATTGAGATAACCAAACGAATTTGGGGAACTGTGAGCAACTTGTCTAGGTAGACATGTGGAGCTAGGGAAGATGGTTAGGAAAAGTAATTGGAAGTATAGATTAAGGCTGAATCATGTATAACTTTTATTAATTCATGAACGAGTATTACTGGGCACTTACTATATGCTAAAAATCATGCTAGATAATGCAGTCACGGCAGTGAACATAACAGACAAGATCCCTGCCCTAGATTCTGGTATATGCAAGGCTGAGACCTTAGTCTAAAGGCAACAGAGGTAAGCAGGGGAAATAGCACAAGCAGATTTAGAAAGGTAACTCTTTTAAGAATATAAAGAATAACTGAAACAGGAAAAAGTAGACATAGTAAGATGAGTTGGAAGACTACTACAATAGACCATATGAGTCCTGTTTCTAATCTCTTCCATGAAATATTATGGTCTTCTCATACATGAGTCTTCATCAGGAATTTGTAGAAGACTTTAATTCAAAATATCATTTCACTTGACTGAGTTCTCACAAAATGTTAGTCCTCAAACCTTAACAAATGTCTACACCAACAATATATTTTTGTTGGATCTACATCATGTTGCACCACTAGCAACTCTTAGTCATCCTGACTCATTTCCTGAACTTTCAGTTGCTTCAAAGGAACTTCATTTTGTCTAAGAGTTGAGACAGACAGAAGCCACCTATAAGGGCCCAGTGAATTCTCAATATCAGGAGACCTTCCAAAGTAGTAGCTGAGTCAAGACTCCTACCCTTACCAAGATAATTAGAACCTCCAGGATTTATGATCTTCCAAACTCTACTATCCATTTTGTATGTATCACGGAGTCCCCAAAACTGCCCAAAGTCCTGGAATTTGTATGAAAGGGCAGAATTTGTATGAAAGGGCCTAAGAAATTCATTCTTTTTCATATGGAACTTTACACATTTACATCCATTATTTATTTTTTTCCCTGTAACAATCAAAGGAATAAGGCAAATTTGACATAATCAGACCCATTTTAAACATAGAGAAACTAAAACCAAGAGAGATGAAAACTTTGACTCAAAGATGCATTCTGGTAAGAAGCAGAGTAAGAACTAGAATCCAGAGTTTTTGACTCCTAGACCATGTTTTTTGCTCTACCACCATGCCATCTCCTCAGCCGTCAATCATTGTCTCTCTCCTACTGTGCCTGCACAGCTGCATAACAATTCCTTGCTTTCATAAAGGTTAATGAACAACCCCCTCTATGTTAATCTACCTTCCTGAGGCAATTTCTCTTGTTTTGTAATGCTCAGGCAAAGCCATCCATGTCTACCACAAATAAAATCTCTTCTTTCTCTTCCTGACTCCCTTCATCCTCCTCTCCAACCTCCTCAGGGTTCCAGAAACATTGACCTCTAGTCAACCCACACTGACCCTAGTAGGATTCAGGCTATTTTTAGATCAAGACTGACACACTCAGGCAGCAAAGAGAGCCAGTGAGACGCCAAACTCAGTATTCACCCTGGACATGAACAAAAATGGGAAGCAAGCTGGCCAGTTCAGTGTCCCTTCAGATTTATAATAAATTGTCTGAGAGGACTTGGTGAATTAGCAATGACTCCATGCCAGAAATTCTTTGCCTCAGCCAATCCTGGAACGTACTCTGTTAAACCTAGGCCACCTGAGGTTTTTCAAAAATATTACTTTCACATAAAGTTCACATAGCTCAGCCACTGCTGCCAAGAACAAGGCCTAGAGAACATACTGGCAAGCTTGGTGCTGGTCCCACTGGGTAGTCACGTGAGCTGAAAGGCAGCACATAAAAGACAGAAACTCTCCTAAGTAGGCGTCAGAAATCCTAGATTCCTTACCACTTCTGAGCCATGTGACATTGAGAGAGTCACTAGGAAGATCTATGACTACAGCTGTGGAGTGTACAGCCTTTGCTGTCAGCCACTTCTGGGACTGTCTCAGTCTCAGCCATAGAGAACCCTCTCCCCTAAAAGTCATATCCTTCTAGGGGCAGCCCACAGTCAAATGACTGATTAGGGTTAAAAGGATTGGAAATGTTGGCCCAATACAAGACGTCTCTGCCAGGCCTTTTTAGCTCCAGAGCTCCGCATGGAATCAGCTAAGACTGCTGGGCTGGGTCTACATCACAGCTAGACCCCTCTCCATGCCAACCCTGCTGCTTCTACCTGTCTTCCAAGGTTTGATCCTAAGGGTACTCCTTCATGCACGACCTGAAAAATTAACACCATCTCAGAGTATGCTTCCTGGTGAACCAAACATGCAGCACCAATAAATAAATGCCACTGACACTATTAGTGAACTCCAAAAAAAGACACCCCAAATAAGAATCTTCTATAAACAGAGTTCTTTTAATTAGGTTAAAAAATCTCCACAAACCATGCCAAGTCACACTATGTTGGAAGTTAGACAAGATCTCTGCTAAGCTCCTGAAGGACAAAACACAAATAGTAATAATAATAATACAGCCTTCTGCTTCCATTTCTTCACAGTTGAATTCCTAGATGCAATCGTGGAATCAGAGAAGAGTTTCTTCTTTCTCAGCAGTTTTACCTTTCTCTACAATCCTATTAGATGTCCTATACTCCCTCCAATGCCTAATGCCTTCCTGCTCACTAGCTCCCTCTTTCACATGAATAAGAAAAAATTATGCAAAGGTCTGTAACTGCCTCAGACATATCATTGAAATTACATTTGTTAGTGGATAAGTATTAAGTGGGTTCTGTGATGGCTACCCAGATCCCCACTTCAGGACTGAAAGGTTTATATTCCCCAGCAGCTGAAGTGCTGCTGGCAGATAGCCCTCAGATCTCCAAGAACTGCCCTCAGCTGAAGATAGCTGCATCACCCATGAACACAGCTCCATAAAATGAATGGTCAGTGCCCAAGACTAATGATCCCTTCATCCCAATTTAGGACAACTTTGAAAAGCCATCCCACCTTCTGAGCCCCTGTGAAGTTGGCTGAGGCTATGTGAAGACTGAATCATGGCCTAACTTCTCCTTCTGCCCAGTCCTTTTTCCTATCCTTCCACAAAAATTGTTAGCCCTGAAAGTACTCCCAAATAAGTCTCCTACATACTAATCTCTATTCCAGAGTCTGCCTCAGTTGGTAGCAGTGGTCTTCCAGAAAAGCAGATGCTAAGATGGAATATTGGGGTTCAAATATCGTCTGGCTGGCAATGAAAATCTCATCACTGGTGGTGGATTCCTGATAATTCTAGGTCCACCATACACCTCTCACCTACCCAACACATACTGGAAGAAGTCAAAAGAATATGTATGAAACTGGATTCTAAGAAATCTGTATCAAAGTGGACAATACACTTGTCACTTTCACTAGTGCTAAACTAGGATGATAAACCAATAGAAAGAAATGTACTAGGACTTTGAGAATTTGAGGAAAACAAATTCTAAGAAAAATATAATTAGATGGCAATTGCTGGGGACAATTGATGTTCTGGAGAAAAAAGGCAATGAAAAGCTGATGGTTATAAATCACCAATTAAAAGCTAAGTGTGGCCAGGTGCAGTAGATGACACCTGTAATCCCAATGCTTTGAAAGACCAAGGTGGGAGGATTGCTTGAGAACAGGAGTTTGCAACCAGCCTGGGAAACATAGTGAGACCCTATCTATACAAAATATTTAAAAATAAAACTTAGCTGGGCATGGTGGTGCATGCCCATAGTCCTGGCTACTCAGGAGACCAAGGCAGGAGGATCCCATTGAGGCTGCAGTGAGCTATGATTGCGCCACTGCACTACAGCCTGAGTGACAGACCGAGACTCTGTCTCCAAAAAAAAAAAAAAAAAGGTAAGTGTGCAGAGAGTTGACATTTGCAATGGGTATAAAATTTCAGTTATGCAAAACAAATAAGCTCTAGAGATCTGCAACACTGTGCCTGTAATTAACAATATTGTTTTGTATTGTACACTTAAAAATTTAACAGAGCAGATCTCACATTAATTGGTCTTACCACACAATTTTCTTAAACCAATGGGGGAAAAAATCCAAATGTGAAACAAAGAGGACTTACACTTCTCAATTTCAAAACTTACTACAAAGATAAAGTAATCAGGACAATGTAATACAAGATAGATATACAGATCAATGGGGTCCAGAAATAAACCCATACACTTCTAGCCATTGATTTTTGACCATGGTGTCAAGTCCATTCAATGGGGCAAAAATTGTGTCCTCAGCAAGTGGTGTTGGAACAACTGGATAGCCTCATGCAAAAGAATGAAGTAGATCCCCTATACCATAAACAAAAATTAACTCAAAATGGATCAAATACTTAAGTTTAAGAGCTAAAATGTTAAAACCCTTAAAAGAAAACATAGAGGTAAACATTCATAACCTTGGATTTGGAAATGGTTTCTTAAATATGGACCCAAAAGCATAACAAAAGAAAAATCGATAAATTAAACTTGATTAAAATTAAAAACTTTGTGCATCAAAGCACATTATCCAGAGCGCAAAAGGACAATTCACAGAATGAGAGAAAGTATTTGCAAATGAAATATCTGCCAAAGGTTTAATATCCAAAGAATGTCTACAACTCAACAAAAAGACAACCCAAATAAAATATGAGCAAACGACTTGAATAGACGTTTCTCTGAGGAAGATATATAAATAGACAATAAGCACATGTTATTCATCATTAGTCATCAGGGAAATGCAAATCAAAACTCTGATGTAATACTACTTCACATCCACTAGGATGACTATGGTCAGAAAACAGACTATAACAAGTGTTGGCCATTATGTAGAAAGGTTGGAACTCTCTCATATTACTGTTGGGAATACAAAGTCATGCAATCACTTTCTAGAAAAACTGCTAGAAAACATTCTAGCAGTTCCACAAAAAGTCAAACATTAAGTTACCATATGATCCAGCAGTTCTCCTATGTATATGCCCAAGAGACCTGAAAACACGTTCACCAAAACAAAAACAAAAAAAACTTGTACATCACTGTTCATAACATCATCCATAACAGCCAAAGAGTGGAAACAACCTAAATATCCATCAACTGATGAATAAAATGTGGTATGTCCATAAAGTAGAATACTATTCAATCATAAAAATAAGTAGTAATGAGAGGTGAAGCCAGCTGGACTTCCTGGGTCAAGTGGGGACTTGGAGAACTTTTCTGTCTAGCTGGAAGATTGTAAATGCACCAATCAGCACTCTGTGTCTAGCTAAAGGATTGTAAATGCACCAGTCAGCACTCTGTAAAAACGCACCAATAAGCGCTCTGTGTCTAGCTAGAGGATTGTAAATGGACCAATCAGCAGGACATGACGGGGACAAATAAGGGAATAAAAGCTGGCCACCCCAGCCAGCAGCGGCAACCCACTCGGGTCCCCTTCCACACTGTGGAAGCTTTGTTCTTTCACTCTTCACAATAAATCTTGCTGCTGCTCACTCTTTGGGCCCAAGTCACCTTTAAGAGCTGTAACACTCACCACAAAAGTCTGCGGCTTCATTCTTGAAGTCAGCAAGACCAAGAACCCACTGGAACGAACTAACTCTGGACACACTAACACATGCTTCATGGATGAAGCTTGAAATCATTATCCTGAGTGAAAGAAGCCAAACATAAAAGACCACATATTTTATGAATACATGTATATGGAATGTCTAGAATACACAAACACATAGAGACAAAACTAGATTAGTGGTTTCCAGAGACTGGGAGGAGGAGAAAATTACTGATTGCTAATGGGCTCAGGGTTTCTTTCTGGGTTAATGAAAATGTTTTGGAAATGGTTATGATGATTGTACAACTTTGTGAATATACTAAACCACAGAATTTCATACTATGAAGGGTGGGTTTATGACATATGAATTATACCTCAATTTTGTCAAATTTGTCGTTTAGTGGGAAAAATTAACTAAGTGTGAAAGCCAGTGTCTCCTTGGCAGCACATAAAGAAAATCTTTATGGGTACATGTGCAAGTTTGTTATATAGGTAAATTGCCTGTCAAGGAGGTTTGGTATACAAATTATTTGGTATACAGATTTCATCACCCAGGTAATAAGCATAGTACCTGACAGGTGGATTTTTTTTATCATCACCCTCCTCCCACTTTTCACCCTCAAGTAGGCCCAGGTGTCTGTTGTTCCCATCTCTGTGTCCATGTGTACTCAGTATTTAGCTCCCACTTATAAGTGAGAACATGTAGTATTTGGTTTTCTGTTCCTGCATGAGTTCACTTAGGATAATGGCCTCCAGTTCCCACTTATACTTGAGAACATGTGGTATTTCCTTTTCTGTTCCCACATTAGTTCACTTAGGATAATGGCCTCCAAAAAAAATCTATATTGCTGTAAAGGACATGATCTCATTTTTATGGCTGTACAGTATTCCATTGTGCATATATATATATACATGCCTGTGTAATATACCCCATTACTGGGTATATACCCTTTTAAGCTCTTTGAGAAAGGCGTAACTGCTTTCTACAACAACTGAACTACTAATAATTTACATTCCCACCAGCAGTGTATAAGCATTCCCTTTTCTCTACAACCTCACCAGCATCTGTTATTTTTTCACTTTTTAATAACAGCCATTCTCACTGGTATATAACAGTATCTCATTGTGGTTTTGATTTGCATTTTTCTAATGATTAGAGATGTTGAAGATTTTTTCATATGCTTGTTGACCACAGGTATGTCTTCTTTTGAAAAGTGTCTGTTCATGTCTTTGTCTACTTTTCAACGGGGTTGTTTTTTGCTTGCAAATTTGTTTAAGTTTCTTATAGATTCTAGATATAACCCCTTTGTTGAATATGTAGTTTCCAAATATTTTCTCCCATTCTGTAGGTTGCCTGTTTGTTCTGTTGATAGGTTTTGCTTGTTTATTTTTGTTTTGCAGAAGTTAGTTTATTACGTCCCACTTGTCAATTTTTGTTTTTGTTGTAATTATTTTTACCATCTTCATCTCTTCATCATGAAATCTTTGCCAGGGTCTGTGTCCAGAATGGTATTTCCTAGGTTTTCTTCTAGGATTTTTGGTTTTAGATTTTACATTTAAGTCTTCAATAAATCTCAAGTTGATTTTTGTATATGGTATATAAGAAAGGAGTCCAGTTTCAATCTTCTGCATATGGCTAGCCAGTTTCCCCAGTACCATTTATTGAATACAGAGTCCTTCTCCATTGCTTGTTTCTGTAGACTCTGTCAAACATCAGATGTTTGTAGATGTGTACCTCTATTTCTGGGCTTTCTGTTCTATTCCATTGTTCTATGTGTCTATTTTTGTACCAGTACCATGCTATTTTGATTACTGTAGCATTGTGTATCGTTTCAGGTTGAGTAGTGTGATGTCTCCAGCTTTGTTCTTTTTGCTCAGGATTGCTTTGGTTATTCAGGCTCTTTTTTGGTTCCATATTAATTTTAAAATAGTTTTTTTCTAATTCTGTGAAGAATGTCATTAGTAGTTTGATAGGAATAGCACTGAATCTTTAGATTGCTTTGAGCAGTGTGGCTATTTTGACAAGATTGATTCTTCCTATCTCTGAGCATGGAATATTTTTCCATTTGTATCATCTGATTTCTTTCAGCAGTGTTTTGTAATTCTCATTGCAGAGATCTTTCACTTCTCTGGTTAGCTGTATTCCTAGGTATTTTATTCTGTTTGTGGCTTTTGTGAATGGGGTTGCATTCTTGGCTTGGCTCTCAGCTTGGATGTTGTTGGTGTATGGGAATGCTACTGATTTTCAAACATTGATTTCGCATCCTGAAACTTGGCTGAAGTTTAACAGATCAAGGGACTTTTGGGCAGAGACTACGGGGTTTTCCAGGTATAGAATCAGATCATCTGTAAACAGAGAGAGTTTGATTTTTTCTCTTCCTATTTGGATGACTTTTCTTTCTTTCTCTGGCCTGATTACTCTGACTAGGACTTCCAATACTATGTTGAATAGGCATGGTGTCTTGTTCTGATTATTAAGGAGAGTGCTTCCAGCTTTTTTGTTCAGTATGATGTTGGCTGTGGGTTTGTGATGGATGGCTCTTATTTTGAGGTATACTCTTTCCATGCCTAGTTTTTTTTTTTTTTTTTTTTTTGAGAGTTTTTAACATGAAATGGTGTTGAATTTTATCAAAAGTCTTTTCTGCATCTACTGAGATGATGGTTTTTCATTTTTAGTTCTGTTTATGTGATGAATGACATTTATTGATTTACATGTTGAACAAATCTTGCAACAGAGGGATAAAGCCTACTTGACTTTACTGGATAAGCTTTTCTATATGCTTCTGGATTCAGTTTGCTAGTATTTTGTTGAGAATTTTTGCATTGATGTTCACCAAGGATATTTTCTTGAAGTTTTTTTTTTGTTTGGTTGGTTGGTTGGTTGGTTGGTTGTGTCTCTGCCAGGTTTTTGGATCAGAATGATGCTGGCTTCAAACAACGAGTTAGGAAGGAGTCCTCCTCAATTTTTTGAAATAGTTTCAATAGGAATGGCACCAGCTCTTCTTTATATGTCTAGTAGAATTCAGCTGTGAATATGGCTAGGCCTGGACTTTTTCTGGATGGTAGGCTTTTAATTACTGACTCAATTTTGGAACTCAGTATTAATTTGTTCAGAGATTCAGTTTCTTCCTGGTTCAATCATTGGAAGTTGTACTTTTCCAATAATTGATCCATTTCTTTGAGGTTTTGTAGTTTGTGTGCATAGAAGTGCTCATAATAGTCTCTGAGGGTTTTTTGTACTTCTGTGGGATCAATGGTAATGCCCCCTTTGTCATTTCTGATTGCATTTTGGCCGGGGAGATCTTTTTCTTTTTAGTCTAGCTAGCGTCTAAAATCATTGAATTTTTTTTTTTTTTTTAGTTTTAGTGTCCGTATTTCCTTCAGTTCAATTCTGATGTTGGTTATTTCCTGTTTTCTGCTAGCTTTGAGGTTGGTTTGCTCTTTTCTAATTCCTCCAGGTGTGATGTTAGGTTGTTTATACAAAATCTTTCTAACTTTTTGACGTGAGTGCTTATGTGTTATAAACTTTCAACAGTGCTTTAGCTGAGTCCCATAAATTCTGGTATGTTGTATCTTGCTTTCATTATTTTCAAAGAATTTATTTCTGCCTTAATTTCATTGTTTATCTAAAACTTATTCAGGAATAAGTTGTTTAATTTCCATGTAATTGTAAGGTTTTCATAGATCTTCTTAGTACTAATTTTTATTTTCATTGCGCTATGGTCTGAGAGTGTGGTTGATATAATTTCTATTTGCTAAGGCTTGTTTTATGTCTGATTGGGTGGTCAATTGTAGAGTAAGTAGCATGTACAGATAGATGACAACACAAAATTGGTTCTTGCTTCCTTATCAAACTTTCCTCTCCATGTCTTTTAATTGGGGAATTTAGCCATTTACATTCAAGGTTAATATTGATATGTGCAGATTTGATGCTGTCATCTTGTTGTCAACTGGTTATAATACAGACTTGATTGTGTGTTTTGTTGTTGTTGTTTGGTTTTGTTTATTTTAGTGCTCATGTTCTAAAGTGTGTTTTCATGGTGGCCAGTAATGGTCTTTTTGTTATTTAGTACTCCCTTAAGGGCCTCTTGCAAAATAGGTCTGGTGGCAACAAATTTTCTTAGAATTTGCTTGTCTGAAAAGAATCTTATTTCTCTTTTGCTTATGAAGCTTAGTTTGGCTGGATATGAAATTCTTGGTTGGAATCTCTTAGGAATGACCAATCTCTTCTGGCTTGTAGGGTTTCTGTTGAAAGGTTCACTGTTAGCCTGATGGGTTTCCCTCTTTAAGTGACCTGCTGCTTTTCTCTAGCTGCCTTTAACATTTTTTTATCTTTCATTTAGGTCTTGGAGAATCTGATTATGTGTCTTGGGGATGGTCACCTTGTATATATCTTGCAGGGGTTCTCTGCATTTCCTGAATTTAAATGTTGGTCTCTCTAGCAAGATAGGGGAAATTTTCAGAGATAATATCATCAAATATATTTTCCAAGTTAATTTCTCTCTCTTCTTATCTTTCAGGGACACTAAGGGGTCATGGATTTGATCTCTTTACATAATCCCGTATTTCTCTGAAGTTTTGTTTATTCTTCTTTTTGCTTTTTTATCTTTGAGTTATTTCAGAGTAGTCTTCAAGTTCTGAGATTCTTTCCTCACTCAGTAGATTCTGCTTTTAATACTTGCAATTGTATTATGAAATTCTTAAAGTGAGTTTATCAGCTTTATCAGATCAGTTTCTTTCTTAAAATGACCATTTCATCTTTCAGCTTCTGTATCATTTTATGGTATTTCTTAGATTCCTTGGATTTTCAACTCAATGATCTTTTATCTTTTCCATATTCTGAATTCAATTTCAGTCATTTTAGTCATTTCAGCCTGGTTAAGAACAATTGATGAGGAGCTAGTGCGGTTGTTTGAAGGTAAGAAGACACTCTGGCTTCTTGAGTTGCCAGAGTTCTTGAGTTCTCATATTTATGGGCTGGTGTTCCTTCAATATTTGAAGTTATTGTCCTTTGGATGGGGTTTTTGGGGGGTTTTTTGCTTTTATTTTATATCCTTGGCTATTTGATTATGGTATAAGGTGGGTTCATTAGGGTGCCTTCATTTCTGGAAGATTTTAGGAGGCCAAGGCTCAGCTCACCATTCCTGTGCTGTGTGCTCTATCCCTAGGAGGCTGATATTGGGCCCCCAGCTTTGTTCTCCAGCCCCTCAAGGTTAGGAACCTGCTGCACCAAGGGGCAGGGGATGAAGCGTTCATGGCCCCCTGGCCACAAAACTCCAATGAAGGGTGCTGGATAAAGAGCTTCATCAGGATAGTGGCAGCAGGATTTGTGCTCACTTGTACCTGCTAGCAACCACAGCAGTGCAGTGGGGTGCATCCACATTGGCTGGGGCAGGTTACCAGCAGGAGTGGGGCTGTGGCATTCCTATGGGCATTCACGCTGGCAGCAGCAGCATGTGGTGGGAGCAGCACGCTGATGGGGTTCCCAGCATTTATATTCACCCTTGCACCATCAACAGTTGTGGCAGGGGCAGGGTGCTGGTGGGGGCAGAGCTGCTGACATCCATGTACACGTTTGCACCAGTGGCAGTGGTGGTGCGAGGGGGTGCAGGGTTGCCAGCATCAGTGCACACGTTTGCACCTGTGGCAGCAGCATAACCAGGTGCCTGCACATCAGTGGGTGGAGTGGCTGGTATGATGTACCACCACCAGCAGCAGTGATGTGATGGGGTGTGCACATACACCAGCCAGGGAGGGGAGGCAAGGTCTGCCCATGCACCAGCAAAGCAGTAAGTGGTAGCCATGGGCAACTGCATGTTGGCAAAGCAGCAAGGGGAAGCTGCAGTCGGGGGAGGGTGTGTCGGCAGGTGCCACAATGTCAGCAGGTGCCACAATGCTGGAGCTCTCTAATGGTCAGGAAGGTCTGCTGGCAAAGGAGCTATGAGAAGAGACCCAAAGAAGAACCCCAGTCAGGCATCTGAGGCCACGCTGCAAGCAGGCATGGGCAGGTTGGGGCCCCAGGAGAGGTCATCAGACAGTGAGGTGCTCAGATTGGACTGGCCCCATCTCATGAGCCAGGCTACCCTACTCTGTCCAGGTCTGACAGTCATCCTAGGCTAAAGTGTCCTGGAGGAGCATGGTGAGCATTGGATGATGGGCATCCCTGGTCTCACTCTATTGCAGACATTCCCACTTTGCCCCATGAGTGGCAACCGTCTGGGCTTCTTACTGGCTATGGTCCTGCCCCTACCACCTCTCTAAGCAGCTCTCTCTGCCAGCTCAAGTGTCCACAGGAGTCACGGGATCTCCTGCTGCCAGGATTCTGGAGGTCCATGGCAAGAGTGGGTTGCTCCTCGCCTGTTCAACTCATTCCTTCACCAGGAGTTGTGGGGGTCAGGAACAAGTTCCAGCGCTCAGTAGCCTTGTGCAGAATTCCCAGCTCCTCCTCCTCCGGCCCAGCATCTGCATCTTCCCTCCATCTCTTCTCAATGCCTTCCCTCTGAGGACCTGCTCAGAGTGTGCTAGTCTTCCTGAGATGTCCCATCACTTAATGGGAGAGCTTCCCCCTGGCTGTCTCTAGTCAGCCATCTTGGTTCCTTTACTAAAGAGAATTTTATCTCCTGAACCTGGAGGGCAGAGAAAGCTAAGAAACAGGCCCAGTACTCAGCAAAATTCCAAAGAAAGTGAAATTCTCAACCTAGGTAAATCTGCTATGTCAAGGTCAAGACCATGAATAGCAAAAAAAAATGAGCATCTAAGATACAGAATTGGAGTCATCAGGGTTGATGTATTACAAATCTGAAATCTCCAGATTCCTCTGAGTTTTCCAAGACTAGAGAGGCATACACTCTTCCCTCTTAAGGATAAATACTTCTGCCTTGCTCAAAGACAACGTGGAGGCCTCCCTTGTGCAAGAAAACACATGTTCCTACTCCAAGATGTCTCTCCACTTTCCCCGGCTATAAAGTCAACAACTAGGATTAAGTCACAACATTTCTCATCCAGGGAAAAGCCAGACTTGCTAAAGGAGAAAAGAGACTATATCCCAAAGGAACTGTGGAACCTAGCCTACATGTATTGTCAGTAGCAAGGAGAATAAATACAAAAATCCATGGGGGTGGGGCCAGAACATATGGAAGAGATCATCAACATTGGTATGCTTTGCTTAGGATATAGAAGTTAATATTCTGGCAGTGCTCTTGGACATGGTACTACTATGCTGCAAGTATGGTTCTCAGAAGTTTATAGAAAGTGATGACCCACACTCAGTAAAGTAGATTTGTCAGAACTCCCATGTCAGATAGCAGAAGGGGCATGTGGCTCTGAGAAGTGAGGATGCAAGAGGAGATGAAGTCAGAAAACCCACCAAGTAACTATTATCTGTGGAAAGACCCAAGCATTACTCCATTTACCAAAGAAATAAAATATGTACTGGTAAGAGGGACACCAGGGTCACTGAGAAGCACAGTGGTGGCACTCATCCATAGGCCATGGCTGATGGTACAGGAAGATGTTACAAAACTGGGTTCATTGCTAGTAATGGGAATGATATAATCTCAAAATAATAAAGGCCAGGTGGCACCGCTTATTCACCAGAGGTGAATTAGGTAATTTTAATTATTAGTGACAAGCTAGGTGGACACAGAGTTATGGAGATGGTTCATAAAACATGCATCCCTTGAAGCAAAGTAGATAGGGTGCCAAAAAGATCATTGTTCAATCTGTACAAGCAAAAAATATAAACAACTAAGATGAAGGATCAGGACACTGAGGGCAGCCAACTGAATAAAAAGGCACAATCCCTTGTCCTGTTTTCAGACTCACTATATTCACTGGAGTAGAGGCTGGGTTTCCAAGAGGAAGAACCCTGCAACACGACAATTGTAAATGGCAACAATTCTCCTAGCCTTTCTGCAAAGGAGCTTCCACCATTTATCTGGGCAATCATATGTTGAGGAAAAGGAAATACTGGAACATTTTGAGGACTGTAGGATAGAGTCTGAGACAACATCTGTACCCAGGGAATCACAATACTTTAATCGGTTAGAGGATGGTATCTGAGGCCAGGTAATAAATACAATGTTGGCCCGTTCCAGTTTATACAGGTCCAGTGGGTTCACGGATCTGCACAATGGTCATTTCCCTGGTCCTCAAATATATTAAAATACAGTTGGTAGTTTGCAGAAGCCCAATGTTTGTTCCTTGGCCTATGGAGCAAGCACTATTGTAGTGAAAAGGAAGGCCAAGTGAAAGTCTCTGAAACTGCCTTGCCCACTCTCTGGCCAAGATGGCCAGTTAAAATAGTATCATGTCCCTAACAGAATGATAGAGGTTACTGCATTTTTAAAGACCTGCAGGGCTAACGCTCCCCATCCTATAGCTTCATTTAATTTACCAGTGTAGTTTGTACAAATCCTAGAGCGATCCTGAAGGCTGTCTTTGAAGATGCTGTGTCAGATGTGATATCTGACTTTGATGTGATGAATTTATTCTTTTCCATACTTACCTGAAAGGAGAATCAGAAGTTTTACTTCACTGAGAATGGACAACAGTATACATTTGCCACCTTGTCCCAGAGTTAGATGGAAATGGTCCATCCAGGATTAGGAGAAAGCAGGGCTGGTGGAATGTTACTTGTGCCCCAGATGCTCCTTATCATCTGCTACTGTTTACTGGAGTTTCAGCTTACCCAGTGGATGACGATTGATGAAGGAATCAAACTTGAGCTTGGTTCACAGATAGCCAGCTCACTCTGTGACAGACAGTAAAAAATAGACTGCAGCTGCATAACAGGGTGATCTTAAAAGACAGCAGTGAAAGGAAATCCTAATAGACAAAGCTGCAGTCAGTGTGCCTGGTCATATACTTTGTGTGAAAAAGAGAAGTGGGCAGCAGCATATGGCTTGGCCAGTTAGTAAACAGTTACCAGTTGGTAAACAGCTGATTGCAGAAAATTTGAAGGATCAGAAAATCTTTAGAGAGGAAAAGGCATTTGGATATACTTACAGGAATGGGCATTAAGCGTAAATATATTTGCATTATTAATGCCCTCCAAAGAGCATTCAACACAGGAAAGACAATTCAACAACCAAATAGAATCAGTCAACCAGATGGTATCAGCCAGAGTCTGTCACTGGCCCGCCCAGGATTGAATTATGGGTGTATAAATGTAGTAGCAATAGTAGAAGGAGACTATGAAGGCTCCAACAGGATGCCTCCCACTCGCCAAGGGTAACCTACGTTCTGCCACTGCAGAATGTGCAACCCTCCACCAATACTAAACTCCATTTCTCAAAGAAACCAACCAGACATCTGATAGCAAATAGAAACAATGAACCCTTTCCACTTTGAAGAGGACGGTGATTAATTTTGACTACAATAGCCACATAATATGAGTATGAGTTTGACTTCTGTGCCTACAGGGCAAGAGCTAATATCATCATATGAGGGTTTTCAGTGTATATGATCTGCCAACACGTAACTCACAGTAGACTCAGAGACCCACTTCAGAGCAAAAGTGTGGCAGTGGAATTCCCTATACCACTACCAACCATACCATCCAGAAGCTGTTGGCCTAACAGAGCAACCAAGAGGCTGTTAATGTCACAGCTGAGCTTCCGGTTCAGAGACAATACCTTGCAAGGATAGGGCACCATCTGTGAGGACTCCATGTACTCCAAATCAGTGACCCTTATATGGTACTCTGTCTCCTAAAGACAGGGAGGAACTCAGTGATCTGGGAACCAAGGGGTTGAAGTAGGAGTTGTTCCACTTACCTTTAATCCTAATCCCAGTGCCCCATCTGTGGAACTTGTACTTCCCATCCTTGCAATGCTGGTTTCTGTAGGTTTAGAGGTTCCTGGATCCCAAAGGAGACCCAATTTTTTTTTTTTTTTTTTTTTTTTTTTTTTTTTTTTTTTTGAGATGGAGTTTTGCTCTGCTACCTGGGCTAGAGTGCAATGGCACGATCTCAGCTCACTGCAACCTCCTTCTCCCAGGTTCAAGCGATTCTCCTGCTGCAACCTCCTGAGTAGCTGGGATCACAGGCGCCTGCCACCATGCCCAGCTAATTTTTGTAGTTTTCAGTAGAGATGGGGTTTCACCATGTTGGCCAGGCTGGTCTAGAACTCCTGACCTCAGGTGATCCACCCACCTTGGCCTCCCAAAGTGCTGGGATTACAGGCATGAGCCACTGCACCTGGCCAAGACCCAGTAATTTTTAATCTATGGTTGATAATCAGGCACTTTGGAATCTTCATGCCAAGGAAGCAGTATACAAGAAGAACAAACATTGTCCTGTCAAGAATAATTGACTCTGATTATCAGAAAGAGGGTGGGAAGGAATATAATATTTGGCATCCAGCTAATCCATCTGGGCATCTCTGAATGTGTGCTTTGTCCAAATTTGAAGGTAAATTGGTGAGTCCAGCAGCTATTGCTTGAAAGGGGCATCGTAACCAGGAGCTCAGATATCTCAGAGATGAGGACCTAAGTATCCCAAAAGATAAGCCACTAAAACCAAAAGAGATGCAAGCTGAGGACAAGGGGAACCTATCATGGATAACAGAGAAAGGAGTTGATTAAAATCCATTGCCACTCAAACCCAGCTCAGTGAAAGAGACAGCAGTTCCATCCCACTAACTTTCCTCTTGTAAGCTTCTCCCATGGAAAGGAGCCCAGCACAGTCATAGAGGACCTGCTCCCAGAAGTTATATGAAAATAAAACTGGTTTTGAGTGGCAGAAGGGGTGGTCCAAAGTGTATGCTGTGATATGGAACCCAGTCCCTCCGGTGCTCAGATTTATTTTCCCTGATGCAGAAGTGTTGCCAGCTAGCAGCCCTCAACTAAGAAGAGGTTCCTTGCCAAGTCACACTTCCTTACTAGGGGCTGCCTGCATCAATGATAGATCAACATGGCTTTTAACAGCCTGGCCCACTCACGTCAACACAAGAATCTGCAGGACACCCACCCCAACCATTGGCCTGTGTTGAGAATGCATCATAACCTAATCAACTCTTTTTTGCACAATCCTGCTTCCTTCTCTTCCACCACAGGTGTTAATCCTGAGAGTACTCTCCAGTCAACTTCCTGCTTACGAATTTCTATTTCAGAGTTTTGCTCTCTGGGAGACCCGGCCTAAAATATATATAATTATACCATAATAGAAACAAATTTCAGATGACACTGCATTTCAGCTCATCACTTAATTCTGCTAAGTTGTGTTTTAATCATCCCTGATTAACTTATCATCAGACACTCCCAAAGAAAATTAGAGAATGTTTCCTACATTTTTTAAGTATCTAAAAGCCTACTCATGCTATCTTTAATCTCAATAAATGACTTCACTTCACAGAAATCAAGGCTAAATATTATTTCCCTTAACCTTCCTCCTCCCACTCCTAAATTTCTTTGTATGCTCACACATACTTTTCTCCTTTCTTCCTTTCTTAGAAAATAGTGTCTCTTTCCATTAAGATTAATTCATACTACTTAGTACTTTACCCTGTGGTTTCCTGACTTCTCCAAAACAATATTTTATCAAAGTCTTTAATCTCTCCATCTGAAAGCTTCCTTCCTTTTACTTTATAAATATCGAAGACTTTATTTCATTAAAATCTTTAATCTCTCCATTAAAAAAAGTTTCTTTCCTTTTAATCTATAAATACCATTGCCTGTTTCAAAAACAAAAAAACAAAAACAAAACCTTGAGGTCTATTTTTGTCCTTAACGTGCATCTGTTGCTCTCCTACTCTTTACCACTAAACAAGGTGAAGTCTATAATGACTGTATTTCATTTTCAGGCTATATCTCAATAAACTACAATCCGGATTCTATCCAGAGCTCTCTATTAAGACACCTCTCTGAAAAGTCACCAATAACGTCCTAATAGCCAACTTCAATGGCTTTTCCTTCGTCCTTCTCTTTCTCAACTGCTCTATGGTATTACATCATTTGGCCTTGTCTTATTCTTAAAACACTTTCCTCACTACATTTTCCAATAAGCTATACTGCCCAGGTTCTCTCTCACCACAAGCTCTTTCACCACATTTTCTCAGTTTCTACCTACCCATTGCAGGCACTCCCAAAGTTCTGTTCTCCAGTGCTTTCTCTTCCAACTACAACCTTCCTCTCATTTAGTGATTCCATTTTTTCCCATTTTGAGCTACAAAAATTATGATTCTTAAATGAAATCACCAATTTGACATTTTTCTTTAGTTCTAAACCATACCTTACCATGAAGTAATACATTAATTATTGATTTCAAAATAAGTACATTTAATTATGCTGTGAGTGTTTCTACTCCCGGGAACTAAACAATTATGCTAAATGTGTGCTGAATATTCTCAATACCTTTTCTGGAATTATTGAGATAATATAGATTTTTATTAACATGTTGTACTATAATGTTAGATTCCCTGATTATGTTCCTGAAATAAATCCTGTTTAAAGATGTCGTTTGTTTTAATAGATTGGCTGTCACTATGTTGATCAGGCTGAATTCAAATTCCTGGGCTCAAGTGATCCTCTCACCTCAGCCTCCTGAGCAGTTGGGACTATAGGTATACTACCGCACCCAGCCTGATGTTGTATTTATTTTTTAACATATTGCTTGACAGAATTTTGTTCAAGATTTCAAAGTCAATATGCACAAAGGAAATTGACCCAGAAATTTTATTGGAACATCTTCACTGGGTTTTGTGTTAGGATATTCTTTTCCTATGCTCTGGAAAATTTTATAGAACATGAAGAGTATCTGTTTCATAACAATTTTCTAGTACTCACTCAAAATCTTCTGAATCTAGAATTCATTTTTTAAGATAGTTCTTTAAAATATTACATTTCTTCCATGGTTTCTCATCTATTTAGATTTTTTATTTCTTCCATACCAGGTTTATCTAGATAAAATACAAAAACAACTTTTTTAAAAATTTGAAGCATGCGTTTTTAAAATTTTTTTTATTTTGATAGGTTTTTGGGGAACAGGTGGTATTTGATTACATGAATAAGTTCTTTAGTGGTGATTTTGGAGATTTTGGTTCACCCATCATCCAAGCTGTGTACACTATATACCCAATGTGTAGTCTTTTATCCCTCACCACCCCTAATTCTTTCTCCCAAGTCCCCAAAGTCCAATGTATCATTCTTACGCCTTTGCATCCTCATAGCTTAGCTCCCGCCTATGAGTGAGAAAATACAATGTTTGGTTTTCCATTCCTGAGTTACTTCACTCAGAATGAGTCTCCAATTCCATCCAGGTTGTTGTGAATGTCATTGTTTCATTCCTTTTTATGGTTGAGTAGTATCTATCTATCTATCTATCTCACATTTTCTTTACTCATTGATTGATGGGCATTTGGGCAGGTTCCATATTTTTGCAATCACAAATTGTGCTGCTATAAACATGCAGGTGCAAGTATCTTGTTCATCTAATGACTTATTTTCCTCTGGGTAGATATCTAGTAGTGGGATTGCTGGATCAAATGGTAGTTCTACTTTTAGTTCTTTAAGAAATGTCCATACTGTTTTCCATAGTGGTTGTACTAGTTTACATTCCCACCAGTAGTGTAGAAGTGTTCCCTTTTGACCACATCCACACCAACATCTATTATTTTTTTATTACAGCCATTCATGCAGGAGTGACATGGCATCACATTGTCGTTTTGATTTGCATCTCCTCGATCATTAGTGATGTTCAGCATTTTTCCATATGCTCGTTGACCATTTGTACATCATCTTTTGAGAATTACCTATTCATGTCCGTAGCCCACTTTTTGATGGGATTGTCTTTTATTCCTTGCTGATTTCCGTTTTTTGTAGCTTATGAATATTAGTCCTTTGTTGGATGTAGAGATTGTGAAGATTTTCTCCCACTCTGTGGGTTGTCTGTTAACTCTGCTGATTGTTTCTTTTGCTGTGCAGAAGATTTTTAGTTTACTTAAATCCCATCTATTTATCTTTGTTTTTGTTGCATTTGCTTTTGGGTTATTGGTTATGAAGTCTTTGCCTAAGCCAATGTAGAATCTTTATGGTTTCAGCAAAAACAACTTTTAAAACATATGAGTAAGGTGGCAGAACAAAAATAGATTCTAAGAGACCAAAATTTGAAAGTGGGAATTTGAAATTCAAAAAAATGAAATTAGGAATCCAGCTGGATTGATCCCTGGTTGCCTGGAAATTGGGTTTTAATGGAACTTACACACAAGGGGAAAAGGACAACGCCTGAATTTTTTTTTTTTTTAATTTTTTACAAAGTGGAGAATCAGATCATATAATCCTGCCTAAAGGCATAAGTGAGTGAATTAGGTGCAAAGCCTTATAGGAAGATACAATAAGTTTACTGTCATAGCCTTGACTCTGGGAGAAGAGGGATAAAAATTCTCACCTAAGATCTTATAATTACAGGCCTTCCCTTGTATGGGACCAAGAATAGAATTTCTATTGCCTCTGCCATTGGAAAAATTCCAAACTGAAAGTAAGTTTAAAATAGTCCTAGATCAGTAGTGCCCCCCAGGCACCTGGCAAAAGCAAAAGCAAACACATATTATCTCTGGAGAAACACATTTAAACTCACCTCTCAAATAATTTCCAAAAATAAAATTTCAAGGTTAGGAGCTCAACAATAAACAACACAATGGAAAAACAAGCAATCATGACTCAAAATCAGCAGAATCAAGAAGATGTAGGATCATATATGCAGCAATTACATATTTTTGAATAACCAGAGACAGAAAAATACATAAAAAATTATACGAATGTATAAATTAAGGCAGAAGAGACTATCAAAATTGATCATGCAGACTTGAAGACAGAACCAAATAGAACTTCTACAAATGAAAATACAATTGAAAGTAGAAATTTAATGTCAGGTTAAATAGATAAATCTGAAGGGAGAATTAGAGAGCTGGGAAATATTTTTGAAGAAATTATTTAGAAATTTCTCAGATGGAAAATATGAAAAAGAAAAGATGATTAAGAAACAGGAAGAATAGAGAGAAAATAGAGTAAGAAAATGTACAGAGACATCACAGAGAAACCATGAGATGAAAAATCAAAGAATATAATAATTACAATTTCAAGAGAGATTAGAAAGGGGAAAACAATATTTAAATAACGTAAAAGCTAATGATTTCCCAGAATTTTTTTAAGGATATTATAAGTCCTCAGAATCAAGAGACGACAAATCCAAAGAAGGTAAATAAAGGAAGAAATTCACACTATAACACATGTTGTGAATTTGTAAAACTCCAAGACAAAGAAGATTTTACAGGCCACCAGAGAGGAGAAAAAAAATCATATTACCTACAATAGGACAACATACTGAGGACTAATCTCTCAAGAGCAACAACAGAAGCTAAAAGAATAGTGAAATATCTTCAAAATGCCAAGAGAGAAACTTTCAGGTAAAACTATATTTTCCATTAACACTATCTTTCCAAAATTAAGTTGAAATAAGGGCATTTACAAAAGAACAGAAACTCAAAGGGCTTATTATCAACAGATATGACTAGAGGAATGTCTAAAATGCGAACTTCATGAAAAAGAAAACAGCATTTAAGGGAGGTCTGAGATGCAAAATATGCTAGCAATCAAAGAAAATGGTAAACATGAGATGAATCTGAAAAAGCACGTATAAATCAATAGCAATAATATCTAATTTGGGGATTCAAATATTAATATTTTCTTAAGAAAACTAATATTAAAATCTTAGTTCTTAAGAAGTGAAATACAAATGCTAGACTCATTTGTAAGCAGGTTGATCATAATTTAAGCATTCTGTGTCTTTGTAATGTTCAGCAGAAGGGTAACTACAAAAAGAGTACAAGAATATGTATAATATCTTTATTAATAGAGGGGGAAATAATAAAGAAAAAGAGGTTAATCCAAAAGTAGGCAAAAATAGTGAAGAAAACAGAGAAATAAAGCAGGCTATATTAAAAACCCAAAATTAGATGATAGAAATGAATACAAATATATCAGTAATTACAATAAAGACATATGGAATTGATTATTCTGTTAAAAGCCAAAAACAGCCCTTTACTGATTATAAGAGAAATACCTCCAATGTAAGGAAGGTGCAACATTAAAACTATTTTAATAATATAAAATATAATTATTAAAATTATTATAGTAACCAGGTTATGGGGTTAAAATTAAAAGAAAAAGAAAATGTGTCACAAATCAGAGTATAACTCTGAAGGGAGTTGAAAGGCTGAATGATCTTATAATCATTAAAAATATTCAATCAATAGTTAATAGTCTTTCTCATAAAAGAATCAAGTATTCATCCCACCTTTGCTGTAAAAATTATACCTCAGGATAATCAAGTAATTGATGAAGGGCCATTCATTTTTATAAAAATATTCTAGCTAATAAGCAAGAAATAATTTATAGAATTAAAATATCACCAGGGGCACACACGGTTTCTCAAGGCACCTGCTTGGCCCTCTGCCACGTTTCCTTTTCTTCCTTTCCTTTTCTTACTGTTCTAAAGCTTTTTAATAAACTTCCACTTCTGCTCTGAAACTTGCCTCTGTCTCTTTTTCTGCCTATGATCCTCAGCTGAATTCTTTCTTCTGAGGAGGCAAGAATTGAGGTTGCTGCAGACGGATTTGCCACCATGTGACTTGGATACCTTCCACAGGTAAAATATTTAGTGCAACTCAATGTCATTAAACTACCAGAGATTGCCAGCTGGATACATCACACCTGAGTAAGCTGTGGAAAGGGTCCAAAACACCAGTACTGGAAGTGACGCCCTCAGCTCCTGAACACATTTGTGAGGCCCTGGAAGATCTGAGGTTCCTCTTTAAGCAGAAAGTAATGTCTGTTCACCTCAAAGTTGCGTCCATCAAGCTCCAGATGGTCCTCAGTGAGGAATACCGTCCTCTCAATATTCAAGAGTCACCTGCCTACAGGGGGCCTATAGGTTGCCTCTCAATGGGACACGACAGAGGCTCTCCCTTGAACCAATACTGCTTTCACCAACTTCAAGCCACAGAACCACCACCAGCACCCGTCTGTCAACAGAAAGCAGTTATAGAAGCCTGACCTTGGCCCATTTTCCCCCAAAGATTTGGGGTCTTGGAATCCCGAGGGTGGAAATGGTGCAGCGGATAGCTAGTCAGGTATGAGCAGGCCAGGAGAGGGCGCACACGCATGCGCGCACACGCACACGCATACGCATTGACCATCAGGTGATGGTCAGGTAGTTGTTAACTCTCTCTGTAAAGTAATAATTGGTCACAGCCAGTGCCAGAGAAAGTCCGTCTACTAATAGATGTAGATAGGAAACACCTGAAACTGATCAGCAGCTTCCCAGTAAGATCTCAGGAGTGGAGAGGAGGAACGCAAGATCCCGGAAGTATGCCGGCGTATAAAACCCCCAGTCAAAAGGTCAAGCCGCACGCTTGGTTTCTAAAGTCACCCAACGGTGCCTGTGGCTCATGTAATCCCAGCACTTTAGGAGGCTAGACAACATGACAAAAACCCATCTCAACAGGAAAATACCTAGGCAATAATGATCAATGGCTGTGAAGTTCCACTGTATGGTAAGAGAGGACTTCATTGAGAAAATTGCATTTAAGCAAAGACTTGAAAACAGTGAGGGAGGTCACCATATGGATATCTGAGGGACGAATATTCCAAGCAGTGGGAACAACCAGTGCCAAGGTTGTTCAGTGGGAATCTGTCTGAGAGTTAAGAAGTACAAAAAGCAGCCCAGTGAAGCTGGAACATGATGAGGAAAATTACATGAGATGGAGTCAGGTTCAGTTATAGAAGACTGACCTTGGCATCAATTGAATAGAGGAAGACTGGTTGAGGTAGGTGTGATGGGAGAAATGAGTTTTGAATATTTGATGTTTAAGATGTTTATAGTACATCCATGTGAAGTTGTCAGGTAGGCAGTTGGATATATAAACCTGAAGTTCTGGGCCAGAAACCAAATGTGGAAACCATCAACATATAGATAGTACTTACATCCAGGGAACGGGAGTCAGAGCACTAAAACAAGGAAACTGATAGAAAAATGAAGACAACCAGGACTGAGTTTTGGAGAGATATCCAGGAGAAGTTGAATTCTTTCTTCTGAGGAGGCAAGAGTTGAGGTTGCTGCAGACAGATTTGCCACCATGTGACTTGGATACCTTCCACAGGTGAAATATAGTGCAACTCGACCTCATTAAACTAACAGATTGCCAGCTGGATACATCACACCTGAGTAAGCTGTGGAAAGGGTCCAAAACACCAGAGCTGGAAGTGATGCCCTCAGCTCCTGAACACACTTGTGAGGCCCTGGAAGATCTAAGATTCCTTCTCGTTTTAATTGGATTGATTGATTGAGACAGGATCTTGCTCTGTTGCCCAGGCGGGAGAGCATTGGTATGGTCATGGCTCATTGCAGCCTTGATCTTTTAGTAGCTAATTACAGGCACATGCCACTATGCCCAGCTAATTTGTGTATTTTTCATAGAGACAGGGTTTTGCCATGTTGCCCAGGCTGGTCTTAAACTCCTGAGCTCCAGTGATCAGCCCACCCCAGGCTGCCAAAGTACTGGGGTTACAGGTATGAGCCACCACATCTGGCTTCATCTTCTTCTTATATACTATATAATTTATTACATATTATGTTTATTTTTTATAAAGCCTAAGAATAGAAAATTACATGAGGGGAGAGATTTTTGTCTTTTCTGTTTAGTCCCCTGATACATCAAAAGTACATAGAATAGTGTCTGGTTTAGTAGGCATTCAATAAATATTTGTTAGTGAAAATCTATGGATTATGTCTTTTATGTTTGTTTTATAAATTATTCCATATGCTTAAGTCATAAAGGTAGTCCTCTTTTCTTCTAATTGTATTACATTTTTGCCTTTCACATTTAATTCCTAATCCATATGGAATTGATATTGTGTATGAAGTAAGGTAAGAATTTAATTTCATTGTTCGCATCTCTTCATTTCTACAGAATAAAGCCCAAAAATATTAGCATAACATTCAGGGGACTTCGTGATCAAGACCCACTTTATCTCTCCTGTGTTATCTGACTGCCGCCCTGTGAAGCCTTGATTCAACTACACCAAACCACTGACAATTCTGGAGAACATTAAGTTATTAAAAGGTAAAATCTATATTTGGGGACAATATAACTGTAGAAAATTCCAAAAAAGTCATTTGAAAAACAAATAAGCATTTAGAGCAATTGTTAAAATGTTTGCATCTATTAAAATGTATGTAAATATACCAAATTATGTGAGATGTGCTTATACTATTAGTTGATAAAAACAGAATTTTAAATTATATCTACCATATGGTATAATCAAAGTTTTAAAAAACCTAAATATGAAATAAATGTTAAAGAAATATACTAAAATGTTAACATTAATGGCCATTATATTTGGGAGGAAAAATTTTTTCCTACTTCCTAGTTTTATTTTATACATATAAGTTAGGCTTTTTTGTTTCTGTTTTTGTTTTTTGATACAGGGTCTTTCTCTAGAGTAAGGTAATGCGATTGCCCAGGCTAGAGTACAGTAATGCAATCATGGCTCACTGCAGCCTCAACCTCTGTGGCTCAAGCAATCCTCCCACCTCAGCCTCCCAAGGAGCTGGGACTACAAGCACACACTACCATGCCCAGCTAATTTTTGTATTTTTTTGTAGAGACATGATCTTGCTACGTTGCCTAGGCCAGCCTTGAACTCCTGGGCTCAAGCAATCCTCCTGCTTTGGCATCCCAAACTGCTGGCATTATAGGTGTGAGCCACTGCACCTGGCCTTAAGTTAGTTTTACAGTGAAAAAAATTTAACGAAAAACATTTCATATTTGAATATAAATACCAATACAATTTATCCATAAGAGAAGTTCCACTAAATTTCAAATAAAGCCTTGAAGAATAGGGACTTTAGCTTTAATTTTACTACAGTCATAACCACCAAAAAAAACCTGAAATGTTTAATTTGGAATATTAAGTGTTTATGCCTAGAAAGCACCTAGGTTCATTGTCACTGAGGTTATAGAACTAAATAATAAAGAGATTGGGGGGAACATTTATTACACATTTTCTATGCTATACCTAGACACTGTGCTAATTACTCTAAATATATTATCTCATTCTTCATTTTAATGTTCAGAGTAACTCTATGATAGAGATTTCATCATTTGCACAGGTAGTTAAGAGCATGGATTCATGGATTTTCATCTACATGTAATAAGTAGAACCAGGAAAGTAGGTTTGCTGATGAGTCCTAAACTAAATTCTCAGGTAATATCAGGTTCTATTTTACAACTGAAAGTGCCCCTAAAGATTAGCTATCCTAATATTTCACAGATGCAGAATGTATAAGTCCCGTCTCACATTTCTATAAAGATACTACCCAAGGCTGTGTAATTTATAAACAAAGGAGTTTTAATTGACTCACAGTCTTGCATGGCTGGGGAGGCCTCAGGAAACTTACAATTATGGCAGAAGGCAAAGGGGAAACAAAGATCTTCTTCACATGGCAGCAGGAGAGAGAAGTGCAAGCAGGGGAAATGCCAGATCCTTATAAAACCATCAGATCTCATGAGCACTCACTCACTATCACAAGAACAGCATGCGGGAAACCACCCCCCATCCAATAACCTCCTCCCTGAACAGCGGGGGATTCCAATTCAAGATGAGATTTGGGTGGGGACAGAGCCAAACTATATCAAGAAGATTTCAGTATTCAGAGAGAAAAGAGATTAACGATCACACAACTTGTTAAAGGTAATAACACCAATTCCAGAAATATCGTTTCATTATTCTACTACAGCATGCTTTGTTTCCTGATCACCAAGTTTAAATCAAAATGATTGAATATTTGCCTTCAAAAATTACCCTGATAATGTACTTCTTCCCCAAATGGATTCTTTTCAAAAAGGAATTTTAACAAGCTCCTCTGTCCATTCACACAACTTGAACACTGGAGACTTTAAGGACAATACCTGGAGGCCACATACTGATGCCATCTGCTTTTAGGGAATAAACTGGTATAACCTCTTGAGTAAGCATTACAGCTTTCAATATATAAATTCTCTATTAAAATGTTTATGAAGCAATTCTTTTTGTTGCTACTAAATGAAAACACTGTATCTTCTATTAAAAATTCATTAAGGAAAGCCATTCACAAAAAGATTCAATTAAGTATGTGAAACTTACCCCACTGTGACCTGTATTGAGTTGTTCTATAAGACAACATAATCCCATTTTTGTTCTGAGCTCATCTCTGGGGGAAAAACTTGAATTTCATTAAGAAAAACAGCTTTGCTCTCTCAATTAGAGTCCCAGTGGAATTTGACTATGTGAACTGTCCTGGGTAGGGGGTGGGAAAGAGACCACTCACACTCTATCTCACACACACACACACACACACACAGAGCCTTCCTATAGTATCCCTTCCATGTAAGATTAACCAGTGTTAATTTTTTTTGAAGAACTATCACAGCATTCATTCCTTTTTCTCTATAAGCCCAGCAAAGGTCATACATACTCTCTTCCAAGATTGATGTACTAAAAATCATAGCTAAATGCTTTCAAGCCTTACTTAAGCATTCCCACTGAAATTGTCCTCTCTCCTCTCTGATGATATAGATTCCCTATCTGTCTTTTGCATCATAGACTCTTCCAGACAATCTAATCTTCTTTCCCTGTGCAGAAATCCCTGCTGAAGGAACAACAGGCCATCCATATTCTGCTTGAATGGCCTTTAATGATGGAAAACTCACTAGTACTTCCTAAGGCAATCTGTGCATTGCAGGAGCAGCTTTAGTATAAGTTTTTTCCTATATTGGTCATGGAGTCGGCTAATGTTTGTCTAAATGTTCCATGGGTTATTAGACATGACCACCTCCACAAGAGAGGCAATAATTAAACTGTATGAGGATGGCAGGTTTGTTCTCTCATTCATTCCATTTACCCAGCACTTTTTACGTGTCTCCATGTTCAGTAGGACCCTAATCTTCAGTCATTAAAAATACATGTAGCAAAAATAAGGGCTTAGGCACTTGGGGTTGTAATTTTTTCTCACTTATAAACTTTTTATTCCTGGCCAATCATTTTTAAAGTGCTGATCTATAGACTGTTTTCACCAAAATCACCAAGAAATTATATTATTATTATTATTATTTTGAGACAGGGTCTCATTCTGTCACCCAGCCTGGAGTGCAGTGGTGTAATCTCGGCTCACTGCAACCTCCATCTCCCAGGTTCAAGCAATTCTCTGTGCCTCAGCCACCCCAGTAGCTGGGATTACAGGCTTGCGTCACTACCCCCAGGTAATTTTTGTATTTTTAGTAGAGACAGGGTTTCACTATGTTGGGCAGGCTGGTCTCAAACTCCTGACCTCAAGTGATCCACCCACCTCAGCCTCCCAAAGTGCCAGGATTACAGGTGTGAGCCACCACACCTGCCGCAAATTCTTTTTTTAATCTTGGGTCCCACCCCTAAAGATCATGCTTCAGAAAGTCTGGAGTAAAGCTGAGGAAATCATATTTTAAAAACTTAAAAAGAAAAAAAAAAACACTCTGTTGAAGACATTCTGGTACATATCTTGGTACAAGTTTAAGAACTACTGATCTAAATAACTCCTGAATCTCTAGGGTCTCTTTAATAGTCTACAACTGGGAATCGTTACTATGCTTATCAGTATTTAAACCCACTGTGTACACTAATTGTGACTTCCACCCTACAACTATGAAAATATGCCTTCTCAATACCCCATATTGCAGGTTGGATGCCATGGGAAACAGCCTTGGAGTCAGAGGTTAGCACGCAGGAAGTTTGTCTGGGAGTGATTGATAACTATGGGATAAGGAAATGAAGCAGGATTGGGCAGAGTGAGAAACTGGGCAGAGTGAGAAACTGGGCAGAGATGCCATCTCAAGAAAGCCCTCAGCTGACTCACAGGCAGTTCTGAGGCTGGACTAGTTCTGTGACGTTGTTCTGAGTTGGGACGGGTGGTTGGGTCTTTACACCAGATATCAACCTGTCATTGGATGCAGGCTACCTCAGGAAGGGGTCATGACCTTGGCAAAGTGGCCTTCTTCATCAGAGGGCAACCAATGGGGGAATAAAGTCCCTCAGTGCTGAAGGGGAATTTGAGTGCACTTCTCAACATCCACTTCACCCCCCTTCATAGGAAAAAAGATGGCAAGCGTTAAACCCAAGCATTCTTCAGCAGAGAACAGTTTTTAAGTCACCGAAAAGAGCACATTACTATCTCTCACTTCCTCCCAGTTCAAGCACTGGATGTTTATGGAATGACTCACCACTAAAATGAAGCATGAATTTCTATGTGGAATTATTTCTAATGCCTTAAATGGCACTTCTTAGGGTTCTTCATGCCTACAGTTTTGATAAATCAGGATAAGTTGCTTCCAAACAACTGGTCTTTTTTGTTTGTTTAAAAGATTTATAGCTACTTGGGAGGCTGAGGAGGGAGGATCAATTGAGCCCAGTTCAAGGCTGTAGTGAGTTATTGTAGCGCCACTGCACTCCAGCCTAGGCAACAGAGTAAGACCTATCTCAAAGTTAAAAGACAGACTCAAAAATAAATAAAACAAAACAAAATATAAAATAAAATGGTCCCTGAACCCCATCTTCAGAATTGCTTATTCATAGCTCTGGAGAGAAACTAAAAACTCTGCACTTTTAACAAGCACCATGACTGGTTGTGACACAGGTAGTTCCCAGTCATATTTTGAGGAAAAAAAAATGAATTAAAAGATAATCTTAAAACAGTCAGTGAATATATATAATATACACTCAAATGAAACAAATATTGTATATACAAGCTTGCATTTTAAAGACTTCAGTGAGAAAGAGAGGATGTATATGAAAAAGAAATCTGCTTAGATCAAAGGAGGATCATGTGATGAAAATGAAGCTCCTAATCTTTTCTTACTGAGGGAAAAAAAACTGTAGACTTTCTACACAGAAAATAATACCCCAGGCAAAGAGGAAGAGAAGATACAAAAAGGATCTAGGTAGCTACCAAGAGCTGGTCACTGGTCATCATCAATATGGAACAGACAACAGCTAAAAGTTGTAGCAACTTTTAAAGTATCTGGGAAATCATGCACAGATCTAGGGATCTTCTACCATCAATGACGTTTGGAAAGAGGAATTGTTACGCTTCTGCTCAATGGGGAACAAGAATCGTAATCAGACTAGGCAAAGGCTGAGAACAGTTGCGGATTTTAGGTGTTGTTCTAATTGTTACCTTTTGAATATGTATGCCATTAACAGTCAATATTCTATATTAGAAGTAAATATTTGCTCCTTACTAAAGTCTTATTTTAGAAAAAGCATGACTATAGATTATTATATATACTGGCAACAAATAGAAAATATAATTTGAAAAATAGCATTTAAAAAGCATCAAAGAATCACCATGGCGGACGAGAGGCAGGACTAGATTGCATCTCCGATTCAGACGGACAGAGCAGCGTGTGGAGGCTCGCACTGTGAATTTTACCACTGAAACAACTGCAAGAACAAACTAGGAATCCCCAGGACCCACAGACCTCTGAAGGAAGTGGACTGCTGCTCCTGCAGGACCCGGGAGACACCCCAAATACTGTGAGTGCCCAAACTGCAGACGTGGGAAAGGGAGATCCTCCACCCCTGAACACACACGCCCACTGGGGAAACTGAAGATCTAGTTTGCAAGAGAAGTTTCCGACCTTACCTGGAGCTGAGTCAATTTAGAGAGCGGAGCGGAACACAGGGGTAGAGGAAGCAGTGGGAAACGCCCTGGGAGCTTGCTGGACCCCCCAGGCAGCCCATTCCTGCCTGGCACCACAGGGATCCTCTGGGAGGGCGGCCAGAGGCACAGGAGAAAATGGCGAAGAGATGAGGAAGTCTCCAGCTGAACTTTGTAACAATTTGAATCAGGTGAGCAGCCTCCTGGTCAGGGGCGAGAAGCCTCCTGGTCAGCACTTAGGGGATGATGCAAATCCGGTGTGCATACTCCACAGGTGGGGGAGAACCAAAACCTTTTTCTTTCACAGCTGGGAGGCGAGTAGCCTGGGGAAAGTTCTTAAGCCCTGCTCTCCCACTGCCTGGAAACAGACTTGGGGCTGTTAGGGTGCACGGTGGGATTGAGAGCAGCCGGTCAGATTGCGCGGGAGCTGGGTGAAACCTGTGACTGCTGGCTTTCCCCCACTTCCCTGACAACCTGCATGACCTCAGCAGAAGCAGCCATAATCCTCCTAGATACACAAGTCTATTGACCTGGAGAACCTCACGCCCATTCCCCACAGCAGTTACAGCAAAACCCGCCCAGGAAGAGCCTGAGCTCAAACACGCCTAGCCCTGCCCCCACCTGATGGGCCTTCCCTACCCACCTTGGTAGCTGAAGACAAAGGGCATACACTCCTGGGAGTTCTGGGGCCCCCCTTACCTCCAGTTCCTCTCCATACTACCACAGCTGATGCTCTCTGGAAAGTGCCACCTCTTGGCAGGAGGCCAACCAGCACAAAGAATCATAGAGTCAATTTCATCCTCCCCACCCCCCTCCTCCCCACCCACCTCCACCAGAACAGGTGCTGGTATCCACAGCTGAGAGACCCATAGATGGTTCACATCACATGACTCTGTGCAGACAACCCCCAGTACCAGCCTGGAGCCAGGTAGACTTGCTGGGTGGCTAGACCCAGAAGACAGATAATAATCACTGCAGCTCAGCTCACAGGAAGCCATATACACAGGAAAGGGGGAGAGTAATACATCAAGGGAACACCCCATGGGACAAAAGAATCTGAACAACAGTCTTCAGCCTAGACCTTCCCTCTGACAGAGCCTACCCAAATGAGAAGGAACCAGAAAATCAACTCTAGTAATATGACAAAACAAGGCTCTTCAAAACCCTCCAAAAAAATCACACTAGTTCACCAGCAATGGATCCAAACCAAGAAGAAATCCCTAACTCACCTGATAAAGAATTTAGGAGGTTAGTTATTAAGCTAATCAGGGAGGCACCAGAGAAAGGTGAAGCCCAATGTACGGAAATCCAAAAAATGATAGAAGTGAAGGGAAAAATATTCAAGGAAATAGCAAAAACAAAAAACTATCAAAACTTCAGGAAACATTGGACACACTTAGAGAAATGCAAAATGCTCTGGAAAGTCTCAGCTATAGAATTGAACAAGTAGAAGAAAGAAATTCAGAGCTCAAAGACAAGGTCTTCAAATTAACCCAATCCTACAAAGACAAAAAATAATAAGAAAATATAAACAAAGCCTCCAATAAGTCTGAGATTACGTTAAATGACCCAACCTAAGAATAAACGGTGTTCCTGAGGAAGAAAAGAAATCTAAAAGTTTGGAAAACATATTTTGGGGAATAATTGAGGAAAAATTCCCTAGCCTTGCTAGAGACCTAGACATCCAAATACAAGAAGCATAAAGAACACCTGGGAAATTCATCAAAAAAAGATCATTGCCTAGGCACATTGTCATCAGGTTATCTAAAGTTAAGATGAAGGAAAGAACCTTAAGAGCTGTGAGACAAAAATACCAGGTAACCTATAAAAGACAACCTATCAGATTAACAGCAGATTTCTCAGCAGAAACTCTACAAGCTAGAAGGGATTTAGGCCCTGTCTTCAGCCTCCTCAAACAAAACAATTATCAGCCAAGAATTTTTGTATCCAGTGAAACTAAGCATCATATACGAAGGAAAGATACAGTCATTTTCAGACCAACAAATGCTGACAGAATTTGCCACTACCAAGCCACCACTACAAGAACTGTTAAAAGGAACTCTAAATCTTCGAACAAATCCTGGAAACACATCAAAACAGAACCTTTTTAAAGCATAAATCATGCAGGACCTATAAAACAAAAATAGAAGTTAAAAAGCAAAAACGAAACAACCAAGGTACACAGGCAACAAATAGTAAAACGAATGCAACAGTACCTAACATCTCAATACTAATATTGAATGTAAATGGCCTAAACACTCCGTTGAAAAGATACAGAACTGAAGAATGGATAAGAACTCACTAACCAACTATCTGCTGCCTGCAGGAGGCTCACCTAACACATAAGGACTCACATAAACTTAAAGTAAAGGGATGGAAAAAGGCATTTCATGAAAATAGACACCAAAAGCAAGCAGGGGTAGCTATTCTTATATTAGAAAAAAAAAAAAACTTTAAAACATCAGTGGTTAAAAAGAGACATTATAGGCCGGGCGCGGTGGCTCAAGCCTGTAATCCCAGCACTCTGGGAGGCCGAGGCGGGCGGATCACGAGGTCAGGAGATCAAGACCATCCTGGCTAACACAGTGAAACCCCGTCTCTACTAAAAAAAATACAAAAAACTAGCCGGGCGAGGTGGCGGGCGCCTATAGTCCCAGCTATTCGGGAGGCTGAGGCAGGAGAATGACGTAAACCCGGGAGGCGGAGCTTGCAGTGAGCTGAGATCCGGCCACTGCACTCCAGCCCGGGCGACAGAGCGAGACTCCGTCTCAAAAAAAAAAAAAAAAAAAAAAAAAAAAAGAGACATTATATAACAGTAAAAGGCCTTGTCCAACAAGAAAATATCACAATCCTAAACATATATGCACCTAACACTGGAGCTCCCAAATTTATTAAACAATTACTAACAGACCTAAGAAATGAGATAGACAGCAACACAATAATAGTGGGGGACTTCAATACACCACTGACAGCACTAGACAGGTCATCAGGACAGAAAGTCAACAAAGAAACAATGGATTTAAACTATACCTTAGAACGAATGCACTTAACAGGTATACACGAACATTTCTTTCAACAACTACAGAATTCACATTCTATTCAACAGCACATGGAACTTTCTCCAAGATAGACCATATGATAGGCCACAAAATGAGCCTCAATAAAGTTAAGAAAATTGAAATTATATCAAGCATTCTCTCAGACCACCGTGAAATAAAACTGGAAATCAACTCTAAAAAGAACCTGGAAAACCATGCAAATGCATGAAAATTAAATAACCTGATCCTGAATGATCATTGGGTCAAAAACAAAATCAAGATTGAAATTTAAAAATTCTTCAAACTGAATGACAATGACAAAACCTATCAAAACTTCTGGGATACAGCAAAGGCGGTGCTAAAAGGAAAGTTCATAGCCCTAAGGGCCTACATCAAGAAGACTGAAAGAACACAAACTGACACTCTAAGGTTGCACCTCAAGGAACTTGAGAAACAAAAACAAACCAAATCCAAACCCAGCAGAAGAAAGGAAATAACAAAGATCAGAGCAAAATTAAATGAAATTCAAACAAAAAAATACAAAAGATAAATGAAACAAAAAGCTGGTTATTTGAAAAGATAAATAAAATTGATAGACCATTAGCAAGATTAACCAAGAAAAGAAGAGAGAAAATCTGAATAACCTCAATAAGAAACAAAACAGGAGATATTACAACTGATACCATAGAAATACAAAAGATCATTCAAGGCTACTATGAACACCTGTACCCACATAAACTAGAAAATCTGGAACAGGTGGATAAATTCCTAGAAAAATACAACCCTCCTACCTTAAATCAGGAAGAATTAGATACCCTGAACAGACCAATAACAAGCAGCGAGATTGAAATGGTAATTTAAAAATTACCAACAAAAAAAAGTTCGGGACCAGATGGATTCACAGCAGAATTCTACCAGACAATCAAAGAAGAATTGGTTCCAATCCTTTTGACATTATTCCACAAGATAGAGAAAGAGGGAACTCTCCCAATTTCATTATATGAAGCCAGCATCACCCTAATACCAAAACCAGGAAAGGACATAACCAAAAAAGAAAACTACAGACTGATGTCCCTGATTAACATAGATGCTAAAATCCTTCACAAAATACTAGCTAACTAAATTCAATAACATATCGAAAAGATAATGCACCATGATCAAGGGGGTTTCATACCAGAGATGCAGGGATGGTTTAACATATGCAAGTCAATAAATGTGATACACCACATAAACGGAATTAAAAACAAAAATCACATGATCGTCTCAAAGATGCAGAAATAGCATTTGACAACATCCAGCATTCCTTTATGATTAAAACTCTCAGCAAAATTGGCATACAAGGGACATACCTCAGTGTAATAAAAGCCATCTTTTATTACATTTGCAGTGACCTGGTTGAGACTGGAGACTATTATTCTAAGTGAAGTAATTCAGGAATAGAAAATCAAACACCGTATGTTCTCACTCATATGTGGGAGCTAAGCTATGAGGATGCAAAGGCATAGAATCATACTATGGACTTTGGGAACTTGAAGGGAAGGGTGGGAGCGGGACGAGAGATAAAAGACTACAAATAGGGTACGGTGTATACTGCTCAGGTGATGGCTGCACCAAAATCTCACAAAGCACTACTAAAGAACTTATTCATGTAACCGAATACAACCTGTACCCCAATAACCTATGGAAAAATAAATTTCAAAATAAAAAAGATTACCCTACAATCCCTCCTCTTCTGCTTCTGTTGTGAAAACAGAAGGTTGGGAAAAGACACGACTGACATACTCCAAGTTTTTCTGCATTACAGAATTGACTGGGTAACCACACTGCTATATGGAGCTTGACAGCGCATTCATGACAATTTTACTAAATACAAGTCACTTATCACAAAAATGAATAAATAAGTAATTTATCCTGGAATAAATCATCAAGTACTCAGAAATAAATCTAATGAGTGAAGTGTAACATCTCTACTCCAAAAAAATACAGAATGTCGGCTGGGCATGGTGGCTCGTGCCTGTAATCCCAGCACTTTGGGAGGCCAAGGTGAGCAGATTGCTAGAGCCCAGGGGTTTGAGAACAGCCTGGGCAACATGGCGAAACCCCATCTCTCCAAAACAAACAAACAAAAAAATTAGCCGGGCCTAGTGGCACACATTTGTAGTCCTAGCTACTTGGAAGGCTGAGGTAGGAGAATTGATTGAACCCAGGAGGTTAAGATTGCCAGTGAGAGATGATTGTGCCACTGTACTCCAGCCTGGGTGACAGTGCAAGACCCTGTCCCCAAAAAATAAAATAAATAAAATAAAAAATAACAAAAATTATTGGGAGATAGATATTATATTCATCAATTAGAAGACTCAATATTGTAAAAATACCATTTTCTCCCAAATTGATCTATAGATTCAATGCAATCCCAGTCCAAATCCCAGCTAAATATATTTTTAATGAATTTAACAAGCTGGTTCAAATATTTGCATAGTAATACAAAGAACAGTCAGACTTTCACTTTCAGGTATCAAGATTTATTATATTGCTGCAGTAATTAAGAGAATTGGTGAAAGGATAGATATTAGTCAGTGGAAAAGAAAAGAGTCCACTTGATGTATGATAAAAGTAACACACGATTAGTTAGGAAAAGGATATTCTTTTTAGTCAGTGTTCCTGGGTCAACTGGATATGAATCAGTTGGGTAAACACAGGTGAAAATGTGGATCTTGAGCTTCTGCCTCACATCATATGCAAATATCAGTTCCAGATATACTGTAGATCTATCAATATGTGAAAGCTAAAACCACGGAGCTTCTTGGCACAGAAAGACAAATGTCACATGTTCTCATTCATCTGTGGGAGCTAAAAAAGTGGATCCCATGGTGGTAGAGGGTAGAATGCTGGTTACCAGGGGCTGAGAAAGGAAGGGAGAAGGGGGCATGAAAAGAAGTTAGTTAATAGGTACAAAAGTGCAGTTAAACAGTAGGAATAAGTTCTAACATTCAATAGTACAGTAGGGAAATTACAATTAAGAATAATTTATTGTACATTTCAAAATAGCTAGAAGATAATTATAATATTCCCAACACAAAAGATAAATGTTTGAAGTGATGGATATCCCAATTACCCTGATTGTTACACATTGTATACATGTATCAAAATATCACATGTACCAAAATATCACATGTACCCCAAAAATTTGTGTAACTATTTTTGTTGAGACGAGGTCTTGCTCTGTTGCCCAGGCTGTGGTGCAATGGTACGATCTCGGTTCACTGCAGCCTTGACCTCCCAGGCTCCAGCAATCCTCCCATCTCAGCCTCCCAAGTAGCTAGGACTACAGGCACATGCCACCACACTTGGCTAATTTTTGTATTTTTTGTAGAGATGGGGTTTCACCATATTGAACCCCTAGGCCCAAGTAATCTGCCTGCCTCAGCCTCCCAAGGTGCTGGGATTACAGGCATGAACCACCACACCTGACTGTATAATTATTATATATCAATTAAATTTGTTTTTAAAAAAAGGACTTCTAGAATAAATTATAAAATAATATTTTAATAAAATTTATAAAACAAAATATTATAAAATTTATTAAAAAGATTTATTAAACAGAATTTAAAAGGGACTAACCATAAAAGAAACAAAAATTGATCAATTATATTACATTAAAATTAATAATGTCTATTCATCAAAGACATCACTAAGAAGTGAAAAATTAAGCCCCAAAGTGGAAGATGTTTCCATACATCTTACTGACAAAAGACTCCAATTCAGAATACAAGAGAATTCCTAAAATCAATAAGAAATATACAGACAATCCAATAGAAAAACTGGGCAAGAAACTTGAATAACACTTTGCAAAAGAGGATATCCAAAGGGTCCGTAAACATATCTAAAGGCACTCAGCTTCTTCAGTTGAAACAAGAATGAGAAACCATGACCATCTCCCATTAAGGGTAAAAATAAAAATGACAGTACCAAGAGTTGACAAGGATGAAAAGCAAGTGAAATTCACTAAAACTTCTTGGGAAAAATTATTCAGCAGTTTCCACTAGAGATGATTACCATATGCTCCAGCAGTTTCACTCCTTGGTACGTATACACACACACACACACACACACACACACACACAAATGTGTATCTATCTTCCCTAAAAAACATATATAAGAATGTTTATAGAAACACTGTTAATATTAATGAAAAAATTGTGGACTTTTCATACAACAGAATAGTTAGTACTATAGAGCACCGAGGATGACACAGATTTGCTACGTGCAACACCAGGAATAAATCTTACAAACATAATATCCAGCTAACAGAGACAGACCCAAAAAGTACATCCTCTTTGGTTACATTTATATAAATTCCAGAATCAGGCAAAACTATTCCACAGTTTAGAAGTCAAGGTGGGCTGGGCACGGTGGCTTACGCTTGTAATCCCAGCACTTTGGGAGGCTGAGGCGGGCGGATCATCTGAGGTCAGGAGTTTGAGACCAGCCTGACCAACATGGTGAAAACCCGTCTCTACTAAAAATACAAGGTTAGCCAGGCATGGTGGCGCACACCTGTAATCCCAGCTACTCAGGAGGCTGAGGCAGGAGAATCGCTTGAACCCAGGAGGTGGAGGTTGCAATGAGCCGAGATCACATCATTGCATGCCAGCCCGGGCAGCAGAGCAAAACTCCATCTTAAAAAAAAAAAAAAAAAGTGAAGGTGGTGGTTACATTTGGGGCCGTAAAGACTGGATGGTTATACTAGAATGGACTTTGGGCTTCTAATAATAGTGTATTTGTTTTTCAAGGTATTGGTAATTTCCTTTGTGGAAATCAATAAAACTATGCCCTGTGGTCTGAATACTTTTCTGTATATTTGTTATACTTCAATAAACATGTATTTTTCCTCAAACATCCAAAGCATTTCGCAAGAGAGAAACACCGATTTCTCTTTGCCTAAAACAAATGCGGGATCTCAAGCACCCCTAGCTCAGGTATGAGGCCAACTAAACCATTTCACACTCACAAATGACAGATGTCTCCAGCTGCAATTTTCTAAGGCTGATACATTCCCAAGGTTCAACTGCTCCACTTAGGAGGACTTTTTCCACTCGGCTGGTCTTTCTATTTGGCCATCCTCTTAAGCGTGAGTTCTGTTTTCTCCTTCCATACATGGTTCTGATGCTGATAAGATCAGACTTTGTTGGATTTCAGAAATTTATTTTCCATTTCTTAATTGCAATGGCAGCCATAAAACAATTGCAGAAAGACAATTTGCCATCCAAATCTTTTAAAAAAAAAAACAGAAAAGGAAAGAAAGAACAAAGGAAAAAACAACTTAAATGCTAATCGATCTGCATTGTTTGATCCCAGCATCCTCATTTTAAATTCCCATTGAATCTTATTGTGTAATTTTAGTGTTTTGCAAAGAACCAAGTTTGTATGAATTCCTACAGGCTGGAATCATAGATATTTATCCCTTTATTCTTGATATTTCATTTTTAACGTCAAAAACAGCATTAATTCAACTTCACATTTTACCAAATGTTATGTCAATGTTCCAAAACCCCCGGCCCCAACGTTAATTCTTTCCCACTTTTGATTAGTCTATTCCATGAGAACTACAGCAACTGAAATTGCCCCAGAAGAAAAGAGAAAGTAGTAGAATTTAGTTATTGACTTTTCCAAAGGTCATGGTAATGAATATATAAAACAATCAGGTGATAAATAATTGCTGGTACAAAATGAGCAGTGCAAATGACTTCCTACTGCGATTTTTTAACTTTCTCTACGATTAAGCTATGGTAAAGAGCAGTGTCTACCAATTATAATTTCTAATAAAGAATCTGGCCTAAAAGGTTTTTTAATTACTTTTATTGAGCTATCTAGACTTGTCTCTATTTTTTACAATTGGTACAATTAATCTATAAGAGCAAATTTTAGTCATCTTCCTTTAAAGACTATGTAATTCTGATACTAATTTTATCTTATATCAAGATAAAAACCTACATAAGGAGAACAAAGACTAATAAGTCACAACTTGTACTTTCATTCAGAATAATTGACAAGAACATTTCTTATTTAAAGTAGTGGTACATAGTTAGGTTTTCTTCCACTACTAAAAAGTCTTTACCAATAAAAATATGCATACTTGTAATATATTCAGAATGCAATGAAATCATAAAATCACAGGTAAATAAAAAAATATACCTGCCAATATCTGTTTTTATTACTGACAATTGGGTAGGAAAAAAATTTTGCAAGTCTGACCATTCCTTTAGAAATCACAGTGACCCTAAAGTAATATTTTTCTTCCAAGTGTTAGTAATTTCCATGGCAACTCTCCATCTGCTTTTCACTATTTTCACAGACTTTTCAAATTAAGCTTACATATGTCAATGTTCCAAGATTATCTTTGTGTTTGCATAAACCATATGACTCTTTGACAAAGTTCAATGCACCATAACATTAGAGAAATATTTAAATGTCACATCTGTTATGTAAAAAAAAAAAAAAAAAGACTGATGTAAAATAGAAGTGAAGTTGGGATGGGAGCACTATTTCTACAAATTCATTTGTAATCCATTTTTAAGCCAATGACTACAGGCTTCTCCTTAGTTTCTAAATCAGAAAACTGATTTAGATTACAAAGAGAAAGAATTCTATACAGAATATTCTTAAGTTTATCCAATACTTAAAATCTATAGGAAATATCTAATTTCCCAATCTAACCATATATTAGCAGTCTCCATTCCATGAATTACACAAGTTTTACTAAGGATTATATAAAACGGTAAGGTCTCCTTTCCACTGTACTTTCAATGTTTGCCTCTCCAAAACTAATGTTGAAATTTAATTGCTATTATCACAGTTTTAAAGATGTGGGACCATTCAAAGGTGATTAGGCCAGGAGAGTTCCACCCTCATGGGTGGAATTGGTGCCATTATAAAAGGGCAAGTTCAGCCCCCTGTTGCTCTCTCTTATCCTCTCCCCTTCTGCCATGTGATGATGTAGCAAAAAGACCCTTGCAAATAGCCAGCATCTTGATATTGTACTTATATTGTACTTCCCAGCCTCCAAAACTCTGAGCCGATAAATATCTGTTCATTTTAAATTACCAAGTCTCAGGTAGTCTGTTATAGCAGCACAATGGACCAAGACACCTTTAAAAAAATAAATAAATAAAATAAAACTTACTAAAAGCCAGATGGGAGCTATGTGTCAAATAAATTTGGAACATCTTTTCCCACTACCAAATCCCTGTCATAATGTTAATAGAGAATGGCTTCAAAAATAGTTAGGACCATGAGAAGTGTCCTGTTTTGAAAAAAAATTAAACTTTCATCCAAGATTTCTTATTTATTCTTCAGTCATATGTAACAGAAATCCACCACAAGATCTTATAGAGAAGAAAAACCAACAGAACCCTTAACCTTTAACGATTGAGACTTTGGTACTAAGAAGGGCAATTATCTTAATGGCTACATTTCCTACCAAAACAAAAAAAAACATTAATATTAAGAAGACTTTCTTAAAGATGCAAAAAATAATCTTATGTGGCATTGTCCAACGGATTTGTTTTCTTCTTTTTTAAGTAGGTAGATCAGTCTTGCGTATAGAGAAGGCACATGTTTAATGACTTCTTTAGAAGAGTTGAGAAGAACATCACTGTTATAATCTTATCTACCACTCTAACTTGCTCTTGAGCCCCAAATCTCTACTGTTTGCTTTTATCTGTTCAGACCATTGAAATTCCCTGAAGACTCACATCTGAGAAAGACAAACCATGACACGTCGGCTCAGTTTATTTACTCCCTAGCAAAGAGCAGTGCTCTGAGAAAATAGAATAAGTATGTTTCCATAAGATAGGATGCTAGTAGGCGGGTGCAGTGGCTCATGCCTGTAATCCCAGCCCTTTGAGAGGCCAAGGCAGGGGGATTGCAAGGTCAGAAGTTCGAGACCAGCCTGGCCCATATGGTGAAACCCTGTCTATACTAAAAAAATATAAAATTATCTCAGCGTGGTGGCGGGTGCCTGTAGTCCCAGCTACTAGGGAGGCTGAGGCAGAAGAATCGCTTGAACCCGGGAGGCGGAGTTTGCAGTGAGCCAAGATCATGCCACTGCACTCCAGCCTGGGCGACAGAGCAAGAATCAGTCTCAAAAAAAAAAGAGATAGGATGTTAGTGTCTCTGCTGGAACTCTACCTAGCAAGACCAGACTGGAGTAAGCACCTACAGAAAAAGACCTTTTAAAAGCTGGGCAGGGAGAGTGTCATGAGCACATTAATTATCTGGAGCAGGCCCAAACATGGAATGACAAAGTCAGTCAAGTTTAACTTCGTTGAGTTTGTTCAGTGTGTTAGGCATGCCTTAATGCAGTGATGTTTAACTTTGTTTGTATGGCAGATTCCTTCCAGAACGTGATAGAAAGCTAAGTTTTCCCAAAAGTTTTCCCTTCAGGCATGGCTATAATTCATGTGATAGTATGTGACAGGATTTCCTTCTTTGTATGGATGAATAATATTCCATTGTATGCATGTACCAAATTTTCTTTATTCAGTCATCAATCAATAAACATTAAGGTGGTTTCCACCTTTTGGCTATTGTAAGTAATGCTGCAATGAACATGGGAGTTCAAATATCTCTTCCAAATCCTGATTTCAGTTCTTTTGGATAAACACCCAGAAATGGGAATGCTGGGTGGTAGTTCTATTTTTTAATTTTTTGAAGAATCTCCATATTGTTTTCCACAAAAGTGGACATCATGCTACGTGAAATCAGCCAGTCACAGAAGGACAGTACTGCGTGATTTCATTTATATGAGGTTTTTAAAGTAGTCAGACTCATAGAAACAAAAAGTAGAATGGTGGTTGCAAAAGCTGGAGGAAGGTGGAAGTAGGGAGTTGCTGTTCAATGGGTATAAAGTTTCAGTCGTACAAGATGAAAAAGTTCTAAATATCTGCTGTACATTATGCTTATAGTTAAAATTTTGTTAAGAGGGTAGATCTCAAGTTATAAGTATTTTACCACAAAAAAGTGGCTATAATATTTGCATTAACTTTACGGAGTTCAAGGTCTTTCTGATGCACCAGATTAAGAGTCCTTGATCTAGAGGATCCCTAGAACCCAAGGACATTCTCTGTCCCATGATGACTCAGGCAGACAGGACATACCTGAGGAGACAGGACCTCTCCAGAAAGTCAGAATGGTGACACTAATCCTCCATTGTAACCAGCAGGATCTCTTATCTGCTGCAATTCAGAATATCTATTGCTATTACATTTTTTGATTTAAAAAAATCAGAGAATTTGTAATCTTGTCAATTATCAATTCCCATTCTTCGTTCCATGTCATGGTAAAGAAGGTATCTGTATCAGCTGCTTAGAATTATCTAAAGCAACTGTGACATCAGAAATAATATACCTTTGCCCTTACTGATATGAAAGAATTTTTTTTTGTTTTGAGACAGAGTCTTGCTCTGTCACCCAGGCTGGAGTGCAGTGGCATGATCTTGGCTCACTGCAAGCTCCGCCTCCCGGGTTCACACCATTCTCCTGCCTCAGCCTCCCTAGTAGCTGGGACTACAGGCGCCCACTGCCACGCCCAGCTAAGTTTTTGTATTTTTAGTAGAGACAGTGTTTCACTGTGTTAGCCAGGATGATCTCAAACTCCTGACCTCATGATCCGCCTGCCTCGACCTCTCAAAGTGCTGGGATTACAGGCGTGAGCCACTGTGCCTGACCAAGAATATTTTTTTAAAAAGTGGAAGGGAAGGACGAAGGAAGGAAGGAAAAAGGAGAGTTAACATCTTAGTAACGATGTTCTATCTGTACATAATTGGTTGATGTATATATAAATCTATACACATATAGACTATATAATTATAGTCTATTATATATATAAGAATATAGATACACATACTATATATGTATTATACATAGAATGTATGTCCATATGTATATTTCTAATTAGAAAATGTATAACCAGAGAGATCATTGTCAGGTTCGTAGGCAAAACCACTTCTGAAGTTAATTAATAATGGGGACTGTAGGAGTAGATGTAAAGATTCAAAGAAGTAGAAACCAAATCAATATTTTCTGAAACTTTACCCTTCATCTTGAACCTGTCAGTGTGGCAAACTAAGGTTCTTTGTGTGCTTAAGTTACAAAGTCTTACCCTAACACACAATTCCATATGGAATAATCAAACAATCCAAATGTCAGAATTCAGAGAATTCTTAATGGAAACCTAAAAAGAAACATAAAGAAAAGTGGCCTAACCTTCAATTAAAAACAAAATGTGTAAATTTTTCTTAAAGAAAATATTTTCTAACCACCTACTCCCTCTGTCCCAAAATTTCCATTTATTAAAATTCATTTATCCTCTTACCATCCTGGAAAATTCCAGATTATCCACTGCCTTTGACCATGCTGCTCTCTCACTGTTAATAGAACTCTGCCATCTTGAGGTCCTTTCATGCCTTTATCTGGATTAATTAGTGCTATTGATTTGAAAGATTCACAGAACACTTTTTGAGTGATCCTGGAGATTCTTAGTTGTGATACACTGTTTACTGTTGTGTTTTTTTTTTTTAATTCTTTTAAGGTCTCCATATTATTGTTTTTAAACTTTTATTGCTGCTCTCACTCCTTCCCATTCGTCCTATACCCCACCACACTACGCTTAGCCACATCCTTCTCCATCATATTTATGCAGCTCATATATAAATTTATTCTGGCATTTATGGCACCAAACTCTCCCCAAATTTAAATAAATTCTCTCAGATAATTAGTTTCCTAGAATATTACAAGCTAGCATATCTGGTCCTCCAGCCCCACCCACTCTCTACACATACACACACACACACACACAAATGTTTGCATTATCCCCATATAATTTCCAAAAGATAATACAAACTCTTTCAAAATAGGCTTAGATTAACTTATATAGCACCTATTAAGTGTTAGACTCTGTTGGCTTTAAATACCTTTTCATTTCATCAGCTTCCACGGTAGCTTTTACTCCCATTTTGGAGCTCAGGAAACTGACGCACGGAAATCTAGGTAAATTTCCCAAAGTCGCACAACCAATGAGTGACAAAGCCAGGACACAAGCTGGCCATTGGCCTCCATCATAGAGGGACATCTGGCTCTTTCCTCTCATTTGATCCTATGTAGTAGTAGCTTCTACAGAGTCTCCCAAATTGATCCCTTGTCAATTTCCACTGCCCAATCCAGGCTCTCACCATAAAACTAGTCTCCCCACTTAACAGTTCCCATCTCACCCACAACGTGCACCTCCAGAAAAACACTTTACATACACTGTGATCATCACATAGTCCCCTAATAAGGAAGCCCTATTATTTCTCAGATTATGTCCAGATATCCAGGTTTCTCCTGCTAAAAATTGGGCTCTCTGTCCCTTGGGCTTCTACAGCATTTTTGCACCTACTTCACAAGCATCTGTTTCACACTGGGGACACAGAGGGATAGAGACCTTGCCATCAGAGAACTTACAGTCCAGTAAGAGAAAGCAGACACTTAAGAATGTGAAAGAGTATGTGTCTAAGTCCATTTTCTGTCGCTTAGAACAGGATATCTTAAATTGGGTAATTTATAAAGAAAAGAAATTTATTTCTTACAGTTATGGAGTCTAAGTCCAAGGTTGAAGGGCCACATCTGGTGAGGGTTTTCTCGCTGGTAGGAGGGAGCAAAGGGCATTACATGATGATGCCTGCTCAAGTCTCACTGTCTCTTTTTATAAAGTCCTACTGCCCTAATAACCCATGAATTCATTATTCCATTAATCTACTAATGGATTTATCCATACATGAGGGCAGAGCCTTCATGACCCAATTATCTCTTAAAGCCCCCACCTCTCAATGCTGCCACATGGAGGATTAAATTTCAACATGAGTTTTGGATGGGAAAAATACTCAAATCATAGCATTCTTTTACTGGCCCCCCCAAAACTCATGTCCTCCTCCTATACAAATACCTTCATTCCATCCTCATAGTCCCACAGTCTAAACTACTTCCAGCACCAACTCAAAAGTCCAAATTCCAGAGCCTCATCTATGAGCCTATGAAATCAAAACAAGTTATTTACTGCCAGGATACAATGGTGAGACAGGCATAGAGTAAACATTCCCATGGCAAAAGGAAAAAATAGGCCAGGATACAGGAGTCATGGGCCCCGAAAAAGTCCAAATCCCAGCAGGGCAGACCTCAAAGCTGGAAAATAATCTCTTGCTATCATGTGCTACTTCCTGGAGATACTGGGTTGGGGATTAGGCCCCCAAGGCCTAAGGCAGTTCCATCCCTATGTCTTTACTTGGAGCAGTCCACATGGCTGGTCATAAGGGTTAGAGTTCAGTACCTGTAATTTTCCCAGACAGCGATTGCATGCCGCCTGTGGTTCAACAGTTCTGGGGTCCTAATGGCTGTCTGGCTCCCATGGCTCCACTAGGCATTGCCCCAGTGGGGACTTTCTGTACTGGCCTCACTTCCACAGCTGTACTAGACATTGCCCAGGTGAGGACTCTGTGGCAGCTCCAACGTCACATTTTCACTCTGGCATTGCTCTAGTGGGGGCTTTCTGCAGTGGCTCTGCCCCTGCAACAGGTCTCTCCCTGGGCTCCCAGGCTTTAGGAACATGCCTTGAAATCTGGCTGAAAGCTGACAACCTCCACAGCTCTTGCTTTCTGCAAGCCTGCAGAATTAGCACCACATGGACACTGCCAAGGCTTACTTAACACCTCGGGCCATTCGAACTCCAGTTAGAGTGGCCAAGAAACACTGCACCAGAATTTGGGGAGCAGAGTTCCAAGGTGGCCCTGGGCAGCAAGCCTGTGGAGTGTGCATTGGGTCCCTCCCTTGAAATCATTGTGCCCTTATAGGCCTGTGGGCCTGTGATGGCCTGTGATGGGAGGGGCAGACTCAAAGGTCTGTGAAATGCCTTCAGGGTCTGTCTCCCATTGTCTTAAGAAATAGCACCTGGCTCCCTCCTATCCATGCTAGTCTCTTTGGCAAAGGTAGCTGGACTATACCCTTGGTTTCCTCTCCTGAACATGCTTTTTCACCCTTTACATGGCCCGGCTGAGCTTTCCAAATCTTTCTACTTTGCTTCTCTTTTGATCATAAATTACATCTTCAAGTCATATTTTCCCTCTTGCAGCTTAGCATAAGTAATTAAAAGCAGCAAGGCAAAAGCCTGAATGATTTGCTACTTGGGTATTTCTTCTGCCAGCTACCCTAGTTCATCAATCTCAAGTTCAGCCTTCCACAAAGCCCTTGGCCATGGACATAGATCTGCCAAGTTATTTGCCAATTTATAACAAGGACACAAGGATGGTCTTTATTAGTTTTCTTTCTTTTCTTTTTCTTTTTTTTTTTTTTTTTTTTTCTTTTTTGAGACAAGGTCTGGCTCTGTCATCTAGAGTGCAACCTCACTCACTGCAACCCCAGGCTCAAGCCATCCTCCCACCTCAGCCTCCCAAGTAGCTTGGACTACAGGCATGCCCCACCGCACCCAACTAGTTTTTGTATTTTTTGTAGAAACAAGGTTTTGCCATGTTGCCCAGATTGGTCTCAAACTTGTGAGCTCAAGCAATCCACCCACCTTGACCTCCCAAAGTGCTGGAATTATAGGCGTGAGCCACCACACCCAGCTACTACAGTTTTCAATACCTTGTTCCTGAGTTCCATCTGAAACCTCACTAGAATGGCCTTTACTATCCAGATTTCAATCAGGTCATGACCACTGAACCAGTCTCCAAGGAGTTCTAAGCTTTCCCTAGTCTTCTAGGAGCCCACTGAGACCCCAGAACCCATTGAAATTATTCAAACTAGCCAATTCTAAGCCCTTAGCAGAACATAGACTTTTTCTCACCTACTTCTCCTAATTCTTCCAGCCTCTGCCCATTACCTAGTTCAAAAGCCACCTTTACCTTTTCAGGTATTCATTATTAGCACCACCCTACTCTCAATTCCAATTTTCTGTCCTAGTTCATTTCTGTTTCATATAAGAGAGTATCTAAAACTCGATAATTTATAAAGAAAAGGAGTTTATTTCTCACAATTATGGAGCCTGAGAATTCCAAGGTCAAGGGACCACATCTGGTGAGGGTCTTCTTGCTGGTGGGGACTCTGCAGAGTCCCAAGGCAATGCAGGGCATCGCATGGAGGAAGGAGCTGAGTAGCCTCACATGGTTACTCAGGTCTCTCTTCCTCTTCTTACAAAGCCATCAGTCCTGCTCCCATGATACCATATTAATCCATTAACCCATTAATTTATTATTCCATTAATGAATTTATCCATTCATGAGGGCAAAGCCTTCATGACCCAATCACCACTTAAAGTCTCCACCTCTCAATACTGACACACTGGGGATTAAACTTCAGCTTGAGTTTGGGAGGAGACAAATATTCAAACCACAGATTCATGCTACAGGCACCTTTAGTAATATTTGAAAAATACAGTGAAATAGCAAAGAAGGGAGAGTGACCAGTGGGAGGGTTCGAGAGAGACTGAGGTTCTTGGAGTGCTACATCATGGAAGGGGCACTTCCACAGGAGGAAACAACATAAGACACAGCACAGAGAAACATTACATTACAGTCTAGTTCACCCAGCATAATTGAAGTGGAAGTTGCAAGACAGGTAAGCATGAAATAAGAGATAAGGTCTCACACCAGTTAGAATGGTGATCATTAGAGAGTCAGAAAACAACAGATGCAGGAGAGGATGTGGAGAAATAGGAACACTTTTACATTGTTGGTGGGAGTGTAAACTAGTTCAACCATTGTGGAAGACAGTTTGGAGATTCCTCAAGGATCTAGAACTAGAAATACCATTTGACCCAGCCATCCCATTACTGGGTATATACCCAAAGGATTATAAATCGTGCTACTATAAAGACACATGCACATGTATGTTTATTGTGGCACTATTCACAATAGCAAAGACTTGGAACCAACCCAAATGTCCATCAATGATAGACTGGATAAAGAAAATGTGGCACATATACACCATGGAATACTATGCAGCCATAAAAAAAGGATGAGTTCATGTCCTTTGCAGGGACATGGATGAAGCTGGAAACCATCATTCTCAGCAAACTATCGCAAGAACAGAAAACCAAGCACCACATGTTCTCACTCATAAATGGGAGTTGAACAATAGAACACATGGACACAGGGAGGGGAACATCACACACTGGGGCCTGTCGTGGAGTGGGAGGCTAGGGGAGGGATAGCATTAGGAGAAATACCTAATATAGGTGACAGGTTGACGGGTGCAGTAAACCACCATGGCACGTGTATACCTATGTAACAAAACTGCATGCTCTGTACATGTATTAGAGAACTTAAACTATAGTAATAAGAAAAAAAAAAGAAATAAGAGAGAAGGTGTGGGGGAAAGTTTTTGTATGGATATCTAGAGTTTATCCTACACTGTTCTTGTTAGCACTTGCCTCTTTAATACTTACAATAATTGCAACCCATATTTGTTTATTTATAAGTACAAGTCAGGACTTTGCTAATTATTTTACGTGTATTATTTCACTTACATCTCACTACAGTACTGGAAATTAATTATTCTGATTTCACAAATAAGGCAACTAAGGCCCAAAGATATTAAGTAGCTCATTTCAAAGCAATCTAAATTCCTTTATCTAAATTCACATTGCACTTTTAGTCTGTATTATCCAAAGCTTGACATTCATTTATTGTCCTTCTGATCACCATATCTCCCAAATTGGGGAACAAAATAAAGCAATATTTTCTTTAATTTTTTTCTACAGCATCTTGCAAAGAGCTGGGAAAAGCATAAATATGTAAACATTCTAGCATAAAAGTCACTTAAATAAATCCATATAAGGCTCTTTTACAACTGATCTATTAAAGCTTTGCATTGAAATGCAAGTCAAGACTATTATTTTTATAGTGGTCTTCATAACTGAAAAGATCATTGATTCTATTAGCTTTTTGTCCATTATGGCCAGGCTGAGGATGATCACAACGCAGGTCAACCAAAGTCTGCAAAGTTGACTGCAAAGGGGGCAGACCAGCCCCTGCCCCTACCTCAGTATGTGAAGACACACCAAGAACACTGCTGGGACCCAACAAATAGCAAATAATGCTTTAGAGCAGCATTAGAAAGCTTTTTGAACTCTCCGTTCAGTCATACAGGAACACAGTAATAACACTGGAAGGGATTTTAATCCATCTGTCCCTTTTTTTTTTTTTTTTTTTTTTTTTTGAGACAGAGTCTCACTCTGTTGCCCACATTGGAATGCAGTGGTGTGATCTCAGCTCACTGCAACCTCCACCTCCCGAATTCAAGCAATTCCCATGCCTCAGCCTCCCGAGAAGCTGGGACTACAGGCGTGGGCCACCTCCCCTGCAAGTGTGCCTTTCATATGCAACCCAACTAATCCAGAGTCCTTACTTCAAACCGCCTCCTCTCTCTGGCTTTTCCACTCCAGAAGGCATTATTCTTCTGCCCTAAGCATACCAGAGCCACGTACCAGAAAACCAGGGGCAGTCCCTACACACTGGAGCCCGTTGAAATTATTCAAACTAGCCAATCCTAGGCCCATGTACCTTGTTCCTTCCTGTGGACTCACAATAAAGGCTCTTGCTCATGCTTTCGTCCTGTTCCTTCTGCCTCCTGAGTGACCCTGGTGCTTCCCTCATATGGCCCTGTGTGGCATGCTGTGCCTCCTGTGTTTTTGGAACTGTGAGTAAAAATGTCTTCCTCCATGACAGTCATTTCCATGTCTGCATGTCTTACCATACATGATTAAAACAAATCCCAGATACATTTTTAAATTATGATATTGGGGGAGTTTCCTAACCTTCCTGTGAGTCAGTCTCCACATGTTTACAATGAAAATAATATCACCTGCCTCAAACAAACAGTTACGAAAATAATTAATATATAGAAAATATTGAGTTCAGTACTCAATATGTAGGGCACATTTAATAGCTCTTCGGTATTTTTACGAGGATTAATAATAAATCATAAAATAATGTATTCTAAAATTAGCATTCTAGGCTGGGTGCAGTGGCTCACACCTGTAATCCTAGCACTTTGGAAGGTTGAGGCAGGTGGATCACCTGAGCTCATTAGTTCAAGACCAGCCTGGGCAACATGGCAAAACCCCATCTCTCCTAAAAATACAAAAAAATTAGCCAGGCATGGTGGCACATGCCTGTAATCCCAGCTACTCAGGAAGCTGTGGCTCCTGAGTAGCTTAAGCCTGGGAGGTGGAGGTTGCAGTGAGCCGAGATCATGCCACTGCACTCCAGCATGGGCAACAGAGGGAGACTCTGTCTCAGGAAAAAAAAAATATATATAGCATTCTAAACCAGTATACTTTGCAAACTATGGATTACTGCTATGGCTTGAATGTCCCTCCTAAACACATGTTGAGATTTCATTGCCTTTGTAACAGTATTAAGGGGTGAGATCTTAAGAGGTGATTAAGTCATGAGGGCTCTACAGATGGCTGCCGTCTGTGTTCATGAGGGTTCTGCCCTCATGAATGGATTAATACCATTACCACAGGAGTGGATTAGTTTTATTGAGACTGGATTTGTCCTAAAAGTGAGTTTGGCCAAATTTCCTGTCTCCGTCCTGCCATCGCACATGATCACTTGCCCTTGCACCATGTTATGATGCAGCAAGAAGGCCCTCAACAGATGCCAGTACCATGCTCTTGGTCTTCCCAACCTCCAGAACTGTGAGAAATAAATTTCTCTTTGTTATAAATTACCCAGTCTTTGGCGTTCTGTTGCAGTGGCAGAAACAGTCTAAGACAATTACTTTTAGTTTTTACAGTCATACATTTAGCACGCATGGGTTCAGCAATATGTGAGAAACACTAAAGTTTCATACCATCTTAATAATGTCTAGTTTTGCAAAGGAAGGAATTAAATTGAGTACAATATGAGTATGATTTTAGTATGAGTGGCCCTGGACAATGGCCCAAACTCTAGTTTCAACATGGCTTCCAACAGCCTGACCAATGGGTTATTAAGTAATAAAACTTTCTTTGATTCTCTGTGGAAAATACCCTTGCAACCCACTCCCCCTAAAAAAGTTGGCTGTTGATGTAAGAAAATATTAAGTAAATAAATTTAAGAAAGGGATGATTGGAAGCCAGAAAATATAAGTTTTGGATAAATTAAAGGACAAAATATTAAACTCAGCCAAAGCTGGGATGCATGATGTAAAGTTCACCAGATGCTCTATATAAAAACAAGAAAGAGCCATTCTTTAGACTGTTTCAAGGAGTGTTCCAACAAAATGCAAACTTTGCTTCTATATGAGAAATCAAACCATATTTTAAATCAAAAAAGGGCTCAACTTACAAAATAAAGGGATGTATAACAGATGACTCAGGGTAAACGTGATTAGAGGAAAAGTTAGAAGCTTACCTTTTTTTTTTTTTTTGGGAAAAAGCTAGAAGCTTACTATTTTTTTTTTTTTTAAGTTGCAGGGAAACAATAGAGAGTGAGGGCACTGGACTGACCTTTGCTGTGAATAGAAGTAGATTCAAAGCGTGAACAAAGCATTTTTCCCAGAAATACGAAGTGCACATGAGATATATCATTAACTTAGCATATTGCTATAGGAGCATTTTCTTTCATACCAAAGAATACACTGCATTATATATGAACAAATACTCAACGCAGACGAAAAATCACAATCATAGAAAATAAATAATATTTTTAAATATAAAGGCAATATATTTTCTTACACGAATTTCTAGTTCCCAGTTTTCCCAGGGGTCTCCTTCACGTTGAATCAAAGGTATTAATTACTTAAAAGAAATCAATTTTGCCCGGGCACGGTGGCTCACACCTATAATCCTAGCACTTTGGGAGGCCGAGGTGGGTGGATTGCCTGAGCTCAGGCTGGGCAACACGGTGAAACCCCATCTCTAATAAAATACAAAAGAAATTAGCCAGGTGTGGCAGCGTGTGCCTGTAGTCCCAGCTACTCAGGAGGCTGAGGCAGGAGGATTGCTTGAACCTAGGAGGCAGAGGTTGCAGTGAGTCAAGGTTGCGCCACTGCACAATCTATAATCCTAGCACTTTGGGAGGCCGAGGTGGGTGGATTGCCTGAGCTCAGGCTGGGCAACACGGTGAAACCCCATCTCTAATAAAATACAAAAGAAATTAGCCAGGTGTGGCAGCGTGTGCCTGTAGTCCCAGCTACTCAGGAGGCTGAGGCAGGAGGATTGCTTGAACCTAGGAGGCAGAGGTTGCAGTGAGTCAAGATTGCGCCACTGCACTCCAGCCTGGGCAACAGAGCAAGACTCTGTCTCTAAAAAAAAAAAAGAAGTCAATTTTAAGTTTTAGGTTATATTTGAACACAATAGAATCAACAAGTTTTACTTTCAGAGAAATGAATTGTTTTAATCCTAAAATCTTTTATTAAGTTCAGAATGTAGAATTTATGAGACAAGATAGAAAGAATGCAGATTATGACATCAAAGTGGCTTCCTATACATAGAAAAGGATGTAAAAGCTCAAGTAGCAAGGCAAGAAGTAGAAAGAACTGAAAAGTTAAAGCTAGGCCGGGCACAGTGGCTCATGCCTATAATCCCAGCACTTTGGGAGGCCACAGCCGGAGGATCACTTGAGATCGGGAGTTCGAGACCAGCCTGGCCAGTATGGTGAAACCCTGTCTCTACTAAAAATACAAAAATTAGCCGGGCATGGTGAAGCACACCTGTAATCCAAGCTACTTGGGAGGCTGAGACAGGAGAATCGCTTGAATCCAAGAGACAGAGGTTGCAGTGAGCCAAGATCATGCCACTGCACTCCAGCCTGGGTGACAGAGAAAGAAACCTCTCAAAAAATATTAAATATTAAAAATTGAAAAGGTAAAGCTAGAGTAATATAATGCCTGGGACTCCAAGAAAGAAATCAGGGCCTACATACCACCTTCCTGGGCTACAACCTGAGAGAAACACCACCACCACCACTACCACACTCCTGCCAAAAAAAAAATTTCCCAAATCTCCATGCCTGGCTAGCTAGATGAGCTGGAGCTAGCATTTCCAGTAGTCCATTACTTGAGAACAGCATGCAGTAGATCCTGAAATTTCCATATGCTCACATGGGTAACATGGAAATTCTGAGAACAATAGACTTTTTAAAGGATAATTTCATTTTTTAAGGGAAGTATAATAACGACTCCCATACAAATACAAACCGAACACAATTTAAAGATTGTTTTTAACTCATTAATTAATGAAGAGACTGGTAAGATATTACATCTGGCTCTAAAAAGAATTCAAAGAATATATACATAAATGCTGCAACAAATTTACAAATAGATGTAAAATGGAGCTGTCTGCAGGGCAATAAATTACTGCATTCCACTAGATACAATTAATTTGAATTGGACAAGAATCGTATATATCATTTTTAGTTTTCTACAACTTACAGAATTGTAAAATAGCCCAAACACAATGAAAGGAACCAGATAACTAGAAGGATACACTAGACTATGCTTTATTTTCCATTAAAGACTCGCAATAATCTTTTCATTCATTTTACAGTCTTTTGCAATGATTGGAAGATGCCTGTGATCTGGAGAAAAAAATGAGAGTCTACAGAGACCTTGCCTCCCGAGGCAATGGCGTATCTCACAGCCACTAGTGGTGACAGTCAAGAGAATGACCAAAAATAGGATCCAACCAGCCCACTATGAGGAACACCAGCACCGAAGGCCTGGTTACCACGGTGGGATAAGGGTCCAGTTGGTAGAGCCCAGCAAAAGCCCAGAGGGCAAAGGCCTCTTCCACTCTCATCAAGATACTAAGCTTCTCCATGAACCCAGGTACCATCTTAGGAAGGAGGAATGAGGTGAGACCCCTTGAGAGATAGGAAAAGCTTAACTTTTAATGAGTATTTAGCAGAAAGAGATTGATTTGAAACGGAAGAAACTGGGTTACTTTTTATTGACCAGGGACATATGCTGAATTGTGCCCTCACACACACAAATTTGTGTGTTGAAGCCCTAACCCTCAATACCCCAGGATGTAACTGTATTTAGAGACAGCGCCTTTAAAGAGGTGATGAAGTTAAAATGAGGCCCTAAGGGTGGACAGTAATCCAATCTGACCAGTATTATAAGTAAAGGAAATTTGGACATACAAGGAAACACCAGATGCCCACACACAGAGGAAAGACAAGGTGAGAACACAGAGAGAAGGCAGCCATTTGCAAGCTGAGGAGAGAGGCTTCATGAGAAACAAGCACTGCCAACACCCGAATCTTGGATTTCCAGCCCCTAAAACCATAAGAAAATTAATTTCTGTTGTTTAAGCCATCCAGTCCCTAGCATTTCATTACAGCAGCCATAGCAAACTAATACAGCATTTTAAGGGTTGTGGGGTTTTCATTTCATATCAGTAGGAGCAAAAGCAAGATGAAATGTCAGTTAAATAAAATGTAAAAAGCTACTTGTTTGTTTTTTGGTTTTGGACATCCTTGGGCATTTTAATCCTGTCATATAGGATGAGTGCTTCATAGATTTTTGGACACATTCTCAGACCCAAAGTTACGAATAACCTTTACTAGTTAAAGGACTTCAACAGAGCAAAGCCTATGGCCACCAAGGAAACAAGTCTCAAAGAGCTCAAAATCTCCTTCTGGCCACTGCTCAGTGTCAGGCTTCTACAGGATAGAAATGATGAGGGGGAAGCAAAAGGTGTAAGACTGGAAAGATGATATTCTTGAATCAGGTTCTTTCCTAAAATCATGATTGGCAGTTACCTTCATCCATTTGTGCTGCTATAATAAAGTACCTGACGCTGGGCAATTGATAAAGAACGGAAATGTATTTCTCTCAGCTCTAGAGGCTGAGAAGTCCAAGGTCAAGGCGCTGGCAAGTTTGGCGTCTGGTGAGGGCTGCTCCATCAGTGGCATGTTCTTACAGTGGCATCCTCACATGGCAGAAGGAGGAGGAGTAAGGGGACCTTGAGCCACTTCCTTCCAGTCCTTTTATAAGACACTAATCCATTCACAAGTGCAGAGCCCTCATGGCCTAACCACCTGCTAAAGGCACCCCTCCTAATACCACTACATGGGGATTAAGTCTCAACATGAATTTTGGAGGAGACATAAATGTTCAGACCATAGCAGCAGTATTTTTTCTCTTTTTCAAACTGTTATGTGTTTCTGAGCTCTTCTGTTGGGGGAGGGAGATCACAAAGGTTTTCTGGAAAAGCAATTCCAAACAGATATCTGAAGAATATGTTTTTCGTTCAGTGATTGCTAAGAAAAAAAAAAGCTCGTTAGCTTTGACCTGAATATGGATACACCCAGGCATAAGTGTCTGGTGTAGAAACAATGCCATGCTAACTTCAGTGAGAGAGAAAAACACAAATACTACATTTCCAAATTTAGTCAACTAGGGACATTGAGTCAGGCCAATTTAAAACCAGCCCAAAATTTCATCATTCCAAGGAGTTGAGTATTCTCTCTTATCTACTAATCTAAAATTAAATTTCCCGTTTAGCTTTGACATAGAGACTATTTATAGACATTCAAAAAAAGAAGAAAATCAAAAGGCTTAAACCCAGGTCATAGTTCCTAAAACCAAAAGCAGTGAGAAGAAAGCGACATCTAATGGTTGGTTTACTTCAAAACATCTCTGGTTGCCCTCTAAAACTCAAGAGATGAGGAAAGAGAGATTTTGACCTTAGCCATTAGAAAAAGCCTCAAAAATCCTAAAAAGTCAAAAATGTCATCCAGCCCTCTGGGAAACCGGCTCAATGCATTCAAATTAATGTCATGCCGGGCTGTAGAAACTTCTGACCAGAAGACATTCCAAGGACTAACCATAAACAGCTTAAATGATATTAGATGCGTCATAAGATCTTTTTTTACTCTTGTTAAAAAATAACAATAACAAACACTTATGAAGTACAGAGATGTGCCAAATCCTGGCCTAAGTGTCTCATATATACTAACTCATCTAAAGATATTTTTCCACAATATTTATACACACGAATAAACAATAAATTCTACTAAAATTCTTAAGGCTAAAGTAGGAATGAATTAATGTTGTGAAAAGACAGGAATATTAAATGTATGTAATTACTTTCTTAGAACAGAATTGCAAAAGAACTTGAGAGGTCATCGTTCAGGAGCTGTTGAAAAATCCATCCCATGAGAGAAAACGCAGCATTTTCACTTATTTTTATTTATTCCTTCATTCTTTCTATCCTGCTCTTTGCTTTCTTGTCTTCCATCTTGTGAAAATACTTATGACAAACTTTTTATCCTGTCGTTGAATTTTGCTGGTACTTTTTTGGCTTAAAGGTGAACTCCTGAAGTTTATCTCCTTCCAGGCATCATCCCTTCAGTTCTGGAAACAGTTACCAGATAAATGGTGGTAACTAGCTTAAGCATCACAGGACGAATGGCCAGGCTAATATCAAGAATAAGTATATGAATCACAACTATATTTCTGCTATAGCAAAATGTCTTCAAGTAAAAATTAGACCATAAGCATTAACTTAAACCGCCTATTAAAAGAAGATTATTTAAAATATTACATGTTAACTATTCAACCAGTTAAATAGCAACCAATATACTGCTCCTACATTTAAATGTAGTTTCATTTTTTATACAAGTTATGGAAGCCATATGTATTCTTACCTACAGTTTTATCAGTCAATAAATTACACATGGTCTCCTGCCTATATGTAAGTTCTGTCTGAGAGACAGCATCAGGGATTTTATTTTAATAATAACCATTCCTTTGCAATGAATAAAGACATTAATTTATCTCTTATGGACTCATAATTTGTTCTGAAGCATCTTCTGTTGTTATGTGGACTCTCTTTTTCCTTGAAGGCTGGAAGGGAGCAGGGGTCCAGGGCTTCACTAGTCTCCTGCTTTTGGAGCATATCTCTCTGCTATATGTAGAAGCTTTTTTTCCTTTTTCCTTTTTCCTTTTGTAATACTTAGAACAGAAAATGCAAAGACTACATACCCTTACCAGAATATATAAAACTCTTTGCTTACATTTCTTCAATCAAGAAGAGGTTCTATTAAGAACCAAATTTCTACATGGCCCAATCTTCTTTCCTTCAACTTTAAATATCATATACAATGTATTTTACAAAGAATACGTTAGGATTATCTATTAAGCTGGTAATCTCCATTAGAGGAATTGATTATTTTGTACTCCTCAGAACAAAAGGAACACAAATTTCAGACACACAACCCAGAACGAGCATAGGGATTTAATCAGCCCACTGCTGAAAAGACAAAGCCCTGGCCCGTATTATTTATTGGTGACTTCCAGGAGCATGGACATAAGATCTTTTGTTCTTTCTGTTTCTTAAAGAGGAAAATTGCAGGAGAAAAAGAAAATCTATCCTTTTCTCTTTATACCTGTTAAGAGGAAGAAATGTTTCAGTTACATTTCTGACTATGGAAAAAATGACAAGTTACTGATTAAAAAACAAAAATCAAAGATGAACTCCATAATATTCTCCTTTCCTTAGAGTCCTCAAACTCTCACACAGTCCAGGCCCCCGAGCCCCACTCTCAGTTCCTTCCCAAATAAAGTCCTCAACCTTTTAGGAAGCTTCCCTCTCAGCCTCACTCCAGGCATTGTTCCAAGAGGCCCTGGCACATGTTGGGCTCTCATACCTGTGCCCTAAATTAATTAACTGTAAAACGAGCATTGTTATAAGCTTATTTTCAACTCGTCCACAGGTCAGTTTCTCTGGCCAGAATCAGCCTGCAAATACGGTAATTTCAATTTCACAATTGTATTTCTAGAGCAGTTGAGGGGAAGCAATCATGTTAGGCCAAACTAGCAACTGAGCCAGGCCTTGTGTCAGAAAGATGGGGGCTGACAGTGGCTAAGACAATTTCTTCCAAAACACTAGGTATTTAGGTCAGGAGAAGCTTAAACAAAGCAATAGCTCTTCTTGTCATCAGAGGCCTTGGTTTTCACACCTGTAAAACAAAATCCTTGGTCTAAATGACTTCTGACACTCTGACTTAACTTTTGCCACAGAGTTCAAGCTAGAAACAAGAAAGTAGCTATAAAAGCCAGGACCCTTTATGATATAGCCAAGAGAGAAATCTAACTCACCAAAAATTCAGAGAGGGGAGTGCTTCTCATGAGAAAAGAATGAGAGACTAATTCCCAAGGATTTTCTCTTCAAACAGCACGTCGTGGAGAAAGAAAGATAAATGGAGAAACATGGCAGTAAGAAAATTCCATAGATGAGAAAAAAGACAGGGAACTTCTTAGCACCTGCCCTAGTCGTAAATTGTCAATAGAGAGATGCTTTTCTTTTTTTTTTTTTTTTTTTTTTTTTTTTTTTTTTTTTTTTTTTGAGACGGAGTCTCGCTCTGCCGTTCAGGCTGGAGTGCAGTGGCCGGATCTCAGCTCACTGCAAGCTCCGCCTCCCGGGTTGACGCCATTCTCCTGCCTCAGCCTCCCGAGTAGTTGGGACTACAGGCGCCCGCCACCACGCCCGGCTAGTTTTTTGTATTTTTTAGTAGAGATGGGGTTTCACCGTGTTAGTCAGGATGGTCTCGATCTCCTGACCTCGTGATCCGCCCGTCTCGAGATGCTTTTCAAACTATGGTAAACAACCTGTTTTGTTTTTTATTTCTAATCTTGTTATAAGCTGATCTCTGATCTTTGTAAAGGTAGAGAGAGACATCATAACACTTCCTCTCTAAAGTTTGGAAAGAGAGCAAACACTATCTTGAAGGTAATAATTACAGAGTTGCTTAGCCCCGGTCTAGCAAATTGTTAAATAAATTTTGCAGAAGTGCGTCAAAACAAGCACACCATGAAGGGCCTACTTGCAAACTAACAAGTTAGCCTGCTAGAGTTTATGGATGCTGGCAGAAGACATGAGACTCCTGGATTATAGACAAATGAGAGGTTATTACTCACCACGATAGTAGTAGCCAGAGTATCAGCATCTGAGCCAATTCTTCCAAACCCCAGTACCCACAAGGTAATGCAAATAAGGCAAAAAAAAAAAAAAAAAACCTGAACTTAGAAAACCTGAATATTTTATAACAGGAAATAAGCATGCCTGCTTATGCCCTGGAAAGAGATGTCATCCTTATTATATTGTGCAGTAAGCATGCTTATATGTTTGCCCCAGTGGAGGATACTACCTTTACCTGCCAAGGTGAATTAGTCTCCTATTGCTGCCATAACAAATTAGCACAAATTTAGTGGCTTAATGGATACAAATGTATTATCTTGCAGTTCTGGAGTCAGAAGTCCAAATTGGGCCTCACTGCACTAAAATTTCTTTTCCATTTTGTTAACGTTTTAGCTTCTAGAGGTCACCAGCATGCCTTGGACCATAGCCCCATTCTTCCATCTTCAAAACTAACAAAGGCAAATTGAGTCCTTTTCACATCACATCACTCTGAACTCACTCTTCCACTTTAAAGGATGCCTGTGATTACACTGAGCCCACCTGAATAATCCAGGATAACCTTTGTATGTGAAGGTCCTTTAGTTGATCAGCATTCTTAATTTCATCTGTAACATAAATTTTCATTTGTTATGCAAGGTAACATATTCACAGGTTCCTGGGATTAAGCTCTGGACATCTTGGGGGAGCCATTATACTGCCTACCACACAAAACAATAAGAAAATCTGCCCTTTGTTTTAGAGCAAGCTTGTCCAACCTGCAGCCCACGGGCCACACATGGACTAGAATGGCTTTGAATGCAACCCAACACAAATTGGTAAACTTTCTTAAAACATTATGAGGGTTTTTTGCGATTTTTTTTTAGCTCATCAGCTATAGTGAGTATGTTTTTTATATGTGGCACAAGACAATTCTTCTTCCAATGTGGCCCAGGGAAGCCAAAAGATCAGACACCCCTGTTCCAGAGGGAGATACAATCTCTATTGTCCAAAGCCGTTAATTATACTATACAAGCATCCTTCAAAAGATAGTTTAGAACAAGGGGAAGTCGATGCTTTGCTTCACAAAACACACAGACACGTGAAAGAGCCATAGAAGATGGACCCTCACGACCAGTTGCTACTCTTACATATCCGCATAAGAAACTGAGTAAGGATATTTAATTGCTTTAAACTATATGCATATATTTTTTAAATATGACACCTGACCATTTGGATCACAAAGCTATCTTGGTCTATATAGGTTAAAATCACTATATAATTCCATATATTCATGGAAAGAGAAATTATACTGAATCTTTTGAACAGAAGTTTCCTAGTTTAATCACGGACAAAGTGTGTAATCAACCATCATCCACTCACAGAGATCAATGAACACTTACAGGAAACAAAGCGGTTTGAACAACCCAGCAAAGTTTGTTTGGAGGTCAACGTTGGGGAAAGAGTCTTTTGATATTCAATTCCAGGGCTAAAGAATTTTCTGTATCAGGAAATTCTTCATACTTAACCTTAAATCTTGGTATTTGCAGCTTTAACTCATCTCTTCTTAATCTGTCCTCAGGGAGCTCTTTCACATGATCCTTAGTGTCTTCTAGAAAGGACAAAGATAAGACTCTCATGATACTCTCCATCATAAATTGTTCTGAAAGAAATTTTCCCTGCTGCTCTTATACCAAACCCATAAAAGATATGCTTTGGTAAATTTTAGTTTTCTAGTGAAGATTAATTCTATCCGTATTAAATTGTTCTCATTGGAGTAAGTGGAAAGATGTTTAACATCTTTGGAGAAATATTTCCATTTTCTATTTTGTTTGTGATAAGAAGTGAAAACAGAAGTTACAACTGAAACACCAAGGAAAAAAATAGATGATAAAGTATGAGATCATATGCAGAAGTTGCAAAGGAATTAGCCCAAAAGTCCTTAACAATAGCTCTTAAAATCCTTCGTGTACATCAAGGTTATAAAAGGGCATATTGTTAAATATTGGTGAGAATTTGTGAAAATAATTTGAGAACAGCTGTTGCCCCTCTCTGAATCCCAGTGCTGCAACATCGTAAAGGAGTTTAGGGAAAACCTGACCCTTACCTCATGAGGGCAAGAGAGAGCTTCAAGAAGACTACTCTGAGAGTAAGGCAATCCTCCTAACTGATGAAAGCTGGATAAAGAAGAGTTTGCTTCTGTGTTGGAATCAGCCTTCATTTCCAAAGTTCATCTAGGCAAATCATGTGTTTCTTGTATACGATGTGTGAGCCTAGGGTCACCAGGCATGGTGTGCAAGTTGTATGCTGTCAAGGGTACAACATCTAATGTCAACATTTAATCACATGGTAGTCATCATAAGTTTCTATGTTTACTTTCTGGTAGATGGCAATAGAGGTTCTTGTTCTAACAAAACCGGTGTGTATTACAACAATTTCCCCATAGGCAGAAATAAAGTATCTTGAGAAACGGGCACCTCTTTCTAATAAACACAAAGAACGACATGGACAAGCATGGGCACTATGTGAGTTTCGTGTGTGAGAGAAAGAGCCAGCAGAGAGGTTGTTTTTCATCCCATTCAATAGAGCTACCTAGAGAAGCTAATGAAACCTCAGCAAACAGAAGCCAGAGGTAGACCCCCTGATTTTAAGGATCTAAAGATGAAATAAGCAAGAGCATTCCGTTGGAACAAGAGAACTACAGATTAGAAATCCACCATCAGGAGAAGTTGCTGCCTACAGGACAAAAGAAAGCATCCCAGGCCAGGCGCCATGGCTCACACCTATAATCCCACCACTTTGGGAGGCTGAGGTGGGCGGATCACGAGGTCAAGAGCTTGAGACCAGCCTGGCCAACATGGTGTAACCCCATCTCTACTAAAACTACAAAAACTAACCAGGCGTAGTGGTGCGCACCCATAATCCCAGCTACTCAGGAGGCTGAGGCAGGAGAATTGCTTGAACCCGAGAGGCATAGGTTGCAGTGAACCAAGATCGCGCCTCTGCACTCCAGCCTCGGTGACAGAGTAAGACTCTGTCTTGGGAAAAAAAAAAAAGAAAAAAGTTAAAAATTTAAAAAAAAAAGCATCCCAGGAGAGAAAGGGTTCAGGTTAAATATTAGCAAACCACCACCCTTTCTTCCTCCATCCTGTTTCAACCACTGGGGTCAGTAGCATGGTTGACAAGATGGAAGGCATGACAGAAGCACATGTGTAATGTGCCACATCACATCTAGGTTGGAAAGTCCCAGAGGAATGTTGGTTCTCAAATGCTTCTCTCATACCCTTAGAACCCCCAGGCTTAAATAACTTCTGCACAGTCCCAAAATATAGTTCACACACACGCAGGAGTTATGATTTATGGTGTTTCTTCAATCTCAAAATTTTAGTAAATTTTAATATTATTTTTTATAGTTTGATCATACTGGCATTTAGAGGTTAAATCAAGTTTAGCCTAAAGCTGCCTCCTTCCATATTTTAAGTTTCCCCTAAAGGTTTTTCTGCACTTTGTGAACTATAACAAGTGGAGGTATAATCAGACCTTAGCCTACACTGAGTTTTGGCCAATTAATGTAGCCAATTGTTTGAACCGTGTTCAAATAAGGCAAACACTGAGCTGTAACCAATCCAGTTGTTTCTGTACCTCACTTCTGCTTTCTGTATGTCACTTTCCTTTTTCTGCCCATAAATCTTCCACCACATGGCTACGCTGGAGTCTCTGAGCCTACTACCGCTCAGAAGGCTGCCTGATTCACGAATCGTTCATTGCTCAATTAAACGCCTTTAAATTTAATTTGGCTTAAGTTTTTTTGTTTTTGTTTTTGTTTTTTTTATCAAGAGAATCATAAAACAAAGCAATCTAAAGCCAAGGAAGGAAGTACAAAAGCAATTAAGTTTAAAAGGGACAGAAGACCAAAAGGTATATAAAAATAAAGCAGGAAAAATGGAAACAGGTTGAAGCAGACAAAGGGGCCAGATTTCCAAGAAGAACAATGTGATGTTTTTTAATGTAATTGGTCCTTCATTAACTAATCAATAGAAGCAAGATGGCTGACAGACAGATCCAGCCACAGCCTCCAGCAGCTGTCCAGCCCTGCTGAGGTGATTAGATGCAATCGCACCATTCAGGGATGTGAATAACAGAACATCAAGCTGTGAAGGGAAAAAGCTGGGAAACCAAGGAAACTCCCTGAACAGGAGCCTTGAGAACAAATAAGGGAGATGGTCCAGACCCAGCATGGACATGAAACCCAAAGGATGACAATGCACCCAAATTAACAAAGTCAGAAAACAGTCAAAAACCAGAGATTTGCCAAAATTGCTAAATTAAAACCAGGTCCACGACTAGGCTATTTGAGAGAAACAAGGTAACTCTGAAACCCAGAGAAATAAGCAACAGTCTTCCAAGGAGGGCACACTTGCTCTAGAGATGCAAAAAGATTTTAGAATAGTTACTAGGTCCCAGAGGGTTTTAAAGTAATCCATCTTCCTATCCTCTGCTTTTACATGTACTCTTCCTATAACTCTTAACAACCTGATAATACACTCTCCTATTTCTTGGTCACTTTTCTCCCAATTTACAAAAAAAAAAAAAAAAAAAAAAAAAAAACAGGTCCACCTCTCACCCATCTGAAGCCGGTTCTAGAACCAAAGATACAATTTTAAGTTAATTCTTTTAATCAAGCCCCCATAAATAGTTTTACAAACATACCCCTCAGTGAATCTAATTGAGATGTATTTTCTATATATTTCTCCTTTTAAAAATAATTACCAAATGTTTTAATACATTTATACCATTTTGAGTAGCTGCAGACTATTAATAATTACAGTGATAATTTGATGCCAAATAAATATTTTAACACTAATAACCTTACTGTCACAAAAAATTATAGGTAGTTTTTAACTTCAATTTTACATATTTGTTGTTGTTTTGCGTTTCAGTTTACTAGGGTGAATGTATCCAGGGACTCAAGAGAAACAGAAGATAATGGAGAGACAGAAAGAGGGAGAGAGAGAGATTTATTTTTTGTAATTGACTCATTTGATTGTGGAGTCTTGGAATCCTGAAATCTGTTAAAATAATTTTTGGAAGGCCATTAAACCAAGGCAGCTCCAGCACCCTGGGTTCCTATGTAAGCAAACTGAAACCCAACTAGATGTAAGTTCAGGCCTATCAGAAACCACCATCTCACCTCTAGCTAGGGACTTTCCACTGAAATGATTGCTTTGCCTTGCTTCCACATTCACCTTATAAAAGCTCCCCCTTATTCTCCTTTTCTGGATCCCTGAACTGCCTATGGTCTGGAGCTGCCCAACTTCTGATTCATTGTCCACTCAAACTATAGATTTGAATGTGACTTAGTTTATCTTTTAACACATCTGTAGAGTAGGCTGGCAGGCTGGAGACTCAGGTAGGAGTTAATGTTGCAGTCTTGAGTTTTCTTCTTCAGAAAATCTTTCTCAATTTTCGCTCTTAGGGCCTTCACCTAATTAGATGAATCACCACTGATATGGTTTGGATTTGTGTCCCCACCCAACTCTCATGTTAAATAATAATCCCTAATGTTGGAGGTGGGGTTTGATGGGAGGTGATTGTATCATGGCAATGGATTTCCGCCTTTGGTGCTCTTCTCCTGATAGAGTGCTCAGGAGAGCTGGTTGTTTAAAAGTGAGTGGCACCTCCCCCACCTTCCTCTTGCTCAGCCATGTAAGAGGTACATGCTTCCCCTTCGCCTTCCACCATGATTGTAAGTTTCCTGAAGCCTCCCCAGTCATGTTTCCTGTACAGCCTGCAGAACCGTAAGCCAATTAATCCTCTTTTCTTTATAAATTGCCTAGTCTCAGGTATTTCTTTATAGCAGTGCAAGTACAAACTAATTCAACACCCACATTATCAAAGATAGTCTCCTTTAACTAAAGTAAACTGATTGTAGATGTTAACCTTTATTTAAAGTCAACTGATTGTAGATGTTAACAGCCTCTGTAAAATGCCTTCTCAGCAATGCTTAGACAGTGTCGACTGAACAACGGAAAACTATAGCCTAGCCAAGTTGACACAAAAAACTAACCATCGCCGTAAACAACCATAGAAGTGCAAAAAATATGTTACATTATGATAGAATTCTGTAAGAGTAGAGTAAAAATACAATTTCAAGGAGTAAAAAAATACAGTTTTTTAATATCATGAATATCAAATATTTTAAGAGTGTTTTATTTTTAATCTTTTTTGTTTTTTTAGAGACAAGGTCTCCCTCTGTTGCCCAGGTTGGAGTGCAATGAAGCCATGAAAGCTCACTGCAAGCTCAAACTCCTGAGGTCAAGCAATCCTCCCACCTCAGCCTCCCTGGGAGCTGGGACTACAGGTACACACCACCACATCCGGCTAATTTTTGTAAATTTTTTGCAGACATGGGATCTCACTATGTTGCCCAAGCTGTCTCGAACTCCTGCCTCAAGAGATCCTCCCAACTTAGCTTCCCAAAGTGTTGAGATTACAGGCATGAACCACTGTGACCAGCCTTTTAAGAGTGTTTTAAAACACATATTACATCTTTTGTAAGATTTTTGACTTATGATGAAAAACAGTATATGTCAACATAAAAGTACATACAAGTATGCAAGTATTGATTATCAAAATTCCAGTAGGGGTTATGCAAGTGAAACTGAAGACAAGTTCTAGCTACGATAACAGAGTACAGTAAGTCCTCACTTGCCATTATCGATAGGTTCTTGGAAACTGACTTTAAGTGAAATTACATATAACAAAATCAATTTTTTTCTCATCAATGTTGTAACAAAATGAGACATTGAAGGAAACATTATTTGAGGACTTGCTGTACCTCCTTTCACTTAAAAGTTGAAGTTTCCAGGGACATATTGATGTTGTTAGTGAGGCCTTACAGTATTGTTCCTAAATTTATGGACTCAGATTGTACTGTACCTACAAATTAGCTGTGTGAATTTAGGGAAATAAATGAAATTCCTTGGTTCAGGGAATGTTGTTTAATATGCTATATTATTAGTACTTATTGATCAGATTTGGAGGTAGATTAAGTGACATAATATTTGCCAAGCACTTAGCACAATTTCTGGCATAGAATAACTCCTCAACAAATGCCAGGTATTACTATTATTCAGCAAACGTCAGTTGTCGAACATAAATCCACGAAGACCTATAAATGCAAGAACTCACACCAGCCTTGTGTTGCCTGATTAGCTTTTCTCTGATCCTCTCTCCTAGTAAATCCCTGAGGCTCCACGGCTAGACACGAAAAGACTGGTCCTGAATCCCAACCTCAGTTCATAATGTGTATTATCTCCAGTTTTCCTCCATAAAGTGCTCTAGCATCGGAACCCTCAAGTTTCTTCATCTGTCTGTTTCAGCTGTAAGCCTTGCAGACCAGGCATGTTCACTTTGGTAAACATTTTGAGGGTTTTCCTGTCATTTGGCATGTGTGGGCTGTCTTCAAACTCTCCTGTTTGTCAGCCCAAATGCAGTTCTGTGAGCGTCCTGGGGCTGCTCATCCCTCACAGGGCAAACTGTTTCTCTCAAGACTTCTATCTACAGAAATCTGAGGTTATTGAACTATCCAACTATTTTCTGGAATTCTAACTTTTCACCCTAATGGACACATTAAATGGTATTGAATTTGTTCTCCAATTTAAACTTCTGCATTTTTCTTTCAAGCGGAGCCTAGGAAATAGGCCTCTTCAAAGAATGAAAACACAAGATGTCATATTAACCCTTCAATGTAATTGATTTTCAATATGATCAAAGATTTATTTTAATTCGATCTTCACAAGGCATACACTTTTCTGAAACAACCTTGCTCCTACCCACCCCATTTAAATTTAAAAATTAAATCTTTTTTTTTTTTTTTTTTTTTTTTGAGACGGAGTCTCGCTCTGTCGCCCAGGCTGGAGTGCAGTGGCGCAATCTTGGCTCACTGCAAGCTCCGCCTCCCAGGTTCACGCCATTCTCCTGCCTCAGCCTCCCGAGTAGCTGGGACTACAGGTGCCCGCCACCACGCCCGGCTAGTTTTTTGTGTTTTTAGTAGAGACGGGGTTTCACCATGTTAGCCAGGATAGTCTCGATCTCCTGACCTCGTGATCCACCCGCCTCTGCCTCCCAAAGTGCTGGGATTACAGGCGTGAGCCACCGCGCCTGGCCAAAAAATTAAATCATTTTTTAAATCGCCTAAGTAATAATATACTTTGAAGCCACTTCAGAGAAATGAAACAAAGAGGGATAAAATACCACATTTTCATCACCCAAAGACAACCATGTTAACAATCTTTTTAAACTCTTTTTTCTGTGAGGAAAAAAAAAAAAATTCCTTCCCCTACTACACACACACACACACAACCACTAAACATAAAAAAGGGGAGTAAAAGCAGATCCAAATGCGATTTCCTGCCTTTAAATCTGTTGCAGACACTTATGCTAATTACCCAGCAACCTTCATTTCCTTAAGTCACCGAAGAGAACAAGAGCTTTTCTGAGCAGGCTGAGCGGTTCTTACCTGCCTCTCCGCTAATGAAATTCCCAGCTGTGTCTCTGGCTTTTGCTAACTAGGCAAGCCTCCTACCGTTTCTGTCCTTTAGGTGGCAGCATGATCTCTAACACTTTACAGCTTTTTTTCTCAAGTTATGCAATTCTTGTGGGAAAAAAAAGAAAAAAAGGTTTAATTTTCTGAGGGAGTGCTGAGGAGCTGGAACAATTAGGAGGGGAAAGAGAAGCCATTGAGGGTGAAGGTATGAAAAATGGAGGAGCCAGAATTTGTGTGTGGAATTTGAGTGTTTCCAGTTACCACATCTACCACTATCCCATTACAGATGCCAAATAGGTGATGGATAGACATCTATGTGGTAACTGGAAATTTTATTTTTTATATTTTGATATTTATTAACAAAAGTGGTCCTGAAAAGGATTGAGTCAAAATTACAGAGTGATAAGAACTGTATTGTAAATACAAATCGTTCTTAACTGTATTGTCAGCTGTGCACAGTGGCTCCGGCCTGTAATCCCAGCACTTTGGGAGGCCAAGGCAGGCAGATCACTTGAGGCCAGGAATTTGCGACCAGCCTGGCCAACATGGTGAAACCCCATCTTTACTAAAAATACACAAATTAGCCAGGCTTGGTGGTGAGCACCTGTGGTCCCAGCTACTCGGGAGGCTGAGGCACGAGAATCACTTGAACCTGGGAAGCAGAGATTGTAGTGAGCTGAGATCGCAACCCTGCGCTCCAGCCAGGACGACAGGGGGGGACTCCATCTCAAAAAAATAAATTAAATTAACTGTATTGTTTCTGGGGGACTTTAACCAGTCCAGAAAGCTATTTTTATCTCCTGAAACAGGACTTAAATGATACTATTCAGGTGATAGATTGTAATAGAAACTCTTCCTCTTTCCTTCTGTCAAAACAAAATATACTGAAGGTCTTTGTTTTCACCTCAAACCTGCTTTCCAAATAAGTGTGCATACATGTAGCTGGACTGGGATGGGGTGAAGGGAGAAGTTAAACAAAAAGGTTAAAAAAATAAAAAAGATGGGGGGAGGTTGGGCACAGTGCCTCACATCTGTAATCCCAGCACTTTGGGAGGTTAAGGTGGGAGGACTGCCTAAGCCCAAGAGCTCGAGATCTGCCTGGACAACATAGGGAGACACCATCTCTACAAAAAAAAAAAAAAATTTTTTTTAATTAGCCAGGCATGGTGGTGCATGCCTGTGGTCCCAGCTACTCGGGAGGCTGTAGCAGGAGGATCACTTTGGAAGTGAGAAGGTGAATATGCTAGGGGAAAGTCAAGGCTGCAGTCAGCTGTGATGGCATCACTGTACTATAGCCTGGGTGACAGAGCGAAACCCTTTTACAACAGCAACAAAGGCAAAATCTTAAAAACGGGAAATGAAGGCTGTTCATGGGTTATTCCTGTCCTATCCCACTCACTGTTACTCGCAAGATTCTGCACAATAAAATGTGCTAATTTGTTCATTCAGTACATATCTATTGATTTCCTGCTGTGTGCTAGACACAGTAAGAGAGTAGACAGTCCAGACAGCTGCAGGGCTGCAGTCAACACTGGACACAGGTGTAACTAAAGCAGATCGTTCTCCCCTTATTCTGCTCTTGCGGATCTCATGTTCTAGTACTAGAGGCAGACAATTTAAAAGGAAACAGATATAAATTCAGGTAGTGACAAGGACCATGAGGAAAAATCAAACATAACAAAAAGGCTAGAAAGGGTGTAGGGGGTGGCCGTTTTAGACAGGATTATCAAGGCACGCTTCTCTTGGGAGGTGATATTTGAGCAGAGACCCGAGGAAGCAAGTGAGGGAGGGAGCTACTCGGCACCTGGGAGAAAGTAAGACAAAGGGAACAGCAATGCAAAGGCTGTGGCATCCAGGCATCCTTGGTTGTTGGAGGAACAAGAGGAAGCTGGTGTGGCTGGAACGGGATGAGCAAAGTGAGGAGTGGCCAGAGGGAGATGAGGTCAGAAAGAAGAGGGCTACATAGGGCCTTGGAGTCCCCAGAAGGTGTGCCGGGTTTTATCATAAAGGTTATGGAAAACCTTCATGTGAAGTTACATGGCCTAATTTCCATTTGAAAAGGATCACTCTGGCTACGGCACAGAGTAGATCCTAAGTATGGGAAGAGGCAAGAGAAACAGAAAGGCCAGTCCAGAGGCTGTTGCAAAAGCCAATGGAGGGATGGTGTGGTCTGCGGGGGAGGAAGGGAAACTGAGAGCTGGAAGACGGGGAGGGCTTGTGTGCTGGGAGGACTTGGAAGTGGTGCGGCAGGGAGCCAATAGTTCTATTTTGAGCAGTTGGGTTTAAGCTGCTATTAGTCATTCCGTTACAGATGTCAAATAGGTGATGGATACAGAAATCTGAAACTCAATGGAAAGGTCAGAACTGGAGAAAACTTGGAAGTCCTGTGTATGTAGATCCTACACGTAACCAAATAGCTGAATACGATCATGCAGAGAGCAAGTGTGGGTAGAGAACAATCCAGGGACAGAGGCCTGGGGCGCTCCCACATTTTGAGGAGCCAGCTAAGGAAACCACGAAGGAAGGCCAAGCAAGGGAAAGAGGAAACCACAGCAGTTAGGGGTCCCAGAAGTGAGCATTTCAATAGGGGGGAAGTGAACAATTTTGTCAGAAGCTTGTAAGCATTCAGGTAAATGAGTACCAAGAACTGACCACTGGATTTCGCAAGATGAACGTCATTGCGGATGTTGGCAAGGGCACGCTAAGCAGAATGTGAGAAGAGGATTGATTAGTGTGAAATAGAGAACACCAGGCGAAGGCCATTGAGCTGAGAAATCTTGCTGAGGAGTTTTGCTGTCAAGAAGCGATAAAGTGAGGTAGAAACGAGAGGGGCTGGGGTGCTAGGAAGAGCTTTTCAAGATGGGAGATATTTCAGCACACACATGTGATGATAGAGACGATCCAGGAGAGAGGAGGTCACAGTGATGCAGGGGGAACCAGACAAGGAGGACATCATTGCACACATGGAGGCACGGAGGGAGCGTGGACCCCCAGGTAGATGTGGTGGTGGGACGATGAGGTCGTTGTCTCTTTTTTTTTGAGTTGGAGTTTCACTCTTGTTGCCCAGGCTGGAGTTCAATGGCGCAATCTCGGCTCACTGCAACCTCTGCCTCCCAGGTTCAAGCAATTCTCCCGCCTCGGCCTCCCAAGTAGCTGGGATTACAGACACCCGCTACCACGCCTGGTTAATTTTGTATTTTTAGTAGAGACGGGATTTCACCATGTTGGCCAGGCTGATCTCCAACTCCTGACCTCAAGTGATCCACCCACCTCGGCCTCCCAAAGTGCTGGGATTACAGGTGTGAGCCACTGCTTCGGCCCATTTTTCTTAATGACACAAGAAACACGGTCATCGACCAAGAGTAAGGAATGTGAGAGAGTGTTGAAAGCTTAATGAGAGAGGAGGAAGTGTAGAATATTCCTTTTTGGAAGTGGGAAGGTGAATTCACTAGGGAGAATACAGGAGGATTTCAGGAAAGCTCCGCAGGTTCATCTGGGGTTTGAAAGTTTAAACTGATTCCTGGCAGCACATGTTGGTTTTTTTTCTTCTAGTCACATGCCAGCAAGCAAGGCAGGTCTGAGCCACACCCCCAACCCTCCCCTCCATCCCTGTTTTCCCCAGGCCTCTCTTATCACTCCTCTGGCTTCTTCATGTCTTAACTTTCTCTCCCCTCTGCACTAACAAAAGGACCCAAATGTAGTGTGGAAGGTTCTTTCTCTGCCACCCGCTCCTATACCTCTGCACTTACGCCACTCAGAGACCTCATTCACTCCCAGACCTTTAGCTATCTTCTTCTGAATGTCGATCCCAGTCTCTGCCTTCTCTCCAGACCGAAATGTTTGTCTCTTGGGCATCTGCATCTAGATATCCCTCTGGCTCATAAAACCCAGCAGGTGCAGCAGTGAATTACTTGGCACAATCATCATGCTGCTCTTCAAAGCTTGCTTTTCCTATGATATTCTATTTCGTTTAACATCAGCCATCCACCCTTCAAGACAAGAGGCTTCAGATTGGTCTTCAATGTCTCCCTCTTCTTAGTTTTCTCTATTCCCCTACGTATAAGAAGTTGTTGAGAATTTCTATCAATTCTACTACCATAGTATTTTTCAAATTTAACTTCAGAATCACTGCCTCGTTTATGCTGTTTCTCCTTAAATTTATTTCCTGCAGTAACTATTATTTGTGAAGAAGGGTCTAGTATTAATCCCTGCTGAAAAACATTAATATATTCCTATTAACCCTTAAAATCCTCAGCCCCGAGTTCACATTCTTGCTGTAATTATTACAGCTGTTTTTTTCCCAGCTCTTACCTCACATCACCCCCTTCCAGAATTGTCTACACTCCCAACTGAGCAGTGTTCCTCCTACTTTCCCAACATGCTGGTCAGTCTGACGCTCACCAATACCCATGGAAATGTCCCCTCTTCCAGGCCCCTGGACACTAAGAATGGGGCCTTATGACTGGTTCTGCTCATGACAGGCATCATTTCTAGGTGAATGCAGTTGTGAGCCAAGTGCGTTCACCTCTCTCCTCCCCTGCCAGTCACCTTGGAGGCCACATGCTCCAAATGGCATCGCTATATGATGAAGGAGGATTGTCTGACCTGTATGAGGTTTTCCGTAAGTGAAAAATACATGTATTTTATTACATCACTGGAATTCGGGATTTGCCTAATGAAGCAGCTAGCGTTTACCGTCCCAATGCTGCAGCCCTGTATCTTTGTTTATACAGATGCCTTTGCTCAAATGCTTTCTCCTCTTCCTATTCGTGACCTTTGGCTATTGAAATCCTCACTCTTGAAAGTAGACCTTCCCAAATGCTGGTATGTAGGTTGTTTGGTCCATGATTAAATTCCACCTAAGTCAAAGGGGTAAAAGAAAAATTACAACATAACAAGATTCCATAAAAGTAAATATATTCAATTTAAAGCACTGTCTTTGGGCTGAGATAACTCCCTCCATATTCAAGTGAATTCTATCATAAATTAATGGTGATATTTGATGACAAGAGAGAGAGGTTTTGTTTTGTTTTGTTTTGTTTTGTTTGAGATGGAGTCTCACCCTGTCGCCACGCTGGAGTGCAGTGGCGCGACCTCGGCTCACTGCAACCTCCGCCTACTGGGTTCAAGCGATTCCCCTACCTCAGCCTCCTGAGTAGGTGGGATTACAGGTGCCCGCCACCACACTCAGCTAATTTTTGCATTTTTAGTAGAGATGGGGTTTCACATGTTGGCCAGGATGGTCTCGATCCCTTGACCTGGTGATCTTACCATCTTGGCCTCCCCAAGTGCTGGGATTACAGGCATGAGCCACCACGCATGGCCTAGAGAGAAGTTTTAAATTTTGCCCATTATTTAGCAAAATAAAGTTGGACATCTGTATTTCGTTTCCAAAATTGTTTTCTAAATGTTATTACTTTATGTACTCAAGTTCAACAACCCGTGCTGGCACCAAGGTTAGGAAGACTTTGATTATCCTCCCAGACCAAAGTGACCTTTGATGTCTTTTACTTGGCTTTGAGCTCTTGACTTTAATGTTTTATCTCTCCTCCTGGAGAGAAAATTCTTTCAGGCAAGTGATCTTTTCTTATTCCCATACAAGAAGGGCAGGAAAAAGCTATTCTTAAACAAATGAGGGGAAAACCTTCTTACTACCCACACAAGAAGCGCAGGAAAAATTATTCCACAAGTGAGAAAGCTGAGCTCTAAAAAAATTAAATTACTTGGAAATCATAATTTCCAACATTTATCGAGTCCTTAACTATTTGCCAGGCATTGTTCTATGCATTTCACATATATTTACTCATTTTGTTCTTGAAAAATGTCTATCAGGTAGGTTACAATTCCCATGCGCATTTTGCAGAAAAGGAAGGCAACCTACCCTAAGTCACAGGGCTGGGAAGTAGTCCCTTTAAGGCTTAAATTCTGGAGCCCATGAATTTGTGGGCTTTTAAAAACACAAACCAAGTCTCCTGCTTCCTGGCTGGTGTTCTTTTCTAGTACATCACTTTTTCTTCAACCTACTTTTTAAAGCGTTTATAATTTCAAGTAAGCTTATCAGAGAACTCAGCCCCTTTTGTAATGTCTAATCAGTATTTCAGTACAATTATCTTAGATTTCCCAGATTCTGATTTCCTACATACATCTGTTTACCTTTAAGGTCTTCCTCTTTCTGTGTGAATTTCTTTCCTGCCTGTCCCCCAGAAAGAAAGTAAATTAAATTAAGTCATCGAACATTGTTCAGGCAACTGTAACAGAAACTCAATAAAGTGGAAAATAAGCCAATAACATCAAGCTCCTTTTCATTAAGATTTTCAATACCTATTTGGTCAGGCTTAACTAAAGCTGGATTTATTTGAGAGCCCTAGATTTTAAATGCAGCAGGTGCCCCACTGGTCGAATCCTTTGGGTGCAGGTGTGCCATTTCACACTTTAAAAGTCTTAAGAAAATGGTGGACTTCAAACAGTAGGAAAATATTAATGCTAAAAAATAAAATCAAGATCAGAGTGGCCTCTTGTCAAAGACGCCCATGTGATTTTATTTAAGGTGGCTTCATATTTCATTTGCCTGAGGAACCCTTCTAAGAAATTTCAGGACAATTTTACCACTGGACAAGCCACAATAGTATAACATTATTTCCCTAAAATTTTTTTATCACAGTAACCAATATATGTATCAAAAAAGATATCTTACTAGAAAGAAAAATTAACAAACATTTATAGGAGGTCAAAAATTACCTAAATGTACCTACATTCTCAATGTCAATGGGGTAAATATCCCTGTTCTTCCATATTAGTGATAGTACCAAATGAAGATTCTTTGTTTTTTCTTCTTTTTTTTTTTTTTTTTTTTTTTTTTTTTTTTGACACAGAGTCTCACTCTGTCACCCAGGCTGGAGTGCAGTGGCATGATCTCAGGTCACTGCAACCTCTACCTCCCGAGTCTAAGCGATTCTCCTGCCTCAGCCTCCCGAGTAGCTGGGACTACAGGCACCTGCCACCATGCCTGGCTAATTTTTGTATTTTTAGTAGAGAATGGGGTTTCACCATATTGGCGAGGCTAGTCTCAAACTCCTGACCTAGTGATCCACTCGCCTCGGCCTCTCAAAGTGCTAGGGATTACAAGCGTGAGTCACCACACCCAGCTATGAAGATTCTTTTATACCAGAGAGAATGGCACTCCCGTCTCCCAGCAGACTCCTGCTAAAAAGTCTACTTGCCTTCTCTTCCAGGTCCATCTTCTAAGGACCCATTTTGCAGCACCAGCAGCTGGCCCTGCTGGCAGGCAGGAGTGCCTAGGAGCTCTCCTCCTGCTCTGTGCAGAGTATGACCCTGACAGCTGAGCCCATAACTTTAACAATGAAGCGAATTTCTCTTCTTGAGATCCTTTAGCCATGTTCACATATCAAATGCCCCTGAAGGCCAGAGATTCACATGGAATTTGAGAAACGGTGTCTCCTCACTATAGCACACATCCCCTCTCCTTTGAAAGACTCCCGCCCCACCTACAGATGATCCAAAAGTACTCATAATTTGCAGAGGGGATGACATACCTCCCCACAACCCAAGTAGCCTTCGTGTCTCTCAATGAGATTTTCAAATATCCTTTATCTAACAAATATGTTTTTATACCAGGCAAGAATTTGGGGTAAAGTGTCACATATTTTTACAGAAAGAGAAAGATTATATTGCCAAAATCAGATGTTATTCTACCAACATATATTTGTGTTGCCTAGAAATAGACACAATATTCTACACAAACACAAAAAGATACATTCACTAAAAGCAGATAATATGTCACTTTTTAAGCCATCAGGTAGCATTTACAAAAATCAACTATATAGTAAATGAAAAAGAAAACCTCATAAATGCAAAATTCAAAAAATAATCCAGGCCACAGTTGGTGACCATAATGCTGTAAAAGTAGAAAGTAATAAAGTATAAGCCAAAAAGATTTGTCAACTTAAATGCATCTGTCCAAATGACTTTCAGGTGATGATCATATTTTTAACTATAACTTCAGAAAATGTTTTCTTTACATAATAATAAATTTTACATAATAAAAGGTTATTATTTACCAAAAAAAAGTCACTGAAGGAAAAATATTTTTTTTCTTCTACCTGATAGGATGCAGGAAATGCTATCGCAAATCATGGCACCTTGGCATACTGAGTGTTTTCAGATGAAGGAAATTGAGAAAACTGCATAAGCAGAAATGTATCCCTGACCTCCTCTATGCCCCCATCTTCTGAACACCCACATGTGACAGGTGTCCTGCCCTATACCTACAGGGATGGAATGTTACCCAGAGATGACAAGGAGAATCTGAACAAACATGTTTTGCTCAACTCCCCCTAGTTTATTAAGATTAAATCATACCCCCTTTCTGTCCAGTCATTCTTCTACACAAGTGTCCATTGTTCATTGAACCTAAGCACAAAAACAGTTTGTCCTGGGTCTTTGGGTCTTCATTTCTGAAGACTCCCAGGTCATGTGAAACTAATATTTTTTAAATATGCCATGCTTTTATCATGTTAGTCTGTCTTTTGTTATGGTGGTGTCAGCCATGAACCTTGCAATGGAGGAAGAAAGGATATCACTTTTCTCCCCTACTTACCCTTCTATATTCATGGCTGGGGACCTTCTAACAAAAGAAAGACTAACGAGAAAAGTATACAAATGTTTTTCATATAAGTTTTATGTGTCATGAGACTTTTCATGAGGAAACAAAGACCCAAGGAAACAGTTTAATCTGAGTGCTTTTTATTATAGGTTTTTGGTGAAAAATGGAGAGTCATGGGAGAATAATGTAATAGGATAAAGGGTGTAAGTGTAACCACGAAGCAAGCCCAAACTGGGCCTATTCTGTTGATAACAAATTGTCAAGTTACCTTTTGGGTATAACAGAGCCAAAAACTACAAATTCTGTAGCACGTGCATGTGCAATAGAAAAAGCTTTCGCCTCTAACACCCAGAACCAATGATTCCCTTCGCTCAGAACCAAGAAGTTCTAGAACATGACCAGAACCTAAACACACAGCTCTTTCAGAAGCAAGAGGTCTGTTGGCCCCGAAGATCCAGGGCTAAAATCTGCCATAACGTATCTTACTGTAAATGGTCAAATGTGAAGACCTCCAAACAGACCCCTCTGAGCCAACACTCTTCAATCCTTTCCCTTGCCCTCTGATTATTTAAAACTTGCCCCAGACCTCAAATTAGAGAGACAGATTTGAGCCCCCTCCTACCTCCTTTGCTGACTGGTTTTGCAATAAAGGCCTTCTTTTCTCAAAAGCTGGTGCCATCGTTCTTCAATTCTGCATGCATCAGGCAGTAAGCTCATTTGCTCCATAGCATAAGTAAACAAGGCCTGTTCATACAGATTCCTCTCTTGTGACCCTGTGCCTTAGGAAATAAGAATGCTTCTTTCCTCCAGGTACAGGGAAGACGCCTCTCACATGAGGGGCTTACGACCTGCTTCAGAGGAACATCAGAAAATCCTACCTGTGTTTTATAACCTGCTCCATGGGAGAAGAGTCAGAGCAGAATGGGAGGAGACCAGTGTGACCCTCCTACTTCTGCCATTTTCTCCAAGCCCCTCGGTTTAAAATATTCAATACCACAAGGTACCATATTTTGGGGTAGAGTGTCTTGAACCCCATTATCACCATGGCTTTATTTCTGCTAAAATTAGTTTGGTTTCCTTAGAAATCTCAAACTGCTGATCCTTTAGAAAAGCTACAGGAGACATATTGCAGAGTTTAGGGCACGTCCAAGATGAGACTAAAATATAAAATCAGACCCCGTGGTAAGTTCTATTAGAAATTTATGGCCTCTTTAAGGTGTGTGTTTGAAAGATGATGAATCCTCAAATAGAGTAACTTTATATTAACTCATACCATTTCTCCCACAGGGCATTCAAGATCAAGAAAATTGCAGGCTCGCTTCTAACTTATTCTAAGGTAATTTCCCTAAAGCATACTCTTCTAAGAGCAAAGAAACTCAGTTAGGCTGCTAATTAAATCTGTCCCCCAAAGTTGAAGCAAAGAACATGAAGTTACAATTTTACATATACTATGTACCTCCCAGCACCTGAAACGTTTTCACATTTGTCAAAGACATATTTACATAGAATCAACTAAAAATACAGAAGTATTCCTTTTTCTTATTTAGAACAGGCCTCCAGAATTAAAAATAAGACTCTCCCAGGAACCATGACACACCAAAAAAGATGGGAAGGAAACTAAGACTTAAGAGTCAAATCAAATTATTCCATGATCCCTTGAAAACTCAGGCAATTTCAACAGGCTGAGATTGTTTACTACAAAGGGAAACATATGTTATCCATACAAATCTTTTCATTAAACCCCAAAGTCACATCTATCGTATTTGCTGGTTATAAAAATTCTACATATGGAAAGAAAATGTAAAGCCACTGAACTTGCAATTCAATGTATGTGCACATAGACACATGCATATGATTTCCTGGGTGTGTAACTTTAAGCAGCATATAAAATGCCTTTGCATGTCTTGTTCTGGTTTGCTTTGTTCAATGTTAAATGATACCAAGATTCAGAACAACAGTTTCATGCCTGGGTTTATACTTTCACAGGATTTCTTATTTTCTCTAGCCATACACGATAGGAGAAAATTTAACTTGGCCCTCAAATTCTAGGCATGAGGCACTACTGGTTTCGTTTACCTCTCAAATAAACGGCACCACCAAAAAGTTAATTATCTGCCAATCATTCTATAGGAAAGGATTGGGCTTCTTCATACATTCCAAGATAGAAGGGAAAGACCCACAGGACTTAAAGTCCAGTAGCTTCACCACTTAGCAGGCAGCTCTGTGATTTGACTCCTAATGATCCTAAATGATACTTCATCTGTATTAAATGGAAATCAAGATTTCTTGCCTGTCTGTCCTATAGGTTTGTTGTAGGAGAAGAAATGAGAAAATGAATGTTTGACACTCAGGGAGCACAGGATCTCTGCTAGGCACTGGGGAAGCAATGATGAATAAGACACGGCCCTGCCATGTAGATTTGTAAAGACCTTCCGAAACTGCAAAGAACAATATAAATAAACGGCATCATCATAAACCATTTGCCCCTGTGCAAGGATAGCATCCTGCCCCCAGCAGGTCTCTGATGGTACTTTTTCAGTGAAAGCTTCCATGACCCTCAATTGTCTTCTTAATCTGTAACTTTGTAGATTAAGGATTTTTGTCTGTTTTACAGTGGAATCCTATTGTCTTAATTTGGGTGCATGGTTAAGATGTTCTAATTTATATTTTTTAACTTTTTATTATAGAGGTTTCCAAAAACACACAAAAGTAGAGCAACTAGATTAATGAAGCCCCCCTCATACCTGTCACACTAGTTCAACATTTGAGGCAGCCTCCCTGTTTAGGCTTTAACCCCTTTTCCTGGTGCCCCTCCCCCAATTCTGGATTATTATAAACCTCAGACTTTTTTACTATTAATACCTCAGTAGACTTTACCATAATACATCTGCATAAATCTCTGAATGGTAAAGGCTTTTTGTTTTCTTAACAAAATCACATTTATATCAGCACACCCAAATCTGACCACTGAGAAAAGTAAAGAATCTTTATCTGAAGAAGGCTAGTCCTTTTAAATTATCAGGCCTGGCTGGGCACGGTGGCTCATGCCTGTAATCCGGCACTTTGGGAAGCCAAGGAGGGCGGATTGCCTAAGGTCAGGGGTTCGAGACCAGCCTGGCCAACATGGCGAAACCCCCCTCTCTACTAAAAATACAAAAATTAGCTGGCTGTGGTGGTGCGCATCTGTAATCCCAGCTATGCAGGAGGCTGAGGTAGGAGAATTGCTTGAACCCGGGAGGCAGAAGTTGCAGTGAGCCAACATTGCGCCACTGCACTCCAGCCTGGGAGACATAGCAAGACTCCATCTCAAAAATATATATATATGTGTGTGTATGTGTGTGTATCTATATGTACGTATGTATATATCTCAGGCCCAGAAAGACATTAAAATCAGACAGCAATCACACTCTACTTCCCACTTTGAACTGTGTATTCATCTCTTAAAACTGTTTGCTGTTGCCACAAGTAGATATAAATTAGCCTAATAATGCCACACCAGACATTTATAACCCACCCTATAACTTAACCATGGATAGCTAATTACAAACCAATATTATTTCTGTAAACCAGTGATAATTCCTGACAAAAAACTTTGCATCAGTTGTCCACTGATACACTCCCTGTCCCCTTTTGCCCTTAGAAACCTACTTGTAACAAAGGCCAAAGGAAGCTCATGTCCAAGGTTATGTGGCTCTGAGCCTCCTGGGCAACTGTCCTCACTTTGCATCTAGTAGACTATTTCAATTATTATTTGGGCCTCAGCCTTTTCCTTTTAGCCAACACTACTCTATTCAAAATTGCAAGACCCCCAGCATTTCCCTCCCCTCTTTTCCTATCTTTCTCTATTCCTTTATTTCCTTCTGACTTACTATGTATTTCACGTATTTGTTCATTGTCTCTCTCACCCACTACAACATAAGCTCCCTGATGGCAGGTGGTTTTCTCTGTTTTGTTTGTTCCCGGATGTATCCCCAGTATCTAGAATTGTGCACTCAATAGTCCACCTGAATAAATGAATCCATCTAAGTCAAAAGAACAGATTGGATCCATATGATGAAATTAGGGGGCTGGGTGCAGTGGCTCATGCCTGTAATCCCAATAATTTGGAAGGCCGAGGCAGGTGGATCACCTGAGGTCAGGAGTTCAAGACCAGCCTGACCAACATGGTGAAACCCTGTCTCTACTAAAAAATACAAAAAATTAGCCGGGCATGGTGGCACACACCTGTAATCCCAGCTACTCAGGAGGCTAAGGTAGGAGAATCGCTCGAACCCAGGAGGCGGAGGTTGCAGTGAGCCGGGATCTCGCCATTGCACTCCAGCCCAGGTAACAGAGCGAGATTCTGTCAAAAAAAAAGAAGGAAGGAAGGAAGAAAGGAAAGAAGGAAGGAAGGAAGGAAGGAAGGAAGGAAGGAAGGAAGGAAGGAAGGAAGGAAGGAAGGAAGGGAGGGAGGGAGGGAGGGAGGGAGGGAGGGGGAGGGAGGGAGAGAAGGAAGGAGGGAAAGAAGGAAAGAAGGAGGGAAGGAAGGAGGGAAAGAAGGAAGGAAGGAAGGAGAGAGGAAAGAAAGAAGGAAAGAAGGAAAGAAAAGAAAGAAAAGAAGGAAAGAAAAGAAAGAAAGAAAGGAAAGAAAGAAAGAAAGAAAGAAAGAAAGAAAGAAAGAAAGAAAGAAAGAAAGAAATTTAGGAGACGACTCTATCCTATTCATAAACATCATTTTTTCTCAGCCAAGCTTTTGATCAGAGCAAGATATCTGACTATTCAAATTTGCTCTTTACAAGAAAAACTGAAGTTCTTGATTCCTATATAATTGCTCATGGGTGTACTCAGGTGACAGGATAAGCAACAGTAAAAGAAACCTGATAATTATTACCACTTTGACAGAGAGCCAATTTACTTCTGTACAGAAGTTCTTAGTCCCTGGGAACATTGAGGAACAAAGCATAATTTCCACAACCTAAATTTGTACTTTCTATGTACTAATAGTCTAGGAACAGACACACACTAACAGTAAAATTTTCTTTTTTTTTTTTGACAGGGTCTTACTTTGTTGCCCAGGCTGGAGTGCAGTGGCATAATCACTGCTCACTACAGCCTGGATCTCCCAGGCTCAAGTTATTCCTTGGCTTCATCCTTCCAAGTAGCTAGGACTACAGGCACATGCCACCATCTCTAGCTAATTTTTTTTTTTTTTTTTAGAGATGGTATCTCACTATGTTGTCCAGGCTTGTCTCAAATTCCTGTGCTCAAGTGATCCTCCCAAAGGGCTGGGATTACATGTTTGAGCCACTGCACCCAGCAAAATTTTCCAATTCCATCTTGAATGAGTGTAACAATAACAGCTAACATTTATAGAGCATTTATTATGCACTAAGCATTCTTCTAAGCATTTGACCCATATTAACTCATTGTATCTTCATAATGACCCTACACTGTTGTACAATTATTATGCTCAGTTTGCAGGTGAAGTTGACTGAGGCACGGAGCAGGAGCTCTACATAGCAGATCAATTAAGAGGACATTCTGGAGCCAGACACCAGTGCCCCCCAGCTGGGAAGTGAGGGGTCATGACTTGAACCTCAGTGCAGAGCCTGCACCTTTGCATTTTCCTGGAAAAGTCGCACATCTTCATTCTCTGTGAGGAAACCAGTAATGCAGCAGTGAAAAGCAAGCCTCGGGAATCAGTTCCACCTGGATTAGATTCCAGTCCCACCACTCATTGATTAGATGACCTCCAGCAAATTAATTCACTTCCCTGAGATTGTTTCTTCATATAAAATATGGATTATAGTAACACATACCTCATAGAGTTATTAAACGGATTCAGTGAGAGAATCTATGTAAAGCACTTAGCATAATTTCTGGCAGCCAATGATACATAGCAATTTAGAGTCCATTCTGTGGGGTCAGACTGCCCAGACTGGAATCCCAGTTACGCTGTTCAGCTACGCCATCTTGGGCAAGTTAACTAACTCCTCTGTACCTCCCTCCTAATCTATAAAAAAAGCAGGGGAGGGAATATTCAATCAACTCACAGAGTTAGGACCATTTAGATTATTCTTTACAACATGCTTAGAACGGTACCTAACACATTATGAATTCTCAATGACTTCATTGTGTTAACTACCCATGCCATCCTCCCTTTCCCCAACATATTCCAAGCCAGCTTTTTATACTCCACATAGCCAGATTGTTACACACTTAACAGGACATTAAAATTAACATATTCATAGATATCCCAAGAAATAACAATTGTAAAACTTCAAAGAGAGGTGCCATGTGACCATAGCCAAAATTTACAAATGCGAAGTCCCAAAACTGGTTTCCAAACTCTTGACCCCTTCCTCCTTTTCGCCACCCTTAGAAGCCTTCGCCTCTAGAATATAGAAGGACTGAGGTGGAGAAATAGAAAATCTGTAATGAGATATATTTGAAACCCTGTTCACCCTGTGAGGTTCTTCCATCTTCACCTCAAGCCCAATGTGGGGCTTCCAAGGGACCACTCAGAGGGTAGGAAATGTCTTGTGAGCCACCAGAGATGTGTGTCCAACTTGTGTCTTGGGAAATGACGCAGCCTGTAACAGCAGGACAGAGGCGGTTGCACCCAAATAGGAGGGGCCTACATGCCCAGAGTTTGCCAAGGCGAAGATATATATAGGTCTCCTGGGGATCCCTGGGGACCAAGGGCCAGAGAAGGTGGACTTGGAGCCATTTAAATTCCCAAACAAGGGGACCACCTAGGAGGACAAGGCGCTTCCAACAGGGAAAGTCTGTAAGGAATGGTATGCTGTGAGGACCAGCAGCAGAGGGGCATCAGCAAGCCAGAGGAGAAGCATCATCCGCATCTAGCAGGCTACTACGTGCAATGCATGGGCAGTCGCTGGGCTCAGAAAAGTGTCACAAGGAAGAGAGACAGCTTTAAACATCTGTCAAGCCTGGAGAGAGTGATGCCTTCCAGGCACAGAAAGCACTCACCATCTCCTGGGGTCAAAATGGCGTCTAGAGAGTAGAGGAGAAGAATGGAGAGCCACGGAAGAACCTGCCTAGGCCTCCCCTTCAGAGACTCCCGGCTCCCTCGCAGCTGCCCCAGACCATCTAAGGTTGGGGAAGGAACTCGTAAGAACCCCTCCTGGAAGGTGGAGGGGGAGTGGTCTTATCTTTGAATGAAGATTTAAGTGTTAATTAATATATTAAACTGGACATTTTTGTTTTTTGTTTATTCATTTGTTTTTTGAAACAGGGTTTCTCTCTATCACCTAAGTTGGAGTGCAGTGGCATGATTTCTGCTCACTGCAGCCTCGAACTCTTCAGCTCAGGTGATCCTCCCACCTCAGCTGAGACCACAGGCACATGCCACCATGCCCAAATAATTTTTTTATTTTTTGCAAAGACAGGGGTCTCACTATGTTGTCCAAGCTGGTCTCAAACTCCGGGGCTCAAGCAATCCTCCCACCTCTGCCTCCCAAAGTGCTGGGATTATAGGCATGAGCCACCATACCCAGCCTAAACTGGACATTTTTAAATACTAAACTGGGACTGAGTGTATGCGAAGTAATGTCACGGAACCAAACTGGGTTCATTTGCCTAGCCTAATGGAAAGCCAAACATCAAAGCACCAGGCTTTTGCAAAGAGAAAGATTTATTGTGAGTTGACTAGCAAGGAGACAAGAGGAAATGCTGAAATCTGTCTCCCTGAGCTGAGGACTGGGGCAAGTTTTACAGAAGAGGGCAATGAGGTGTGATCCGATTGGATCTTACAATGAGGTGATGCCAGTAGGCATAAGGGACTGGATCCTGCCAGACGATGTCCACTTCTTAATGCAGTCCCCACTCCTCGGTCTGAGCGCTTAGGTTCTACTAGTGGTTACATGCTGGTTTCTCTGGGCATGCTCAGATTATATGACCTTCAACTTGGCGGGGGTGGGGGTGGGCATGGCAACTGAAAAACAACTCACAACTTTGTACATAAAAGTTGAAACAGATTGGTCTGATGCAGTTACACTAAAGCAAGCAGAAAAGTCATGGGCCTGCCTGGGTTTTCCATCCCAAAGCAAGGGGGTCTTATCCCACTGAATAAATTATACAGGGTGATAGAAGACAAAAATAAATTTTTGTTGTGTTGACATCTAACCTATTTTACTTATTCAACATTCAAGCTATTTATAGGCAGCATTTTTGCCTCTTGTGCCCCAGCATTGCCCCCCTTCAGACTGAACCCCCTTCAGACTGAGGAATGCCCCTGTAACTCTCATCCTATCTCCATGCTCCCAACCTCCCATTTTTACCCAACCCCAGGAGATCCTAGACTCACTTCATGCCACCTCTACCTAAAAGCTCTAGTCCCTTAAGCCTTCCACTGTTCCAGCACAAGTCATCTGTGCAAGCATCATTGTCTTTGCTTGCATCCATTCCACTGATTACAATGTCCTTTCCTCTGTTCTACACCTGTTTAAGAAAGGCAACTACCTAAGGGACACTTTTCCAAGCTTCTCCAGATACATTTAGCCCCTGCCTCATCTGCCTCCTAATGGCATGTTGTATGTGACTCCATTCCAGTACTTTTTATACTGCACTGGGTAGTGTGACTGCTTCACTGGGCTTAGGCTCCCTGAGGGCAAGGTCTTATTCTTCTATGAAGACTGACGAACTAGCACCAGTAGGTTTACAGAACAGAAGAAAATACTTGCAAACTATGCACCCCACAAAGGACTAATATCCTGAATCTATAAGAAACTTAAACAATCAAGAGAAAAAAAAAACCCCATTAGAAAGTGGGCAAAGGACATGAACAGACTCTTCACAAAAGAAGACATACAAGCAGCCAACAAATACATGAAAAAGGCTCTTGACCTCACTAGTCATTGGAGAAATGCAAGTCAAAACCACAATGAAATATAATCTCATACCAGTCAAATAACTATTATTTAAAAAATTTTAAAATAACAGATGTTCATAAATCTGTGGAGAAAACGGAATGTTTATATGCTGTCGGTGGGAACATAAAATAATTCAGCCATTATGAAAAGCAGTTTGGAGATTTTTTTTTTTTTTTTTTTTGAGACGGAGTCTTGCTCTGTTGCCCAGGCTGGAGTGCAGTGGCCGGATCTCAGCTCACTGCAAGCTCCGCCTCCCGGGTTCAGGCCATTCTCCTGCCTCAGCCTCCCGAGTAGCTGGGACTACAGGCGCCCGCCGCCTCACCCGGCTAGTTTTTTGTATTTTTTAGTAGAGACGGGGTTTCACCGTTTTAGCCAGGATGGTCTCGATCTCCTGACCTCGTGATCCGCCCGTCTCGGCCTCCCAAAGTGCTAGGATTACAGGCTTGAGCCACCGCGCCCGGCCGGAGATTTTTAAAAGAACTAAAAATAGAACTACCATTTGACCCAGCAATCCCATTACTGGATATATACCCAAAGTAAAATAAACCATTCTACCAAAAAGACACACTCACTCATACATTCACTGCAGCACTATTCACAATAGTAAAGACACGGAATCAACCTAGGTGCCCATTAACGGTACATCAGACAAAGAAAATGTGGCTCATATACATCAATAGAATACTATACAACCAAACAAAAGAATAAAATCATGTCCTTTGCAGGAATAGGAATGCAGCTGGAGGCCATTCTCCTAAGCGATAATGCAGAAACAGAAAACTAAATACCATATGTTTTCACTTATAAGTGGGAGCTAAATTTTGGGTATATATGGACATTAGGATGGTGTATTAGTCCATTTTCATGCTGCTGATAAAGACACACCCAAAACTGGGAAGAAAAAGAGGTTGAATTGGACTTACAGTTCCACGTGGCTGGGGAGACCTCAGAATCATGGCAGGAGGAGAAAGGCACTTCTTACAAGGCAGTGGCAAGAGAAAAATGAGGAAGAAGCGAAAGTGGAAACCCCTGATAAACCCATTAGATCTCATGAGACTTATTCTATCTCACTCTGTCACCCAGGCTGGAGTGCAGTGGAGAGATCTTGCCTTACTGCAACCTCCTCCTCCCGGGTTCAAGCGATTTTCCTGCCTTGCCTCAGTCTCTTGAGTAGCTGGGACTACCGGTGTGTGCCATCACGCCTGCCTAATTCTTGTATTTTCAGTAGAGACAGGGTTTCATTGTGTTAGCAAGGCTGGTCTCGAACTCCTGACCTCAGTTGATCCTCCCGCCTCGGCCTCCCAAAGTGCTGGGATTACAGGCGTGAGCCACCGCACCTGGTCTAAAATGGAATTTTTAAAAAATGCATTGCGTTTTCTCGTAAGGTTTAACTTATACTTTTCATTACCTTTCTAGTTAATTTTACGTTTTTTATATTTCATATTTGATAGAAACCAAATTTTCCAACTACAAATTCACAATAGTTGATTTCTAGATAAAACACAAAGCCCTCCCCGCCCCCAAATTGAAGGTATTTTAGAAGAGGCAGGTAGAAATGAAGAGCTGTAGTTTGTGTTGTTTCCATCTTTACTCATGGCTGGGGAGGGACAAAGGTGTTACCAGGACAGCTCATGCCAACAAGAGTTTTTCACGTCAGCCCTTTCCATTTGGAAGGTGGCAAATGTTTCCCCTCCCACTCAGAGCCTGCTCAGAAGCAATAAAGAAGATTGCCTTTAGATGCAGATACTTTTCTCTGGCTTATGCCGGGGCTCCCTGCACAGATTTCCCTTTCATCTGCCTTCAGAGCGTTTTCTTGTCTGGCCCTGAAAACCCCTGCAGATACTTCATAAGACTCGACAGACGAAAGCGAGGTCAGCACATTCCGAACTGACTGAAGGAAGAGAACAGATGATGAGCACATTTTTTCAAGACCACATGTACCTCTTCTCTGCTTAAGGCGCTACCAACTAGGGAAAGTTGGGCCCTTCCTGAAAGTGGAGTCCTGCTGATAGTCAACCGATTAACTCCAATTTTGAACGGTCCACACGACACTGCTTGTCACATGATATTTATACTCATTTTGTCATTGTGGGCAAAATTAATACCCACTAAGGGCAGCTGTATTGGAGAAGCAAGGATTATTTCAAGAGAATGTTCAATACAACCAAGCAATTTCCACATCCTGAGTATGGCATAACATTTCACGTTTTCTATCTGTTTCTACTAATTCCATGTAAGGCAAATTCTCTCTGGTTGCGCATAGTTAAGTAACTAAGTTCACTTCTTTCCCATCTCTGCCATCTCATTATAGAAGTAGTGTCTCACTGGGTACTGACTGTGAAAATCGTACTAGCGATTTTCCTGCCTTGCCTCAGCCTCTTGAGTAGCTGGGACTACAGGTGTGTGCCATCACGCCTGCCTAATTCTTGTATTTTCAGTAGAGACAGGTTTTCACTGTGTTAGCAAGGCTGGTTTCGAACTCCCGACCTCAGTTGATCCTCCCGCCTCAGCCTCCCAAAGTGCGGGGAAGATAGAAGGCCAGAGTTGGAGGCAGTGGCTTAGGCAGTGACAGACATTGTTAGATGTTTGCTGCGTAGTAAGCACTAGGAAATGTTTCTGAGTCTGTTTTCTGCCTACAGATTCAACAATATGGTGAATTATTACAGAACACCAAAGCCCAAGAGTTTCATTACTGTCAGATACATCAAAATACTGCATAAATGACTATAAACATAAGATGGAGGATAACTCGATTACTAGGACGTCATTTGTTGGCCCACATGTCACCTCCAAGGCCTGGTGCCAAGGCTTTGGAGGCTGATAGTCATTTATGAGTCCCCGACTATGCAGCCAAAATTGCTACATGTTGCAGCACGACCCCTGCACGTTAGTTTTTCTTTTGATAACCAACAGAAGGGGCCACGCAATTCTGTTAGTTATCAAAAGAAAACAACACTACACCTCCTGGCTTAAACCAATATTCAGGGATATTTATTTATTCACTACACTCCCCAGGACTCACCAAGTTTGCAGGATGAAGGGAGAAAGAAGGCTTCTGTGCTAACAGTTACCTGGTTGTCTATTCCAATAGGCAGAGCAGAGGGACAACATTCTATTCCCAAAGTTCCCTCCTGTTGGGAAAGAGGGGTAAGTAGAAAGGTGTTACCTAGATGTTCTACACCAGGACCAGTGGTGATACATTGTTACTGAGATGTGCTTTCAGATATTCTCTCTGGAGTTCATATAAAATGCCCTAACGACAGGCTCCAGCAGCCAGAGAACAAGATTAAAGTGAACCTATGGCCTGAATTGTATTTGTTTTCCTAAAAAGCACACAGTACATCATTAGAGACACTAATTCAGTACAACGCAGACATCAGCTTTGTTTCCCCTCAGTAAATCATTGGCAAGGTGGTTTCTGATACAAATCCCATGGGACAGCTAACTTTTTAAGGACTTTTTCTGAACCTGATAAATGCAATTACCATTTCTCTTGTGCCCAGACACTTTCTCCCTTACTCCTAATCTTGTCTCATTACCCCCATGTATCTATGGCCATGTATGTTTCAAACTCCCATGGCCGTAAGAAACACCCACAGTCCAACTCCCACCACATCTCCAGGGCAGAGTCACACTCTCTCTTCCCTTAGGAAGGGAGATGCCCTTCAGATGCCATCCAGAGCAGATGCCCACCAATGTGGCTGGCACAGGCAAAGACAAGGGATGCAGAAAAAGATGTTGAGATGCTATATTCATGTGATGTTATTGATCTATATTAATAGATCATACAGAAATTCATTTGCAAACATTGGAGTTATATTTACCATAAGGTTTTTTGGGAAGACAGCACATTTCATGCAATGATTGTGAATAGAAGTCCACGCCATTAACTTTAGCCTAAGGCCACTTGGGAAGTGAAGTGAGAGAACACAGACCCAAGAAAAGGAATTCTATTTCCTTTTTCTTTTCCTCTCGATAGTTAAATATAGAGAGTGGAAGAAGAAAGAAAGAAGGTGAGGAGACAGGAAATTAAAAAGAGGAAGGAGAGGTTAAGACAAAGAACAGAGGGAGAGAGAGCAAAAAAAGAATAGCTGTAAAGGCCAACTTAGATTTCTTATATAAATTCTATTTCTATGGCCGGGCGTGGTGGCTCTCGACTGTAATCCCAGCACTTTGGGAGGCTGAGGTGGGTGGATCACGAGGTCAGGGGTTTGAGACCAGCCTGACCAACATGGTGAAACCCCATCTCTACTAAAAATACAAAAATTAGCTTGGCGTGGTGGCGGGCGCCTATAATCCCAGCTACTCAGGAGGCTGAGGCAGTAGAATTGCTTGAACCCGGGAGGAGGAGGTTGCAGTGAGCCGAGATCGCACCACTGCACTCCAGCCTGGGCAAAAGAGCGAGACTCCATCTAAAAAATAAAAAATAAATTATATTTCTAGGAATATCTTTCTGCTTTATAATCTTAACACACAGTAGTCAATGCTCTAAGGTTCCTTCAAAACAAAGGCAAGGTCATTATATGGTTTGGTGGATAGGAGAGAGAAGCCGGTGGTAAGTATCTTTTATCACATTGCATAAAATCCCCTTTATTGAAGACCTTGTGATAAATGCCTTTGCACTCTTAAAAGCAAGGATGCTGATGTTTCTCTTTAAGCAATTGGATTGCTTTTACCTATAGACATTCTAATTTGTGTATCTGATAAAGTTTCTCTCCTTGCGTTTTTTTAATACAGTCAGGGTCTCACTTTGTTGCCCAGACTGGAGTGCAATGGCACGATCACAGCTCACTGTGGCCTCCACATCCCAAGTTCAAGCAATCCTCTCACCTCAGCTTCCCAAGTAGCTGGGACCACAGGCATGCACCACCATGCCTGGCTAATTTCATTTTTTATTTTTTATTTTTTGTAGAGATGGGATCCCACTATGTTGCCCAGGCTGGTCTTGAACTCCTGACCTCAAGCAATCCTCCAGCTTCAGCCTCCCAAAGTGCTGGGATTAGAAGTGTGAGCCATTGCGCCTGGCCTCTGTTTGCATTTTGATTTGATAAAAAGCATAAATTCTTAAGAGAGAAGACAAACCTCAGACTGGGAGAAAATATTTGCAAGACACTTATCTGATAAAGCACTATTATCTAAAATATGCAAAGAACTCTTAAAACTCAACAATCAGAAAACAAACAACTCAATTAAAAATTGGCAAAAGACCAATTTTTGGTCTTTTTTTTGGCAATGAACAGACACATTGCCAAAGAAGATACACAGATGGCAAGTAATCATATGGAAAGATGTTCAACATCATGAGTTACTAGGAAAATGTGAGTTGAAGCAATGAAGTACCACCACACACCAATTAGAATGGCCAAAATCTAAAACACTGACAACACCAAATGCTGGCAAGGATGTGGAGCAGCAGGAATTCTCATTCATTGGTGATGGGAATGTAAAATGTTACGGCCACTTTGGAACAGTGTAGCCGTTTCTTACAAAACTAATCACACTCTTACCATATGATCCAGCAATTGTGCTCCTTGGTGTTTACCCAAGTAAGTTGAAAACTTACATCCACACAAAAGCCTGCATGTTTATAGTAACTTTATTCATAATCGCCAAAACTTAGAAGCAACCAAGATGTCCTTCAGTAAAAAAATGGGTAAATAAACTGCAGTACAACCAGAAAATGGCATATTACTCAGCAATAAAAAAAAGAGTTATCAAACTATGAAAAGACATGGAGGAACCTTAAATGCATAATGCTAAGTGAAAGGAGCCAATCTGAGAAGGCTACATACTGCATGATTCCAACTGCTATATATGACATTCTGGAAAAAGCAAAATCATGAAGACAGTAAAAAGATCAGTGGTTGCCAGGGCTTAGGTGGATGAGAGAGTCAATACAATTAAATTTTATATAAAATGTATATAATTTATATAAAGTAAATATAACTATATTCAATTATAATATATAACTATATATAATTATAATATAATTTTTCAGGTGCACAATGTGATGTAGGGTTTGGGGTTTTTAAAATAAATTTTATTGTGTATATTTAAGGTATATAACATGTTGTTATGAGATACACACATAGTAAAATGGTTACTATAGTGAAAGAAATTAACACATGCATCATCTCATATAGTTACCCATTTTCCCTCCTGTGGCAAGAGCAGCTATAATCAACTCACTTAGCAGTTGTGGAAACTTAAATATATTAGATAATAGCATATGTATGTGATTTTAAAATTCCATATAAAATTTATTTTAGTCTGGTACATACATTCTCTTTATTATAAGAAGAGAACCAAACAACAAGGAAAACACATCAAGAATGCTGAATTATACAGCGAAGAAAGCCCTGACCTGGTTCTTCATGCTTTCTACCAGCTGTTGACCCAGCACAGCTTCTGCTCCACAGCCTGTGCCGTGGCCACCTCTGCAGACTCGCTAATGTAGGACCAAGGGGCACCATGCTGGTGAGATTCTCCTACCTCGACTTTTTATGAAGCAAGTAAGGACTGTACTTCCTCCTCCACTGACTGTGTTGTCTGCCCCAGGTTGTTGAAGGGTGTGGTGTCCTCTGCCCGTCACCCTGAGACAGCACATGCCACAGGGCTTACGCACTGAGTCCACCGCCTGTCTACTCGGACCTGCGCCACACTTATTGTTTCTATAATTTTGATATCATTTCAAATTTCCAAAACAATTCCAAGAAATTCTATGTACCTTTCAGCAGATTCCACAATTACTATTATTTACTTCTGTGTGTGTCTGTGTGTGTTTCATGAATCATCTGAGAATAAGTTGAGACATCATGTTCTTTGCCCCTAAATACTTCAGGGTGTATTTCCTGATAACAAAGATTGTGTCTTTCGTAACCACAGCATAATCATCAAAGTGAGGATTTTAACAGACTCAATACAAATCCCCTCAATGAAGGAACACTCTGCTAATGAGCCTTCATAAAAAGTCCACTGGAGGGTGATTTTCATCCAACCAAATACGACTGGAAAAATTTGTGCAAAAAGATTGAGGGTAAAAACTTAATACATTGAAGGTAGATTTAAGGGAAAAAATAGAAGGGGATAAACTCAGGAGCATAATATGTACGTATTGTATGTTCTGATGACATAGAAATAAATTACTAATTTAATTTAAAATTGAAGGAGAATAGAGAGAAAGGGTAAAAATAGAAATAAGTTCATTGATTGGTATACAAGCAATAGGTGAGAGTCAAAGAAACCATTAAAAACTGGCAAACAAGGCCGGGCGCGGTGGCTCAAGCCTGTAATCCCAGCACTTTGGGAGGCCGAGACAGGCGGATCACGAGGTCAGGAGATCGAGACCATCCTGGCTAACACAGTGAAACCCCGTCTCTACTAAAAAACACAAAAAACTAGCCGGGCGAGGTGACAGGCACCTGTAGTCCCAGCTACTCGGGAGGCCGAGGCAGGAGAATGGCGTAAATCCGGGAGGCGGAGCTTGCAGTGAGCCGAGATCCGGCCACTGCACTCCAGCCTGGGCGGCAGAGCGAGACTCCGCCTCAAAAAAAAAAAAAAAAAAAAAAAAACTGGCAAACCAGCTGCACCAAAGGAAAAGTTTAAAAAGAAACTGGCAAACCAAAGTCAAAGTAGATTTTTAAAACAGGGGACACAGACCCCATCTCATTTAAAAAAAAAATTAATAAAAATAGCCAGGCATGGTGACCCACACCTGCAGTTGCAGCTACTTGGGAAGCTGAGGTAGAAAGATAGCTTGAGGCCAGGTTTGAGGCAACCTAGCAAGAACCCCATCTCATTTAAAATTAAAAGAAAAAAAGAACAAGGGACAAGAGCATTAAAATAATACATAAAAGAATAAAAGACACTAGAAGAAAAAGAAAAAATACTATAAGAAACATAAATTTTTAAAACACTAAAAGAAATTCTAGGCCAGACGCGGTGGCTCACGCCTGTAATCCCAGCACTTTAGGAGGCTGAGGTGGGTGGATCACCTGAGGTTAGAAGTTCAAGACCAGACCGACCAACATGGTGAAACTCCATCTCTACTAAAAATACAAAAATCAGCCAGGCATAGTGGCGCGCACCTGTAGTCCCGGCTACTCAGGAAACTGAGGCAGGAGAATCGCTTGAACCCAGGAGGCGGAGGTTGCAGTGAGCCGAGATCGCACCACTGCACTCTAGCCTGGGCGACAGAACGAGACTTTATCTCAAAAGAAAAAGAAAAGAAAAAAAGAAAAGCATAACCCAAATCTAATCGTAAAGAAATATCATGAATTAGCCCAACATCAGGCAAACCCAAACTGAGGGGCATTCTATGCAATAACTAGCCTGTGTTCTTCAAAAACATGAAGGTCATGAAAGACCAAAAAAAAGACTACAGAGTGGTTGCAGACGAAAGAAAGTCATGAGTGCTAACAGCGATTTGTGACCCGGGACTCCGGATCAGTCTCTCTCATTCAAGTACGTGTATACAGTACTTGAATCCATGCTACGATCCTAATTTTGGCAATTGTACTGAGGTTATGAAAGACAAAATTTTTGTTATTAGTATATGTACCCTCAGGTATTTAGGGCTAAAGCGGCATGATGTCTCAACTTATTCTCCAAATGATTCATGAAAGATATTAATTTCTTACCCTCAGTCCTTTTGCCAAAGTTTTTTCAGTCATAATTTTGGTTGGATGAAAATCATCCTCTAGTGGACTCTTCAAAAATGGCCCATTAGGAGAGTGTTCCTTCATTTCGCCGTGTTTAAAATTGCTTTTCTATAGCCTTGACAGCTAAAGAAGAGCTTAACTGGATATAAAACTTTGGTTCACACTTTATTTCCTTGATTTTTTTGAAAATGCTGTTCAGTTGCCTTGTTTTCTCTGTTGCTTGTGAGAAATCTGATGCCAGTAGAATTCTCTTGTCCTTTGACCTTTTTGCCTAAAAGCCATGAAGATTTTTGTCTCTATCTTGAAATAAATAATTTTACTAGGACATGCCTCAGAGTTTGTTATTCCAGGTCATTGTTCCCAGGTACCTACTAAATTCTTTCAATATAAGGTCAGGCTGGGAGTGGTGGCTCATGCCGGTAATCCCAGCACTTTGGGAGGCCAAGGCAGGAGAATCACTTGAGCCCAAGAGTTTGAGACGAGCCTGGGCAACCTAGCGAGACCCTGTCTTGAAAAAAATATATATATATTTACATATATATGTGTGTGTGTGTGTGTGTGTGTACATATATATTGTCAGTCCTTTTTTTATTTCTAGAAAGTTTTCTAGAATTATGGTTTTAATTATTTTATATGATTCCATTATTTTATTGTTCTTCTTCTGGAATTCCAGTTATGCCTAGAGCAACTTTTTTTTTTTTCTTATCTTCCATTCCAATCATTTACCCTAATCCTTTTTATTTCTTTTATTATTTCATTTTCACTCTCTTGGTTGTTTATCTACTTTTCCTTTTGCTGAATTTTCACTCAAATATATTTTCTCTTAGGTGCCTTTTTATATCTAAGAATTTAGTCTTTCCTTTCTGATATTTGGTATTTTCTTCTTCTTTTTCTTTCCTAGATTCAAGCACCTGTAATTTTATTTCCCTTTTTGTAGAAGAACAGCGTGTTGTATGGTAGAAGTGATGTCACCCTTCTTTTTCTTTCTTTCTTTCTTTCTTTCTTTCTTTCTTTTCTTTCTTTCTTTCTTTCTTTCTTTTTTTTTTTTTTTTTTTTAACAGCCTCACTCTGTTGCCCAGGCTGGAGTGCAGTGGCACGATCTCGGCTCACTGCAACCTCCGCCTCCTGGATTCAAGCGATTCTCCTGCCTCAGCCTCCTGAATAGCTGGGATTACAGGCATGCACCACCACACCCTGCTAATTTTTGTATTTTTTGTAGAAATGGGGTTTCGCCACGTTGGGCAGACTGGTCTCCAACTCTTGACCTCAAGTAATCCGCCCGCCTCGGCCTTTCAAAGTGCTGGGATTACAGGCGTGAGCCACGGTGCCAGGCCAGAGATGCCATCTTGAGGGGACACCACCATGATGACGGACGTTTAACCCGCACCTACTAAGGTGTTCTGCAGCAAGGTCGTCAATGCCTGGAGCATAGATTACTCGTCAGAAAGCTGCTGATCTAATCCACATAGTGGTCACATATCATGGCAAAAAAAAAAAAAAAGTCTGAAGATATAACCAGCTGCACGCGTTTTACCATAAATGCTTTTTCTATAAAGAGTACTTTCTGGAGAGTAGGTACAGGGATCCACCACCTCCCGATTGCCCAGGACATTGCTTCTGTTCTTAAATCCCTATAAAATATTTCTTGTTCAGAAACTGAATTTGTCAGCCTCTTTTCTTCAGCCTCTCGGCTCCCTCACCTTTGGGGGTATGATTTCATGCACCTGCCCACCACAGAACAATTTTTGCTCATTCTTATTCTTAGTTTTTGAATTTCTGTTTCAAGATGCCTTTTAATATCCTGAAGTACATGTTTGGGAATATTTATTTCAGTTTAGAATATATTTTTTGCTTCATGGTTGTTGGTTTTTAGACTTTTTTTCAGGTTTTTAAAAAAAATTTAGGGTGGACTTTCTATTTCTGGAAGTGATTTTATCTAATTTCCTCTTCTGTCTTCTGTGCGATGTTTTAGACCCCTTGCCCCATCCACAACTGTCCACAAGTCTTTCAACAGAGCTTCAGAGAAAACTCTATGGGAAATCGGCGTTCATTTTTGTACACTCAAGTAATCTGAAATTTGTAGTGCCTTCAGTCTTTGAATAATACTGCAAGCTTGGGATATGCATGGATTTCTTTTTTCTCATAAATCTCTATTGTTTTTTGGAGAATTCGTGAAGACATTTGAATTTAGACTGCCGGCATTACCTCAGCTACCCAGAGATTGCTTCAATAACTGATTTCGAATGAATAAAAGCATTCGATGATACTATGACTTTATTTATATGCAGAAAGTAAAAATCTTACACAGAACATAATAGATTTTACAAGATCTTCTGATACCAAAATTACAGCGATTGTCATATATTAATTATAAATTATAAAAATGTCGGTTGTTTTGTTAAGAAAAATAATGTTCTCTAGGAAAAAAAACATTATATTCAAAGCGCTAAATCTTATGTATTAGGCCAGCTTCAATTCTAACACAAATATATGTGTGTTCCTTTTCATTTCGCTGTCATCCCCAACTTAAACTAGACCTAAGATTTTTCTATTCTTTGCCAGGCTTTTAGAAATTAAGTGGAGTACATTTTAAATAAAGTGGTATATTGCTTTTGTCTTTGCCCCATTTTTGCTGAATGCCTGTATAAGAGTTTAATACGTGAGCACTTAGGACCACTCTTTATGTTCTATAACTAAAAGGACCAGTGTATTTGTAAACTGACTGGAGCATGGCAGTCAATCCAGATTTGCAGCAAATCTTCACCCATATTGCAAACCAGATGGAGAACTTAACTATTTCATAGCATCTAGCAGCTGTCTTCTTTTTGTGTTCACATGCATAGAGCCAAACCCACAGCCTGCTGTGTGCCCCTATGAAGTAAGAGGCTTAGAAATCATATTTTTCTAAGTTTTCCCTTGTTTCACTTCTAAAACACTCTGAAAACATTAACCCGTTTGATGGTAAACCAAATGAGCAAACACAAGGACGTCCCATCCAAATGTAGCCTGCTGTCTATGCAATAGGTAACTTCATTTCACCACGTGGTATACTCACAAATATTCTACTACATAGTTTGTACACAAATTGGGACTAGAGATCAGTGAATTGCCCTCTGATACAACTTACTGCTCAATAGAAGACCGTTATTTTTTTAAATGGCAACAAAATCTCACTGGCCAGAAAGACCTGCATATGGTTCATTTCTTGCTGGTATGCACTAAATCAGAGCCTCAAAGAGAAATAGGTAGGGAGGCCCGATGTAATGTTCTCATTACAGAAGATGAATGGCAAAACAGATGGTAGAGTATAAAGCAATTCCAGCTCTTTATCACTTTGGTTCTTCCAGAATTAAACATTTAGACCACAGTGATTTTCAAATATATCCGTGAAAAGGCAGGAAAACAAAAAAGGCATGCCTATATTCCCGGAATTCAAGCCACAGTCATGGAGATGGGATTCATCTGGGCCTCAATAAAATCAGAGTGTGAAGATTAATCTTTAAATGCAAAATTCACATGTGACTCAAAGCTCTCTGGTGCTTTCTGGTTCTTAAATGAAAACTGGTTTTGCAAGTAAGGTATTTTTTTAAGGCTGACTGAACCCTTACCTAAATGGAAATCTTTTATTTTATTTACATCATATAATTGACCCCCTTTTTTTTTTTTTTTTTTTTTTTTTTTTTTTTTTTTTTTTTTTTGAGGCAGAGTTTCACTCTTGTTACCCAGGCTGGAGTGCAATGGTGTGATCTCGGCTCACTGCAACCTCTGCCTCTCGGGTTCAAGCGATTCTCCTGCCTCAGCCTGCCGAGTAGCTGGGATTACAGGTGTGTATGAGCATGCCCAGCTAATTTTTCTATTTTTCGTAGAGATGGGGTTTTGCCATGTTGGCCAGGTTGGTCTGGAACTCCTGACTGCAGGTGTTCTACCCACCTTGGCCTCCCAAAGTCCTGGGATTACAGGCGTGAGCCACCATGCCCAGTCAGTTGACCAATTATTTAAATGTTCATTTTCATAGTAGGAACCAAGAGCAGCTATAGATTAAACAAACTTATGAAACCCTCTGATTTAATTTCACTGTGAAATGTGGTCAGAGATCCATTTGCACAAAGACATTAATAGTATGACTCCAGCCTCAGCTTAAAGACTCAACAAGGGTAGCGGAAAAGGACAGTGCAGAAGGAGAGAATGAATGGAAGAAGCAAAGGGGCAAAGAAAAACACTTGATGTGGGGCACCCTAAATCACTGCTATGAATGAACCTGATAATACCCTCATGGAAAGAATAGAAGGATCATACAAATACCAATCATACCAGCCTAGCATTCCTACACAATTACTGCTGCAACATAATTAATGTGGTATTAAATGATTACTTTAAGAGCAACAAGTGTTTACAAAAATGAGCTGATTTCAAATAAAAAATTATTTCACAGTTCAGTCTTAAGGATCATAAAAGTCAGACATCATAACAAAAGCAAATGTAAGCCTTACATCCCAAATCTGTCATTTCCAAGGGGTTCCTCTCCAGTGGTGTCAATCAATAACAAATAGCATTTCCTCCAAAGACCCAGCTGGATGAGAATGTCCAGCTTTTCTGACACAATGCTGCCCCAATCCTACTGGTTGAAGAAAAAAACAGAGATTCTGAGAGAAACAACTTTTAGGCAATTAGGATGCTATCCCTCCAGAGTTCCAAGAAAAATCAGAGATTAGGATATCCAGAAGAAAATAAGGGTTTAATTTTTATTACACACGTAGAGAAAAGCTAAGATGAGTTACGGAATAGGTGAAGCTTATATTATGGGCCCTGATCCTTTTGTTTCCTTCCTGTGACCAAAACAAAACAGACAGTTTCTTGGGTATGAAAGTGAATTTCATACCCAATCAAAAAGCTGGATTTAGAGATAGAAACATAACTTTGCCACTTATTAAATTACTCACTACATTATCAAATTATAATTCAAGACAGGATATAAAAGTCATTTATTCTGAACTCTGACCTCTAACTACTACTGCGCTAGACACTGAAGTCCAAGAGATCACCGCTATCTCCATTCCCACGTTGGTTGTTGGGTTTGAGACAAGTGCATGTGTGCATGTCAAAAACAAAAATATGTTTTCAACAGAGCTAGGGAGCAATTGTACAGCAATATGGAAACAAATGTGAAACACAAACAATATGTTCCATAGTAAAATTTAAAGAAACTCAAAGTTCAGGTAAGACACATTTAAGAAGGGCAAGACTAAGAGTTCCAAGATAGAAAACAGGTTCTTTTCCATCCCAGAGAGCCTCTCGATCCTCAATGCTGCTCTCAGCTAGCTGTCTACTCTCCTCCCTTAGGTGCGAGTAAAGTCTTTAAGGTATTCCCTACTAGGAACTCACATAGATGTAGTCAAAGTCTTGAACTTTTATTCGGGAAAAAGCCAAGATGGTCAACTAGACACTGCCATGAAGAGCATCGCCTACTACAAGACAAGACCATCAAGCAGATCAGTACACTTCCAGGAGATCATAGGAAATAAGAAAGGCATTGAGGGTGTACCAAGGGAAGACGTAGACCCTGGGCTGAAGGGGAAGGAAGCTGGGAACCCTGCACCAGACTACAGAGTACCAGGACTCATTTCTGACCCCCAGCAGCTCCTGGGGATGGTGTGAGTTAAATAGGCGAGGAGTGGCCCACTCTTACCAGGAACCTCCAGGATCTTAGCTGAAGGAGACTCCATGACCCTTATGGACATTTGAACTGACAAAGAGAGCTGCTTGGAGAGGTGGCAGAGACAGAACTCTAGCTTGTGATGAGGCCAGAAGGTTTGGCACGGAACAGCTGACGTGGAGCACTGGCTAGGGACACCCATCCCCCAAGGCTCACCAAGCTCCTCCAGATGGTTTGGCTGTTGTTGACTGATGGACCTGGACAGAACATGGCTATCTTATCCATGGGATGGGGCCCATCTGATTTGAGTAGCCCACCGTCTGCCTGCCTTTTTCAGGTTCTCTGCTCAGCAGTACCCATTTGCAGGGCGGCCTCAGATACCAGAAGGGAGCACTTCCCATTGGCCCCACCATAGCTCCTTCACAGGCTGACCTCACCTACCACAGTGTATACCCACCCGTGGCCTCCCTCCACCACTTTGGTGGCACACACTCACCTGCAGCCCCCACCTACTGCTAATCCACCACTAGGCACTGAAGAAACATACCTCAAAATAATAAGAGCCATTTATGACAAACCCACAGCCAATATCATACTAAATGGGCAAACACTCGAAGCATTCCCTTGAGAACCAGAACAAGACAAGGATGCCCACTCTCTCCACTCCTGTTCAACATAGTACTGGAAATCCTAGCCAGAGCAATCAGGCAAGAGGAAGAAATAAAAAGCATCCAAATAGAAAGAGAGGAAGTCAAACTATCTATCTCTCTGCAGATGATACAATTCTATACCTAGAAAACACCATACTGTATGCCCAAAAGTTCCTAGATCTGATCAACAACTTCAGCAAAATTTCAGAATACAAAAACAATGTACAAAAATCGGTAGCATTTCTACATACCAACAATATCGAAGCTAAGAGCCAAATCAAGAACACAATCCCATTCACAACAGCCACACAAAAAATAAAATACCTAGGAATAGAGCTAACCAGGGAGGTGAAAGATCTCTACAACAAGAATTACAAAACTCCACTCAAAGAAATCAGAGACAACACAAATGGAAATACTTTCCATGCTCATGGATAGGAAGATTCAATATAGTTAAAGTGGCCATACTGCTCAAAGCAATTTACAGATTCAGTGCTATTCCCATCAAACTTTTACAGAATTAGAAAAATTCTAATTTTTACAGAATTAGAAAAACCTATTCTGAAATCCATGTAGAACCAAAACAGAGCCTAAATAGCCAAAACAATCCTGACCAAAAATAACCAACCTGGAGGCATCATACGACCCAACTTCAAACTACGCTGTAAAGCTACAGTAACCAAAACAGCATGGTAATGGTACAAAAACAGATACATACACCAATAGAACAGGTTAGAGAACTCAGAAATAATACTGCACATCTACAACCATATGATCTTTGACAAAGCTGACAAAAACAAGCAGTGGGGAAAGGAATCTCTATTCAATAAATTGTGCTGGAATAATAGGCTAACCACGTGCAGATGATTGAAGCTAGACTCCTTCCTTTTACCATATACAAAAATCAATCCAAGATGGTTAAAGACTTAAATGTAAAACCTAAAACGATAAAAACCCTGGAAGAAAACCTAGGAGATATCATTCTGGACATCAGCCCTGGAAAAGATTTCATGCCAAAGACTCCAAAAGCAGTTGCAACAAAAACAAAAATTGACAAATGCGACCTAATTAAATGAAAGAGCTTCTGCACAGCAAAAGAAACTATCAACAGAGTAAACAAATAACCTATATTTACAAACTATGCATCCAACAAAGGTCTAATACCCAGCATCTATAAGGAACTTAAACAAATTTAGAAGAAAAAAAAAAAACATTAAAAAATGGGTAAAGACATGTAGAGACACTTTTCAAACGATGACTTACATGTGGCCAACAAGCAGATGAAAAAATGCTCAACATCACTGATCATCAGACAAATACAAATCAAAAGCACCATGAGATACCATCTCATACCAGTCAGAATGGCTATTACTAAAAAGGCAAAAAAATATCAGATGTCAGCAAGGTGGCAGAGAAAAGGGAATGCTTATACACTGCTCATAGGAATGTAAATTAGTTCAACCATTGTGGAATTCAGTTTGGAGATCTCTCAAAGAACTTAAAACTTTGACCCACCAATCCCATTGCTGGGTATGTACCCAAAGGAATATAAATCGTTCTACCATAAAGACACATGCATGTGTATGTTAATTGCAGCACTATTCACAATACCAAAGGCATGGAATCAATCTAAATGCCCATCAACAGTAGACTGCATGAAGAAAATGTGGTTCATATACACTATGGAATTCCATGCAGCCATAAAAAAGAATGAGATAATGCCCCTTGTAGCAATGTGGATGGAGCTGGAGGCCATTATCCTGAGCAAACTAACACAGAAACAGAAAACACCACATGCTCTCACTTGTAAGTGGGAGCTAAACATTGAGTACACATAGGCACAAAGAAGGGAACAACAGAAACCTGTGCCTACTTGAGGGTGGAGACTGGGAGGAGAGTGAAGATTGGAAAACTACCTATCAGATACTAATGCTTGTTACCTGGATAATAAAATAATCTGCACACCAAACCCTTATGTTATGCAATTTGCCCATATAACAAACCTGCACATTTACCCTCTGAACCTAAAATAAAAATTGGAAAGAGAGAAAAAAAAGCCTTGAACTTTAATAGAGCACTCATAAAGTCTAAAAAGCTACTAGATCTCAAAGGAATGAAATCTCTAATTGTAAAAATATTACAAGGCCTTGAGCTTGGGGAACTGGGGACATGGAGCACACATTGTGTGAACATATTCAGAATACCTTTCCTATCATACCTCATGGGTAATTATATGTTTTTAATAATCATAAGACCAGTCCTTAATGAGTTGATTTAGCCTGAAAATCTTCAAAGCAAAGGATTATCTTCACCTAGGCAACTGTTTATTATTTCACTTGCTCCTATCAAGTTTACTAAATCATAAATTATTTTCTGTTTCCAAAAGTCTAACACAGTAGCCCTGTACATATTTATGTCCTTGATAAAAATTTTTAACTTGAGTTTTTATCCGTAAGGTTTTCAAACCAATTCAAGAAACCGATTTCCTCTTCTAACAAATCAATTAAGACACGAAGCATTATGGATAGAACCCAGAAACTTACAAAATGAAGCAACAATAAAATAACCTGAAAAACTGATGAATCACTGACTCACTTTTTATGCAGAACATTCAAGCAGTAATGCCTAAAATGGGACTAATACAGGCTGGGTGCTGTGGCTCACACCCGTAATCCCAACACTTTGGAAGGTCAAGGTGGTTGGATCACTTGAGGTCAGGAGTTCAAGACCAGCCTGACCAACATGGTGAAACCCCGTCTCTACTAAAAATACGAAAAATAGCCAGGTGTGGTGGCTGTAATCCCAGCTACTCGGGAGACTGAAGCAAGAGAATCGCTGGAACCTGGGAGGCAGAGGTTGCAGTGAGCCAAGATCATGCCATTGCACTCCAGCCTGGGCAACAAGAGTGAAACTCCGTCTCAAAAAAAAAAAAAGATAAGTCTCTTGAAACGCTTCCTAGATGGGATGGAACCTCATGAGATAGTAAACTCACAACATATTAGGTAAAGATTTTGTATGAGTTTACCTCTCCTGAACTGTGTAAATTTTCTAAAACCATGGTCTTCTAAGAGAACAAAATAATCGTTCTTGGGGCATCAGCATTAGCAAATGAGGGAGGGAAAGAATGGAACAATTATTTGAACAACATAAACAGAATAAACAGCCAAGCTTCCTTCAGGCCTTCCTTTCATGTTTGTTTCCTGTTCTATTAAAGAGTGTTTTGGAAATAAAAATAGAGTTTCTTTGCCTAAAAAATCTGATTGCCGGGACTCTGTTCACTTAACCTAAAATCATCAATTACCGGAGTTTTTTTTTTTTTTTTAATTCCAAAAACTTTATGCATGGGACCCCAAGGTCATTTTGAAAGAAGTACAGAAAATAGTCCTTTGCCAATGTTCTTTTACTGAAGAATTGGCTTTAATAAAACAGGACTTGGGTTTCCAGACAATCAAAAGGCACTAGGGTAGTTATTTTCCTTAAAAATTAAAAGTAAAACCACCAACTCTTCAACCTCAGCGCAAAAAACGTCTGCTTACTACCAAAAGCAAAAGTTTACCTAAAGGTAAATCAGAATCAATTGCCAGTCTTTTTAGGGAAAAGCAAGAACAAATATGTAAGTTGCTGGCTACAATCCTGTTGTTATAGGATAGTATTTATAAAACATTTTATGCAATGTTTCCTTGCCAATTAAAGGCGAGTGTAGGATTTGCCTTTTAGTTTTATTATCTTTGCCTAACCCTTATAATAGTAACATAAGCCAAAGGGATTAAGGAAACCGCTGGATAACATATATCTGCAAAACTGTCTTCATTGGAAATTACCATCAGGATAAAAGGAAATCGTATTAGGGCCCTGAAATTGGGACAGGTTGGATTCCTTTAAATATAATTGGTAGAACTTGAAATATGTTTGCATTTGTAATGTCAAAGCCTGATTATCTGGTCGTTGCAGAAATTCTGTGAGCTACTTAACATCCTTTAACAAAGCCCTTTCTGTTACAACTAGCAAGAGCGGATTCAAACTAAGAACAGTAAACCGCAGAATAAGGCCAAAGATTCTGCTGTCAACAGATACACAAAGAAGTAAGAATCTTTGACTAACTTTTCTTCCTCAGTTGGATTTGAAAGCAGTGACAATTCTATTACCATTACAGGACTGGTGGTTCATCTTACATGGGACGAAAGTGTTCCTTCATCACCTGCGGTAACCTGGAATGAGGTAACCTTCTATAGGCAAGACTGAGTGACTCCTGCTTCCACACAGGAAAGCTTAAAGAAAGAAAATCTCAAGCTCAATATTAAAGTCATCAGCTCAAGGCACAATCACGATTAAAGGGTTTCTATGACTACCTTAAAAAAGAGTCCTCTATATCTTGCAGTTGTTTGGCCGAGACTATTGAAACTTAGACAGAATTTGCCCAATTGCGAAGTAGGTTGCTTTCACAGCCCTCTGTTAAGCAGCAGTTAAGGAGCTGATTGAGAAACAGTGGGGTCCTAAGAGTTAGAATGGAGTCCACTGATACCCAAAACCCTTAAAACTACTAAGCCTCTCTTGCCAGATGAAATAGTTTCCTCGTCCATTAAGTTAAGTCTGTTCCTGACAATACAGGAGCCTTGACTTTCAAATACCTCACCTAAGGTAGTTGCTTCTCAAGGGGTGCCAATTCCCCCCAAGCCTCTCTCCTCCTTGCTTCCATACTCACGACTAAAGACATATTCCAACATGCCCTTTAAGATAAGTTACAAAGTCAAACCATGGAATATACAACAACAACAAATTACAAGAATTGACTAATTTATATCACCAGAAACCTGGAGAATAAATGTAAAAATTGATTCTGGGAATGATAGATTAGAGGGAACCGAACATAATTTTAGATTTTCTAAACTTATAAACATGAAAACAAATGCCAAAAATTCTGGATCCAATATACGAGTTCTAGGTAACCCACATTGCTTTCAGCTGTTTTCTTGGTTACTTAACTCAAATCTGGAGTCAGTCGTGACCTATGCTAAATGAGGCTGAGTTCCCAGATGGGGTAATGAGAAGGAAAAAAAAAAAAAAAGATCTAGAGAGATGAGAGTAATAAACTAAAATTATCATATGCAACTAACTTACCTGTCCCCAGATTTGTCTCCTAAAAAAGGTCCAGGTCTCCAGGTCTTTACCAGGGCACTGAGAAATATTTAAAGACTAAGAGAAGTACCAGTTCTTTTGAAAAGCACTTTAGGCCGGGCACAGTGGCTCATGTCTGTAATTCTAGCACTTTGGGAGGCCAAGGCAGGCGGACTACCTGAGTTTGGGAGTTCAAGATCAGCCTGGCCAACATGGTGAAACCCCGTCTCTACTAAAAATACAAAAAATTAGCCAGGTGCAGTGGCACGCGCCTGTAGTCCCAACTACTCTGGAGGCTGAGGCAGGAGAATCGCTTGAACCCGGGAGGCAGAGGTTGCGGTGAGCCGAGATCGCACCACTGCACTCCAGCCTGGGCTTCAGAGCGAGACTTAGTCTCAAAAACCAACAAACAAAAAAAACTTTGGTAGTTGAACTCCATGAATCAAGATAAAGTGGGAAAAGCTTGCAATGGGCCTCATTATTTCAATGAAGATATGAAGATTATGGCACCCAGAGTGGAAGGGGCCAAGAGAGTCACTTAAACACAAGAGATAGGGCGGGTCTGCTTACCGTAATAGGCAGTACGGCTAAAGTGGACAAGAATTTAATTTGCTTTATAGAGTTTACTCCAAAAACTGTTTTACTAATGACTTCATCAATGTCTGTATAAGACTGACTAAAATGTTTATAGTCATGCATACAAGGTCAAAATACTGGCAGAGTAAAAACAGCTCTGGAGTTAAAACTGGGGTCAGTGTGACCGGGACAATTGTCCTGAATATGGAAGACAACATAAGAGATTATTCCCCTAAACAAAGAAGATTTGTTCCAAGTGGACTTTCTGTGTCTATTCACACTGAAAACTGGGTTAAGGTTATTTCAAGTATTTATCTAAATTTATCATTGTTATAAATTAACTTTACAATGATTTCCTAAGGGAAAGTTTGGTTCAAGCCACAGAAAGACCTATAGACACACCCAAATCTTTCATAAGAAGCTCTCTGATGTCATCTTTGAATTGGAAATTGTCACTCCAGAACCCTGTTTCAAAATTATAATTGTATCTTGTATATTGTCTCAAAAGTAACAAAAAGGAGGCCAGGCATGGTGGCTCACGCCTGTAATCCCAGCACTCTGTGAGGCAGAGGCGGGTGGATCACTTGAGGTCAGGAGTTCGAGACCAGCCTAACCAACATGGTGAAATCCCGTCTCTACTTAAAATACAAAAAAAAAAAAAAAAAAAATGAGCTAGGCATGGTGATGTACACCTGTAATCCCAGCTACTAGGGAGGCTGAAGCAGGAGAATCATTTGAACCTGGGAGGCAGAGGTTGCAGTGAGCCGAGATCATGCTACTGCACTCCAGCCTGGATGACAGAGAAAGACTCTGTCTCAAAAAAAACAAAAAACAAAAAACAACTAAGTAACAGATAGTCTTCATGCCAAAACCCATGGGCCACAGGTAAAACTATACTCAAATCCAAAATTATACCATTAAATGCCTTAATAACCCATCAATATTAAAAACAAAACCAGTAATAAATGTAAGAAGTTTAAAATATAGCCTCAAAAATAACAAACTAAAATAAAGGAGAGAATTATCAGAGATAAAATGTTAAATTTGTTCAGAAAGCAATTATAAAGAATACATAAAACAGAAAGCTATTTCCCCAGAAATATTTTTTTACACAGATAAACTTGGCAAACCTGATTAGTGGAAAAAGAGAAAAGGCAAAAACATACAACCTTTAAGATAACAAGGTGATAAACACGTGTTTTTAAAAGTTTATTTTTAATCATGATAAAACACATATTTTTAAGTGATTTAACAATCAAAAAAATATACATGCGACTGGGCGCAGTGGCTCACGCCTGTAATCCCAGCACTTTGGGAGGCTGAGGCAGGCGGATCACCTGAGGTCGGGAGTTTGAGACCAGCCTGACCAACATGAAGAAACCCCATCTCTACTAAAAACACAAAATTAGCCAGGCATGGTGGCGCATGCCTGTAATCCCAGCTACTCGGGAGGCTGAGGCAGGAGAATCGCTTGAACCCGGCAGGCGGAGGTTGCAGTGAGTCGAGATCGTGCCATTGCACTCCAGCCTGGGCAACAAGAGCAAAACTCCATCTCAAAAAAAAAAACCAAAAACAAAAAAACAAAAGTATACATGCAAATCTATGGAAATTATTTCCGAGACACGTTATGGTCACCTCAGATTCCCAAAGCTTCACCTGTCTCTCAGCCACACGACTGCCCCTGCTGCCCCGACCCCGCATCTACCGACATCTCTGGCTATCTCGTTCTGTCCTAAGGTGAATGCCAGGCTCTGGAAACATGGCCTTCCTAATGCCTTCCCATCATGTCAGAAGCTGCAGAAGCTCTGGCACCTCTTGGCCCAATTCAATCGGACCCATGTAGGTTCTGATTCCTCCTGCCACTTCTAGACTACAACGCAGACTCCAGAGAATTGGCATTCCACAGGGTGGCACGTGGCCTCCGCAGCAGCTGCCCAAAGACGCCAGGTGATACCGCCTAAAAGTGCATGCACTCAACTCGCCATGAGGCAAACATTGACCAATAGGAGAGAAGTGAGATGGGAGTAAGGTGATGGAGCAATCCACCTCCCCTTCCCCCTCCCATGAATATTAAAGTGGACTATTCCAACATGTCTTTTCTGTATGTACAGCCTGTCTGGTATTGTCCTGTCTGAGTGGGTATCATATTCTTCACAGTTCATGAGGTGGTGGCCAGCTTGGTAACACGCCAATTTCCATTTGTTTTCCATCCTTCTCTCTCTCGTTTCCCTTTTCCCTCTCTCTATATTCCAGGATATCATCTTTCAATAAAACCTTACCACTTATCTTGCTTCAGCCTCTGTTTTTTAGGGACAATAATAAATTTGAAAATTTAGAGGACATGGTTAGTTTTCTACCCAAATAAAAACTACTATATTTTGCCAAGTAAGAGACAGAAAATCTGGCCAGATCAATAATCACAGAAAACACTGGAAAGCTAAGTAAAGGTCTGCCATTTTTAAAAAGATAACAGGCCCAGAAAATATAATAGCTGAATTATATTTAAATGTTAAAGTACAAATAATTCCTAATTTATTTTCTCTATTCTCAACCACATAATTCATTTTATTTGTTGTGTATTATCATGTTATTAACATAGCATAATAAAGATAATTCAAAAAAAGAAAACTATAGGCAAATTTCACTTATGAATAAAGATGCAAACATTTAAAAATGACATCAAATGGGCCAGGTGCTGTGGCTCATGCCTGTAATCCCACTTTGGGAGGCCAAGGCAGGCGGATCACAAGGTCAGAAGATCGAGACCATCCTGGCTAACATGGTGAATCCCCTTTTCCACTAAAAATACAAAACATTTTCCAGGCATGGTGGCGGGCACCTGTAGTCCCAGCTACTCGGGAGGCTGAGGCAGGAGAACGGCATGAACCCGAGAGGCGGAGCTTGCAGTGAGCTGAGATCGGGCCACCACACTCCAGCCTGGGCCACAGAGTGAGACTCCGTCTCAACAAACAAATAAATAAATAAATAAGACATCAAATGAATTTTGACAATGCATTAAAAGAACAATTCATCTGTTTGAGTCCATTCTCACACTGCTATAAAGACATACCTGAGACTGGGTAATTTTATAAAGAAAAGAGGTTTAATCTGCTCATGGTTCTACGGGCTGTACAGGCTTCTGTTTCTGGGGAAGTCTCAGGGAACTTATCATCATGGCAGAAGGCAAAGGGGAAGTAGATACACCTTCACATGATGGGCAGGAGAGAGAGAGCAAAGGAGAAGGCGCTACACACTTTCAAACAACCAGATCTTGTGAGAACTCTCTCACAAGACAGCACGAGGGGGATGGTGCTAAACCAGTAAAAACCAACCCCAAGATCCAGTCACTTCCCACCAGGCCCCTCCTCCAACAATGGAGATTACAATTCAACATGAGATTTAAGTAAGGCCACAAATCCAAACCATATCAACATAATAACTGAATTTTAAATCATGTTAGCAGATCATATAAATGTAAACATGGATGAGAGAATTTAATAATTTTCTCAATATAACACAAGATCCTTCCAAAAGATATTTTTCTTTTTTTTGAGACAGAGTCTCGCTCTGTTGCCAGGCTGGAGTGCAGTGGTGTGATCTCGGCTTACTGCAACCTCTGCCTCCCGGGTTCAAGCGATTCTCCTGCCTCAGCCTCCAGAGTAGCTGGGATTATGGGCACTCGCCACCACGCCCAGCTAATTTTTTTTGTATTTTTAGTAGAGACTGGGTTTCACCATGTTGGCCAGGATGGTCTTGATCTCCTGACCTTGTGATCCACCGCCTCGGCCTCCCAAAGTGCTGGGATTACAGGCATGAGCCACCGTGCCCGGTCAAAAAGATCTCTCTTATACACACACACTCTAACCATATGAATAAAACATTTTAAAGATATATCTAATTTCTTTCCAGAATCTCTTCAAACCTTCTTTATGCTTTTCCCTCATTCCTCAACTGCTGACACCAGAGTGTCTTTGAGGTCGGTAGGGCTAGCTCACAGCGAATTTCAGCAGGGGTGGTATCAGCATTTGAGGAAAGATCATTCTACTTTATGTAAGCCTGACTTAGGCACGGCAGGACGTTTACCTTCTCTGACCCTGGGCATTAAATTTCATAGCATACCCAAGTCATTGGCAACAAAAAAATTCTCCATTCATTTCCAAGTACTTGATAAGGATGACCCATGCCCGGTTAAGAACAATTGAGGGGCTACCCCTTACCTGTTCTGAGTAGTTACTGGGATACAGAGAGCTACCCCGACACCTGTAGCCCAGCAATTACTGGGAACTCTCTCCACCTCCTCAGACAACCCTATTCCCACTTCTTTCCTGCCCCTCCCTTGTAATCTATCTCCTTCCGAAACTGGAGAAGGCACCCATCATTTCACTTCTCTTGGCCTTTCCTATCTGAGTGTGCTAGAACATCGGAACCCAGAAAGCACAAATCACCAGCGAACAAGATGACGTGCACTTCCATACACAGTGCACAGGAAGCAGAAATGTCCATGAGGTGCTTTTAGACAGCTAAGCCATCGATTTGATTGTCACTTGTTGATTGTATGGGCATTGAAACAACAGAATTTCCACAGAGCCAAAATCCACCATGTCCTATCAGGTCAAAGGATTCAGCACTGCAGAGGCTCTTCTTCTCCCCTGAGTCTCACGATAGCAAATGGTTAACAGCACAGGCCCTAGAGATTTGGATATAAATCCAAATTCCACTCTGCCCTTTCTTCTATATTGGAAAAAAGTGTTGGTTTCGACAAAACATAATTTATATTTCTTATCTTCATGCAAGGTTTTTACTAAGTCCTCCATACTTTTCTTCCTGCGTCTTCCACTAATTTGGTTTGCCTCTGTTTGTCTTTTGCCACGTTTCCTATTTAGCCACACTACTAGATTTAGTCCTTTGGAGGGAAAAAATACCCAATTCCTCACTTCAGGAACACTTCTGGCCTTCATTTTTCACTTGAGGAATGACAAGGAAGGATGCATAACCAGGTGTTTGGCAGACTGTCACAGAGAAGAGTCCAGATTTACCATGAGCAGTGTTGAATCCACCCTCACTGGCTGGGCAATCTTGCCCCGGTCACTTAATCTCTCTGAACTTCATTTTTCTTAGCAAAAGAAAAAAAAGGGAAAAAATGTGCCAAAATCACAAAGCTGCGGTAAAGAACAAATAAAACAGTGAGGTTGCAAATACCCTTTGTATGGGGTGAGAAATTATTCGTGTGCTCACTTTCATTCTCCACAAAATTTTAATTCTCATGGTCTCTGGATACTTTCTTTGATGCTGAGTTATGGAAGTCATTTAAACAGTACATGAGAGAAGGCTTTAGATCCTTGTCTTAGTCCACCCGGGCTACCATAATAAAGTACTCTAAATTAGGTGGCTTATGAAAAACAGAGTCCAGGCAGGGCGGCTCACACCTGTAATCCCAGCACTTTGGGAGGCCAAGGCGAGCAGATTGCTTGAGGCCAGGAGTCTGAGACCAGCCTGGCCAACGTGGTAAAACCCCGTCTCTACTAAAAATACAAAAATCAGCTGGGCATGGTGGCACACTGCTGTAATCCCAGCTTCTTGGGAGGCTGAGGCACAAGAATTGCTTGAACCCAGGAGGCAGAAGTAGCAGTGAGCTGAAGTTGTGCCACTGCATTCCAGTCTGTGAGACAGAACATGACTTTGTCTCAGGAAAAAAAAAAAAAAAAAAAAAAAAAAAAACCCAAATTTATTTCTCACAGTTCTAGAGATGAGGATGTCCAGGATCAAGTTGCCGGCAGATTCTGGTGAGGGCTGACTTCCTGGTTCACAGACCACCATCTTTTCATAGTGTCCTCATATGGCAGAGGAGGCCTGGGAGCTTTTAAGGGTTTCTTTTATAAGGGCACAAATCTGATTCATGAGGGTTGTGCCTTCAGGATCAAATCACCTCTCAAAGGCCTCCTCTCCTAATACCATCATATTGGGGGTTAGATTTTGAGTCGCAAACATTGGTGTCACCTAAACATTCAATCTACAGCATTTCATACTTAGCCTCCCAAAATTCATGTTTTTCTCACATGTAACATACACTCACTGCATCCCAAGAGCCCCAAAAGTCTTAACTTGTTCCATCTTTAATTCTAAAGTCTAAAATCCAAAGTCTCCTCTAAATATCATCTAAATCAGATATGGGTGGGAGTCAAGGTACAACCCTGAGGCAATTCATCCTGTCCACTGTGAACCTGCGAACCCAAATGAGTTCTGTGCTTTCAAAATACAGTGGTGTGATAGGCATAGGATAAACAATCCCATTCTAAAAGGGAAAATAATAGGAAAGAAGAAAGGAGTAACAGAGCTTGAGAAGAATCTTTGACCTGATGTTCTGCCCTCCAGGCCCACTGAGGATGGATCCCATGTACCAGACCCATTGAGGCAGCAGTCTGACCCCTGCAGACTTGTTGGGCAGGGGTTGACCCAAAGCTTCAGGCAGCTCTGTACCCATGGCAGTTCTCTGCCTTGACCCTGCAGCTTTCCAGGGCTGGGGTCCCAAGTCCATGACTCTACCAGGAGGCCTCATCCTTTGAAATCTAGGTGGGGACAACCATACCCTGACAGCTGTGCTGAACATAGCTCAGGCCACACTGAGGTCCACCAGAATGCTACCCAGGGTTGCTGAGGAGAACAGAGCTGGAGTGTAGGGAATGGAGTCCTTGATGTGAGGCAAGGTCTGTATGCCGAACTCCTATGCACACCAGGCATCAGCAAGCCTCTTCTTTGAAACCGTTCTATCCCTCTCTGCCCCCAACCCTTGTACTGTGGGCCTATAATGGAAGGGATAACCCTGATGGTCTCTGAATTGCCTCCAGGCGTTCTCCATTCTCTTGGAGAAGAGCTGGTAGCTTCTGTTGAGATGGTTGACAAATCTCCTTATCAAACAGTTGTTTGGCCACCCCCTTAGTTTTCTCTCTTAAACCAGGTTTCTCATTCCAATATGGATAGGCTGAGAATTTTCCAAATCTTTAAGTTCTGCCTCCCTTTTGATGAACCATCCCATCTTTAAATAATTTCTTTTTTCTCATTTTATTATAAGCAATCAGAAGAAACCAGTCCACTCCTTCACGCTTCACTTAGAAATTTCTGCAGCCAAATATCCAGTTTCATTTCTTGCAAGTTCTACTTTACACAAAACACTGGGACAGGAACACAATTCAGCCAAGTTCCTTAAGACTTTACAACAGAGACCACCTTCCTCCAGTTTTCAATAACAAGTTCTTCTTTTCTGTCTGAGACCTCATCAGAACAGCTTTTACTGTTCATATTTCTACCAACCTTCTCTTCAAGATTATTTAGGTGTTCTCTAAGAAGACTGATGCTTTCTCTACAGTTCTCTTTTCTTTCTGAGCCCTCACCAACATTGCTTTTAAAGGACTATTTACAGCAATGTAGGCTTTTTCTAGCATGCACCTCAAAACTTTTCCGGCTTCTAACCATTACCCAGTTTCAAAGACACTTCCACATTTACAGGTCTTTGTTATAGCAACACCCCCACTTCTTGGTACCGATTTCTGTCTTGATCCATTCAGACTACTATAACAAAATACTATAAACTTGTTGGCTTATAAACAACAGAAATTTATTCCTCACAGTTCAGGAGGCTAGAAAGTTCAAGCTCAAGGTGTTGGCAGATTCACTGTCTTGTGAGAGTCCACTTTCTTGTTCATAGATGGCCATCTTCTTTTTTTTTTTGAGACGGAGTCTCACTCTGTCACCCAGGCTGGAGTGCAATGGCACGATCATGGCTCACTGCAACCTCTGCCTCCCAGGTTCAAGCGATCCTCCTGCCTCAGCCTCCTGAGTAGCTGGGATTACAGGTGCGTGCCACCACGCCCAGCTAATTTTTGTATTTTTAGTAGAGACGGGTTTTCAACATGTTGGCCAGGCTGGTGTTGAACTCCTGGCCTCAAGTGATCCACCCGCCTTGGCCTCCCAAAATGTTGGGATTACAGGCGTGAGCCTCCATGCCCAGCCTAGATGGCCACCTTCTTATTCAGGTGGCAGAAGGAGCAAGGGAGGTCTCCAGGTTCTCTTTTATAAAGCACTAGTCCCATTTTTGAGGGCTCTGTCTTCATGACCTACTCATCTCCCAGACTCCACCTATAATATAATCAGATTGAGAGGTAGGTTTCAACATATGAATTTTAAGAGAACATAAACATTCAATCTTATAGTCAGTCTTGGTTATTGGCATATAGCCTCATGCATAGGGACTTTTTCTATATGCTTCTTGTTAAAGTACCTCCAAATTATTAGTTAATATTGATATATTTAGTGTTTTCAAGTTACTTCATTGTAACAATTCTCCCTTCAGAATGAAGCAGGTCTAAAGGCTCTAATTCTTAATATGCATACTTGGAAATCCGTGTTTGATTTGAATTAGTGAAACTGAGTCACAAAAACATGTGACAAGTTTTATATGTTCTTGATAAATACAGTCTGCTATTAATATTTTCTTCATATTTTAGAACAGCAATTTCCAATGTGGGTTGCACATACTCCAGTAAATCAACTGATTTGCTGGAGACATAAAAGAAAATATGAGAAGTGTTATTTATATTTTTAATCTCATTCTTTGGAATTTTTATTCTTGTGTATTGCCCTAATAATATATCAGTACAGTGTGTTTAAATCAGAAAAGTTTAAAAATAGTACATGTGGTGGCCAGGTGCGGTGGCTCACACCTGTAATTCAAGCACTTTGGGAGGCTGAGGCAGGTGGATCACTTGAGGTCAGGAATTTGAGAACAGCCTGGCCAACATGGTGAAACCCTATCTCTACTAAAAACATAAAAATGGTGGCATGCACCTGTAATCCCAGCTACTTAGGAGGCTGAGATAGGAGAATCGTTTGAACCCAGGAAGCTGAGGCTGCAGTGAGCCAAGATTGAGCCACTGCACTCTAGCCTGGGTGACAGAGTAAGACTCAGTCTCAAAAAAGAGAAGAGAAAAGAGAAGAGAAGAGAGGAGAAGAGAGGAGAAGAGAGGAGAGGAGAGGAGAGGAGAGGAGAAAAGAGGGGAGGGGAGGGGAAGGGAAGAGAGGAGAGGAGAGGAGAAGAGAGGAGAGGAGAGGAGAGGAGAGGAGAGGAGAGGAGAGGAGAGGAGTACATGTGGAAGTCCTAAACTTTTGTTTCTTTATTCATAAAATGAAGGTATAATGATAATTAACTTATTGAGTCAAAAAAAATTTAAGTATAGGAAAAAATTTATTTCATTCATTTGGGACAAAGTAGTCAGATTTTCTAACCCATAACTGAGAGAAAGGCTTGTGAAACTCTGGGGTATAACACTTTGCAGGGGTTCTATGGAGAGGAGGATGCTTCCCTTGGAAAAACAAAATCACTTGACAAAAGTTTCAAGGTCACGTAACAAAAAAGCAGTAGAATTGCACCTTGAGCCCTCATTCTCATTCCCAAATCTGTTGTCATCATTTTGATTTTTGCTGTAGCTGCATCTTTGTGGATATCTAAAAATCCATTATAGTGCTGGGCGTGGTGGCTCATGCCTATCATCCTAGCACACTGGGAGGCCAAGGCAAGAGGATTGCTTGAGGCCAGGAGTTCAAGACCAACCTAGCCAACATAGTGAGACTCCATCTCTATTTTTTTAAGGTATAAAAAACAAATTAATTTTAAAAAGCCCCATGATAGCATGACACAATGTGGCATACAACAAATGTGGTTTAATTGGGGGGAAGAAAACCTAGAAAGGATTTGGGACCAGGCACGGTGGCTCTCGCCTATAATCCCAACACTTTAGGAGGCTGAGGTAGGTGAATCATCTGCAGTCAGGAATTTGAGACCAGCCTGGACAACACGGTGAAACTCCATCTCTACTAAAAATACAAAAAAAATTAGCTGGGCATTGTGGTGCATGCCCGTAATCCCAACTACTTGGAAGGCTGAGGCAGGAGAATCGCTTGAACCTGGGAGGTGGACACTGCAGTGAGCTGAGATCTCACCACTGCACTCCAGCCTGGGCAACGGAGTGAGACTCTGTCTCAAAAAAAAAAAAAAGAGGATTCAGAAGCTTGCATTTTAATTCTGTTTCCACCACTTACTGGATGAGTGAACTTGGAAAATTCTTTTAATTTTATTTTCATACCTCAGTTTCCTCGTCCTATCCAGAGGAGACAGTAATCTCTGCCATGCCTACCTCAATTGTTTTAGGATACAATAATAAAAACTATGTTTTCTTGGTCCATTCAAGCTAAGAAAACATTTATTGTTTTTGGACTATATATTTATTGTATTTGGACTATTTTCTTAGTAAGTATAATAAACTGGGTAGATTATAAACAACAAAAATGTATATCTCATAATTCTAGCAGCTGAGACATCCAATATTTAAGCATTGGCAGATTCAGCATCAAAGATCCAGCACGGCTAGAGGCTGTGTCCTCACATGGTGGAAGAAGCTAAGAGTCTCCCCTTGGCCTCTTTTATAAAAGATAATCCCATTCATGAGGGCTCTGTCCCCATGACCTAATTCGTTTCCAAAGGCCCCATCTCCTAATACCATCACTTTGGGGATTTGCGTTCATCATATGAATTAGGGATGGGGGAGCATAAACATTAAGATCTTAGCATATGTCAAGGCATATATGTCAATATATCTTATAAATTGTGAAGAACTCATGAAAGTCAGGCATTGTTTTTGTGCACGCACATTTAGAGCGGTTGCCTTGGGCCAGGATGCATCCAGCGCAGTCCTAGATATTTTCCATCTACGCGGTGAAAGATACTCATCCTCAGCTCCAGTAATTTTTGTCACCATTTAATGTGAAAAGCAGCAGAACCTGCGGCTTTGCTGGCCACCGACACAGGAGAGTGAATTCCTATTCAAATTAGGCTTAATGGTAATCCAAGCAAAGAATTTAAGAAGGGTGCTAAGGGAACGAGGAGAGCCCTGCCCATCTGCAGTTACGGAAGGCAAATCATTATAGGTCCTGAAATCAGAAGGAAAACAGGGACAAGATATGTTCAGTTTCAGTGTTCTTGGGAAAGTGACTGTGTACATAATTCAAAAGGGAAATGAATGCTCCCATTCCAAAATCATCATCTTCTGGAAAGAAAATCAGAGCTGTGTTGCTTCTCTTTAGCCAAACTCACAAACTGTCACAAAGGACCTACTGAAGGAATATTAAAAGCTATTACTTTCCTTAGAATCACTTAATTTTATAGTACACAGATGGAATTTCTATTTTAATAAGCATGTAATGAATATTTCAGACTTTAAAATTTTCCCCTAGCCATTTTTGCAACTCACAATTTCCTACTTAGAACAGTGAAAAAATATGACTGTTAATGCTGACAGTCAAAGAAAACTTTCTCCAGCACTCTTCTCTCGCTGCTTTTTTATTGCTCATCTGGATTGGCCTGAAAGGTTTAATGGCCAAGGAATTAATTAGAAATGTCTGTTCTGGTAGAAAAGTTGCTGCTATTGCTTTGGTTAGTGATTTCTTTCTTAACATAGTTTTAAAAGCTTAATTATCACCAAGTAGTGAAATGCTCTCTCTCAGTACATCTCCCTTCATTATTCTTAAAAATTAGCTGCAATTGCAGAAAAAATTTTGTCCCATTTTTCCATTATGTTGAGTAGGTACATGATCCAGAGGAGCTCTTACTATTTCTAAAAATCTTGCCAAGTCATTCCTTCCAAATCAGAGACCACACACTAAGATGGATATTGAGATTTCTTGGTTCCAAGACCAAAACAAATGAGAAGTGAGCCAAGCAAAATAAGATGAGGTGGCCCTGTTTAGGCCAACTCCTTGCCTAAAACACCTTCCAAGCACAATCACCATTAAGTTGTTTACAGCTCCCCAGACAAGGACCTGGCATTTCTTATTAGAAGAAAACCACTTCAGATTGACACTATTGGAAAAAGCATATGGAGTCCAAGAAATCAATAGGCAGAAAGAGAAAGTCAATGACAATGAACATAGTGACACAAGAAACCAACTAAATTAGAACCTTAATGAAGTGTTCCCCCAAAAATCTACCACTAGATTCAGTGTCTTCAGAATCAATATGACACACCTGACTTAGGCATTCAATAATAATTGAATAAATAAAATGGAAAGCTTAGCCAGTCTGCAAAATTATTCAAGGTTTCTTTTTCTCCAGAAATTTAGTTTTACACCCTTGGCCTTTAGGGCTAGAGAAAGTTGCTGGTATTGCTAAAGAAGTGCAAAAATAACAAGCACCTGGGCCAGCCGCGGTGGCTCCTACCTGTAGTCCGTGCCCTTTGGAGGCTGAGGTGGGAGGATTGCTTGAGGTCAGGAGTTCAAAACCAGCCTCGTCAACATAGCAAGACTCCATCTCAAGGGAAGAAAATTTTTTAAAAATAAGCTGGGCAAGGTGGTGCATGCCAGTAGTTCCAGCTACTGGAGACGCTGAGATGCAAGGATAACTTGAGCCCAGGAGTTTGAGGCTGCAGTGAGCTATGATCGTGCCACTGCACTCCAGGCTGGGTAAAAGAGCAAGACCTTGTCGCAAAAAGAAAAAGAAAAATGAACACAAGCCTCTGACACAGACCATAATTGGCAAGGCCTCCCGAGGACAACATCAACTTACGCTGCTTTGAATGATCCTCAGCACAGTAACATACGCATCTAGAATTTATATACATTTCAATGATACTAAAATATCCCAGATATGGCCGGGCGCAGTGGCTCACGCCTGTAATCCCAGCACTCTGGAAGGCCAACGGGGGCGGATCACGAGGTCAGAAGATCTAGACCATCCTGGCTAACACGGTGAAACCCGTCTCTACTTAAAAAATACAAAAAAATTAGCCGGGCGTGGTGGCGGGCTCCTGTAGTCGCAGCTACTTGGGAGGCTGAGGCAGGAGAATGGTGCGAACCCAGGAGGCGGAGCTTACAGTGAGCTGAGATCTGGCCACTGCACTCAGCCCGGGTGACAGGGTGAGACTCCGTCTCAAAAAAAAAAAAAAAAAAAAGAAAAAGAAAAAAGAAAAAAATCCCAGATATAAGAAATGCTGTATAGAAGTACCTCAAAAATACTGTTTTCAGATCTCTACTTACTGAAATAAACCTGGAAAAAATATAAAGTGACAAAATGTTAATACATACTTTCTGGATCTCATTATCAGTGAATGAAGCAGAGAACTAGAGGGTTAAATGCCCATAAAATTTTTTGTGATGAATCAGAAGGAAATCGTGCTGGAATTTGCTTTTCCTTCTTCAAAACAAGTTTGTATCCCCTTTCCAAATTATGTTATTTGGTCCCATGTGTGCTAGTAATAACTTTTATAGATGACATTATCTTCTCCCTCCTCGATGTTGAATGCTGTCCATTCAAGTCACTTCAGAAATGGAATACAAGAAGAAAGCTAGAACTCCAAACTTAGGCTATCCTACAAGGAAAGTATATGGGAGCTATGAAGCAAAGATAAAAATTTCTCGCTTGAATAGTAGTCAAATAGGGAGAGCTTTTATTCATGATGAAATGTATCCAGTGAGTTTAATATGTGTTTCTAAGGTCAACCACTGAGATCTGCTACTGATCCTGAATTTTTATCTCCAGTCTATTTCTCTACCTGGACATACCTCATTATCTTCCTTTCCTATTCCAGCCCCACCGTATTTCTCCACACTCATGTCCTCTTGAGTAACCAATTGCCATGACCATTTCTGACATTGTTTCTAAGATGTTAATTAATTTGTCCTTCAAACGTAAGTAAAATTTAGGGATGCTAGAACTAATAATAATAGGAAACCTTATATGGTATGTGTTCTGAGCTCTCTGTGTATATTAATTCACTTAATCCTCCCAACCCCACTCCTAAAGTTGATACTGTCGTCCACATTTGCACAGACTATGGAATTAAGGCATAGAGAAGTAAAGCAACTGGCTCAAGAACTCACAGCTAAAATTGGTTGGAATTCAAACCCTCGCAGTCTGGTTGCAGAGCCCACACCCTTAACTCCTGTCCTAGGCTGCTCCTCAAAACCAAGCAAGCAAACAAACAAAAAATGCAAGATACCAAGTGGTCTCTTAATAACCCCTTTCCTATTTTACACTGATTATGTTTGAAATTTTTCAATCCCTTCAGTGTGGTCTCCGCTTGTTAAAGAAGACACACAAAATAGGAGATGAGCAAAACAAAGCCTTCCATGTGGAAACAGTCCATTAAAATGTGCCCAATGAATGAATGAGATACTGGGCCCCTCTGCTTTCTCTCAGCCATCTACCATTATTATTCCCAGCCAGCAGGCCTAATGCTTCCCTATTGATCTCCTTGCTCTGAACACAGGTTTTCTGTGGACTTCTTCCTATCTCTGGCACCTGTCATGTACCTACAGGTCATCTAGCATTCCTCTTTCCTCGTTTGCTCTCCTCTGCAGTACATCTGCAGTTCCAGGTCTGCATTACCCGCAGATTCTCCCATGAAGCCGCAGTGGCGTCAGCTTTTTATAATTTTATTGAAATATCTCAGGCATATCAAAATATAACAAGCCCCAGTTGGCTAAAGAAATAAAAAATAAAAATGCCTGCCTCAGTTGAAGCCCCTGTGAACTCTGCATGATCCTTTGTACTTCTCTCTCCCCTGAATCAACCCCTCCCCTGAATATGGGGTATTCTGTATGCTTTTAATATGACTTCAGAAAGAGTATATGGTTCTACTTGGTTTTAAACTTTACAGAAAGGGTATCATATTGTACATATGCTATTTGCTTAGCATTATAGGTCACTTTAATAAGAGGAAGAAAATAAAAACTTTGTCCCCACGACACAAGTTAAGAAAAAGGGCATTCCTATTGCCATGCAAGTCCCGAGTGAGCGACTCCTGATTCCGTTTCCCCTCACCTCCCAGAGGTAACCACTGTCCTGGCTTTGCCTTGCTTCTCTCCTTTTTTGGGGCTTGGGGGGTTTTTTATCTGTTTGTTTATGGGGGTAGGGAGTTGTTTGTTTGGTTTGGTTTGTTTTTTGGGATTTTTGGTTTGTTTTAGACGAAGTCTTGCTCTGTCACCCAGGCTGGAGTGCAGCAGCGCAATCTCGGCTCACCGCAAACTTCGATTCCCAGGTTCAAGTGATTCTCCTGCCTCAGCCTCCCAAGTAGCTGGGATTATAGGCGTGCACCACCACTCCAGGCTAATTTTTGTATTTTTAGTAAAGACAGGGTTTTACCATATTGGCCAGGCTGGTCTCAAGCTCCTGACCTCAGGTGATCTGCCAACCTCAGCCTCCCAAAGTGCTGGGATTACAGGCATGAGCCATAGTACCCAGCCTGGTTTGAAGACAGGATCTGACTCTGTTGCCCAGGCTGGAGTGCAGTGGTGTGATCTCGGCTCACTGCAGTCTCTACCTTCTGGGCTTGAGTGATCCTCCCACCTCAGCCTCCTGAGTAGTTGGGACTACAGGCATTTGCCACCATGCCTGGCTAATTTTTTTGTATTTTTGGTAGAGACAGGGTTTCACCATGTTGCCCAGACTGGTCTCCAACTCCTGAGCTCAAGCGATCCCCCCACCTCAGCCTCCCAAAGTGCTGAGATTATAGGTGTGAGCCCTCAAGCTTGGCCTCTACTTTTTTTTATAGTTGCTACCACTTACGTATGTATCCCTATATCAAATATTACTCAGCTTTGCCTGCTACCTTATATAATGTTTTCAAATATTGTTTTGGGACTTGCTTCCTCCATTCAATATCTTGGAAATTCTTCCACACTAATGCACATATTTTCACTATGGTATAGTGCTACTTTCTCAGTGATTATGCAAATTACCCACTCTTCCATTGACGGGATTTTATTTTGTTGTTGTTTTTATTATTGTTCTAATCTCTCTGTCTCTCTCCCTCTCTCTTTTTTTTTTTTTGTTTTTACTGCTACAAACAAAGCTGCTGTGAATATGCTTGACTATGCCTACATTACCTATGTACAATAATAACTATTATTGTTTTGTCTGTAACTCAGGTTTTCTGGGGTGTAATTTTAGTCATTTTTGTATTTTCTCTGTTTAGACATAAGCTCAGTGCATCCAGCGTTTTTTGCTCTGATCTTGTCATCCAAAGGGGTCAAATGTACTCCAGGTGGCCCTAGGAGGAGCCATAATTTTGTAATACAAGCAGGCTTCAGGTCCGCCGTCATACTCTGTCTTTCTCGCATCCTTTGGGATGTATGTCATCCTAGTTTTGTTACTGTTATTGTTTTGGTTTTGGTCTGGGCTATTTTCTTTGGTGGCAGCCTCTGAGATTTTATAATTCCCCCTTTTAGCCTTTTCTGTGTCTCTCTCAGAAGCCAAAAAAAAAAAAAAAAAACAGAAACAAAAAGAACCTTCCAGATGCCTCCACACCACTCCGTGGCCATGGAGCAATGGGAGTGCTGCCTTCCGTGCTCTCCCCAGATGCATATTGGCAAAGGAACCTTTCCACAAGTCTCTCTGTCTCCCCTGACTTCATCAGGAAGAGAGGCTTGGAATCTCCCTGGTTGCATGAAGCATTGAGGACACAACAGAATTATCAACAAAGCCTGAGGGTGCAGTGAAATTTCAACCTGTTCTGATGATCTGAGTTAGTTTAATTCCTGGGATTACCTGGAAAGTAAAGACAGTTCTCCCTTGTAGAATAAACCAGTGAGATTATCCAAATGCTCAGTCCCAATACCTTAGAGAAAATCTGTCCAATATGGTAGCCCCTAGCCACATATGGAGATTTCAGTTCAAATTATAAATAATTAAAATTAAATGAAGTTTAAAATACAGTTCCTCAGTTACACTAGACACATTTCAAGTGTCCAATGACCACATGTGGTGGGTGGCTAGGCTATTGGACAACACAGACATAGAACATTTCCATCATCACAGAAAAGTATTGGATGGCACTGTCTTAGAGGATACTTGCATACAAGAGAGCAAAGTGGGCACACTAAAGACATTGTGATTGCAAACAGTAGGATCAGTGGATGACTGATATTGTCACTGGGTATCCAGATTCACAACTGCAGTAACTGGGTTTCATTTCAGTATCCAAGAGAACTAAAGGCCAGAGGGTCTCACAACAGGGGTAATGGGTGGTTTCCGAGAGATTGCATTGTATATCAAACTTTTCTTCCTCTATGTTGCTTCTTTTTTTTTTTTTTTTTAGAGTATCTCTCTGTCACCAGGCTGGAGTGTAATGGCACGATCTCAGCTCACTGCAACCTTTTGGGTTCAAGCGATTCTCATGCCTCAGCCTCCCATACAGCTGGGATTACAGGCGCATGCCACCATGCTCAGCTAACTTTTGTATTTTTAGTAGAGATGGGGTTTCACCATGTTAGCCAGGCTGGTCTCAAACTCTTGACTTCAAGTAATCCACCCACCTTGACCTCCCAAAGTGCTGGGATTACAGACATGAGCCACCACGCTGGGCCTATGTTGCTTCTTTTTATACAGCTTTATTAAAAAGAACTTCGTATCATTCTGTGGTTACTCCGTTCAGTCTCGTATTTTCTTCCCACTCTCTGTACCAACCTGGAGCCCTCAGATGTCTTTCCACCCACTTCCCCGGCCTGCTTTGGGTAGCAGAGTGCTGAGCCATGCGAGCTGCATTTCCAAGGTTCCTTGCAGTTGGAGGATCTGGGATCAGCCAGGAGAAGTACCTAGTGACACTGAAGAAGTAAAGGAGAGGCTAGTGGGTGTCTCCCCCTCCTTCTCTGCCTTCACCAGCATCTCCAGCAGTGGCTCTGTCTCTCTGCAGTGTCAGCTCACACCACCCAGGCCTCATTTTCCATAGAGTGGTCCTGGCCTCTGGACTCCAGCATAACTGACTCCTCTCTCTGTCACCCCCACCTAAGAGTGACATTAGCTTCCTGCCATTGCCAGGGTCTAGGTTGACTCAGCATCTCCTATTTGACTTCTTAGCAATCCCATCACCTTGGTGACCAATTCCTGCATTAAACTTCCTCTGTTCTAAGTCCCCAGAATTTTCTGTGTTCCTGGTGGGCTCTCATACCCCTCTACAAAATCCTCTTTTGTTCACATGGTAAAGCTGGCATGTAGTTCTTAGTTTTTGCAAACTCCCATCCCTTCCAGGAGTATATCAGTCTGTTTACATAGGCCAAGTTCACAGAATTAATTCCTCCCCCTAAATTGCATGCACATATATGTGTGCATGCTGTATCCTGCAGTATTTTATACTGCCAAGCCACCATGTTTACTGGCTGAGGTTGTGCCTGATACAGTGTCCCCTGTATATAAGAGATGACTCCAATCTGGTCCTCCTATGCCCTGACCCACCAAAAGGGATGCCTTCTTCTGACTAGTCTTTGCGGAAGAGCCATGTTTTGCAACTTATCTGTCTAGAAGAGATTTCTCTTTCTGATTTGCAAGAAGGTAACTTTGTGGCAGAGGTAGCTCTGTACTGGTGTCTTTTATTTTCCTATCCAGATACATGTAGTACTATAGATCTGAAGTCATCTAACTGTATAAATTTCTGGTAAGTAGCATTGGAGGTCTGGGGGTCTTACATAGAGAGGGCCTCTCGGCCAGACACGGTGGCTCATACCTGTTATCGCAGCACTTTGGGAGGCTGAGGCAGGTGGATCTCTTGAGATGAAGAGTTCGAGATCAGCCTGGCCAACATCACAAAACCCTGTCTCTACTAAAAACAAACAAAAAAATTAGCCGGGCGTGGTGGTGGGTGCCTATAATCCAAGTTACTCAGGAGGCTGAGGCAGGAGAATTGCTTGAACCCCTGGAGAGTGGAGGTTGCAGTGAGCCAAGATCATGCCACTGCACTACAGCCCAGGCAACATCAACAACAAAAAAGAGGATCTTGGGCCTCTCCATCCTCTATAAGTCCATAGCATCTTTCACATTAAAGATTGCAATGTATTTTAATCTATGGGTTCATCTGCATCCCCACAGAGCTTTCCAAGGGCAAGGACTAAAGGACTATGTCTCTTGCAGCTCTGTATCTGCAAAGCTTAACAAAGTACCTGGCACATAGTAAGTGCTCAATGTATGTTCACTAAATGAACACTGAATGGTACTTTATGAGTTTGCAAAGCACTTTTAAATATATTATCATATTTAATGCTCACAGCAACATTGTGAGGTAATCCAAGTAATTTTGCAAATGAGGAAATGAGACTAAGAGATGCTAAGACCACATTCATGGTTAGTGACCCAGGAAGGACTTAAACTTGCGCCTACATATTTCTAGACCAATGTTCTACTACAGCTATCCCAGGACTCTTCTTGGTCTTTATTAACATTTATGCTACCAACTTAGTGCAAGACTTTTAATGAAATATGAAAAAGCGTCCCCTTTGATGGGATGGATTATAAAAAGTTATTTCCTCTAAGAAAATAAATTGGAAAACAGCCCTCCTTCCTCCTGGCTAAGTCAGTCCCACCAGGGCTCAGGCCATCTGTGCAAAGTCTATCCTACCCAATCATACAGACGTGTACACATCATGCAATCTGTTACAGCCTGTCTGTAAACTTAAGTTCAGGGATTCCTTATGATTTTGTTTTTAAATTATACAGGGCTTTCTTTATTAATTCTATAAGGTATTTATACTGTAAAATGCTTTTCCTGATTGACTTTATAATGTATCTAAACTCAAAACATTACTGAGTAAGCTTTGACGGCAATATTTTTATTCACATCACAATAAAACAGCTACTTTAGTTTCTTATTCTTCCTATCACTATCATCTTCAAATGCTTAAAGAACTGTGCCAGATAAGTCCGGATAGATGTATAATCTTTTTCTCATCAATCTTCTGTCTTGCTGGAAAAGGTAAATTTCCCAGTTCAGGAAATTAAAATAACTTTGCCTCTATTATTTTATTTCAGTTTGGTTGGATTTTAATGAGTTCACTTATAGCTGTTTCTAATAGAGTGAGAAGTAAGCATGTTTTCTTTTGTTGGCTGCCAATTTTCCAAATTTTCTTTTTTCTTTTTTTTTTTAAGACAGGGTCTCACTCTATTGCACAGGTTGGAGTGCAGTCATGCAATCATAGCTCACTGCAGCCTCGAACTCCTGGGCTCAAATGATCCTCCTGCCTCAGCCTCCCAAATAGCTGGGATTACAGGAACAATCCACCACCTTCTTTCTTCATTTTTAATTCTCTTGCTTCAAATAGAGGATGTACCAGACTTAACCATTTAAAAGGCAAACCTAGGCCAGGCACAGTGGCTCACGCCTATAATCCCAGCACTTTGGGAGGCTGACGTGGGTGGATCACCTGAGGTCAGGAGTTCCAGACCAACCTGGCCAACATATAGTGAAATCCCGTCTCTATTAAACAAAAATACAAAAATTAGCTGGGCATGGTGGTGCACACCTGCAGTTCCAGCTACTTGGGAAGCCGAGGCAGGAGAATCACTTGAACATGGGAGGCAGAGGTTGCAGTGAGCCGAGATCACACCATTGCACTCCAGCCTGGGCAACAGAGCAAGACTCTGTCTTTTAAAATAAAATAAATAAAATAAAATAAAATAAAATAAAATAAAAGGCAAACCTTACCTATATTTCACAGATTTATGCCTCCAACCAGGTCTGCACTGTTCTTATTTCAGGATGCTTTGCAGATGTCAGAAACTGCTATTATAGGCTTATGAAAATGGTGGTGATTCTCTTGATATTAAACACACACACACATACACACACACACATGCAGAGCAACTGTGAAAAAATTTTTGTGACTTTTTTTGGTATTCTCTTGAAACTCAAAAAGAACAATAAGTTCATTCTCTGTTTTACATTTTTTTCTCCTCCTTTACAATATCATCTAGGGTCTTTTCCTTTATATCTTTTTAGGGAATTGTTATAGATACTTCTGGAATTTATAAAACTAACTTCCTTCACATTAATGCAAAAATTCCATTGCTTGCCAAGTCATGAGAAATAAAAGTTATGATTCTAAATTTTACTCTTCTCTCTTCTCTTCCAATCTTTACCTCAGGTTCCTTTTATCTCACTCTTTCAAATGCTGAGAATCAAGATCAATCTTTGTCCTTTACTTCTCCATACCACGCTCTAGCACTTGCACAAAATGGAAATTCAGTCATTTCAAACATGCCCACAGGCATGTGCAGCCCTCTTCTCTTTCTCCCTTCCATCAGTCGCTGACACTGCTCTCAATGACCTTGAAGAATTAAACAACACTAACGTCTTTACCAATGGAAGGATATAACCTTGACATTAATCTGATCAGATTTGCATAATTTTAAAAGTTTTAAAATCACTCTAGTCGTCAACTGAAGAACAAACAAAAAGAAAGATAAGATGAGACCACTTGGACGTAACTGCAGTGGTCCACAGGAAATGTAGTCAGGGCCAGATCGAGGCAATCGCAAAGGCAGCTGAGGAGAGAAGACGGAATTAAGAGACTCTGTGAAGTGAAACTGACAAGACTCAGTGACTGGAATGTGGGGGTTGAAGCAGAATAAGTTGTAGAGAATTACCCCCTGAGTTGGGTTTTGGTAGCTGGGCAATGTTGACCTTTTTGGAGACAAGAAGACCGAAGAAGAAGCCAAGTTTTGGTAAACACATGATTCATTCCATTTAGGTAATTATCCTTCCTCTGAAAACAACACTTTGTTTCTGGTTTCTTTTTCTTTTCTTTTCTTTTTTACTTTTATTTTTTATTTCAATAGTTTTGGGGGAACAGGTGGTGTTTGGTCACATGGATAAGTTCTCTAGGGGTGATTTCTTAGATTTTGGTGCATCCATCACCTGAGCAGCATAAACGGTACCCAATGTGTAGTCTCTTATCTCTCACTTCCCTCCCACCCTTCCCCCTGAGTCCCCAAAGTACATTATATCATTCTTATGCCTTTGTGTCCTCATAGCTTAACTCCCACTAATAAGTGAGAAGATAGGACATTTGGTTTTCCATTCCTGAGTTACTTCTCTTAGACTAATAGTCTCCATCTCCATCCAGGTTGCTGTGAATGCCATCATTTCATTCCTTTATAACGCTGAGTAAAATTCCATGGTGTATATATACCACATTTTCTTGATCCACTCATTGGTTGATGGACATTTAGGTTCCATATTTTTGCAGTTGTGAATTGTGCTGCTATAAACATGCATGTGCAAGTACCTTTTTCATATAATGACTTCTTTTCCTCTGGGTAAATACCCAGTAGTGGGATTGCTGGATCAAATGGTAGTTCTACTTTTAGTTCTTTAAGGAATCTCCATACTGCTTGCCACAGTGGTTGTACTAATTTACATTCCCACCATGTTGCTGGTTTCTTCATTTTAAGTTGAAGCATTTGCGGGGTACAGTGCAATGTTGGAAAACTGATTTGTGCTTGGTAACTAATTTTCCATGTTTGCCTTTGATATTGCCAAGGAACAACAAAAAGCAATGACTGACAAATGGTTAGAAATAAAGTCTGGAACTGTTAAGAAAGATTTTGCCTAGAAATATATATATTGTGTTAGATCCTCTGTGCCCTTTTTCAACTATTGTGTCTCAACTCCAAATTCACTCTTCCATACTGGGCTTTGTCATGCTGGGACAGGGACTCTGCAAACTACATTTCCGAGACCCCTTTGCCAGCTGGCTTCCTGTTAAATTCTGGAGAGAGATGGGAAGGCAGGCAGGACAAAGAGACAAGCACCTTCCTTCTTCCTTCTTCTCTTTGCTTAGTGTACCCGTCAGTGGCACTTAGCCCCAGCTGCAATAGCTGGCTTCTGCTTGAACATTTTTGGCAACTCACATCTAGCCTCATCACTGGCCCTCAGAGGTCCCTACAACATCATCACTGGGCCCTAGAGGTACGACTACAACCTGGTCATAACCACTCCTCAGTGGCCTGAGCTCCCACTACATAGGTCCCCTACTCTGAGTTTCTAGAGCTTTTGACAACCGCAGTTTCCCCTGTTTGGTTCCCCCAGGGCTAGGTTGGTAACAGCTTCCTCAGTAATATCTCCAGGTGAACCCAGTGCTCCCTTTTGTCCTTTCTATCCTGTAATACGTGTGTAAACTATTTCCTCTAGTAAATTCTCTCTGGCGAAATCTTCCTTGTGGTTTCTATTTTTCTGGCTGGGCAGTGACTGATATACTTTGGGTATATAAAAATGAATAATAACCTTCCCTACCCTTAAGGAGCTCACAGACTAGTTAGGAGATGAAGATAGGCAAATAAATGTACTAATTTATTTTCGAGGTGGTGGATTGGCCATTTTATTTCCTCTCCCACCCAAAACCATAATAAAATGATAGCAAAGGAATTAAAAACAACAAACCCTAAATGATAGAGAGAATAGGAAAAAAGGAAACACATCAGCAGAGAATCTCAACAAAATTCTGGAAGTTAGACAGTATAAGATGTGTTAGTGATTAAGTAGGGCAGAGGAAACCACATCCTGGAATATACATAGAGAGGGTATATTAGCCTGGGCAATTCATAAAGAAAAGAAGTTTAATTGACTCACAGTTCCACAAAGCTGAGGAAGCCTCAGGAAACTTATAATCACTGAAGAAAGTGAAGGAGAATGTATTAGTTCGTTTTCATGCCGCTGATAAAGACATACTCGAGACTGGGCAATTTACAAAAAGAGGTTTATTGGACTTACAGTTCCACATGACTGGGGAGGCCTCACAATCCTGGTGAAAGGCAAGAAGGAGCAAGTCTCAACTTACGTGGATGGGAGCAGGCAAAAAGAGAGCTTGTGCAGGGAAACTCCCATTTTTAAAGCCATCAGATCTCATGAGACTCATTCACTATTATGAGAAAAACACGGGAAGACCTACCCCCATAATTCAATCACCACCCCCCCCCCACAATTGGGTTCCTCCCACGACACAAGAGAATTGTGGGAGTTAAAATTCAAGATGAGATTTGGGTGGGGACACTGCCAAACCATATCAGAGAAGCAAGCACCTTCTTCACAAGGTGACAGGAGAAGGCAGGGGGCAAGTGCCACACAGTTTTAGACCACCAAATTTCATGAGAACTCACTCACTATTATGAGAAAAGAATTGGGAAGCCAGCCCCATGATCCAATCACCTCCCACCAGGTCCCTCCCACAACACATGGGGATTACAATTTGAGATGAGATTTGGGTGGATACAGAGCCAAACCATATCATTCTGCCTCAGTTCCTCCCAAATCTCATGTCCTCCCATTTTAAAACACAATCATGCCTTTCCAACACTCTCCCAAAGTCTTAACTCATTCCAGCATTAACACAAAAGTCCAAGACCAAAGTCTCATCTGAGCCAAGGTAAATCCCTTCCACTTATGAGCCTATAAAATCAAAAATAAATTGGGTGCTTCCAAGATACAATGGGGTCATGGGCTTTTGGTAAATGTTCTCATTCCAAATGGGAGAAATTGGCCAAAACAAAGGGGCTACAAGCCCCATGCAAGTCCAAAACCCAGCAGGGCAGTCAATGAATCTTAAAGCTCCAAAAAAATCTCCTTTGACTCCATGTCTCACATTGATGGCATGCTGATGCGAGGGGTGGGCTCCCACAGTCTTAGGCAGCTCTGCCTCTGTGGCTCTGCAGGGTACAGCCTCCATGGCTGTTTTCACTGGCTGACATTGAGTGCCTATGGTTTCTCCAGGCACATGGTGCAAGCTGTCAGTGAATCTACAGTTCTTGGGTCTGGAAGATAGTAGCCCTCTTCTCACAGGGCCACTGGGCAGTGCCCAGTGCAGACTCTGTGTGGGGGCTCCAACCCCACATTTCCCCTCTGTGCTTCCCTAGTAGAGGTTCTTCATAAGGGCTCCAGCCCTACAACAGACTTCTGCCTGGACATCCAGGCACTTCCATACATTCTCTAAAATCCAGGCAGAGGCTCCTAAACTCCTGCCTTCTGCACACCCTCAGGTCCAACACCATGTGGAGGCTGTAAAGGCTTGGGGCTTGCACCCTTTGAAGCAACAGCCCAAGCTGTACCTTGGTTATTTTTGCCATGGCTGGAACTGGAGTAGCTGGGACACAGAGTGCCATGTGTCCAGGCTGCACAGAGCAGTGAGGCCCTGGGTCTGGTCCAAGAAACCAATTTTCCCTCCTAGGCCTCTAGGCCTGTGATGGGAGGGGCTAGCACAAAGGTCTCTGACATGCTCTGGAGACATTTTCCCCATTATCTTGGCTATTACCATTCAGCTCCTCATTACTTATGCAAACTTTTGCAGCCAGATGGCTTAAATTTCTCCCCAGAAAAAAAATGGTTTTTTTCCTTCTACCACAAGGTCAGGCTGCAAATTTTCCAAACTTTTATGCTCTGCTTCCCTTTTCAACATAAGTTCCAATTTCAGACCACCACTTTGTGAATGCATATGACTGTGAACTTTCAGAAACAGCCAGGCATCTCCTGAATGCTTTGCCGCTTAGACATTTCTTCTGCCAGATATCCTAAGTCATCGCTTTCAAGTTCAAAGCTTCACAGATCTCCAGGACAGGGGCAAAATACCACCAGTCTCTTTGTCAAAGCAGCAAGAGTGACCTTTTCTCCAGTTCCCAATAAGTTCTTCATTTCCATCTGAGACCACCTCAGCCTGGACTTCATTGTCCATATCACTATCAGCATTTTGGTCAAAACCATTCAACAAGTTTCTAGGAAGTTCCAAACTTTCCCACATCTTCGTGTCTTCTGAGGCCTCCAAACTCTTCCAACATCTGCCCATTACCCAGTTCCAAAGTTGCTTCCACATTTTCAGGTGTCTTTATAGCAGTATCCCATTCCTACTACCAATTTTCTGTATTAGTCTGTTTTTATACTGCTATAAAGAACTACCTGAGGCTAGGTAATTAATAAAGAAAAGAGGTTTAATTGACTCACAGTTCTGCATAACTAGGGAAGCCTCAGGAAATTTACAATCATGATGGAAGGCAAAGAAGCAAGCACCTTCTTCACAAGGCAGCAAGAGAGACAGAAATGGGGGGAACTGACACACATTTTTAAACCATCAGATCTTGTGAGAACTCACCATCATGAGAACAGCATGGGGAAAACCACCCCCATTATCCAATCACCTCCCACTAGGTCCCTCCCCCGACACATGAGGATTACAATTCAAGATGAGATTTGGGTGGGAACACAGAGACAAACCACATCAGAGGGCTAAGGATAAGGATGGAAGGTCTGCCCAGCAAAGCCCCCAGAAGGTCTACAAACTCAGAAACACTGATTACCATGGAGGGTGAGAGAAAGGGACCAGGCTGGACACTGGAATTGGTTGAAAGTGCATACGTTGGTTTTCCCTTTGTCCCTACCTCCTTGACTAGAGTGTTCAGCAGTCACACAACCCCCACACCTCCATCACCAGGAGAAAGACTGACTTATCTCCAATGAAATAAGACTGAACCATCTGAGAAGAACCAGAATAGACAGTGTCAATGTTGTTGCCCCTCAACGAATCTCTTCTGGAACTTAGGGATCCCCCAGCTTAGCACAGGCTCACTGGCCATGCCCTTTAATATGAAACCTACCAGTCAAAAAGCCTCACTCACAGGCACCCAGAACTAATTTTCTATTGCATAAGTCTTCATTTTTAAGAAATCAAATATATGCACATGTTCAGAATTTTAAAATAATATAAAAAGTCAAACTCTCTCTCGCTGTTTCCCACCCACTTCCACCCCAAAGGTAACCCTTCTTATTAATTTCTTGACTATTATTCTAGAATTTTCATGCAAATATAAGAAAATGTTTGCATATCCCATTTTCATTAAAAATTAGTATACAATGCACACTGTTCAGTTTTTATTTTTTCAGTGTTAGCCATTCGAATAGATGTAAAGTGATATCTCATTGTGGCTTTAATTTGCACTTCTCTCAAGAGTAACAATGTTGAGTATCTTTTCATGTATTATTTTGCCATCTATAACAGTTTCCTATGGCTTCTGTAACACATTACCACAATCCTAATGACTTAAAATGATGGAAGTGTATTCTCTCATCGTTCTAGAGGCCCAAAATTTAAAATCAGTATCACTGAGCTAAAATTAGGTCCAGCAAGTGTCTTAATCCATTTTGTGTTGCTATAACAGAATACCTGAGACTAGATAATATATAAAGAAAAAAAGGTGTATTTAGCTTGTGATTCTGCAGCCTGGGAAGTTCAAGGGCATGGCCTTGGTTTCTGACAAAGCCAGAAGTGCTTCTTTTATGCTGCATCATAACGTGGCAGAGAAGGCCAAAGCAGAAGTTGACACATTCAAAGGGAGAGGACCAAACAGGAGGAGGAACCTCACTTTATAATATAACAATCTGCTCCTGAGGGAACTAATCCATTCTCAAGAGAACCAATCTAGTCTCATCAGAACAAGAACTCACTACTGTGAGAACAGCACCAACCCATTCATGGGGCATCCACCCTCATGACCCAAATACCTCCCACTAGGCCCTGCCTCCAATATCACCACATTGGGAATCAAATTTCCATATTAGTTTTGGTGAGGATAAACCATATCCAAATTATAGCACTTTCATAATATGGCCTTCTCTTCTATGGATACTTGTGATTGCCTTGGGCCCACCTGGATAATCCAGGATAATCTCTCCATCTCATAATCCTTAATTTAATCACACCTTTTACTTTATAAGAGAGTAGTCTCTCTTTTGCCATATAAGGTAATATTTATGGGTTCCAGGGATTAAGAATAAACATCTTTGGGTGCCATTATTTAGCCTACCACAATAGTCAATAGAAGAACTGGAAAACAAAGTTGAGAAAATCTTCCATAGAAAAGAACCCAAAAAAATGCATAGAAAAAAACAAGAGACACTACAGATCAATTCAAGAAGTCAAACATCCTATCAGGAGTAGTCACAAGAAAAGAGAACAGAAAACAGAAAGATGAAATAACACTCCACAAGAAGGTACAATAGACTAAGTAATAAAAAAAAAACTATAAGGATACTAAATCAAATCTAGCACAGCAGTAAAAGATAAACCCTCAGACCCATAAGTCAAGAAATAGCAACGTATCTGTAGATTTAAACAACAGCAATGAATCATTTTGCTCATAAATTTGCCATTTAGGCAGGATTTGGCAGGAGCTTATTTCCAGGCATCATCAACTGATATTGATCAAACTCGATCTGGAACAATGCATGTTATAAATGTTTCATGCACAGGTAGACCAGGCGTGGTGGCTCATGCCTGTAATCCCAGCACTTTGGGAGGCCGAGGGGGCAGATCACTTGAGGTCAGGAGTTCAACACCAGTCTGCCCAACATGGCAAAACCCCATCTCTACTAAAAATTAAAAAATTAGCCAGGCATCGGGGTGCATGCCTGTAATCCCAGCTCTTCAGGAGGCTAAGGCACAAGAATTGCTTAAGCCTGGGAGGCAGAGGTTGCAGTGAGCCGAGAACACATCCCTGTACTCCAGCCTGGGTGACAGGGTGAGACTCTGTCTCAAAGAAAAAAATAAAATAAAATGTTTCATGTACATGTATGACAAATTGATGCTCAATGAGAACTGGTAACTCAGTTGGGGCCCCAGAGCTGAGGGCCAAAGGCTCAGTTCCCTCAACCTGGATCACTCTACTTGTGTGTTAGGCTTCCTCACAGCAAGGTGGCTAAGTGCCAAGGACAAAAATCTCAAAAAAAAAAAAAAAATAAGGCAGAAGCTCATAACACTTTTAGGACCTAACCTTGGAAGTCACATAATATCACTTCTCCAATAGTCTATTGGTCAAGACAGTCAAAAAGCCTGTCTCCAAGGTTCAAAGGAAGGACAAATACTCTACCTCTTGATAGGAGAAAAGCCAGTTTCTAGAGAGTTGTGTGGAAAAAGAAGGTATTGTTGTGATGATCTTCAGAAAATATAATCTGTGTCAGTAACCTTAGCATATTATTTGGAGATATAAAGTTAACAAACAGAAGAGCTAAATATAGAGTAAGTTTAAAATAATTAAAAGAAGTCGACCCTAGAGGATGAGACTGTAGCTGGAAAACAGTAGCAGAGAGGGGGTGAGAGGGACTGTGATGTCTTTAATTTCAAGCCTTCTGTAATTTTTTTTTTTTTTTTTTTTTTTTTTTGAGACAGAGTTTTGCTCTCGTTGCCCAGGCTGGAGTGCAATGGCACAGTCTTAGCTCACTGCAACCTCCACCTCCCGGGATCAAGCGATTCTCCTGCCTCAGCCTCCCGAGTAGCTGGTATTACAGGCACCCACCACCAAGCTTAGCTAATTTTTTGTACTTTTAGTAGAGACGGGGTTTCACCATGTTGGCCAGGGTGGTCTCAAACTCATGACCTCAGGTGATCCACCTGTCTCAGCTCCCAAAGTGCTGGGATTACAAGCATGAGCCACCACGCCCGGCCAGACTTCTGTAATTTTTTAAATCAAGAGCATGTACTACTTTGATAATTTTTTTAAGAGGACATTTAGAAAAATACAAATGTGGCTAAGATATTAGCTGCGTTCTTACCTTCACACTTCTGGTCTCACATCAGTCAGTCCTCAGCTCCTTCACTGGTTTTCGTGAAAAAACAATCACTCCAAATTTGATGATTTATTACACCATGCACATGGTTCACATTCCACACAATGAATTGTTACATTTAGGTTTTCCTCAAAGTAATGTTTAAATAATTTATCAAACTACTACATGTACTTGAGTTTTGAAATTCAAAAACTATAAACAGCTTACAGTGAAAAACGACTGCCTCACCCTACCTGCCTTCTATTCCTACTCCATTCTCCAGGGTCAGCTTCTTTTCAACTAATTCTTCTTCTGGTGGTGTTTATTTTTAAATCCTCCATTTGAAAGTTCTCGTGGCCAGGCATAGTGGCTCATACCTGGAATCCCAACACTTTGGGAGGCAAAGGCAGGCAAATCACTTGAGCCCAGGAGTTTAAGACCAGCCTAGGCAATATGGAAAAACCCCATTGCTGCAAAAAAATACAAAAAACATTAACCAGGCTTGGTGATCCATGACTATAGTCCCAGCTACTCAAGAGGCTAAAGTGGGAGGATCCCTTGAGCACAGGAGGTTGAGGCTGCAGTGAGCTGGAATTGTGCCACTACACTCCAGCCTGGGCAATAGTGTAAGACTCCACCTCAAAAAAAAAAAAAAAAAAAAAAATTATCTCCTCCCAAGTCTCCATCTCCTCTGTGTGTTCTTCAATTTTACCTTCCAGCCTCAGTCCACAGCCTCCTGTTCGCCTCCCTAACAGTAACTCATGCAGAGGTTCCTCTGGTTCTCTGAGTCCCAGGACAGCTCCCACCTCAGCCTGGAGGCCTCCACTTCAGCTCCTGAACAAGCTGGTCAAAGCTACTCCCCTTCAAAGGCTTGGATTTCCCCACAAGGAATTTTATACCTGCTGCTCATATAAAAGAAAGTGTCTCCTTATTTTATACAAGTAAGTAAAATATAGAGTCATATAATCGATAATGAAAGTACAGTATGTTGGCCGGGCGCGGTGGCTCAAGCCTGTAATCCCAGCACTTTGGGAGGCCGAGGCGGGCGGACCACAAGGTCAGGAGATCGAGACCACAGTGAAACCCCGTCTCTACTAAAAATACAAAAAATTAGCCGGGCGCGGTGGCGGGCGCCTGTAGTCCCAGCTACTCAGGAGGCTGAGGCAGGAGAATGGCGTGAACCCAGGAGGCGGAGCTTGCAGTGAGCCGAGATCGCGCCACTGCACTCCAGCCTGGGCAACAGCGTGAGACTCCGTCTCAAAAAAAAAAAAAAAAAAAGAAAGTACAGTATGTTTAGTGTCAAAAAATACATACCAAGAAAGAAAGTCTAATGCTAAGGAAATCAGGAAACACATTCAAGAAGGAAGAAACAATTTAGTAACTAGAGAAGCCTTTTCAGATAGAAAGACCTAGAAATGGTAAAAATCATATAGTGTCTAAGAACAACCTTATTTTTGGAGAATAAAATTAAAGAGGAGAAGATGTGAGAAATGAGCCTTAAAACTTAATGTAAACCAGATGGTTCTTACACACAAGTCTAAGGACCTGGACTTGAGCCCAACACTTAAATGCCTGTAAATACCAAATAGATCACGTAAATTAGCAAAATGAGATCATATTAACAAGAAGAAGAATAGAAAGTATAGAATCCTGTGAAAAACAGGGGAAATCATGTCCTTCCAAACGGAACAATGTAATTATTCTTATGCAAAAATGTAAGGCTAGCATTACCAGAGCTTCTGGGTTTTGTGTTTTGTTTTTTCATTTGTTTGTTTGCTTGTTTTTTATAAGAGCAGGCTATCTAGATTTTCTGTCAAATTCCCCACTTGGCAATTACTATTACATGTTTTTCCAGGCTCACAGTGTGTGGAGGAAAAAGTGTCTGTGTGTATTACACACACACACACACACACACACACACACACACGTTCACACACATGTTTTTTAAGTAAACTACACATACATATACACATTTTTTAAGTAAACTAGCTTCAGCTAGTTTTAACCAACAGACCTCAAGTTTTCACCTCTCCCAAAACCAATAGGGAACAAACATTACAACATTTTAATACAGGGAAAGCTATGGTCAGTGTTAAAGATCACTCTGGCAGCAGGCTGTACGATGGATTGATTGTGGGGGGAGCAACTGAGTGTAGACAGACGAGTTGGAAGGCTCTTACAATCTACCATTGGTAGTAGATGTGCAGACAGTCCAAACTGGGACTGCCCATTTTATTTTATAATCATTATTTTTCAGTCCAAAGAGGTAAAATGGCTTTGAGCATTTCTTACTAAAATTCAACCACAAATGATCACTATGAACTTCCTTATTTCTGTAAATGCTGGGTATTACATAGACTTTCAGAGAGAGCATGAATCTATCTCTTTGTTACACTCCATAACTTCCATTTTCTTCTCATAAATGTATGTCAGTAGTAATAAAAAGAAAGATTGTACAACTGGCTGTAGAAAGTCAGTTTGTTGAACCTCTACTCACTGCTTCTGTATTGTATCAGTTTTAGAAGTAAACAGAGACATTTCTACAAATGGTTCCCATGTGCCCACATCTCTGAATGTAAAATAAACAGTGCAGGTCATGAAAACAGAGCGCTTTAAACAGAGAATTCCAACTGGGAAATTTGTCTAAACGTGAACTTTGGTTTTCCAGTCATTTAAAGATGTCTTTAATCTACCTATTAAATTAACTTCTAAAAGGAGAAAATGGGGAAAGAAAAATAGAGGAGAGAGAGAGAGAGGTTATCCATCTATCCATCTGTTTTTCCATAACACTAAATACTTCCATTTCTATGTGCTAAAATACATAAATATGATATATATACGATTTTCAACACATAATTATTGCATCTAAGCAACAGATGCAGAGAAAATTTTAGTTACTATCAGCATATTTGTAAGGTTTTTCTGAACCAAATCTTGCAAGACAGATCAAATGCCATTTTAGTTTTATGTTCCAACCAATTCAATCAGTGAGAAACAATGTCCCTAGTTCCATAGACAAGATCCTTCAGGTGCTAGCCAGGCTTAGCCCAGTCCTATTCCACGAGTTCACAGGGTATCCCTGGGCATCAAGCCAATCCCACTTGTCCCCAGAACGCAAAGGAAATGAGATACTACATTAATATGTCATTTTGTGCCAGTCAGGCTTTGAAGATAGTCCAGGCTTCAGTGATATTATCAGCCATTTGCAGCCCTGACCAGCACAGGAAGAAGTCAAGACTGACATGCAGGACGGGGAGCCGGGGCTTGCTTTCCCACCAAGCCCTGGGCTCTGGGCTCTGTTCCATTTCCAAGCTTTGTTTTTTCCATAAAGATATGTATGGATATGACCTTTCACCAGAGACCCTGCGCTCATTGCTGTAAAATTCCCTTTCTCCATGGGGATAAAAATCAGCACTCCCACCCCCCATCTGTTTTGGGTAAGTTTGTTCCTATTTCTCTCTATGGAGCCTCAAAGAGGGCTCCTTCTTCTGAGATTAAAGGGAAAGCTAAATTCCTGGGAATCCTGCTGGAACTGTGAGAAAGAGAGATATATGTTCCAGATATCCTGAGTTGAAAAGTGAAACACATTTTCTCATAGAAACGATCATTAGCTTCCCAGGCAAGTTCATAAAATCCTATTTAATCCATGGCATTCTGAGAATATTTCAGAAATTCCTATGTAATTCATCTACTCTGTTCTCATTTTTTCCCAGCTTGTTTTTCCTAACTGACTAGTATGAAGATGATCCTACTTTGCCATATTCTCCAACCTTCTCCTTTCAAATTTACCAAATCCTGTATGTGTTTTGTGTAATCTACTAGATACTAAAAACCTACATACGTTCAATTGATGAGTCTTGCAGTTGCTGTACTGCCTACCCCACCTCAGGTCATTGGCAGAGTATGGATATGTTTCACAGCTCTTTCTTTTCCTTCTATTCGAATGACCTTTAGCTTTCATGGGAAGTGTGGAAAAGTTCAGACCCTCTTATTATAAATGGTGAATCTGCCAGAGACAGGCTCATTTCTAAAGGAAATTTTTTATGTGATATAAATTGCTTAATGGGAAAAGAATAGATGGTTTATTAGTTGGGCGTGAGAAAATTGCTCACTACATGGGGAAAAACAAATCACTCTTCTGAATCTTAAGATTACCCTTGGCCGGGCGCGGTGGCTCAAGCCTGTAATCTCAGCACTTTGGGAGGCCGAGACGGGCAGATCACGAGGTCAGGAGATCGAGACCATCCTGGCTAACACGGTGAAACCCCGTCTCTACTAAATAATACAAAAAACTAGCCGGGCGAGGTGGCGGGCGCCTGTAGTCCCAGCTACTCCGGAGGCTGAGGCAGGAGAATGGCGTGAACCCGGGAGGTGGAGCTTGCAGTGAGCTGAGATCCGGCCACTGCACTCCAGCCCGGGCGACAGAGCAAGACTCCGTCTCAAAAAAAAAAAAAAAAAGAAAAAAAAAGATTACCCTTTCCTTGCATTTGAAGAGAAGAGGGGAAAAACAGGAAGAGAAGTACACTGAACTCTTGAAATGTACAGACTGCACAATTTTGATAGAGCTTGTCAATCTCGGTGTGTGGGCAGGTGGTCCACTGCACAAACCACACACGGCGCATGGTCCACTTTTGATGGGTGATGAATTCTCTGTAAGCTTCAGCTTGGCTCCCATTTGCTACCTCAAGACAGCCACCAGTGAAACTCATCAGGTTCCTGATTCCCACCTGATTTCTCTCCACCCTCCAGCAGAGAGCTTATCACCCCATAACTCTAATTTCCTGTAAGTAATACTCTACATCCCATAACCCGGATGTCCTCCTCTCCTCTCCCCAAGGCCACAAATGAGGCAATCTCATTCTTCCTCAAATTTCTTGCTAATTATATAGCTATAGTATAATGTGCCTCGATTCTTTCAGGTCCTTTCTTTTGGCTCTCAAAATACTGTTTGGAAGAAAACATAAGAAAAAAAAGAAAAGAAAAGGTAGGGTGCGCAGTGGCTAATGCCTGTAATCCCAGCACTTAGGCCGAGGCAGGGGAATTGCGTGAGCCCATGAGTTTGAGCCTCACTCTTCACCAGGCAGGGCCACCGGCTTGGGACCACAGAGCAGCCGCCTCACCCCCAGCTGAACACACCCATTTTGCTGGGGGCTCTGAGTTTCCCTGGGGAGGGGGATCCCAAAGGCAACCGACAGCCCCTCTGTCGCAGCCACTGCATCGGTTCTGCCCTTGCTGCCCTTGGACTGGGGAAGGAACCGAGCCTGGGAATTTTACTGGCGCCTCCAGCACGCCACAGTCGCCGCAGAGAGAGGGGCCCAGTCTCCTTTCCTGTGAGCCCTCGGCCCCCACTCTTCACCAAGCAGGGCCGGCTCAGGCCAGCAGCGCAGCCGTCTCACCCACTGGCTGAACATTCCCATTAGCAGCAGCTCTGCGTATCTCCAAGGTAGAGCTCCCAGAGGCGACCAGAAGCCCCTCTCTCACTGCCACCACAGCGGTGCTGCCCCTGCTGCCTTCAGATTGGGAAAGGAACAAAAACCGTGAGTGCTTTACCCACACTTCCAGCACACCACAGCCGTCCTAAGGAAAAGAGGCCAGTCTGTCTCTCCTGTGAGCCACCGGCCCCCCCGTTCATCACCAAGGCCGGGCCCCTTCGCTTAGGCCCACAAGCCAGCCATGTCACCCTGAGCCAAACCCGCTGATTGGGAGCGGCTCGGCATTTCTCTGGGATGGATCCCCAAGAGACAACTGGAAGGACCTCTCCCACAGCCACCGCCAAGATCCCTGCCCCGGCTTCCTCCAAGCTGCGGAGGGAACATAAAGCCCGAGCTCGGTTCAGGACTTCAGGGCGCAGCCCGGGAGTGGCAAAGCCGAGATCTGCAGCCAGAACTCGAGCAGTAGAGGAGCCCAAACATGGGGCGCGCTGAGAGGGAGTACAACTACTAACACAGGGAAACACAGAGTGCCTCCATGGCTGAGCAAGAGCCTACCTAATTGGCCGTTACACTTAAGCGCCATCTGCTGGACCACAGCCCAAATTTCAACACCAAAAACGTTTTGCTAATATATCCTCCTGTGAAACCAAAGACAAGAATTCAGCTATTAATACAAATAAAGACCCTGCACAAAGCCTCGGCCATTCAAAAACATCCAGAAAACTGACTGTACTCAAATTACAGCACAGATAAAAGAATAAAAGAACATCGGCCCAGATGAGAAACAACCAGTGCAAGAACTCTGGCAACTCAAAAAGACAAGTATCTTCTTTCCTCTAAATGATGGCACTGGTTCCCCAGCAAGCGTTCTTAAACAGATTGAAATGGCTGAAATGACAGAGACAGAATTCAGAATATAAATAGGACTGAACATCATCAAGACTCAGGAGAAAGTCAAAACCCAATTCAAGGAATCTAAGGATTGCAGTAAAACAATCCAGAAGCTGAAAGATGAAACGACTATTATAAGAAAAAAACAAACTGATCTACTAGAGCTGAAAAACACATTGTAGAAATTTTATAATACAATCACAAGTATTAACAGAACAGACCAACCTGAGGAAAGAATCTCAGAGCTTGAAGACTGGTTCTCAAAAATAACTGTCAGAAAAAGTATAAAGAAGAATAAACAAAAACTATGAGAAATATGGGATTATGTAAAGAGAGAAAACCTATGACTCGCTTTCCATCCCTGAAAGAGAGGAAGAGAAAACAAACAACTTGGAAAACGTATCTGAGGATATCATCCAGGAAAATTTCCCCAACCTCAATAGAGAGGCCAACATTCAAATTAAGGAAATGCAGAGAAATGACCATTTCCAAGACACATAATCATCAGATTATCCAAGGTAAACATGAAAGAAAAAATATTAAAGGTACCTAGAGAGAAGAGGCAGGTCACCTGCAAAGGGAAATACATCAGGTTAACAGTGGATTTTTCTGCAGAATCTCTGCAAGCCAGAAGAGATTGGGGGTCTATATTCAGCATTCCTTAAAAAAAGAAATTACAACTAAGAATTTCATAAACAGACAAATTAAACTTCATGAGTGAAGGAGAAATAAGATCATTTTCACAGAAGCAAATGTCAAGGGAATTCATTAGCACCAGATTTGCCTTACAAGAGGTACCTGAGAAGGTGCTAAATCTGAAAACAAAAGACCTTTACCAGCCACTACAAAAACTCACTTAAGTATACAGACCATTGACACTATAATGCAACCAAAGCAACCATACAATCAAGTCTGCATAATAACCAGCTAACAATAAGATAGCAGCATCAAATCTACACGTCAATATTAACCTTAAATGTAAATTGGCTAAATGTCCCAGTTAAAAGACACAGAGTGGCACGTTGGATAAAGAAGCAAAACCCAACTCTATGCTGTCTTTAAGAGACCCATCTCACATGCGATGACATCATAGGCTTAAAGTAAAAGGATGGAGAGAAATCTACCAAGCAAACAGAAAAAAGCAGAGGTTGCTATCCTAATTTCAGATTAAACAGACTTTAAACCAATAATGATCAAAAAAGATAAAAACAGCATTACATAATGGTAAAGGGTTCAATTCAATAATAAGACCTAAGTATCCTAAACATACGTGCACCCAGCCTGGGAGTACCCAGAATCATAAAACAAGTTCTTAGAGACCTATGAAGAGATTTAGATAACCATATAATCATAGTGAGAGACTCCAACACCCCACTGACAGTATTAGACAGGTCACTGAGGCAGAAGGCTAAAAAGAAATATGGGACCTCAACTTGACATTTGACCAAATGGGCCAAATAGATATCTACAGAACTCACCACCCAAAGCCAACAAAATATACATTCTTCTCATCTGCATGTGGCATATGCTCTAAAATTGACCACAGAATTGGCCATAAAGTAATCATCAGTAAAATTAAAAAATCATACCAAACACACTCTCAGACCACAGGGCAATAAAAATAGAAATCAACACTAAGAAAATTGGTCAAAACTATATAATTACATGTAAATTAAACAACTTGTTCTTGATTGACTTTTGGACAAAGAAATTAAGGTAAAAATAAACACTGTGAAATTAATGAGAACAAAAACACAGCATACCTGATCCTCTGGGACACAGCTAAAGCCGTATTAAGAGAAAAGTTTATAGTGCTAAACACACAGCGACACATTAGAAAGATCTCATATTTATTGGGGGAAACCCGCCCCCAATATTTCAACATAGGTTCTTTCTATTTTCCATAAGTGTTAGCCAGCTAAGAAATAAAGAGAAAGAGTACAAAGAGAGGAATTTTACAGCTGGGCCACTGGGGGTGACATCACATATCGGGAGGACCATGATGCCCACCTGAGCCGCAAAACCAGCAAGTCTTTATTAAGGATTTCAAAAGAGGAGGGGGTATACGAACAGGGAGTAGGCCACAAAGATCACATGCTTCAAAGGGCAAAAGGCAGAACAAAGATCACATGCTTTTGAGGAAACAGGACAAGGGCAAAATCAGAACTACTGATAAGGGTCTATGTTCAGCTGTGCACGTATTGTCTTGATAAACATCTTAAACAACAGAAAACAGGGTTTGAGAGCAGAGAACCAATCTGACCACAAATTTACCAGGGTGGAGTTTTTTCCCCACCCTAATAAGCCTGAGGGTACTGCAGGAGACCAGGGCGTATTTCAGTCCTTATCTCAACCACATAAGACAGACACTCCCAGAGCAGCCGTTTATAGACCTCCCCCCAGTAATGCATTCCTTCCCCAGGATATTAATTATTAATATTCCTTGCTAGGAACAGAATTTAGTGATATCTTCCCTACTTGCACATCCATTTATAGGCTCTCTGCAAGAAGAAAAATATGGCTCTATTTTGCCTGACCCCTCAGGCAGTCAGACCTTATGGTTGTCTTCCCTTGTTCTCTGAAAATTGCTGATATTCTGTTCTCTTTCAAGGTGCACTGATTTCATATTGTTCAAACACACGTTTTACTATCAATTTGTGCAGTTAACACAATTATTACAGTGGTCCTGAGTTGACATACATTCTCAGCTTACAAAGATAACAGGATTAAGAGATGAAAGTAAAGACAGGCATAAGAAATTATAAAAGTATTATTTGGGAATTGATAAATTCCCAATTAAGATTAAAATGAAATCTTCACAATTTATGTTCAGAGATGGAAGTAAAGACAGGCATAAGAAATTATAAAAGTATTATTTGGGAACTGATATATGTCCATATTAAAATGAAATCTTCACAATTTATGTTCCTCTGCCACGGCTCCAACCGGTCCCTCCATTTGGGGTCCCTGACTTCCTGCAACACATATTAAATACATAACATCATACCTAGAGGAACTAGAAAAACAAGAACAAACAAATCCCAAAGCTAGCAGGAGAAAAGAAATAACCAAATCAGAGCTGAACTGAAGGGAATAGAGATGCAAAAAAAAAAAAAAAGAAAAGAAAAGAAAAGAAAAACATACAAGATGATCAAATTCAGGAGTTTGCTCTTTGGAAAAAAAAAATCAGATTGATAGATGACTGGCTAGACTAATAAAGCAAATAAGAGGCTTCTTCAAATAAACACAATGAGAGATACAAAGGGAACACTGCCAATGACCCCATAGAAATATAAAAACCCCTCAGAGACTACTATGAACACCTCAATGTATACAAACTAAAAAACCTAGAAGAAATGAATGAGTTCCTTGAAACATACAACCTCCCAAGATTGAACCAGGAAGAAACTGAATCCCTCAATAGGCCAATAATGAGTTCCAAAACTGAATCAATAATATAAAGCCCACCAAACAGAAAAAGCACTGGACCAGACAGATTCATAGCTGAATTCTGACAGATGTATAAAGAAGAGCTGGTACCATTCCTACTGAAACTATTCCAAAAAATTGAAGAGGAAAGACTTCTCTGTAACTCATTCTATCAGGCCAGCATCATCCTGATACCAAAATCTGACAAAGACACAACAAAACAAGAAAATTTTAGGCCTTTTTTTTTTTTTTTTTTTTTTTTTTTTTTTTGAGACAGTTTCATTCTTATTGCCCAGGCTGGAGTGCAATAGCTCAATCTCGGCTCACCACGACCTCCACCTCCCGGGTTCATGACTCTCCCAAGTAGCTGGGATTACAGGCATGCGCCACCACATCTGGCTAATTTTATATTTTTAGTAGAGATGAGATTTCTCCGTGTTGGTCAGGCTGGTCTCGAACTCCCGACCTCAGGTGATCCACCTGCCCCGGCCTCCCAAAGTGCAGGGATTATAGGCGTGAGCCACTGCGCCCAGCCCCAATATTCTTGATGAATATAGATGCAAAAGTCCTCAACAAAATACTAGCAAACCAAATCCAGCAGCCCTTTGAAAAGTGAATCCACCACAGTCAAGTAGGCTTTATGCATGGGATGCAAGGTTGCTTCAACATGCACAAATCAATAAATGTGATTTATCACATAAACAGAACTAAAGGCAAAAACACATGATCATCTTAATAGACACAGAAAAAGCTTTCAATAAAATTCAATATATCTTCATATTCAAAATCCTCAACAAACTAGGCATTAAAGGAACATACTTCAAAGTAATAAAAGCCATCTATGACAAATCCACAATCAACATTTTACTGATTGGGAAAAAGCTGGAAGCATTCCCCTTGAAAACTGAAATGAGACAAGGATGCTCACTCTCATCACTCCTATTCAATGCAGTACTGGAAGTGGTACGCAGAACAATCATGCAAAACAAAGAAAAGGCATCCAAATAGGAAGACGGGAAGTAAAACTATCTCTGTTTGCAGTCAAAATAATTCCATATGTAAAAAACCCCATAGTCTCTGCCCAAAAGTTCCTTGGTCTCATAAACAACTTCTGCAAAGTTTCCAGATACAAAACCGATGTACAAAAATCAGTAGTACTTCTATACACCAACAATGACTAAAGTAAGAGCCAAATCAAGAAAACAGCCCCATTCACAATAGCCACAAAAAGAATAAAATACATAGGAGCCCAGCTAACCAGGGAGTTCAAAGACCTCTACAATGAGAATTACAAAACACTGCTAAAAGAAATCAGAGATTACACTAACAAATGGAAAAACATTCCATGCTCAAGGATAGGGAGAATCAATATCATTAAATGGCCATACTGTCTATAGCAAAAATGTTATACCTATCAAACTACCAATGACATTCTTCGCAGAACTAGAAAAAATATACATTTTAAAATTCATATGGAACCAAAAAAAGAGCCTGAATATCCAAGGCAATTCTAAGCAAAAAGAACCAGGCTAAAGGCATTATGTTACCTGACTTCAAACTATGCTACAAACTATAGTAACCAAAACCATATGGTACTGGTACAAAAACAGACACATAGCCCAAAGGGACAAAATAGAGAGCCCAGAAATAATGTTGCACACCTAAAATCATCTGATCTTTGACAAAGTTGACAAAAAGAAGCAATGGGGAAAGGACTCCATATTCAATAAACGCTGCTTGGATAACGGGCTAATCATATGTAGAAGATTGAAATGGGCCCCTTTCTTACTCCATATACAAAATCAATTCTCGATGGAGTAAAGACTTAGAAATAAAATATAAAACTATAAAAACCCTGGAAGATAACCTAGGAAATACTAGTCTGAACATAGACCCTGGCAAAGATTTCATGATGAAGATACCAAAACCAACTGCAATGAAAACAAAAATTGACAAATAGGACCTAATTAAACTTAAAAGCTTCTGCACAGCAAAAGAAACAATCAACAGAGTAAACAGACAACCTACAGAATGACAGAAAATATTTGAAAACTATGCATTTGACAAAGGTCTAATGTCCAGCATCTGTAAGGAACTTAAACAAATTTACAAGAAAAAACAAACAACCATATTAAAACGTGAGCAAAGGACATAAACAGACACTTTTCAAAAGAGGACATAAATGTGGCCAACTAGCATATGAAAAAGAGTTTAATATCACTGATCATTAGAGAAATACAAATCAAAACCACAATGAGATACTGTCTCACACCAGTCAGAATGGCTATTACTCAAAAGTAAAAAATAACAGATGCTGGCAAGGTGGCAGAGAAAAGGGAATGCTTATACATTGTTGGTAGGAGTGTAAATCAGTTCAACCATTGTGGAAAGCAGTGTGGTGAGTCCTCAAAGAGCTAAAAACAGAAATACCATTTGACCCAGCAATCCCATTGCTAGGTATATACCCAAAGGAATATAAATCATTCTATCATGAAGACACATGCGTATGTTCATCGCGTCACTATTCACAATAGCAAAGACATGGAATCACCCTAAATGCCCATCAATGGTAGGCTGGATAAAGAAAATGTGGTACCTATACACCATAGAATACAACCATATACATTATACACCATAGAATATATATATATAATCTATATTATCATATATATTATCAAAACTGAAGGGAGAAATAGGCAGTAATACAATAACAGTGTAAACAGAGGAACTTCAGTACCTCATTTTCAACATTGGATATATTATCCATACCAAAAAAAAAAATCAATAAAGAAACAGCAGACATGACCAACACTATAGACCAACTGAATCTAACAGACATATACAGAACATTCCATTTAATACACATTCTTTGCAAGGGCACATTGAACATTCTCCAGGATAGATTACATATAAGGCCACAAAACAAGTCTTAACAAATTTAAGAAGACTGAAATCACATCAAAGGTGCCAATAATAAACAATGAGGAAAAGATAGTTTTAAAGCTGAATATACATATACGTATGCAAAAGAATAAAATCAAACTCTTAATATTGCACCATACACTAAACTGATAGAGAGGTCTCAGAGGTTCTTCATTCAGGACTACTATGGAACATTTGTGGGTATCAGTTAAAGGGACACCTCTGGGAGGATTATAGGCATGCTATGGTTTAATATGCAAGACAAAGGCTGTACATCAGCCCGCATTCACTGACTAGGCAGGGTGTTATTTTACAGTGAACAATTTATGCAGTTGTAGGCAGAAATCCAGCTCTTATGCCACAAGACATGGCCTGAGTCCAACCACGCCGAAAATTATGTACATTTATTAATTTAATTTCCCCATATCCATTTCATTTTGCAAATTGTACCTTCCTCCTACACTCCATGTGTATCTGTAGTGCTTTTCAATCAAGGGGCCCATGCCTTGGACTACAAAGGAGGTTGTAGGACTCAAGTTGGATAAAGTACCTGATCCTTAATTACAGTAATTGACCAAGGAATAGGCATCTGGTCCCAAAAGTGCCAATAAGTTTCTTTCCTGAAGTGAGATAATTTTCTGCTGATGAGAGTTCTGAGCTGTGGTTTTTGTCTAAAGCAGCAGATCACAACTTGATATACAGGAAGCCTACAAAGTTTTTCAAAAGCTTAGACTAAATGGGTCAATGACAGTTCAAAATGAAAAAGAGATCTCAAAATGAAATCAAGCTGAGAATGCTACTCAGATGCAAGCACAGGCCATTTCTTATGAAAAAGTAAGTGTGACTCAGAAGTTTGACCCAGAACTCTGAAGGAAGACCCCAGAGCCACAGAGAACCACTCCACAGGAGCAAGAATGAGTGAGTATTCCCTCTTCCCAGAGCAAGTAGGAATGGTGACATGTGCCCAGCTTGGTTTAAAATTGCTGTAGACCAACAACAGCTACTTGCCTCCTTTCTTCCACCTTTTAAACAGGATTGCCCATTGTGGTTATCCTACCTCTGTCCCATCAGCCATATGCAGTGTATATGGTTGTCAGACAACTTGCCACTTTTATTTACAGGACCCCTTTCCTAAGAAACCACACCAAAGAATCCCAGCCACCCTGGGATAAAGAGAGAACTTTCTTTACATAAACAATATTTGTTGATAAAACTTTTAACATTATTTTGCTATATACACACACATACACTCACACTCTTTAAAACTATTTTTCTCATGATTGCAAAATAGTTAAATTAGAAAAATGTAAATTGCTTTATTTCCTCCCTTATTACTATAGGTTCTATTCCTATAGTAAATAGAGATTCTAAGATAATCTCTCTAAACATAGCTTATTTTTCCTTGGAATTATAACTACAGGAAAAATTATTAGAATTACGATTACTAGAGGGAAAAAAGCTAAAATTCTGTGGTTCATTATTTATTGCCAAGTCACTTTTGAAAAAGAGTGAAGTAATTTACAGTGCCTCCAGAAAAAGGGAATATTGCCAGTGTCTCCAACATCTTGTCAATATTGAATTCCTCATTTTTGTTTATATTATTCTTAGTTTTTTTTAACCAATTTTTAAATTTTAGATTAATATTTGTAAGTTATTTTATGGAATCTTTCTCTACTACCATAACCATTGCCCATTTTTCCATTAACTTAATGCTTTCCTTAGTATTTTTCTTCATAAATATTTTTATATTAGGTCTTAATCAATCATTTATCACATATATTTGCCATTTTGTTTCTTTCACTTTCATTGCACAGAAGCCTTATCTGTGCACCTAAAGGGAAAAAGATTCTCACATTAGAATAAGCACATCACTTCTAATTTTTTATGAATTGTCTTTAAATACTTAACACTTATCTAATTACAGATGGCCTATTAAAAAGGGGTTAGCATAAATATTAACTAACCTAGTTCTCACTGGATCATTCTTTCAACCGTGTTAGAGAAGCATTCTCCAATTTCTGCCCTGTGGATAAGCTCCTAGCTTCAGGATAACTGTATGTAATAGCGAAATGGAAAAGAGAGAGAATATTCATGTTACATCTTCTCACTGTATTCCTTATGTCTCTTTTTATTCCTTATGTTTCTTTTGTTCATACACATTTTTCTATCTTTTATTCCTTCTGTACATCATTCTGGATAATTGTGTCTGACTTATAATTTACTAACTTCCTCTTCAGCTGTGATTAATTTGTTACTAAACCCATTGATTAAGTTCTTAATTTCGGTTTTTTTATTTCTAGATTTTCTATTTTGTTCTTTTTAAATATTTTTCAGCTTTCTGTCACAGTTCTTGAACTTGTCTTTTACTCTTAGCAGAATTAGCATAGTTTTAAATATGTGTATTAAATATGTATATCCGTTATAGGAATCCTCTGTGAGCCCAGTGATATTGTCTATTGTGTCTCTTGTTTTTCACTCATATTGTCTTGCCTTCGGTGTGTCTACCAGTTATTTGTGATTAAGTGCAAGACATCATATATGTAAAAAACCGCAAAAATTATTTAAGGCTTAAAATAATTTTGTCTTCCCCCAAAGAAAATTTTACATTTGCCATAGACATAAGGCTATAGACAACAGCAATACCTAATCATGTTAATTTATCAGAAATTGAGATTATTAAAACCTGGGCTTCATTCTCTACAAGAATTGTTCCACTTCTGGTTGGACCTTAGTCTTATTGTGTAGCTCTTTAGGCTCTAACTCAAAGCTTGCGGGGCATCCCCCTCAGTGGATCTGGACTGCAATTTGCGTCCCATCAACCTCACAAGAGGGTCAATTCTCTGTTCAGCCTCTCAGCTGTCCCTTCTGGAATCCACTGATGCTTTCAGGGAAAAAATATGTCCCAATGTTGCAATGTTGGGTTCAGCCCTTTGAATTTCCTTTTCCTGAATCTTGGTCCCATAATTCCTTTACTGCCTCATTAGCTCTCCATTGCTATCAAGCATACTTCCTTTTCCTCTTTTTTTTTTTTTTTTTAGACAGAGTCTTACTCCATTGCCCAGTCTGGAGTGCAGTGGCGTGATCTGGGCTCACTGCAACCTCCACCTTCTGGGTTTAACCAATTCTCATGCCTCTGCCTTCCGAGTAGCTGGAAATACAGGCATGCACCACCACACCCAACTAATTTTTGTATTGTTAGTAGACACGGAGTTTCGCCATGTTGGCCAGGCTGGTCTCGAACTCTTGATCTCAAGTGATCTGCCTGCCTCAGCCTCCCAAATTGCTGAGATTAACAGATGTGAGCAAGCAACCACACCCAGTCAGTATACTTTGTTTTTACTCTGTCTAGTTTTCCAGTTATTCTCAAAAAAATAGACTATCTGGTATTACTGAAAGTGGTACCAATAAACTTTTCCTCATTATCTTATTTAATAAAGTTTAATTCATGTTGGATTTTTTCTTAATTTTAGTGCTACAATCTTTTGTTCCCCTTCTATTGCCAGGATTAATATTATATATGCGAGTAAGGCCTTTTTTACCTTGAGCTATGTTTTTCTCAAAATTCTGTATGTTTCCTGTCTCATTAGTAATAGGTTTTATAAGCTTTGTGAGTTTAAATTGTAAGTTCTCATTGTTTTGAAGTGGGGAGGCAAGAGGGCCGGAGCTCTTGTTTTTGTAGTCTTTTTAAGCTACAAATTTTTCATTGATTGGCACACACATTTTTAGCACAGATATATACAATGGAATACTACTCAGCCATAAAAAGGAATGAATTAATGGCATTCACAGCAACCTGGATAGATTGGAGACTATTAATCTAAGTGAAGTAACTTGGGAATGGAAAGCCAAACATTGTACGTTCTCACTCATAAGTGAGAGCTAAGCTATGAGGATGCAAAGGCATAAGAATGACACGTTGGACTTTGGGGACTCAGGGGGAAAGGGTGGAAAGTGGGTGAGGAATAAAAGACTACAAACTGGGTTCAGTGTATACTGCTCAGGTGATGGGTGCACCAAAATCTCACAGATCACCACTTAAGAACTTACTCGTGAAACCAAATACCATATGTTCCCTAAAAACCTATGGAAATAAAAAAAATTGGATAAATAATTAAAAATAAATAAATAAATAGGAAAACCTAGAAGAAATTTATAAATTCCTAGATACTTACAACCTACCAAGATTAAACCATGAAGAAACCCAAAACCTGAACAGACCAATAACAAATAATGAGATTGAAGCAATTCGTAATAAAAGGTCTCCCAGCAAAGAAAAGACCAGGACCCAGTGGATTCACTGCTGAATTTTACCAAACATTTAAAGAGGAATTAACATCTGAGTAGGGCAGGGGATTGGTGAGGGACAGGGAGGGGAGGAAAGAAAAAAAAGAAGAAGAACTAACATCAATCCTACTCAAACTATTCCAAAAAACAAAGGAGGAAGGAATATTTCCAAGCTCATTCCACAAGGCCAGTATTACCCTGATACCAAAACCAGACAATTACACATTTAAAAAGAAAACTATAGGTCAATATCTCTGATAAACATTGATGTGAAAATCCTCAACAAAATACTAATTCAACAACACATTCAAAAGACCATTCATCATTAAAAAGTGCAATTTATTCCAGAGATTTAAGGATAGTTCAACATATAGAAATCAATCAGTGGGACACATCATATCAACAGATTGAAAGACAAAAACCATATGATACTTTCAACTGATGTTGAAAAAGCACTTGATAAAATTCAACATCCCTTCATGATAAAACCCTTATATAACTGGATATGGAAGGAACATATCTCAACATAATGAAAGCCATATATGACAGACCCACAGCTAGTATCATATTGAATGAGGAAAGACTGAAAGCCTTTTCTCTAAGATCTGGAACACGACAAAGATGCCCACTTTCACCACTGTTATTTGACATAGCACTGGAGGCATCAGACAAGAGAAATAAATAAAGATCATCCAAATTGAAAGGAAGAAGTCAAATTATCTTTGTTTGCAGATGATATCTTTATATTTGGAAAAGCCTAAAGACTCAACCAAAAAACTGTTAAATAAATTCAATAAAGTTACAGGAAACAAAATCAACATACCAAAATCAGTAGCATTTCTATATGCCAACAGTGAAATCTGAAAAAGGAATCAAGAAAGTAATCCCATTTACAATAGCCACAAATAAAATTAAATATTTAAACCAAAGAAATGAAAGATCTCTATAATGAAAACTATAAAACACTGATGCAAGAAATTGAAGAGGACATCAAAAAGTGGAAAGATATTCCATGTTCATAGATCAGAAGAATCAATATTGTTAAAAAGTCCATACTACCTGAGCAATCTACAAACTCAGTGCAATCCCTATCAAGATACCAATGACATTCTTCACAGAAAAAGAAAAAACAATTCTAAATTACAATCTGGGCAACATGGAAAAACCTCCTTTCTACTAAAAAAAAAAAAATTACAAAAATTAGCTGGGTATGGTGGCACAGGCCTGTAGTCCCAGATATCTGGAAGGCTGAAGTGGGAGGATCATCTGAGCCCAGGAGACAGAGGTTGCAGTGAGCCGAGATTATGCCACTGCACTTTAGCCTGGGTGACAGAGTGAGACCCTGTCTCAAAAAGAGCAAAAAAAAAAGTAAAACAATCCTAAAATTTATATGGAACCACAAAAAAAAAAAAAAAAAAAAAAAAAAACCCAGAAAATTTTAAGCAAAAAGAAAAAAACTAGAAGAATCATATTACCTGACTTCTACAGAGCTACAGTAACCAAAACAGCATTGTCCTGGCATAAAAACGGACACATAGACCAATAGGACGGAACAGAGAATCCCAAAACAAATCCATACATCTACAGTGAACTCATTTTTGACAAGGTACAAAGAACATACACTGGGGAAAGGGCAAGCTCCTCAATAAATGGTGTGGGGAAAACTGGATTTCTACATGCAGAGGAATGAAACTAGCCCCCTATCTTTCTCCATATACAAAAATGAAATCAAAATGGATTAAAGACTGAAATCTAAGATCTCAAACTATGAAACTACTAAAAGAAAATATTTTAAATACTATGATGTGTAATAATAATAATAATAAAGAGAGAGAGAACATTGGGAAACTCTCCAGGACATCAGTCTGGGCAAAGATTTCTTAAATAATACCTCACAAGTACAGGAAACCAAAGCAGAAATGGGCAAATGGGATCACATCAAGTTAGAAAGCTTCTACACAGCAAAGAAAACAATCAACAAAAAGTGAAGAGACAACCCACAGAATAGAAGAAAATATTTTCAACTACCCATGTGACAAGGGATCAATAACCAGAATATATAAGGAGCTCTAACAACTCTATAAGAAAAAATCTAATAATCCGATTAAAAATGGGCAAAATATCAGAATCAATGTTTCTCAAAAGACATACAAAAAGTATACAGATATATGAAAAAGTGCTCAACATCATTATCACCAGAGAATGCAAAACTACAATGAGATATCATCTCACTCCAGTTAAAATGGCTTTTTTCCAAAAGACAGGCAATAACAAATGCTGACAAAGATGTGGAGAAAGGAGAACCCTTGTACACAGGTGGTGGGAAGGTAAATTAGTACAACAACTGTGGAGAACAGTTTGGAGCCCTCAAAAAACTAACAATAGAGCTACCATATGATCCAGCAAGCCCACTGCTACTTTTCTATCCAAAGGAAAGGAAATCCCATTCGGGCGCAGTGGCTCACGCCTGTAATCCCAAGGCGTGAGCCACTGTAGGAGACCAAAGGAGGAGGATTGCTTGAGCTCAGGAGTTCAAGACCAGTCCGAGCAACATGCCAAAACCTCGTCTCTACAAAAAATATAAAAAATTAGCTGGGCGTGGTGCTGCACACCTATAATCCCATCTACTTGGGAAGCTGAGGCAGGACTGCATGAGACCATAAGGTTGAGGCCTGAGTCAGCCACGATCACACAAGTGCACTCCAGGAGCCTAGGCAGTGGAGCAAGACGCTGTCTCAAAAAGAAAAAAGAAAAAAAAGAGCAAATCAGTATATCAAAGAGATATCTGCATTTGCATGTTTACTGCAGCACTATTCACAAGATTTGGAAACAACCAAAGTGTCTGCGGACAGATGAATGGATAAAGAAAATATGGTACTTACACACAATGGTGTACTCTTCTGCCATAAAATAAGAACAAGATGCTGTCTTTTGCAACAGTACGGATGGAACTGGAGGTCATTATGTGAAGTGAAATGAGCCAGGCACAGAAAGACAGACTCTGCCTTCTCACTTATTTCTGGGAGCTAAAAATTAAAACAATTAAACTCATGGAGATATAGAGTAGAACAGGGTAAATGACGGTTACCACAGGCTAGGAAGGGTAGAGGGGGAAGATTGGGGAGGAAGTGGGAATGGGTAGTAAGTACAAAAAAACAGAAAGAATGAATAAGATCTAGTATTTATTATAGCACAATAGGGTGACTATAGTCAATAATAATTTAATTGTACATTTAAAAATAACTAAAGAGTATAATTAGATTGTTTATAACGAAACAATAAATGTACTGAGGTGATAGATACCTCATTTACATAATCATAATAATGTGATCATTATGCATTGTATGCCTGTATCAAACTATCTCATGTACCCCATACATATGTATCTACTATGTATTCACAAACATTAAAATTGAAAATTTTGTTGTTAAAAGGCCAGGTGCAGTGGCTCACACCTGTAATCCTAACACTTTGGGAGGCTGAGGCAGGAGGATTGTTTGGGCCCAAGAGTTTGAGACCAACCTGGGCAACGTAGCAAGATCCTGTTTTTTTTTTGAAGACGTAGTCTTGCTCTGTCACCCAGGCTGGAGCGCAGTGGCATGATCTTGGGTTTAAGCAATTATCCTGACTCTGACTCAGCCTCCAGAGTAGCTGGGATTACAGGCATGCACCACCAAGCCCAGCTATTTTTTTTTTTTTTTTTTTTTTGTATTTTTAGTGGAGATGGAGTTCCACCATGTTGGCCAGGCTGGTCTCAAACTCCTGACCTCGTGATCCACCCTCTTTGGCCTCCCAAAGTGCTGGGATTACAGGTGTGAGTCACCATGCCCAGCCAGCAAGACCCTGCTTCTACAAAAAATGTAAAAATTAGTCAGGCATGGTGGCACCTGCCTGTAAGTGCCAGCTACTTGGGACTGCAGTGAACTGCACATGACACTACACTCCAGTGAGGTCAAGGGTGCAATGAGCTATAGTCATGCCACTACATTTCAGCCTGGGTGACAGAGCAAGACCCTGTCTCAAAAACAAAAAACAAAAAAATTTTTTTTAAATCAAAGGTTGTGGCACAGGCCTCCTGACATAAGTAAAGGAGGACACAGCTAAATTAGAAGGCTTTCATTTTTGCCAAGGTGTTTGGGGTGAAGCAAAGAAACACAGACAGATTTGCCATTCACTGCCCAATAAAACAAACCAAGGAAAGACCACAGAAGGAAGTGGTCCCTCCTCAGGCGATGGCAAATGTCAATTGTGTCAGCCGTTGGGAATTTAGAACTGGGACCCACGTGAGGGAAAAGGAGAAAATCTTAGGGAGCCATGTCTGGGCTTGGTATTGTTGTGAACTGAAACTGACAGAGCAATTGTAAGATTGGACTGAGGAAAAGAAAAGGATGAAATTGATTAGATCAAGCTGTCTAACATTAGACAGGCTGAGAGTTTAGTCTGGTCAGAAATCAGCCATTATATATTTTAGCTATTTTTTAAGTGTCATTAAAAACACCAACTTTGAACACATTGCAGACTACCAACGTGTTAATTTCCATGCCAGCTTCTTCATGTTTTTGCAGACCTTGAAATATAGCTGCTTTAGCCATCTCTGGCATATATATAATGTATTGAGTAGGTAATAATTCTGCACAAGCCATTTTTTCTTTTTTTTAAATTCAGACTTGCACATGGCCTCTCCCATAAAATTATACAGGGGAGTAGACTCACCATAGCACACATTAATCAAATTCATCAAATGCCAGATGAGGCTCAAGTGCTTCTGCTTAGCAGTTGCTCTTGTCAGAAAGCCAAGGAAGGCTGTACAGCAATAAGCACACAAGTAACACATGTCACGATAATTATTCAAGATTAAGGCTTATCATAAGTTTTAGATACTTTTTGTTTGAATGTTTACATTTTTTTTTCTAGTGAGATAAAGTAATCACCTGTAAAAGCAGAAATGAATCATTGGTTTAAAAATTAAACTTGGCCGGGCAAGGTGGCTCAGGCCTGTAATCCCAGCACTTTGGGAGGCTGAGGCGGGTGGATCACCTGAGGTCGGGAGTTTGAGACCAGCCTGACCAACATGGAGAAACCCAGTCTCTACTAAAAATACAAAATTAGCCAGGCGTGGTGGCGCATGCCTGTAATCCCAGCTACTCAGGAGGCTGAGGCAGAAGAATCGCTTGAACTCAGGAGGCAGAAGTTTCAGTGAGCCAAGATCGTGCCATTGCACTCCAGCCTGGGCAACAAGAGTGACACTCTGTCTCAAAAAACAAAAGAAAAGAAAAAGAAAATTAAACTTAATGAAGAAATATGATGATAAATAAAACAAGACTGCACCTCCTGATGAGAAATGCAATCCGGCATTGTTACTCAATTACTGGCCAACCACACCACTCTAACAAATCATATGCTATGAGAGCAAGTGCCTGTAAGTTTCACAGAAAATCTTTTGAAGGCAAGAAAGTAAATTAGAATGATCTGTCACGCAGTTTCATTTTTAGTGTGACTAAAACTGCTCAACTTGTATTTCATGCAGTGAAATCTTACACAATAGTTCCATAGTCCCCCCAAATTACATGATTTTCAAACAAAACACAGTAAGCTCAAAAGTAAGTAACTCAGATGTTCCTGCCTAATTGAACTACTCAGTGTTATCAACAAAAATTTTATATGAACAAAATTTAAATGTGAAAATGAAAGCTCTTTATTCTATCAAAAAAGCTTATTAAAATCTGGGCTATGTTAAATAAACAGACATTTACAAAAACATAATTACTCTCATTTTCTGATAAAGTCCAAGCTCTGTTGGCATTTAAGGTGGGACAAGTACAAGTCACCCAGCATCCTTGGTGCTAGAAAACTAAGCCCCAGTTGCACTTTTAGGTATTAAGACAACCAAAATTGCCCCCACGTATCTGCAAATATCCTTGAGAGACCATATCATACTGGCTGGTATCACTGATCTAATCCAAAAATACACATCCAAAATAAATATCTGCTGGGTGCAGTGGCTCACATCTGTAATCCCAGCACTTTGGGAGGCTCAGGTGGGTGCATCACTTGAGGTCAGGAGTTCAAGACCAGCCTGACCAACATGGTGAAAAACCGTCTCTACTAAAAATACAGGCCAGGTGCGGTGGCTCATGCCTGTAATCCCTGCACTTTGGGAGGCCGAGGCGGGCGGATCTCCTGAGTTCAGGAGTTCGAGACCAGCCTGATCAATATGGAGAAACCCTGTCTCTATGAAAAATACAAAATTAGCCAGATGTGGTGGTGCATGCCTGTTATCCCAGCTACTCAGGAGACTGAAGCAGGAGAATCGCTTGAACCCAGGAGGCGGAGGTTGCGGTGAGCTATTGTGCCACTGTACTCCAGTGTGGGCAACAAAAGCGAAACTCCATCTCAAACAAAACAAAACAAAACAAAACAAAATTAGCCGAGCATTGTGGCACACACCAGTAATCCCAGCTACTTGGGAGGCTGAGGCAGGAGAATCGCTTGAACCCAGAAGGAAGAGGTTGGAGTGAGCTGAGATTGTGCCATTGCACTCCAGCGTAGGCAACGAGAGTGAAACTCCATCTGAAAACAAAACAAAACAAAAATACGTATCTAATGAATTCCTTTAAAACTTAAATTTTTTCAAAAAATAAAATTTAAATTTCACTTCACCTGGATGAAAATGTGGATTTGCTGATGTCTGTATTTTGCTTGTTTTTATATTTAGCCACACAAATGAGCATAAATAAGTTTTTAAAATACAACTGGAGGGGTAAAAAGTGTTTAGATTCAGTTTTAATATACCATTGAGTAACTTGTTGAAAATGTAACCAAGTCTCTTCTGGTGGAGTGAAAAGACTTGCTCAGATAAAGCAGTTGCTGAAATACGCTCGTGGTCATTGTATTTGTACTGAATAGTTGTCTCTGCAACATTTTTAAAGATGTTGGGTAAAGCTTCATAATTGTTAAATTTATTAAGGCATTGCCTATAAACTGAGCACCTTTCAGAGTTATTTATACTGATAAGGATGGTCAGTTCTAGAATGTATGTTTTAATATTGAAATTTTTAATAGTTTCAAGACAAGGTTCTGGTACAGATATTTCAAATAAAAATATAAATAACATTTTTGTTTTTTTAAAAAAAAACCCAGTAAGTAAACATCTCTGGAACGTAGCTGTACCAGGTGAAGTACCTAGATGCTATTTTTAATTCAGCAGATGGGCTCATTTGGCAGGACATGGTTTCCACATCACTGCTCACAACAGCAGGAATGTGTCGGCAACACAACTGAAACCAAGTTTACACTCAAAATACAAAACTATTATTACTCTTTTGAAATCTCAAGGGAACGTCTGACAGAACATGCCACTAACAAGATGTTTTCAAAAGTCACCATTGAGACTGGGCCCGCTGGCTCACGCCTGTAATCTCAACGCTTTGGGAGGTCGAGGCAGGTGAATCGCTTGAGGCCAAGAGTTTGAGGCCAGCCTGGCCAACATGGTGAAACCGTATCTCTACCAAAAATACAAAAATTAGCAAGGCATGGTGGTGTGTGTCTGTAATCCCAGCTATTCGGGAGGCTGAGGTAGGAGAATTGCTTGAACCCGGGAGGCAGAGGTTGCAGTGAGCCAAGATGACATCACTGCACTCCAGCCTGGGCAACAGAGTGAGACCCTGTCTCAAAAAAAAAGTCACCATTGAATAACTCAGGCTATTATGACATTTGAACACACAGCGTCGGCCAAATACGATGATGATTTAAGCTTCCCCAGGAATCCATTCACCAACTCCTTTTAAAAAGTGAATACTCCCCAGTAAGGAAGGTGAGTGTTTTTAAAGATATTGTCAGTAATTTAACACTGGTATATAAATTCCCTAATGTTGTTCTTTCAGACTTCTGGATCAATTTGACTGAAGGAATTAAAATGGAGATTGCAAAGTGACATGGTTAAATTTAAAAAAAAAAAAAAACAAAACTACCATTTTAAATTATCACTGTGGGCCAAAATTTTTCTCAATATGGTACCACCAAACAAAATACCAAAATAAGTCAGATAATAATGTTAGCATAACACTGCAGTTGTTATCTATAACTCTTACTGTATATTGATTTGTGTTCCCCAAAACAATATGTTGCATTCCTAACTTGAATCAAATATAATCAAGTTAAGATGAGGTGACAGTCAATTAGGATAGGCCCTTAACCCAATATGAGTGGTATCCTTATAAGAAAAGAAAACAGGGCCGAGAGCGGTGGCTCATGTTTGTAATCCCATCACTGTGGGAGGCCAAGGCGGGTGGATCGCTTGAGGTCAGGAGTTGGAGACCAGCCTGGCCAACATGGTGAAACCCCATCTCTACTAAAAATACAAAAATTAGCCGGGTATGGTGACGCACACCTGTAAACCCAGCTACTTGGGAGGCCGAGGCAGGAGAATTGCTTGAACCCAGAAGGTGGAGATTGCAGTGAGCAGAGATCATACCACTGTACTCTAGCCGGGGGAACAGAGTGAGACTCTGCCTCAAAAAAAAAAAAAAAAAAAGAGAAAACAGAGACACAGAGAGAATGCCATGATAACTCAGACACACAGAGAGGGCAGCCATATAAAGGCAGTGATCTGAGTTTTGCTGCCACATGACATGCCTAGTCTGGCACTACCAGATGCTGGAAAAGGCCAGGAAAGATTCCCCGCTAAGACTCTAGATGGCAGATGGCCTGACAACCCTTGATTTTAGACTTTTAGACTCCAGAATGGGTAAAGAACAAACTTCTGTTGCTTAAAGCCACCAGTTTGTGGTAGTTTGTTAGGGCAGTCCTGGGAAATGAATGCAACTTCCATTTCAACTGTTTATGAACATCAAAACAGCCTCTGTTCTCACTGCCTAACTTTTGAATACACAATTTTGAATTCATAAATTATCTAATAAAATATAGTTTTTAATCTGTTACATACTAGAGTTTATGTAAAATTGCATTTGACAAGAGGACACCACAATGAAAACAATGAAATTTAAAAAGAGAGTTTAAGTTCACTGCCTTAGAGCAAGATGGATGCAGCTGGAGGCCACATCCTAAGTCAATTCCCGCAGAAACAGAAAACCAAATACCGCATTCTCTCATTTATAGGTGAGAGCTAAATCTTTGGCATACATGGCCATAAAGATGAGAACTATAGTCACTGGGGACTCTAAAAGGAGGAAGGGAAGGAGGGAGGGGGCCAGGGGCTGAAAATCTTCCTATTGAGTAATATATTCACTATCTCTGAGAAGGGATCAATACAAGTTCAAACCACAGAGGTTCCAAGATGGCCGAATAGGAACAGCTCCAGTCTGCAGTTCCCAGTGTGAGTGATGCAGAAGATGTGTGATTTCTGCATTTCCAACTGAGGTACCAGGTTCATCCCACTGGGGCTTGTCAGATAGCCCACAGAGCAGGGTGGGGCATCGCCTCACCCGGAAAGTGCAAGGGGTCAGGAAATTCCCTTTCCTAGAAAGGGAAGCCATGACAGATGGTACCTGGAAAATCAGGACACTCCCACCCTAATACTGCACTTTTCCAATGGCCTTAGCAAATGGTACACCAGGAGATTATATGCCATGCCTGACTTGGAGGGTCCCACGCCCACAGAGCCTCGCTCACTGCTAGCACAGCAGTCTGAGATTGAACTGCAAGGTGGCAGTGAGGCTGGGGGAAGGACATCCACCATGGCTGAGGCTTGAGTAGGTAAACAAAGCGGCAGGGAAGCTCAAACTGGGTGGAGCCAGCTGCAACTCAAAGAGGCCTGCCTGCTTTTGTAGACTCCACCTCTGGGGGCAGGGCATAGCTGAACAAAAGGCAGCAGAAACTTCTGCAGACTTAAATGTCCCTGTCTGATATCTTTGAAGAGAGTAGTGGTTCTCCCAGCATGGAGTTTGAGATCTGAGAACGAACAGACTGCCTCCTCAAGTGGGTCCCTGACTCCCAAGTAGCCTAACTAGGAGACACCTCCCAGTAGGGGCCAACTGACACCTCATACAGACAGGTGCCCCTCTGAGACGAAGCTTCCAGAGGAAGGATCAGGCAGCAACATCTGCCGTTCTGCAATATTTGCTGTTCTGCAGCCTCCACTGGTGATACCCAGGCAAACAGGGTCCAGGGTGGACCTCCAGCAAACTCCAACAGAACTGCAGCTGAGGGTCTTGACTGTTAGAAGGAAAACTAACAAACAGAAAGGACATCCACACCAAAACCCCATATATACATTACCATCATCAAAGACCAAAGGCAGACAAAACCACAAAGATGGGGAGAAACCAGAGCAGAAAAGCTGAAAATTCCAAAAATCAGAGCACCTCTTCTCCTCCAAAGGAACACAGCTCCTTGCCAGCAACGGAACAAAGTTGGACAGAGAATGACTTTGACGAGTTGAGAGAAGAAGGCTTCAGATGATTGGTAACACCAAACTTCGCCGAGCCAAAGGAGGACGTTTGAACCCATCGCAAAGAAGCTAAAAACCTTGAAAAAAGATTAGATGAATGGCTACCCAGAATAAACAGTGTAGAGAAGTCCTTAAATGACCTGATGGAGCTGAAAACGATGGCACGAGAACTACGTGACGCATGCACAAGCTTCAGCAGCCGATTTGATCAACTGGAAGAAAGGGTATCAGTGATTGAAGATCAAATGAATGACATGAAGCAAGAAGAGAAGTTTAGAGAAAAAGGAGTAAAAAGAAACTAACAAGCCGGGCGCGGTGGCTCAAGCCTGTAATCTTAGCACTTTGGGAGGCCGAGACAGGCAGATCACGAGGTCAGGAGATCGAGACCATTCTGGCTAACACGGTGAAACCCCGTCTCTACTAAAAAATACAAAAAACTAGCCGGGTGAGGTGGTGGGCGCCTGTAGTCCCAGCTACTCGGGAGCCTGAGGCAGGAGAATGGCGTAAACCCAGGAGGCAAAGCTTGCAGTGAGCCGAGATTCGGCCACTGCACTCCAGCCTGGGTGACAGAGCAACACTCCGTCTCAAAAAAAAAAAAAAAAGAAAAAAAAGAAACTAACAAAGCCTCCAAAATACATGGGACTATGTGAAAAGACCAAATCTACATCTGATTGGTGTACCTGAAATTGATGGGGAGAATGGAACCAAGTTGGAAAACACTCTTCAGGATATTATCCAGGAGAACTTCCCCAGCCTAGCAAGGCAGGCCAACATTCAAATTCAGGAAATACAGAGAACGCCACAAAGATACTCCTCAAGAAGAGCAATTCCAAGACATATAATTGTCAGATTCAGCAAAGTTGAAATGAAGGAAAAATGTTAAGGGCAGCCAGAGAGAAAGGTCGGGTTACCCACAAAGGGAAGCCCATCAGACTAACAGCGGATCTCTCGGTAGAAACTCTACAAGCCAGAAGAGAGTGGGGGCCAATGTTCAATGTTCTTAAAGAAAAGAATTTTTTTTTAATTTATTTTATTTTTTATTATACTTTAAGTTCTAGGGTACATGTGCACAATGTGCAGGTTTGTTACATATGTATACTTGTGTCATGTTGGTGTGCTGCACCTATCAACTCGTCAGCACCCATCAACTCGTCAGCACCCATCAACTCATCATTTACATCAGGTATAACTCCCAATGCTATCCCTCCCCCCTCCCCACTCCCCATAATAGGCCCCGGTGTGTGATGTTCCCCTTCCAGAGTCCAAGTGATCTCATTGTTCATTTCCCACCTATGAGTGAGAACATGTGGGGTTTTGTTTTCTGTTCTTGCAATAGTTTGCTGAGAATGATGGTTTCCAGCTTCAACCATGTCCCTGCAAAGGACACAAACTCATCCTTTTTTATGGCTGCATAGCATTCCATGGTGTATATGTGCCACATTTTCTTAATCCAGTCTGTCACTGATGGACATTTGGGTTGATTCCAAGTCTTTGCTATTGTGAATAGTGCCGCAATAAACATACGTGTGCATGTGTCTTTATAGCAGCATGATTTATAATCCTTTGGGTATACACCCAGGAATGGGATGGCTGGGTCATATGGTATTTCTAGTTCTAGATCCTTGAGGAATCGCCATACTGTTTTCCCCAATGGTTGAACCAGTTTACAATCCCACCAACAGTGTAAAAGTGTTCCTGTTTCTCCACATCCTCTCCAGTACCTGTTGTTTCCTGACTTTTTAATGATTGCCATTCTAACTGGTGTGAGATGGTATCTCATTGTGGTTTTGATTTGCATTTCTCTGATGGTCAGTGATTATGAGCATTTTTTCATGTGTCTGTTGACTGTATGCATGTCTTCTTTTGAGAATTTCATACCCAGCCAAACTAAGCTTCATGAGTGAAGGAAAAATAAAATCCTTACAGACAAACAAATGCTGAGAGATTCTGTCACCACCAGGCCTGCCTTACAAGAGCTCCTGAAGGAAGCACTAAACATGGAAAGGAACAGCCAGTACCAGCCACTGCAAAAACATGACAAATTGTAAAGACCATCAATGCTAGGAAGAAACTGCATCAACTAATGAGCAAAATAACCAGCCAACATCATAATGACAGGATCAAATTCACACATAACAATATTAACCTTAAACGTAAATGGGTTAAATGCTCCAATTAAAAGACACAGACTGGCAAACTGGATAAAGAGTCAGCATGCTGACTGAATACCATCAGTGTGCTGTATTCAGGAGACCCAACTCACATGCAGAGACACACACAGGCTCAAAATAAAGGGATGGAGGAAGATCTACCAAGCAAATGGAAAACAAAAAGAAGCAGGGGTTGCAATCCTAGTCTCTGATAAAACAGACTTTAAACCAACAAAGATCAAGAGATGAAGAAGGCCATTACATAATGGTAAAGGGATCAATTCAACAAGAAGAGCTAATTATCCTAAATATATATGCACCCAATACAGGAGCACCCAGGTTCATAAAGCAAGTCCTTAGAGACCTACAAAGAGACTTAAACTCCCACACAATAATAATGGGAGACTTTAACATCCCACTGTCAACATTAGGCAGACCAACGAGACAGAAAGTTAACAAGGATATCCAGGAATTGAACTCAACTATACACCAAGCAGACCTAATAGACATCTACAGAACTCTACACCCCAAATCAACAGAATATACATTCTTCTCAGCACCACATCGCACTTATTCCAAAATTGACCACAGAGTTGGAAGTAAAGCACTCCTCAGCAAATGTGAAAGAACAGAAATTACAACAAACTGTCTCTCAGACCATGGTGCAATCAAACTAGAACTCAGGATTAAGAAACTTACTCAAAACCACTCAACTACATGGAAACTGAACAACCTGCTCCTGAATAACTACTGGGTACATAATGAAATGAAGCAGAAATAAAGATGTTCTTTGAAACCAATGAGAACAAAGACACAACATACCAGAATCTCTGGGACACATTTAAAGCAGTGTGTAGAGGGAAATTTACAGCACTAAATGCCCACAAGAGAAAGCAGGAAAGATCTAAAATTGACACCTTAGCATCACAATTAAAAGAACTAGAGAAGCAAGAGCAAACACATTCAAAAGTTAGCAGAAGGCAAGAAATAACTAAGATCAGAGCAGAACTGAAGGAGACAGAGACAAAAATCCCTTCAAAAAGTCAATGAATCCAGGAGCTGGTTTTTTGAAAAGATCAACAAAATTGATAGACCACTAGCAAGACTAATAAAGAAGAAAAGAGAGAAGAATCAAATAGACACAATAAAAAAATGATAAAGGGGATATCATCACAGATACCACAGAAATAGAAACTACCATCAGAGAATACTATAAACATCTCTATGCAAATAAACTAGAAAATCTAGAAGAAATGGATAAATTCCTGGACTCATACACCCTCCCAAGACTAAACAAGGAAGAAGTTGAATCCCTGAATAGACCGATAACATGTTCTGAAATTGAGGCAATAATTAATACCCTACCAACCAAAAAAAGTCCAGGACCAGACAGATTCACAGCCAAATTCTACCAGAGGTACAAAGAGAAGCTTGTACCATTCCTTCTGAAACTATTGCAATCAATAGAAAAAGAGGGAATCCTCCCTAACTCATTTTATGAGGCTAACATCATCCTGATACCAAAGCCTGGCAGAGACACAACAAAAAAAAGAGAATTTTAGATCAATATCCCTGATGAACATCGATGCAAAAATCCTCAATAAAATACTGGCAAACCAAATCCAGCAGCACATCAAAAAGCTTATCCGCCACGATCAAGTTGGCTTCATCCCTGGGATGCAAGGCTGGTTCAACATATGCAAATCAATACACGTAAGCCATCAAATAAACAGAACCAAAGACAAAAAAAACACGATTATCTCAATAGATGCAGAAAAGGCCTTCAATGAAAATCAACAGCCCTTCATACTAAAAACTCTCAATAAACTAGGTATTGATGGGATGTATCTCAAAATAATAAGAGCTATTTATGACAAACCCACAGCCAATATCATACTGAATGGGCAAAAACTGGAAGCATTCCCTATGAAAACTGGCAAAAGACAGGGATGCCCTCTCTCACTGCTCCTATTCAACATAGTGTTGGACATTCTGGCCAGGGCAATCAGTCAGGAGAAAGAAATAAAAGGTATTCAATTAGGAAAAAAGGAAGTCAAATTGTCCCTGTTTGCAGATGACATGATTGTATATTTAGAAAACCCCATTGTTTCAGCCCCAAATCTCCTTAAGCTGATAAGCAACTTCAGCAAAGTCTCAGGATACAAAATCAATGTGCAAAAATCACAAGCATTCCTATACACCAATAACAGACAGAGCACCAAATCATGAGTGAACTCCCATTCACAACTGCTTCAAAGAGAATAAAATATCAAGGAATCCAATTTGCAAGGGATGTGAAGGACCTCTTCAAGGAGAACTACAAACCACTGCTCAATGAAATAACAAAATAAAAGAGGACACAAACAAATGGAAGAACATTCCATGTTCATGGATAGGAAGAATCAATATTGTGAAAATGGCCATACTGCCCAAGGTAATTTATAGAATCAGTGCTATCTCCATCAAGCTACCAAGGACTTTCTTCACAGAATTGGAAAAAACTACTTTAAAGTTCATATGTAACCAAAACAAAGAGCCCGCATTGCCAAGACAATCCTAAGCCAAAAGAACAAAGCTGGAGGCATCACACTACCTGACTTCAAACTATACTGCCAGGCTACAGTAACCAAAACAGCATGGTACTGGTACCAAAACAGAGCTATAGACCAAGGGAACAGAATAGAGCCCTCTTAAATAATACCACACATCTACAACCATCTGATCTTTGACAAGCTTGACAAAAACAAGAAATGGGGAAAGGATTCCCTATTTCATAAATGGTGCTGGGAAAACTGGCCAGCCATATGTAGAAAGCTGAAACTGGATCCCTTCCTTACACCTTATACAAAAATCAATTCAAGATGGATTAAAGACTTAAATGTTAGACCTAAAACCATAAAAACCCTAGAAGAAAGCCTAGGCAATACCATTCAGGCCATAGGAATGTGCAAGGACTTCATGACTAAAACCCCAAAAGCAATGACAACAGAAGCCAAAATTGACAAATGGGATCTAATTAAACTAGGAGCTTCTGCACAGCAAAAGAAACTACCATCAGAGTGAACAGGCAACCTACAGAATGGGAGGAAATTTTTACAATCTACCCATCTGACAAAGGGCTAATATCCAGAATCTACAAAGAACTTAAACAAATTTACAAGAAAAAAGTCAAACAACCCCATCAAAATGTGGGCAAAGGTTATGAACAGACACTTCTCAAAAGAAGACATTTATGCAGCCAACAGACACATGAAAAAATGCTCATCATCACTGGCCATCAGAGAAATGCAAATCAAAACCACAATGAGATACCATCTCACACCAGTTAGAATGGCGATCATTAAAAAGTCAGGAAACAACAGGTACTGGAGAGGATGTGGGGAAACAGGAATGCTTTTACACTGTTGGTGGGATTGTAAACTAGTTCAACCATTGTGGAAGACAGTGTGGCGATTCCTCAAGGATCTAGAACTAGAAATACCATTTGACCCAGCCATCCCATTACTGGGCATATACCCGAAGGATTATAAATCATGCTGCTATGAAGACACATGCACACTATTTTACTGTGGCACTATTCACAATAGCAAAGTCTTGGAACCAACCCAAATGTCCATCAATGATAGACTGGATTAAGAAAATATGGCACATAGACACCATGGAATACTATGCAGCCATAAAAAAGGATGAGTTTATCCCCTTTGTAGGGACATGGTTGAAGCTGGAAACCATCATTCTCAGCAAACTATCACAAGGATAAAAAACCAAACCCCGCATGTTCTCACTCATAGGTGGGAACTGAACAATGAGATCACTTGGACACAGGGTGGGAAACATCATACACTGGGGCCTGTCGTGGGGTGGGGGGAAGGGGGAGTGATAGCATTAGGAAAAATACCTAATGTAAATGACGAGTTACGGGTGCAGCACACCAACATAGCACATGTATACATACGTAACAAACCTGCATGTTGTGCACATGTAGCCTAGAACTTAAAGTATATATCATTTCACCCAGCCATCCCATTACTGGGTATATACCCAAAGGATTATAAATCATGCTGCTTTAAAGACACATGTACACGTATGTTTATTGCAGCACCATTCACAATAGCAAAGACTTGGAATCAACCCAAATGTCCATCAGTGACAGACTGGATTAAGAAAATATGGCACATAGACACCATGGAATACTATGCAGCCATAAAAAAGGATGAGTTTATCCCCTTTGTAGGGACATGGTTGAAGCTGGAAACCATCATTCTCAGCAAACTATCACAAGGATAAAAAACCAAACCCCGCATGTTCTCACTCATAGGTGGGAACTGAACAATGAGATCACTTGGAAACAGGGTGGGAAACATCATACACTGGGGCCTGTCGTGGGGTGGGGGGAAGGGGGAGTGATAGCATTAGGAAAAATACCTAATGTAAATGACGAGTTACGGGTGCAGCACACCAACATAGCACATGTATACATACGTAACAAACCTGCATGTTGTGCACATGTAGCCTAGAACTTAAAGTATATATCATTTCACCCAGCCATCCCATTACTGGGTATATACCCAAAGGATTATAAATCATGCTGCTTTAAAGACACATGTACACGTATGTTTATTGCAGCACCATTCACAATAGCAAAGACTTGGAATCAACCCAAATGTCCATCAGTGACAGACTGGATTAAGAAAATGTGGCACATATACACCATGGAATACTATGCAACCATGGAATACTATGCAGCCATAAAAAAGGATGAGTTTGTGTCCTTTGCAGGGACATGGTTGAAGCTGGAAACCATCATTCTCAGCAAACTATTGCAAGAACAGAAAACCAAACACCGCATGTTCTCACTCATAGGTGGGAATTGAACAATGAGATCACTTGGACACAGGAAGGGGAACATCACACACCAGGTCCTATTGTGGGGAAGGGAGAGGGCGGAGGGATAGCATTAGGAGATATACCTAATGTAAATGACGAGTTAATGGGTGCGGCACACCAACATGGCACATGTATACAAATGTAACTAACCTCCATGTTGTGCACATGTACCCTAGAACTTAAAGTATAATAATAATAATAATAATAAAGAAGTTCAAACCACAGCATCACACAATATGCCCATGTAACAGACCTGCACATGCACCTTCTGAATCTAAAATAAAAATGGAAATTTCAAAATAAATAAATAAATTCACTGCCTTAGTTACACCACCTCATTTTACCTATTAGTTCACTAAGGTGTAAAGGGAGAGAAAATGACTTGCCCAAGACCACAAAGAAAATTTGTGGTGGCTCACATCTGTAATCTCAATACTTTGGGAGGCCTAGGCAGGCAGATTGTTTGAGGTCAGGATTTTGAGACTAGCCTGGCCAACATGGTAAAACCCCATCTCTACTACAAACAAAAATTAGCTGGGCATGGTGGTGCATGCCTGTACTCTCAGCTACTTGGGAGGCTGAGGCAGGAGAATCACTTGAACCCGGGAAGCAGAGGTTGCCGTGAGCTGAGATCATGTAACTGCACTCCAGCCTGGGTGACAGAGTGAGACTTGGGAAAAAAAAGAAAGAGAGAGAGAAAGAGAGAGAGAGAGAGAGAGAAAGAGAGAGAGAGAGAGAGAGGAAGGGAGGGAGGGAGGGAGGAAGGGAGGAAGGGAGGGAGGGAGGGAGGGAGGGAGGAAGGAAGGAAGGAAGGAAGGAAGGAAGGAAGGAAGGAAGGAAGGAAGGAAGGAAGGAAGGAAGGGAGGAAAGAAGGAAGGAAGGAAGGAAGGGAGAAACAAAGAAAGAAAGAAACAGAAAGAAAAAGAAAAGAAAAGAGAAAAGAAAAGAAAAAAGAAAGAGAAAATTTGCCATTGAGATTGAGGCTAGGACTTTTACAGCTCCTGATTTCTAGTTTAGTATTTTTCTCCTGACCCTGTGACAAGGCTTCACTCTCCAGGGTTGGAAGCTTGGAATTATTTAAGAAGACATTCTTTCCAGCATAAAGATATTTAAATAGCATGGTTCCCACATAATGCTCTCAAGAGATTGCCTTTCATATTTAAATAAAAATACATTTTTCATCCTAGACAGGTCTAGAATTTATCATAAATCTAAAATTATGTATTATTTATTCAGATGAAGAGTTAAAATCTGCCTTTCATGATGGCAAAAACAAACTTCAAACAAAACTGTTCTGTTGCTCCAGGAAAAAAGGGAGAAAGAAGGGAGGGAGGGAGGGAAGAAGGAAGGAAGGAAGGAAGGAAGGAAGGAAGGAAGGAAGGAAGGAAGGAAGGAAGGAAGGAAGGAAGGAAGGAAGAAGGGAGGCAGGCAGAAATGGAGGATTTATGTCTACCACTTTCTATATGAACAAAATAATACTTTTTTTTAGCCTGGGATATTATACTTATTTAAAAGGAAGAAAAAAGTAGTAACACTCCCCCCCCCATATTTCCTATCATGCTTGTGCTGCTGAGGACAGTAAATTTTAGGGGTCATTTTCGTCCTTATTCAGGATGATAGAAGCCCCAGTATAGTGTTTTGGACACTGTTCAGAAGTCTGATCCAACTTAATGCTTGGCCCAGTTCTTGCCTTTGTTGAATTCTCTCCAGAGGTCAAGGTCAAAGGGACCTCACTGAGAAAGGACTGGAATTGGGAAAAGAATGCAGGAGCAGCAATTCCTTTTTTATTTCTCAAATCATCAGTGATATGGAAGGTCAAGTATGCAGGGCTGAGAGGGAAACAGTGTGTTTCCCTTTCAAAGAGGAATGTTAACAGGATGAGAAAACAGACTTGCAAATATGAAGAAGGGTGGAGTTTTACCCAGGCTCAGGGAGTTAAAGGCTGCAAGCTTTTGAGTTTCCAGCAACGTAAAAATATCCTAAGTAAAACATTATTTGCAAATGCGGCCACTACTTAAGAAAAAGGTCTGGAGCCAAATGTGATAAACGAAAAAGTTCAGTCCTTGGTTGTAGGGGGAAGAAACAACTCTGAGAGAGCTTGTTCCCCTCCTTGAACTACATGCCCTTGCAGGTCTGAACTTGAACCTGACTCTGAGAGGCCCTGGTTGTTAACTCCACCCCAGAAGTACTGACGGCTCATTTTGGGGGGCGTGCTGTATCTCTAGTCAGATCTAGAACTTGCTATAAATGTCAAAACCATCACCACCCACTGGAAGCTATTCCAATTAGCCAGATGGTCTTTGTACCATCATTTGGCTGCACAAAAGCAGAACGGCAAGGGCTGAATTAGTTCTTTAGACAGGCTCTGCGAACTCTATATGAAAGGCTGAGGGGTGGTTGCCATGAACACAATTTTAGATTATCTCCTTCTTCATTCAAGCTTTCAGAAAGAGCTTGCCACCAGATTTGTTAAAAGGATCCCAGCTCACGTGAGTGATTTCTTGGCACAAAAAGCCTTCCTTTCCTGTTATATTACAGCTTGTGTGCCGCATTTCTTCAACAGGCAAGTTTTCCTTCGCAAACAGAAAGCAACCTTGTGCAACCGACGGCAATCCTAACGCTACGTTTACATAGCCCAATTCCTCAGCTTTAGCTTTAAAACAATTAGAATTATTTTACCTCAAACATCTTCACCTGAACTAGCCAATATTTTGTAATGGTTTTTACTTTTCTTTCTTTTTTTTTCTTTTTGCTAATAAGAAAACAATCTTCTTGGGTATTTGGTGCTAAAACCATAAATGGTCTCTCTTGCAGCATTGGCAAATGTGACTATAACTGTGAAAACTATGCTTACTGCCCAGCAAACATGCATGTCCCAATACTCTGGAATAGAAATCAAAGGCATTTCATTGTGTGAATGGCCTGTAGCTGGAATCTCTCCAGGCAAACAAGGAGATGAAGACACAGAGCAGGACCTCAGGCAGCGTTCTGAGGATGTGAAGCAAGTTGATGTGTGACTGGTAATAAAAAGTATAATCTTGTCTCACTTCACGGAGATGCATCCAGAGCAGTGTTCTCTATTTACCTCCTAGTGAATGATATGCGCCGAGAGCCAGAGAAATCAGCGACCAGCTCCTAGTCATGCAGATGAATATATGACGTATCACATTGCTCTCTGTTCTGATTTTCACCTGAAATTACCACTGAGATTTTAAGGTCAAACAAAGGATTTTCTGCAAAACATTGAGAAATGCAAAGTTCTCTAGGGACTTTTCAGATGCAATGTTTTGAAATAATTTACTCCTCCACAAAAAGATTGTGAGGCAAATGGGTATTTTGTGCTATTTATTACACTTGATGTGGACACAGAAGTGTTAACATTTTTACATAGGAGTTTCTGTTTTCTCCTCTCTACTTCCTTTCTATTTGAAGCCTTAGCCCGGAACATAAGTAAACAGATCATATTTCATCTTTTTGTGTGTGTGTGTGTGTATATATATATGTGTGTGTGTGTATATATATATACACACATACACACATACCAAAAATGAGCTGTGTGCTTATGAAGGAATTCACCGCATAAGATCTTACAACCTCTGTTTCTAGGACAGAACTGGTAGAAAGACAGGGGTTATGTGAGATGGGACTGGGCTGAAATCATGGCTCCGTCATGCACTTGCTGAGTTATGGGCATGCATACTTAACCCCCAGGAACTTCACCGTAAAATAAAATTAATATCATCTTCCTTTCAAGGTTGGTGTGACAATTAGAAATAATATACTGCGTAAAATGCCTGGCTCATTATATTACTCTCATTGTATTATTCTTGTTATTATTATGACCAGTACTACTAATGCCTAATAAAAATTACATGCTTAAAATATATTTGCTTTGTGGATGAATGAAGGAATGTTTACAAACATTTCTCCTTGGGGACCCTCAATTGCCTGTGAAATATAATCAATATACTAAAAACTTTAAGGGACACATTAATCACTTGGAAATCTTGTTAAAATGCACATTCTGTGGGCAAGGTGGGAGGAGCACTTGAGGCCAGGAATTCGCCTAGGCAACATAGGAAGATCTCATCTCTACTAAAAACTTTTTAAAAAATTAACTGGTCGCAGTAGGGCATGCCTGTAGTCCCAGCTATTCAGGAGGCTGAGGTGGGAGTATCGCTTAAGCCTGGGAGATTGAGGCTGAAGTGAGTGATGATCGTGCCATTGCACTCCAGCCTAGGCAACAGAGTTAGTCCCTGTCTAAAACCAAAAACAAACAAACACAAAGCATATTCTGGGTCAGGAAGTCTGAGGTGGGGTCTGAGATTCTGCATTTCTAATAAGCTCCCAGACCATGCTGACCATACTTTGACTAAATTCCTAGATGATCCCATTATCTAGAAATAGACCAGTTCTTCAGATACTCAGGAGACACCAAAATATATTCTGCCCTAGTAAAACCAGAACACCGGTTAGACACGATTGGTTTTTCTCACCACAGCAACTAATAACAGATTCTCAACAGTGTTATCTTTGCTTAAGTGATCAGGGAGTTGAGCTCCAATAACCTCATCAATGAACTTACCACCTGCAATGAGCTCAGAATCAAATCACAACCCACGCTTGTGAACAAGGCCCAGGTCACACCCATCTCCACCTTTGTCTTATGGGTCAAAAACTATCTGCCATTGTGGTAACTGAAAACTGAGTTTTGAAGGTCTCCATAATAAAAGGCAAGAATACCGGTGAAAATAACATTTATTGGCAACTTCACTTCAGTTTGTTTTATGCCAACTGAGTGCCAGACAACACAAACACTGGAAAGGGGAGGGGAGGACAAGAGAAATAGGCCCTTGGCTTCATGGAACTTACAGTCTAGGGAAGAGGCCGTGCTCACTGTGCCATGCCAGGATGTTGGCCCAAAGCCCAGCGTCCTCCACATTGCCCGGAAAGAGCCATGGTTGTACGTTTCTGCCCAGGGGGGCTTTCTCTTCCACTCAGACTGCTGACACAGATAGAAACAAATATGCTACTTGGGTGCCACAAGACATTAACCTAAAACAGGGGGACTAACCCAGACAAAAGGGCACCAAGGAAGGCTGTTCTGAAGAAGCGACACTCAAGCCAAGATCAGAAGGATGAATGACCAAGGCCATGTTTCCAGAAGGAAAGGCTGTGGAGAGTGGCAGAAGGAAGAGCATGCTCAAAGCTGCAGAAGCATAACAATGTATTTACCATCAACAAATATCATTGTATTTTCTTAAAAATTTTTTTAAAAAAAGCAGAAGGGTAGAAAATGCTGGAAGAACAGAAACAAATCCAATATGGCTTCTCTCCACTAGCTAAATACTCATATAGGGAGGACAAAAGGAGGAAGCAAGAATCCCCACATAACCCATAAGCCCAGATAGATGAAGATTTTCAACTTTATAAGGAGTGTAACAAGTGCTATAAAAGTGCAAATAAGTAAACAAATAAATACCTAAATACATTTCTGGCAGGCATCATTCAGCCAGGAACACTTGCCATCACCTGGCAAATGAATATGACAGACAGCCCCTCTATCAAAAGTTGGATTTCTGGCCTGGCGCGGTGGCTAACGCCTGTAATCCCAACACTTTGGGAGGCTGAGGTGGACGAATCACATGAGGACAGGAGTTTGAGACCAGCCTGGCCAACATGATGAAACCCCGTCTCTACTAAAAATACCAAAATGAGCCAGGCATGGTGGCGCGCACTTGTAATCCCAGCTACTTGGGGGGCTGAGGCGGGATGATTGCTTGAACCCAGAAGGCAGAGGCTGCAGCACACTGAGACAGTGCCACCGCACTCCAGCCTGGGCGACAAAGTGAGATTCTATCTCAAAAAAAAAAAAAAAAGATATATTTCCAAAAAGAGACCAGAATAATCTGGTTTCACTATAAGGCTGAAAATTAATGAACATGTTATATATTTGAGGGTGGGATTTTTTTTCTTAATTAGAGAAGGAATGAGAGAAATTAATCATTTAAAAAAACACTTCAAAAGCAAAGTGCTTTGCAAAGCATCATTTGCAAAGCAGTTTTCATTTGACTCCCGTAGGTTTTAATTATAAAAAGGTGAGTAGGTATGAATTTGCTTCATGATATTTGGTAATAAGACAATGTTTCATTTCTGTATTTTTATTAGTCAAATTAACTTTGGTCCCAACCCTTAGCTAGTAGGGTCAATGGAAAACTCAGTTTAACATGGTGTAGAAGGAGGGGTTCTCCCTCTTGTTATTTGGAGTAAGGTCATCCCATCTGTTTGTCCAGGATCATATAAGAATTCGGGGAGTTCATCATGCTTGGAAAATAGGGGACTGTGGTGCTTGTCATGGTTACCACTGCTTCTTCTGCACCTGAAGATACTACAAGCACTGCCCACCATCACGTCAGGGGCCTCTGAGATGTAGTCCCAGCTGTCCTTTCCTCTTCTCTCAGGCTCTATAGAGAGATATTCAGAAACATCCTCAAAACCAAGGCCCTCCATGTCTAGCCTCCACAGGCTTCCTACAGTCATTCTTACACACACAATCATGGGGGCCGCAGGCCAATGGTTACAGGTTTTCACCACCCTTCCCAACATCAAGGGAGTGTCTTCCTAGAATAAGCCTTCAACCAGCCCTGCCTCCATCCTCTTATTCTCTGAGTCATCACTTTGGACTACATCAGTGGGCTTGAAATACAAAACCCAACACTTTTTCCATTGGGACTGAGGTAAAAACAGGTTGTACAACTACTCAAACCTTTAAGACACAATGCTGTGCCCTTCCTTAGGGATAAGAACGGTAACAGGAGATGCATTCTGCTTCCTAGGTAGAAACAAAGCAGCAAAATTAAAATTTTAAATGTCAGTTACTTATTTTCTTAATTTCCTTAATAATTCACAGCTGTGACAGAGGTATTTCCAACATCTCTTTACAGAAAAATTTCTCCATAAACCAAAAACTATTTCCACAAACATATGGTCACATACTAGTTCAATATAAACATTAACTCGTTTTCATTCCCTCTCCATCGTGGCTCTCCATGCCTATTTGTATTCATTCTTCCCATTCATGCCACATGTAAGCTGACTGAATTAATCCTATGAGACTTATCCAACTCCCTTCAGGAGTTCTACCTGGATGCAAGGGTCTCATTTCTAATTCCCAAACTCATCTAGGCTTTCTTGATCTCCTATGCCCTCAAAGGATGGTAGAAACTAAGACTTCTGGCCAGGCGCGGTGGCTCACGCCTGTAATCCCAGCACTTTGGAAGTCCAAGACAGGCGGATCATGAGGTCGGGAGTTCAAGACCAGCCTGGACAACGTGGTGAAACCCTGTCTCTACTAAAAATACAAAAATTAGCTGGGCGTGGTGGCGTGTGTCTATAATCCCAGCTACTCAGGAGGTTGAGACAGGAGAACTGCTTGAACCCGGGAGGCGGAAGTTGCCGTGAGCTGAGATCATGCCACTGCACTCCAGCCTGGGCTACAGGGCAAGACTGTCTCAAAAAAAAAGAAAGAAAAGAAAAGAAAAGAAAGAGAAAAAAGAAACTAAGATAAGACTTCTGTTCAAATCATCAAGACTGACTCACCATCCCATCACACTCCACCCCCACACAAACACACAGACAAGCATACACACAGCCACGGAAACCATCACCACTGTCATTCTCCAGGGCAACATCAACTTATGCTAAGAAGGACATGCAGGATGGCCTAATTTGTCATATTGCTGGAGCCAAAATTCTCCTTCTATGTTCACTTCCTTAATAGACACATAAGATCCATTTAGTTAGCAGAAAGTGGGCCATCGTGTATTTCTAAAGAAATAACCACTGAGGCAGGAGATAAAAAACCAAATTTAAAAAAAATGAAATACGTTCAACTGTGAAAAGAGAAGAAAGAAAGGAAGAAAACATAGGCACTTAAAAACCACAAATTTTTATGCCGAGAGAGGGCAGCTTTGATTAACCAGGAATAAAAAGATGTTTCTGAGAGTGACTTTTCTTATCAACATGGGCAACCTTGTAAAAACTTCTAGGGAGAGAACTTTAAAGGAAAGGGCTGAGAAGCCTTGTGTGTGTGAGGAGAACCCTGGCTTTTCCTGGTTAGCGCTCACTCGCAATCTCTCCAAATCTTCACACCTTCTCCACTAGTAATAGCTCAGAAATGTTGTCATAAGAGGGACTTAGGACCACCAATGTGAATGATGGAGAGGCTAAAAGAATTATCTTGAGCAGAGTTTGCACAGGAATCACACAATTTGTACAGAGATTGTATGTTACAGACCAACTAAAATAATGCCTTTGAAAGGCATTTTCATTTGTACTTTACGTAAGTTTGAGAATATGTTCATTGCCTTTGTCAAATACGTTTGTGTTTTTTCTTTTTTTTAATTTGAAGAGGTTTTGAGGATGAGGATGGATGGGTTTTGAAAAAGCTATTTCCACTTCACCTCCATCTTCAATCTCAGTAGATGACCTCATCTCCAATTTCTAAGAGAAAAGTGAATTCACCAAGAATTTCTGGCCAGATGTGGTAGCTCATGCCTGTAATCCCAGCACTTTGGGAGGCCAAGGCGGGTGGACCACTTGAGGTCAGGAGTTCGAGACCAACCTGGCCGATAAAGTAAAACCCTGTCTCTACTAAAAAAATATAAAAAATTAGCTGGCGTGGTGGTGCACACCTGTAGTCCCCAGCTACTCAGGAGGTTGAGGCAAGAGAATCGCTTGAACCCAGGAGGCAGAGGTTGCACTGAGCCAAGATCGTGTCACTGCACTCCAGCCTGGGTGACAGAGAGAGAGACTCCATCTCAATCTTTTCCTCTCCATTCACTCCTTACCAGCATGAGAAACTAAACTTTAGGCTCATTTATATTTCACGAATAATAAACCTATATTTTAAATACATACAATTTTCACCTGTTAGACAGACTGTTGCTACTTAATGGTTACTATCCAAAACTGAACTCAAGATCTCCATACCACTGTTCTGAGATTCTTGGTTCAATTTTTCTTTAGGTTATGCTACAGCAACAAATAACCCTTAACTGTCAATTGCTTAAGACAATAGGATTTATTTCTTACTCAACTTATATATCCATTGCATGCTACTGAGGCCTCTGTTCCATGTCTCCTCAATTAGGACCCCAGGCTGACAGAGTCTCTGCCATTTGGAATAGTATTAGTCATAGCAGCAGTGAAAATGAGATGTAGTGAAAGAAAGGAAAAATTTCCACCAGTTCTTAAATGTTTCCATCTGAAAGTATATGTCCCTCCACTCATATTTTGCTGACTGTATTAGTCCACTCTCACATTGCTATAAAGAACTAACTGAGACTGGGTAATTTATGAAGAAAAGACGTTTAATTGACTCAGTTCCACAGGCTGTACAGGAAGCATGGCTAGAAAGCCTCAGGAAACTTACAATCATGGTGGAAGGTGAAAAGGAAGCAAGTATGTCTTCACATATATATATATCATATATTATATATATAATATATAATATATATATCATATATTATATATTTGTATGTTATTTATATATTATATATTATATAAAAATTATACATAATATATAATATACAAAATAGATATATAAAATACTAAAAATATATAATATATAATAAATTATATGTTATATATTTTATATAATTATATATTATAAATTATATAATTATATATTTTGTGAGAATTAAATTATATATTATATAATTATATATTTTATAATATATTTTATTATTTATTTTATTATTTATTATTTATTTTATTAATTATTTATTTAATTAAATAATTATATTATTGTTTATTATATAATAAAATATAATAAATATATAATATAATTATAATATATAATATATGATGTATATAATTATATATTATATTATAAAATTATATAATTGTATATTTTATTATATAATATATAATATATATAATTTATAGTTACATAAATATAATTGTATATTATATAGCAAATTTATAAATTTATATATAAAAATTTATAAATCTATATATAAAAATCTATTATATATAATATACAATTTATATTATATATATATTTGCCACAAAGACGAAAACATAAAATGCATCCAAAACTCCTGTAAGAAATCTCTCTGTCCAGAAATTATGCTCACCTCCTGTATATGTATATGTATACTTTTAAAAGCCTATTATTTGAACCTGTCATATTGGGTCATCACCTCTACCTCAAAGGAGACAGAAAAGGTACCAAACCCTCCCAATGCTTTTTTTTCCAAAGAGCTACATGTTGAGTCCAAACTGTCTACCCTTCAAAATCAAGTGAGCCATGCGAGACCAAGAGTTTCTAGTGTGTTTAAACTTTCAAAGTAAGTCTACCTTCAAAGATTATTACATATAGGCAATGGATGGGAAAGAGGTAGAAAGAAAAAGAATGAAATGGGACCAATTACTACTTTTTAAAATATTAGTTTTGACTGAACAATGTTAAATTTTATATATTCCAAATTAAATAAAAGTAGGTTCTTTTAAAACCCACACAACTGGAAACTGAATTTTTTTTATTTTATTTTATTTTTTTTTTGAGACAAGTTCTCACTCATGGTGGAGTGCAGTGGTGCAATCTCGGCTCACAGCAACCTCTGCCTCCCAGACTCAAGCAATCCTCCCACCTCAGCCTCTGAGTAGCTGGAACTACAGGCTCACGCCACCACACTCAGCATTTTTTTTTTTTTTTTTTTTTTTTTGGAGACGGAGTCTTGCTCTGTCGCCCAACCTGGAGTGCAGTGGTGCGATTTCACCTCACTGCAACCTCTGCCTCTCCAGTTCAAGCGATTCTCCTGCCTCAGCCTCCCAAGTAGCTGGGACTACAGGCGCCTGCCACCATGCCTGGCTAATTTTTTTGTATTTTTAGTAGAGATGGGTTTCACCGTGTTAGCCAGGATGGTCTCAATCTCCTGACCTCGTGATCCACCTGCCTCAGCCTCCCAAAGTGCTGAGATAACAGGTGAGCCACTGCACCTGACGAATTTTTGTATTTTTTTGTAGAAATGGGGTCTCACCATGTTGTCTAGGCTGGTCTCGAACTCCAGAGCTCAAGCAATTCTCCCACCTCAGCCTCGCAAAGTGCTGGGATTACAGGCATGAGCCACCACAGCTGGCCAGAATTTTTAAAAATATTTTTAAAAATTTTAAAATTTTAGTGAATTTTTTAAAATATCACTAACAATAGCACTAGGAAATGCCTAGGGATACATTTAGCCAAATACTTGCATGATCTGTCAGAAGAAACTATAAAGTAGAGCTGAGAGAAATTTTAAAACACCTAAATAAATGGAGAGATATGGTATATACATGGATTGGAAGCCAATAGCGTTAACTGACAACTTTCTCCAAATTAACCTACAGATTCAGGACAACTTCAATCCAACTCTCAGTGTCTATTTATAGAAACTGACAAGCTGATTCTAAAATGTATATGGAAATGCAAAGGAACAAGAGCCAAAAACAATCTTTAAACAAGAGTAACAAAGTTGGAGGACTTATCACCTGATTTCAGGACTTACTTGAAAATTTCAGTAACCAAAACCTGCAGTATTGGAAAAGAGATAGGCATGGAGATCACTGAACAGAATAGACTATACAGAAAGAGATCCACATACAGATGGTCCCCAACTTACACTGGTTCAACTTACAATTTTTCACATTTATGATGGTGCAAAATCTATACACATTTTGGAGAAACTGTACTTTGAGCATCCATACAGCCATTCTGTTTTTCACTTTTAGTATAGTATTCAACAAATGACACAAGATACTCAAAACCTTATTATAAAATAGGCTTTGCGTTAGATAATTTTGCCCAACTGTAGGCTACTATAAGTGTCCTAAGCATATTTAAGGTAGGCTAGGCTAAACTCTGATGTGCAGCAAGTTAGGTGTATTAAATGCATTTTCAATTCACAATATTTTCAACCTACAATGGAAAATAACCCCATCATGTCAAGAAGCATCCGAATATATGATCAATTGATTTTTGACAAAGGTGTTAAGGTAATTCAATGGAGAAAGGATAGCCTTTACAACTAATGGTGCTAGAACAATTGGGTAGACAAATAGAAAAAATAAACCAAAAAATAAAAATAAAAATAAAATTTAAAGGCTGGGCATGGTGGCTCATGCATGTAATCCCAGCACTTTAGGACTCTGGGAGACCAACACGGGAGGACTGCTTGAGCCCAGGAGTTCAAGACCAGCCTGGGCACAACAGGGGAATCCTGTCTCTACAAATAATTTTTTTAAATTAGCCAGGTGTAGTGGCGCACACCTGTAGTCCCAGCTACTCAAAAGGCTGAAGCAAGAGGACCGCCTAAGCCCAGGAAGTAGAAGCTACAGTAAGCCATGATTGCACCACTGCCCTACAGCCTGGGCAACAAAGTGATACCTGGTTTCAAAAAGAAAAAAAAGAAAAGAATGTAGAAACTTCAATCTTTACCTTATGCCACACACAAAAGTTAACTTGAAATGGATCAAAGACCTAAATACAAAAGCTGAAAATTATAAAACTTTACAAGAAAATATAAAAGAAAATCTTTATGATGCTGAGGTAGGCAAAAATATTTTTAGACAAGACACAAAAAATACAAATCATGAAGAAAAAGCCAGACTTCAAAAGAATTGAAAAGTTCTGCCTTTCAAGACACTGTAAAGAAAATGAAAAACCAAACTCAAGATAGATAGATAGATAAAGACAGACAGACAGATAAGACAGACAGACCGACAGACAAACAGATATATAGATAGATCTGACCAAAAAGAAAGTGTATCCAGAATACATGCAGTAAACTTTTACAATATAACTTTTTAAAAGCTAATTTTAAAACAGCAAAAGATTTGAACGTCAACTTCAGAAAGACATGCTAATGGCCAATGAACATGTAAAAAGATGCACTACCTCATTAGTCATTGGGGAAATACAAAATAAATTCACAATGAGACAACAATACACAGTTAGAATGGTTAAATAAAAAATGCAGGCCAGCCAGACATGGTGGCTCATGCCTGTAATCCCAACACTTTGGGAGGCCAAAGCAGGAGAATCACTTGAGCCCAGGAGTTCAAGACCAGCCAAAGTAACATAGTGAGACTCCGTATTTGCAAAAATAAAATTTCTTTTTGCTTAGCCAGGCATAGTGGCATATGCCTGTTGGCCCCGCTACACAGTGAACTAAGGCGGAAGGATTGAGCGAGCCCCGGAGTTCAAGTCTGCAGTGAGCTAGGATTGCACCACTTTACTCCAGCCTGGGTGACAGAGCAAGACCTTATCTCAAAAACAAACAAACAAATAAACAATAACAACAAAATACTTACACTAACCATATGACCCAGCAATTCCACACGTATTTACCCCACAGAAATGAAAACATATGTCCACACAAAGACTTATACACAAATGTTCATGGTAGCTTTATTCATAATAGCCAAAAACTGAAAACCCAAATGTCCACTACATGTGAATTGTGTTTATCCAAACAGAATACTATGCAGCAATATTGATGAAAACAACATAGATGAATATCAGAACATGCTGAACAAAAGAAGTCTGACACAAAAGAGTACACAATACCTGATCCCAATTACACAAAACTCTAGAAATGAGTTTATGGTGACAGGAGATAAGATGTTGTTGGGGATGAGGGGTGAGGGATAGACTGGGAGATAAGAACACTTTTTGGAATGATGGAAATGTTCTACACCCAGACCTAAACACTGGCTTCTAAATACTCTTCTCACTTAAGAAGTCGTCAAGACTCCTCCTTGGAAATCATCAGAGAAAGCATAAAAATGAAGAGGGAAAGTAGACAGTAAGCCTAGAAAAACTTGTGCCACAAAGGAAGTGCTCAAAAAATTAATGGGGATATGTCAGAAAGGGGGAAAGGAAGATGAAAGCACGCCAACAAGTAAGTATAGAAAGATGATAGAAAATCACCATTTATAATCACAAAAATAATAACTGATTCAGGCTATAATTATCAATGGATACTAAAACCATTGGATTTAAGTTTGATGGAGAACAGGATGTAGAGAATCATGGCAGAAAACAGCTTACCAAATCGTCAAACTAGCACCAACAATAACTGGGCAAACTTGATATCATGTGCCTCTTCTTGCATTACACCGAAATGGCTAAAGTATCGCCTATGTACTACTAGCTGAATCATGAGAAAGCTGTTGGACAAAACTAAATTGAGGGATATTCTGTAAAACAACTGGCCTGGATACTTCAAAAACTATCAATGTCATAAAAGACAAATAATTAGTTTAAGGAACTGTCCTAGATAAATCAAAAGAGATTTAAAGAGATACAGTAAGTAAATATACCACTTCCTCCTTGATTGGGTCCTCATTTTGTAAACAGCTATAAGCCAGAGGCAATGGCTCATGCCTATAATCCCAGAACTCTGGGAGGCCAAGGTGGACGGATCACTTGAGGTCAGTTCAAGACCAGCCTGGGCAACATGGTGAAACCCTTCTCTATTGAAAATACAAAAATTAGCTGAGAGTGGTGGCACGCACCTGTAGTCCCAGCTACTTGGGAGACTGAGCCACAAGAATCAGTGGAACCTAGGAGGTGGAGGTTACAGTGAGCCAAGATCATGACACAGTGAGACCCTGTCTCAAAAAAATAAAGGGGGAAACAGCTATAAAGGTCATTAGGATGAGAAAGGGAAATTTGAACATGAGCTACTCACTAGATATGTGTGGTATTCACATTAAATTTTGTGAATGTGATAACTGTATCTTACAAGATACAAACTGGAGCATTTAGGAGGGATATCTACAACTAACACTCATATTATTCAACAAAATATGTGGGAGGGCACGCAGAAGAATGGAATTAGACCCCAATCTCTCACCATACTAAAAAACATTAACTCCTTTGGGTGCGGTGGCTCACGCCTGTAATCCCAGCACTTTGGGAGGCCGAGGCGGGTGGATCACAAGGTCAGGAGATCGAGACCATCCTGGCTAACACAGTGAAACCCTGTCTCTACTAAAAATACAAAAAAGTTAGCCAGGCGTGGTGGCAGGTGCCTGTAGTACCAGCTACTCAGGAGGCTGAGGCAGAAAAATGGCGTGAACCCAGAAGGCGGAACTTGCAGTGAGCCCAGATCTTCCAGCCTGGGCGACAGAGCGAGACGTCATCTCAAAAAAAAAACATTAACTCAAAATGGATTTAAGACATAAATGTAAGACCTAAAACAATAAAACTACTAGAAGAAAACATAAAGGGAAAGCTCTATCACATTGACCAAGGCAAGGGTTTATTTTTATTTTTATTTTTTAGTCCATTTGCAAAAAAGATTTTTTTAAATAAAACCTCAAAGGCATAGGTAACAAAAGCAAATATAGATAAGTGGGATTACATCAAACTAAAAAGTTTCTATACAGTAAAGGAAGGAATCAACAGAGTAAAGGGGCAACCTACAGTATGGGAGAATATATTGGCAAACCATACACCTGATAAGGGGTTAATTATTCAAAATATATAAGGAACTCAAACATCTCAGCAACAAAAAATATATAACCTGATTTAAAATTGGGCAGAAGACCTGAATAGACTTTTCTTAAAAGATATATAAATGGCCAACAGATATGTGAAAAAATGCTCATATTGCTAATCACCAGGGAAATGCAAATCAAAACTACAACTGAGATATTACCTCACTCCAGTTAGAACAGCTACTATCAAAAAGATGAACTATAACAAGTGCTGGTGAGGACATGAAGAAAGGGAACACTTACACCTGCTAGTGGGAATGTCAATTAATACAGCCATTATGGAAAACAAGATGAAGATTCTTCAAAAACTTAGAATTACCACATGATCCAGCAATCCCACTATTGGGTAAATAGCCAAAGGAAATGAAATTAGTATGCAAATATCTGCATTCCTATGTTTACTGCAGCACTATTCACAATAGCCAAGATATTAAATCAGGACTAAATGTCTATTAAGGGATAAATGGATGAAGAAAATAACAATGGGATACAATTCAGTAATAAAAAAAATGAATGAAATCTTGTCATTTGTGACAAGAGGAATGAATCTGGAGGACACTACATTAAGTGAAATAAGTCAGGCACAGAAAGGCAAATACTGTATGATCTCACTCATGTGTGGAATCTTAGAAGTTGTTCTCACAGAAGTACAGAGTAGAATAGTGGTTACCAGAAGCTACGGAGGCACGGGGAAGGTTAGTCCACTGGTATAAAGCTATAGTAAGAGAGGAGGAATAAGTTCTGGAGTTTTATTGCACGGTAGAATAACTAGAGTTAACAATAATGCATGATATATTTCTTTTTTTTTTTTTTTTTTTTGAGACGGAGTCTCGCTCTGTCACCCAGGCTGGAATGCAGTGGCCGGATCTCAGCTCACTGCAAGCTCCGCCTCCCGGGTTTACGCCATTCTCCTGCCTCAGCCTCCTGAGTAGCTGGGACTACAGGCGCCCGCCACCTTGCCCGGCTAGTTTTTTTGTACTTTTTAGTAGAGACGGGGTTTCACCGTGTTAGCCGGGATCGTCTCTCGATCTCCTGACCTCGTGATCCGCCCATCTCGGCCTCCCAAAGTGCTGGGATTACAGGCGTGAGCCACCGCGCCCGGCGCATGATATATTTCAAAACAGCTAGAAGACAGCTATTCAAATGTTTACAAAGAAATAAATGTTTAAGATGAGGGATATGCTAATTACCCTGATTTGTTCATGACACAATGTATACATATATCAAACATCACATTATACCTCACAAATATGTACAATTATTAAGTATCAATCAAATTTTTTTTTTATAATGAGGGGAAGTGAGTCAGAGAGAAAGAAAAAACAAATGGGACAAAAAAAAACACCCACTCTGTAATTCACATACATCTTTGTCAGAGAGCTGAAAAGCAGGTCAGGTAATATCTGCTTGGTGATTAAGGTTCTCTGCCTTAAGTAGAGAACAAAGGGACAATGGAAAAAATCCTCCAACTAGTCTGTCTCTTGGTCGCTGTTTACAAACAATCAATGTAGGCCAAACCTAGGGATTAGTCCTCCAGAGCTTGCTTCCCTATCTCAACACAATGGGACCAAGTCATGCAGTTGCTCAAGCCAGAAACCTCACCTAATCCTAGTGATATATTTCCCAAGTATTTCCTAAATCCATTCATTTCTTTTCATCATTACTGCTACCAGTCTAAGTTAACATCTTCCTTCACTTGGCCCATGGCAATGGCCATCCCACAGGCCTCCTTGTATCCACACACTTCCTCCTATCTATTCTCATAACATTATAAAGTAACATCTGATCATGCCCCACCATACTAAATGCCCTGCAATGGCTGTCTCAGGCTGAAATCCTGTGACCTCTAAGGCCCTGCATGATCTAGCACCTAACTTTCCAGCCAGGCTTTGTGCCACTCTCACTCTTGCCATGGTCACTCCCATCTTTCGCACACACTGTTTTTCCGCCTGGCTAATCCCTTCATCAGAGACTAGGTTATTGTCCTTGCTTTGTAACTCCATAGTTGTTTTTGCTAACTTCCCTTTTGTTCATACTCACCCGACTTTAATTACTTCAATATGTATGTCTTCCTGACAAGACTATTAACTCCAATGAAGGCAGTATGGTGTGTCTTCTTTACTTCCATAACCCTAATGTCTAGCACAAGGCCTGGAATTTAAATACGCAAGAAATTTCTGTCAGTTGTACTTTGAATTTGACTGCAGGCCTAGCCTAAATGGGGAAGAGGCCAAAATCCCGTTCAAGTCCTCCTCCTGCAAAGCAGCACTGTGCTGGCTGATGTATTCATCATGGGAATGAATGAAAGTCTAACGGGATAATTGACACTCCCCAGATGAAGCGAAATGATATGAATCTCTAATTTTGGGGAGGGATATGGGGAAAAGAGATAAATGCATAGCCTATCTAACTGGAAAAATGCCTGGAGATGACTGTAACAGAATTCATTTTAAAAACATCAAGCAGCTACAGTAAGGATCACAGCTGATTATTACAATCCGCCTACCCGTGGTGACTGTTTTTAAGGTTTTTTTTTCTTTTCATAGACTTTAGGAAGTAAAAATCTCTGACCTTCATATTTAACAACAAAAATTTTTTTTAAAGACTGATAATATCCAAGATTGATGAAAGTGTAAAAAAATAAATATTCCCTTTCCTGAGACTACAAATGGGTATTGCCCTTTGGGAGGGTAACTTGCCAGCACTGTATGTATCAATTTTGACCCAGGAATCCCACTTCTAAAATGTATTCTTCAAAATCTCTCTATAGGCTGGGCTCAGTGGCCCACACCTGCAATCCCAGCACTTTGGGAGGTGGAAGGATTGCTTGATCCTAGGAGTTCGAGACCTGCTTGGGCAACAAAATAAGACCCTGTCTTTAAAATTATAAAAAAATTAGCCAAGTGTGGTGGTGCATGCCTGTGGTCCCAGCAACACTGGAGGCTGAGGCAGGAGGACCACTTAAGCCCAGGAGGTAGAGGAGGCAGTGAGCTGTTTGTACCACTGCACTCTAGTCTGTGTGACAGAGTGAGACCCTGTTTATAAACAAACAAACAAAACTCTATACATAGAAACACATAAAGATGGCCAGGTACGGTGGCTCACGCCTGTAATCCTAGCACTTTAGGAGGCGGAGGTTTCAGACAGCAGATGGTGCCTGCTGTCTGATGGTGCACCCCAGCCTGGGCAACAGAGCAAGACTCTGTCTCAAAAAAAAAGTATAATCATAATCACGTTTTAATAATAAATGTTAATATATTAGTATGTGATATATTAGGATATTTCCTTTTATATACAGACAAGATTTTTTCTCCCCGATTGGGTTCATAACATATAATGTATGTGTTGAGCATCCGCACGTCACTGGACTCCTGATATCCATGAGGTGTCCCATTGTGTGTGTGTGCTATAGTTAGCCAGTTACCTATTGTTGAATATTACAGTTTCCAGTGTCTCCCAGTATCAATAAAGATTTAATAAACATCCTTGTATTTGTATTTATTTAATTTCCTACAGTGAAAAATATTTACTCAAAAAGGAGAAACATTTTTTAGACTTTAGTGTCTTTTGTTATTTCCTTTCTAGAAATGTTATGTGGCACTGTTTTAAGTCCCATTTCCAACCCTGAATATTACCACTAAAGAGAAAAATTGACAGGTAAAAAGTGCAGTTCATTTTTTAAATTCATATTTATTTTATTACAACAAAGACTGGATATATTGTTTATTGGCATATATATGTGTGTGTGTGTGTGTGTGTGTGTGTGTGTGTGTGTGTGTGTGTGTGTGTGTGTGTATATATATATTCACTGCTGCCTCTACCTGCTGGGCTTAAGCAATCCTTCCACTTCAACCTCTCGAGTAGCTGGGATTACAGGTGCGTGCCACCACATATGGCTAACTTCTAAAGTTTTTTTTTGTAGAGACAAGATCTCATTATGTTGCCCAGGCTGGTCATGAATGCTCGAGCTCTAGTCATCCTCCTGCCTCAGCCTCCCAAAGTGCTAAGACTACAGGCATGAACCACAGTGCTTGGTTTTACTATTCATCTATGTAAGTGTATTTCTTTTTTTTTTTTTTTTTTTTTTCTTTTTTGAGACAGAGTCTTGCTCTGTTGCCCAGGCTGGAGTACAATGGCACGATCTCAGCTCACTGCAACCTCTGCTTCCCGTGTTCAAACAATTCTCCTGCCTCAGCCTCCTGAGTAGCTGGGATTACAGGCGCCCGCCATCACACCCAGCTAATTTTTGTATTTCTAGTAGAGACTGGGTTTCACCATGTTGGTCAGACTGGTCTCAAACTCCTGACCTCAGGTGATCCACCCGCCTTGGCCTCCCAAAGCGCTGGGATTACAGGCATGAACCACCGTGCCTGGCCCTATGTCAGTGCATTAATCCTTTTTTTCTGTCATATGTTGCAAACGGCATTTGTCTAACTTTTGTTACTTTTATAGTTTTTTTTTCTTTTTTGAGACAGGGTCTCACTCCATTGACCAGGCTGCAGGTCAGTGACGTGATCATGGCTCACTGCATTCTTGACTTTCTGGGCTCAAGCGACACCCCCCCAAGAACACCCAAGATGGGGTCTCACCATATTGGCCAGGCTGGTCTCGAACTCCCAACCTCAGGTGATCCATCTGCCTCAGCCTCCCAAAGTGCTGGGATTACAGGCATGAGTCACCACGCCCAGCTAGAAATCACTTTTTAGAAGCTACTTAAAGGAAGAAATACTTTATATCTGAGATTGTGATATTTTCTAAAGAGTGAAGGACAAATTGCAAAAATCTCATCAGAAATGGATTCATTTTCCCACTATTATATCCTGTTATAAATAAATCTCAGCTAAAACACACACTGCTTGATGAATCGATTACAATATCCTTAACTGAAAGACTTTATAACCATTAGATTTGCATAAAAAATATAGTAAATGCCCCACGCTTTAAGCTTAATATGCAGAATTACTACCACTACTTTCTACTTTCATCATGCCATATTTGCATAAAGGGTGATCAATTCATTCCTAAAAACAGCTATTTTAGGAAGTCTTTTACAGTCACTTAATTTAGTAAAGATCTGCTAAAATATAACAGTAAAGACCAAATAATATAGACAAATTTAACATAGCTGGTTATAACAACAGAAAAGTATTCATGATTTTGGCAAGTAGTCTTTTGACTTCGGTGGTAACTTTGTGACTGTGCCACTGAAGAACATCCTGGATCAGGGTTGATTAAACTGATGCCAGAGGTAAAGCATACGCAGAGGTAATCACAGCACTCAAAGAAAATCCCCCGTCTTTCCCTTCCCAAGCCACTCTTGCTTCCTCCAATACATACTACAGTCCGGGTTTTCAGGTTTAAAAAAATGGGTCTTCACTCATCATTTATACACACAAGGAAACGGACACCTGAGTGGTTAAGTGACTTGGCCTAAAGTCACAAGGCTGCTTGGAATTAGCATTTACAACCATCTTCCTGCTCACTCCCAATCATTCATATTCACTGAAGATTTTACACTTGCTTCCAAGCTTTGTGTGTTGATCTCTACAACTCTTACAATCATTTCTGCTGATTCTGAAATGCACGTTAAGGGGATTAATGCCACACTCTGACCTCTCAGTTACTCAACTCCCTTAAATCCATTGATCACAGGCTCAGCCCCCACCATCACCCATTCTCACGGTCATATGTTGGATCTTTGTGCTGGCAATTGATGTATCATGAGCAAAATCTTAATTCTAAGCATCTCTGACCAAAATTCTGACTTTCCATTTCACTTCCTCTAGTAAGTCCAGCAATTCTTCAATCCCATCAGTATGTAATACCTCTCATTCTTTCAGTCTCACTATCATGACCTCACTTCCTTCCTCATCCAAATTGGTACAAAGCACATATTTTCCTAGGACCTCTTTCCCTTCACTGTATCTGCCTAATAAAACCTCAGTTCCAGTTAAACCCAGCTCTCCACCTACTCCATACCTGTACCCACACAGCTCATTATAACTAGGGGAAAAACATACAATGGTATTTACTCTCATTCTAAATTTGACAGCAAACCTCACGTGTTATTTCAGAACTGTCCAATATTTCAATTAGATTTCTTTATTCCATTCACTCTTCCAGATCATTCTTTTTCATACCTTCTCCTCTTTCTTTGAAAGAGAGGAGACTGGAATACACCCAATTGCATGCTCCCTTTTGTCACTTAGATGCTTAATAGGCATCTCGAACTTAACCAAACTCAATTTCTCCACCAAAGCTCATTCTTGTAAAGTCTTTTCTAAACAAGTAAGATGCACCATCTTTCACTCAGTTGCACTAATCTTAGCATCATATTTAGCTAGCCCATACACAAACACTTCATCTCAAATACATCTACTGTTACCCATTCTTGCCAACTCCATTGTTACTACCTGAGTCCAAGTCACCATGGTCTTTTTCCTAGATTCATATGAAACCTCAAACAGCTTTTCCTCTTTCCATTTGTGTGGAGGATATGTTCTGTTCTCCACAAAGCAACCTGCAATCCTTTGTTGGTTTGGGGCTTTTTGGTGTTGTTTGTTTGTTTTGAGACAGGGTCTCGCTGTCGCCCAGGCTGGAGTCCAGTGGCACAATCATGGCCCACTGCAGTCTCAAACTCCTAGCCTTGGCAGGGCACGGTGGCTCATGTCTGTAATCCCAGCCCTTTGGGAGGCTGAGGCAGGTGGATCACCTGAGATCAGGAGTTCAAGACCAGCTGGCCAACATGGCAAAACCCAGTATTAAAAAAAAAAAAAAAAAAAAAGATACAAAAATTAGCCAGGGGTGGTGGTACGCACCTGTAATCCCAGCTACTCAGGAGGCTCAGGCAGGAGAATTGCTTGAACCCAGGAGGCGGAGGTTGCAGTGAACTGAGATTGCACCACTGCACTCCAGCCTGAAGGACAGAGTGAGTCTCCATCTCAAAAAAAGAAAAAAAAGAAAAAAAGAAACCCTCCTGGCGTCAAGCGATCCTCCTGCCTTGGCCTCCCAAAGCACTGAAATTACAGGTGTGAGCCACTGTGCCTGGCCAATCCTTTCAAAATAAATCCTGTCATTTCACTCACTTGTTCATAACCCTCCAAAAACCTCGATCATATTTAGAATAAAATCCAAGGTGCTTCCCAATGGCTTATGAGCCCCTATAATTGGCCAGCAGATAACCATGGCCAATGTGCCAAATCTAGCTCACTCTCTACTTCTGTAAATATAAGTTTTACTGGAATGCAGCCATGTTCATTTTTCTATATAACATTTATAGCTGCTTTTCCACTATGACAGAAATGAGTACTGGAGACAGACCCCTTTTACAATCTACCTGCCAGCCATACCCGGCCAAAAAAAAACACATTTTTTTTTTTTTTTTTTTTTGAGACGGAGTCTCGCTCTGTCGCCCAGGCTGGAGTGCAGTGGCCGGATCTCAGCTCACTGCAAGCTCCGCCTCCCGGGTTTACGCCATTCTCCTGCCTCAGCCTCCCGAGTAGCTGGGACTACAGGCGCCCGCCACCTCGCCCGGCTAGTTTTTTTGTATTTTTAGTAGAGACGGGGTTTCACCATGTTAGCCAGGATGGTCTCGATCTCCTGACCTTGTGATCCGCCCGTCTCGGCCTCCCAAAGTGCTGGGATTACAGGCTTGAGCCACCGCGCCCGGCCTAAAACACATTTTTACAAAAAAAAGTTTGCAGAGAAATTTCGCCAACCCCTGCCCTTTATGGTGTGCCCCTAGTCGTGCCTCACTGGCTGTGTTCCAGCCACACCACCAGCCACCGCCCCTGCCCCCACCCCCACGCTTCGGGCCTTTGCACTCGCACCACCTGCCTGGAACTCACTCTGGCATGTAGCCCAGGCCTAGCTCCCTCTGCTCTTCAGGTCCCTGCTCTGACATTACCACCTGATTACCATCTAATTTAGATGAGATTTTGGATTTTAGACTTTAGAATTGATGCTGGAATGAGTTAAGACATTTGAGGTTGCTGGGTGGAATTCATGTATTTTGCACACAAGAACATGAATTGGGGGGGTGGGATATTATAGACTGTTTGTGTTCCTCAAAAGCCATGTTGAAATCCTAACCCACAATGTAACAGTAGTAAGATAGGCAGGCCCTCCTGGGGCCTTTGGGAGGCGTCATGAGGGTAAAGCCCTCGTGAATAGGATTAGCGACATGAAAGACACCCCAGAGAGGTCTCCTCCCATAAGGTTTCTAGAATGTGAGACTACAAGATAGCAGTCTGAAGACAGCCTGGAAGAGGACATTCTCTGGAACCCGGGCATACTGACACCCTAATCTCAGAGTTTCAATCTACAGAACTGAGAAATACATTTCTGTTGTTTATAAGCCACCCAGTCTATGCTACTTTGTTATGGCAGCTCAAACTACCTAAGATAATTTGACTTCTCCTTTTTCCTCATTTGATTCCTCCTTCTTCTTCGAGTTCCTGTATTTTAAACAGAGTGGAAAAGAAAACAATCACAAAAACCGAAATACTGTACTTTAATTTTGCCTGAGAATGCTTAATCTGATATAAATTGCATAACATACAGTCTGAAAATACATCCCTGATTCTTGTATCTGCTTAACTCTCATTCACACTAGTGAAGACACAGTAATGGATGTTAACGGACTACTGTTTCTTTCTAATGGTGTGAACTTCCAGCTCCCAGTCCAGCATGTAAGGAGCTTGGAAGTCATCAATCTATCCCGACAAGTAAAAAACTGAACCAAAAATCAACAACTCTTTTTGTGTTTTTTGAGACAAGGCCTGGCTCTATTGCCCAGGCTGGAGCACAGTGGCACAATCTTGGCTCACTGCAACTTCTACCTCCCAGGCTCAAGCCGTCCTCCCACCTCGGCCTCCTGAATAGCTGGGACTACAGGCGCATGACACCACACCTGGCTAATTCTTCTATTTTTTTGTAGACACAGGGTTTCACCATGTTGCCCAGGCTGCTCTGGAACTCGTGAACTCAAGCAACCCACCCACCTCTGCCTCCCAAAGTGCTGGGGATTACATGCATGAACCACCACGTCCAGCAACAACTCTTCTTAAATCTGTCAAATTGCTGGAGGCTCAATGTGGACAAGTCTAAAACATTTAAAAATCCAAAGGGCCCAGTCTTTAGTGCCTACCATCTCCCTCTGCCCACATACTTTTGTGAGTTCATCTCCAGAAGTTCTACCAGGTTCTCACAGTGAAGACAGAAAAAAAAAATCTCACACATTTTCAGCAGAGGGATGGGAAAACCAGCCATTTGGAATATACCCAGAGCATTCTGTTCTTAGTAAGGCCTGCCCTCAAAGAAAAAAAATTCTTTAATTTTAAGGGAAACTATTTAACCAGAGCCTAACTTACTAACGTTAGACCAACCAAATTGGGAAAAGTCCTGAAGATGGGAACACTGAAACTTGGCCATCTAAACCGCAGCCCCCTCGAGTCATCCTATCCCAATTAAAGAGGGGGAAAAACTGAAAAGCACTTGTAAAGGTCACAGCCCGGGGCACAAGTTCACTAAAAGACTGAGACATAATCATAGGACTATAGAATGCTTCCTCACCCCCAACACTTCCCCACCTTAAGGGCCTATTTATGACCACCTTTCAACAAATGTCCACCTTTCAACAAAAAAGTACAAGGCAAACCAAAAGGCAAAAACTACTTTTTTTTTTTTTTTGGCAGAGTGCTGCTCTATTGCCCAGAATGGAGTGCAATGGCAGGATCTCGGCTCACTGCCACCTCTGCCTCCTGGGTTCAAACAATTCTCCCGCCTCAGTCTCCCAAGTAGGTGGGATTACAGGCACCCGCCATCATGCCTGTCTAATTTTTGTATTTTTGTAGAAATGGGGTTCACCATGGTGGTCAGGCTGGTCTTGAACTCCTGACCTCAGGTGATCCACCTGCCTCGATCTACCAAAGTGCTGGAATTACAGGTGTGAGCTACCACATCTAGCCAAAACCACAAATTTTTAAGAAACACAACAAGCACCAGAATCAGACTCAGATATAGCAGAGACGTTGGAATTATCAGATAAGAATTTAAAATAATTATAATTAATATGTTAAGGGCGCTAATGGAGAAAGTGAACAATGTGCAAGAAGAGATGGGTAATATAAGCAGAAAAATGGAAATTCTAAGAAAGAATAAAAAATGCTAGAAAGCAAGAACACTATAACAGAAATAAAGAATGCCTTTCATGGGCTCATTAGGAGACTGGACACAGGTGAGGAAAATCTCTCTGAACTGGAGGTTATGCCAAAAGAAACTTCCAAAACTGAAAAGAAAAAGAAAGCGGCGGGGCGGTGGGGAGGAATGGAAAGGGGAAAAGGAAAAGGAAACAGAATATCCAAGACGTGGGACAACTATTCAAATGGCAAAAACCGCAATTACTTTTGCACCAACCTTTTAAAAAGTGTAAAATACATGTAATGGGAATACAAGGAGGCAGAGGAACAGAGGAAATACATGAAGCAATAATAACTGATAATTTCCTAAAATTAATATCAGACAACAAACCACAAATCTAGGAAGCTCAGAGAACACCAAGCAGGATAAACGCCAAAAACTTGCAAGTAGGCATTTCATCTCCAAACTGCAGAAAATCAAAGATAAAGAAAAATCTCGGAAAAAGCTACAGGAAAAAATCCACCTTATCTATAGAGCACCAGGGATAAGAACATCATCATCCTTTTCAGAAAACATGTAAGCAAGGAGACTGAGATGCTTAAAGTGTTGAGAGAGGGGGGAAAAAATCCCACCAATCTAGAATCCTGTATCTCAGGACATTATCCTTCAAAAATTATGGAGAAATAAAGACCTTCTCAAACAAAATTTGAGGGAATATGTTGCCGGTAGACATGCCATGCAATAAATATTAAAAGAAGTATCTCAGAGAGGAGGATAATGATACAGGTAAGAAACTCAGGTCTGTATAAAGGAAAAAAGAGCAGTAGAGAAGGAATCAGTGAAAGGGAAGTATTTTTAATGATTTTGCAATATATTTATCTTGTCATCAACTAAAAGTCATTTCAATCTCTAGGCAATCAGTTGCATAACAACTGGAAAATTTGAAACATACAGAGAGATGAACAAAGCTTGGTTAAAATGTACATGGCACTGATTAATATATTTTCTTTCAAAGTTGCTTATTCTTTTAACACAGCCTTGCAAAATACATTCAAATAATTAACTATTTATCAAAAAGGCACAATAGTAAGATTTCTGGATTTATAGTCAAGCAGAACTGGTTCAAACTCCGGGCTCAGTCACGTGCTGGCTGTATGTCTTGGACAAGTTACCCAAGTAACTCATTTGTAAAACCAAAAAAATAAAACCCACATTTTATACATTAACTGTAAAGACTAAATTCCCCTAGCCCACTATCCAGCTAATTCTAAATGCTTACTACAGTTATAAATACCATGAATCTTGCAACATCCTCTTGCACTCCTCCATAAATTAGCTTAAAGCTACCAAGTTTATGGCCAACCTCTGAGAAGCATATAAAATTTAAGAGCATGCATTTCATGGAGATCACTCCAGCTGTGCCTTAAATTTTTTCTTCTCTTATTTCATTTTTTAAATTGTTATCTTGCTGTATCATGAAACCTTTTTGAATTGGGGTGGGAGAAGATTAAAAGGTAAGATACCAAACTAATGTTTTAAATTTTCTCCAAGAGCTGGATGAAAGAATCCCAGAAAGAGGCTTCTAGAAGTAGCTCAACATCTAATCTTCATAATCAAGTATCCAATGCAGGCCTGCTAGTCCATATTCCCAGCCACAGGAAGTGCCTGGTACACACATATTTGTTGTATGATTCATTTCTGTACTTTCACTTTTTCCCTTTTCTGACAAAAAAAAAAAAATCAATTATTTCCTATTTGTAAAATCTGCTTGGAATACATGTCTAATGTTCAAATTTCCTTATATCAACTAACTCACTATGCCAAAAGTCATTCTCTGTTTCAGGAAATATCTCCTATGTTGCTAAGTTCCTATGCAATATCTGCACAATGTCACAAAATAAACCATCCATCATGCTGGAGGAAAAAAAATAATTGTTGGCTCAGTCCCACGTTAATGAGCCTGTTTTCCCCCAATTTGGAAATATGTGTAGGCTGGACTTCTCTACCAGTTTGAATATGACATACCACAATGTCATACCATAATTTTTGTATTTTTTAGTGTTTTAAGGATGTTTTTGGTGTTTTATTACTTCTCACAAAGATATAATGGGGAATTTATTCTAGTACTTTATTCTAGTACTTTTACATCCCACATAAAAAGAACACATGTATGGGTACTATAGGACCAATACATAGCTAGAAAGGCTACCACCTTCATGAGTAAGTTAAGGTACCCCCCACCATACCCAAGGAAGTCGGAATTGATTTCATAGGTAACATATTTTATTAAGCACTGTTAAAAAAAATGAATTCCTACAGTAATGAATTCTAATATTTTCAAATCTTGCTCTTCAGTAAGTCTTGAATGTTTTCGAAAAGTGATTTCTGTTTCTCCCTCATGGGGAGCAGGGCAGAACAGCAGCCTTTGGGCCAGTTTCCCCATCGCCACTCACGTAGGTACATCAAAAGTTATCTTACCAGTAAATCTTTCACATAAAGCCCAAGCTCTAGCTTATGGAACACAAGGCCCTCACAACAACTGGTCCTCTCTACCTCTTCAGACCTAGCTCCCACCACTCCTGGCCGTTACCTAGACACAAAGCTGTTGTTCCACTCTACGGCACACAGAAACCCCCATCTTAAATGCCTCCATCTTCCCCTCCATTTGCCATCACTGAGTCCCAGGTATTACTTCAAAGGTAACCTGAGGGGAGCCTGCCTGAATGCTCTAGAGCTGGGTCAAGTGCTCTCTGTGCTTCCACATTACTCCAGGCATACCTCCGACAGGGCACTTCACACTGTATAAAAATTAAGCTAATGTCACTATGCTCTTCCTATGCCCACATCTGCAAAGTGTGAACAAAACACCTTACTCATTTATATCCCAAGAACCAAGTATATGCTGAGTACTAAAATCTCATAAAATTGTAGTAAACGTTTTGTATTTTTTTACACTTGCTGTTTCCTCTTGCAAATTTCACTTTATTCTTCCTATATCTTTTATCACTTCCTGCTAGCCAGGCCGGTGGCTCACGCCTGTAATCCCAGCACTTTGGGAGTCCACGGCAGGCCAATAACCTGAGATTGGGAGTTCGAAACCAGCCTGACCAACATGGAGAAACCCTGTCTCTACTAAAAATACAAAATTAGCCGAGCATGGTGGCGCATGCCTGCAATCCCAGCTACTCGGGAGCCTGAAGCAGGACAATCACTTGAACCCGGGAAGCGGAGGTTGCAGTCAGCCAAGATTGTGCAACTGCACTCTAGCCTGGAAGACAGAGTGAGATTCTGTCTCAAAAAAATAAAACAAATAAAAATAGAAATACAAAAAATTAGCCAGGCATGGCGGCAGGCGCCTGTAAACCACCCAAAGTACGGATCCACCCGCCCCAGCCTCTCAAAGTGCTGGGATTACAGGCTTGAGCCACTGCGCCCAGTTTAATTTTTGTATTTTTTAGGAGAGACGGGGTTTCACCATGTTGGCCAGGCTGATCTCGAACTCCTGATCTCAAGTGATCCACCCATCTCAGCCTCCCAAAGTGTTGGGATTACAGGCATGAGCCACTGTGCCTGGCAGAATGGCTGATTTAAATTGGCATTCAGTACACAGGAAATAAAAGCTCAGCAGTTTTCTTTCCATTCCTAATTTTTTTTTTTTTTAATCACCAGCAACTTGAACCATGGACCAATCATTGCTGACCACCACTTGGCAGTTGATAAGCTTATCAAAAGTATATTTCTCCTAGGTCTTAGGTTAAACCCCTACTGCTTGCAACTCAAGTGTCCAGCGTCCTGCTCTTGCTCAAGCTCACTCCCAAGCAGTTAAAACTGTTCACTGGAGCTGAAATGATAAACTTACCTTTATGCATGTGTAATGACTTACCACTGATTTCAAATATATATATAAATTACATCCTCAGCCTTCCTGACATCATTTCCATTATATATCTCTGACTCATGATACTCCCCACTTGGATGTCTAATAAGCACCCTAATCACAAAACATTCAAAGCTTAATTCCGAAACTCATCCCTCCCCAAACCTGCTCCACACTGTAGTCCTTCCCATCACTATCTCACAGCAGTTCCATCCTACCAGTTAGTTACAGCCAAAAACGCTGGAGTCCACCCTGACTCTCTCATACTATAACCACACTATCAACAAATCTACCTTCAAATGAAAATCCAAATCCCAACCGCTTTTTTTGTTCTTTACAGCAGTTTTACGTTCACAGCAAAACCAACCACTATTTACCACCATCCATTCTGGTTCAAGCCACTGATTTATTTTTAAGAGCCTTTTTACTGCTCTTCCTGTTTCTGCCTTTGCTCCCATTATTAGTTAATTCTTCAGAGTAATCAGTGATCCTTTTAAGATATAATTCAGATCATAACCTTTCTCTCCTCAAAACTCTCCTAAGGCTTTCCATCTCCACAAAGTCTCTTCACATCAACCTCAGCTTTACCAAACACATCAAGCATGATGAAATGTTAAGCTCCAAAAAGGTGGAATTATTTTTTAACGTTTTGTTCAGTGCAGCATCTCCAGTACCTGTAATCATGCTTGGGACAGTACAAGAGAACAGCAAGCATAAAGCATTTTAATAAATGTTCTTGCTTCAAGGGGCTTTATAGTTGCTGTTCTCTTAGCTGAGGGTTCTCTACTCAGATACCTGCATTTACTCTCACTAGGCTCCTTCAGTGCTTTGCTCAGTAAGGCCTTACCAAGTACCCTACTTAAAATTCTATCACAAATTCACTTCCCCTTTCACTGTCCCCGTTTTTTCTTCATAGCATTTACACCATGTATGTTTCACTCACTTGCATATTGTCTGCCATCTCCCATACACACAATTCTAAGGTCCATGAGATCAAGAATGTTTATTTCTTGATGCAACTGCTAAATCTGTAGCATCTAGAGCAGTGCCTTACAATTTGCAGATGCTTGATACTGAATGGGTACATTTTTCTATGTATATTTCAATTTATACCATTTGGGTAGTTTGAGGATTATCTTTCTGGAAAGTCTTCAAATGTATTTCTAAGTCCTGTAAGATTTTTCTATTAATACGATTTTTATTTTGTAGGCTAAAAGTTGACTTAATAACATTGCTGGTACAACAGTTAACAAATTATACTTGTTTTAACATCTCCAGCATATAAAGACCATCATAAGCCACACAAATACCTTAAAAACTGGTAATAAATTGAAACTGATTAAACAGACAAAAATTCATTTTTTAAGCTGCCTTAATGTCTTTAATGCTACCCAGCCATACTCCAGAACAAGAAGTCTTTTTTATTTATTTAGTAAATCTTAAAGGGCAATCTGAAGTCAGAAAAGTTTAGATAATGTTTAGTGTCTCCAGTATCTACTTCAAGTATAAATAACTAAAAGCTACAGAAAAAATATGTTCAATGTCACTGGAGAAATAAAAAATGCAAATTTTTTTACACTATTATTGATGCATTTCAAAATCATTTATGCTGGAAAACATACACAAAGGGGTATACACTGTATTATTCCATTTATATAAAATTCTAGAAAATGCAACCAATCTATAGTGCCACAGAGTAGATCAATGGTTGCCTGGGGCTGAGGATGGAAGGAAGCATGGGGGAACCTATGCAAGGTGATGGAAATGTTCTATATATCTTGTTTGGTGATTACATATACATCTGTCAAAACTTATCTAACTGTACAACTTAAATGGACTGAAAGATACTGATGTCATCTGTCCACCTTAGACTGACTACAGTAATATTAACACAGCATGAGCAACAATATTTACTCACACTCAGTTGATGGAAGTTTATGCTGGTACCACCTTTTAAGGAAAACATTTAGGCAATACCAAAATTATAATGCATCAACTCACAACTTATAATGAAAAAAACTCCTTAAGTCAGTTAACAGTGTCTCCCCTATAATCCCAGCACTTTGGGACGCCAAGGCGGTCACATCATCTGAGGTCAGGAGTTCAAGTCCAGCCTGGCCAACACAGTGAAACCTCATCTCTACCAGAAATACAAAAATCAGCTGGGCATGGTGACACATGCCTGTAATCCCAGCTGAGGCACAGGAGGCTGAAGCACGAGAATCACTTAAATGAGGGAGGTGGGGGTTGCAATGAGTCATATTCACACCACTGCACTCCAGTCTGGGTGACAGTATCTTTAAAAAAAAAAAAAAGGAAAGGAAAGGATGGCAGGGGAGGGGAGTGGAGGGGAGGAAGAAAAGGAAAAGAAACAGAAAGCGAAAGGAAGAAAGACCTATGCCAATGCCCTGAGTAAGCCGTGCCTGTAGTCCCAGCTACTCGGGAGGCTGAGGTATGAGAATTTTGTGAACCCAGGAGGCGGAGGGTACAGTGAGCCGAGATCACGCCACACTCAAGTCAGACAGGGCAACAGAGCAAGACTGTCTCAAAAAAAAAAAAAAAAAAAAAAAAGAAAGAAAAAAAGAAAAAGACCAAAAAAAAAGGCCAAATTATAGAACTGAGTATGTAATGATTTTAAAAAGGACAAAAGAAAAATATTAATCAGGAGACCAGGAAGGTGTGGCTAATTGAAAGTAAAGACTTCCATTTTGTTCCTATTTTCTACATTTATAATTTCTTCAATTTGGTCATTATAAGTTAATATAAAAAGTTACTTTAAAAAATACTGTTGATCCTTAGGACAAATTCTGAAAAAACTGCGGACTTCTGAAATTACATTTAAAAGGAAATCAGATCTTTCAGATTTGGGGCGGCCACATAAGAAGATAGAAGTCTGAAATTTAAATAAGCTAACTTCTACAAATTTGGATTGACATTTACTATGCTGGCATTAAAAAAATAACTAGGCTCTCTTTTCATTTATGAAATTCAAGGGGACAGAAGCTGGGAACTTATGACCCACTCTCCTGCAATGCTCAATGATGTCTATACTAAATTATTTGCACTGAGCCCAGCTCTCAAGAATAAGCTATCACGGTTTTAAATCTATTACTATTACCTAGCTACACACCTTCCTCTAAAAACAGTTTTTCTAACAAAAAAGGCCCCAAAATATAATAATCTTATGTATACACAAGATGCATTAAGCATCCAAATATAAATTCCGTTTTCAACAGATATATGTAAGTCCATTGTAATTTCATAATAAACTTAAAAACTAGTTAAACATAGGTATTCTTGAGCAAAAGCATCTGAACACTGAAGAGGAAAAAAGGTCATCTGAAACCAGCAACACTCTGGGATCAAGACAAAACATTCAAATAAAGAAACCAGGCCAGGCACGGTGGCTCACACCTGTAATCCCAGCACTCTAGGAGGCAGAGGGGCGCAAACCACCTGAGGTAAGGAGTTCAAGACCATCCTGGCAAAACCCAGTCTCTACTAAAAATACAAAAATTAGCCTGGCATGGCAGCACGTGCCTGTACTCCAAGCTACTCGGAGGTGGAGGCAGAATTGCTTGAACCTGGGAAGCAGAGGTTGCAGTGAGCCAAGATTGTGCTACTGCACTCCAGCCTGGTCAAAAGAGTGAGATTCTGTCCAAACAAAAAAAAAAAAAAAAACAGTGGGAGGAGAGAGAAAGAGAAAGAAAGAGAGAAAGAGAGAGAAAGAAAAAAGAGAAAAGAAAGGAAAGAAAGAAAAGAGGGAGGGAGGGAAGGAAGGAAGGAAAGAAAAAGAAGAGAAAGAAAGAAACTGGCCAGACCTGGCGGCTCATGCCTGTAATCCCAGCACTTTGGGAGGCCGAGATGGATGGATCACAAGGTCAGGAGTTCGAGACTAACCTGGTCAACATGGTGAAACCCTGTCTCTACTAAAAGACAAAAGTTAGCCGGGCAATCGCTTGAGACTGAGGCAAGAGAATCGCTTGTATCCGGGAGGCGGAGGCTGCAGTGAGCAGAGATCACGCCACTGCACCCCAGCCTGAGTAACAGACTCCATCTCAAAAAACAAGAAACCAAATACTGGGTAGCTCCTTCAAAATAGTGTTTAAAAAAAATGTTGGGCCAGGTGCAGTGGCTCACATCTGTAATACCAGGAGTTGAAGACCAGCCTGGGCAATACATTAAAAAAGCCAGTGTCGTGGCGCATGCCTGGAGGCCTAGCTGCTTGGGAGGCCAAGGCGACAGGGTCACTTGAGCCCAAGGTGTTTGAAGCTGCACTGAGCTACAATTCTGCCACTGCACTACAGCCTGGGCAACAGAGTAAGAATCTGTCTAAAAAAAAAAAAAAAAAAAAAAAAAGTTATTTATATCATAAAACATGACTCTGACAAAAAGAAACATTTTTAAATAAAATCAAATAAGCCAAAATATTACATCCAAGTATATAAAAACATAACATCAATAACCCTTTACACTAAGAATGTTTAAACAAACTGAAGCATAGTTCCTTTTATAAGGATTTTTGTTGTTGTTTAAAGAGGCAGGGGCCAAGCACAGTGGCTCATGCCTGTAATCCTAGCACTTTGGGAGGCAGAGGTGGGAGAGTCACCTGCAGTAAGGAGTTCAAGCCCAGCCTGGCCAACATGGCAAAACTCTGTCTCTACTAAAAAATACAAAAAGTATCCGGGCATGGTGGCACGCACGTGTAGTCCCAGCTACTTGGGAGGCTGAGCCACAAGAACCACTTGAACCCGGAAGCAGAGGTTGCAGTGAGCTGAGATCATACCACTGCACTCCAGTCTCAGCAACAGAGCAAGACTCCCTAGCGAAAAATAAAGAGGTGGGGTCTCGCTGTGTCACACAGACTGGAGTGCAGTGCTCTGATCATAGCTCACTGTAGCGTGGCACTCCTGGCCTCAAGCAATCCTCCCTTCTTACCCTCCCAAGTAGCTGGGATTACAGGCATGAGCCACTGTATCCGGTATATAAGGTTCTTGTGAAAACATATCTGATATTATCACAGGATGTGGCTTAAGCCAGGTCATTTCAACTCTACTACTGTTTTATCACTATTAATTCTCCAAAGTATTCTACTATAAAAATTACTCACCTATAATACTCATTCAACAAATTTTACAGACTATTTTGTGCCACGAATGATCATGCTAGGGACTGGCCGTGGCAGAAACACCGGACACAACTTCACAGTGGTATCACAATGTACATTCACGTTCTCACACTGAGAGCAGCAGTGTGGTACAGTGAAAAGAATTCTGACCTAGAAAAAAAACACCTGGGTTGCAATTCCTGCTCTAACCTGCTTACAAATCCTTTTTAATTTTTAGATTAACAGAACCATGTGTGAGACCACGCAAACTTGATTCAATAAATAAATTATGCAATGTAAATATTTAGGTTTTTTAAGATAAAAATAAGAATACATTTTACTACTATAACACATTTTAAGGCTACAGAGCCTCATAACCATTAAATTTTAAACATATTCTAATCTTTAAAAAAAAAAAAAACAGCAAATATATTAAAACTGCAGTGTTAGAACTGCTAAATGTCCTACACCAGGTCCCAAGATTCTTAAAACAAACCATGTACACAGGAAATTTTCTAACAATTTCTTCCCTTTTATGAATACATATCCTATTATTTTTTAGAATAGAGAAATATGTTTTAACCAAAATTCCCAAAATGTCCACTTATCTCAAAAAAAATTTTTCAAATGACACGATTTAACTCCTTTTTTAGAAATGAAGTATCTCCTTGTAGACCTGTACCCAACAGGCTTTGTTAAACAGACATACATATCAGTTTTCATATAAACTAAGAAGTTAAGTTCTTTTAGAGAACTTATGCAGAGGTATTAAAGTTTTTTTTTAAGTTGTGACTAAAGAGAAAACCCTCCATCAAGTATTCTTAATACATCCTTTCCCATTTTTATATTTGAATAATCCAACATCTGTTCATCATGAATTAAGAATTCAAAGAAAAAATAAAAATGCTTTAAACAACTGGCAATTTCTACCTTTTTAAGAGTAATACCATATTTAAAACATTTTATTAATGTGTAAAAGGGGAGAAAAGCATTAAGGCCAAAGATTTACTGACATATTAATGTTTTCAATTAGTAAAACAAATCTTAAAATATTCATTGAGAGATAATTACTGTCCATCTTACGTGAAATTCACAAGTAACATGTGTCCACTTTAGGTAACATTTATATATAAAAAGTTTATTAGAAATATAAAAATTTTTAAATTTTACACTATTTTTCACCTTAAGATACTTCTAGATAAAGCAGATGTGCCTTATGGTTCCAACACAATCTGATGTACAAAATCTTACTTAGTTCTTAGTAAAATAAATACAGAAACACAAATGATGAAATGATGGACTACTAATAACTTAAAAAACCCAACGTAAAAGTTTCCAAAAACCACCATTTGTTGTAGGTACCTAATATGGCGATATTTACTGTAAAATACATGAAACAGCTTTCACTAAAATTTAATGTACTGGCTTATTACCAAGATCAACATTATCATATTAAAATGCAAGTTGTGTGGTCTAAGTTTATGTTTCCAAACTTTTTGTCAACTAGACAAAGGAACCAAAAACTTTTTCTTAAAGGACCAGAGACAGGCTGAGTATCCCTTATCCGAAATGCCTGGGACCAGAAGTATTTCAGATTTTTGATTTTTTCAGATTTTTTAGTATCTGCATATACATGAGACTCAGAAATGAGATCCAAGACTAAACATAAAGTTCATTTATATCTCACATACACCTTATACACAGAGACTGAAGGTAATTTTACACAACAGTTTTAATAATTTTGTGCATGAAACAAAGTCTTAATTGTTTTGACTATGACCAGTCACATGAGGTCAGGCGTGGAATTTTCCACTTGCGGCATGATGTCAGCACTCAGTTTTGGACTTTGGAGCATTTTTTATTTCAGATTTTTGGATTAGGGATTGCCAACCTGTAGTAAAAATTGGGGGCTTGCAGGACCTAAGGTCTCACCACTCAATTCTGCCACTGCAGGAGAAAGCAGGCACAGACAACATATAAATGGGTGTGCTTGTGAGCTGCAGTTTGCTTGATGCTGAACAATACATAAATTCTGGACAACAGACTTATTTCAGGTGTCATATTACAAGTATGTCATATTTAAAGGTAGGAGCAACAATACAGATGGGTAGAAATTAATAAATGAAAACCACAAATTAAAATTTTCACACTTATTACCCAGTCATAACTGGATGCTATGTGTATATATGTATACATACAAGTTATAAAGCTAGCTCATTTCAATTCCATATTCTTTTTGGTGTGTTAATCAACAGTATCAAACCAACATCAGATAAGCAGCAAAAGGATTATGATTGATTGAGTACTCAGAAGTTAATCAACGATCACGAAATCTGGTTTTCACATCTAATTATTTCTACACAACGAAAAAACTTATTTACTGTGCTCTACATAGAAAATATCAGATGTATCTTTTCAGATGTAATTTGAAAATTTAATTGAATTGTTACAATTTGAAGCTAAATGTGATTTGCTTTGTTTTATTAGAAAAAATACTCAAGCAAGGTCTACAATCATTGGTCAATTAAGAATGACTTACAAGAACATGAGGCAATAAAATAAAAATACAGGTACAAACTATGTATCTGAAACACTTCTATTTGGCAATTTTATAACAAATCAAATTTTAAAAAGAACAAAAGAGATTGCAGATTACTTCGCAGATACAGAAGAAAGCAATTGATGAAGTGCTTAAGCAAAAGAAAACAACAAAAAAAGAAAACACACTGCTTTTCTTTTTAAAAATAAAATCACATTGCTATAGATCAAATGGATAATACCCTTATTAAACAACCATTCCAGAATGTCTTATAGTAGCAGTGCTTTTATTTGCACTTCACTTAATTTTATAAGACTCATTTCATGTATATAGCTCTTTACCCCATTGTTAACGAATAAAGTCTCTCATAATTTTTACATTTTTAAATTTTTTTAAAGCAAATGAGAAATGATTTATGCATCATGGAACCTTTCCCATTTTGGAACCAAAGGTTTAATTCTATATTTTTGTCTATATTTCTTTAAAAAATTTAGTGTAAAAACTGCTGGTTTTTATATCACTGTAGTAAAGTGAAAACTCCTCAATCAGGAGTATTTTCTGCAGTTTCACTGCATATAACCACATACTTTACAATGTCCTTCCAACAGTAAGGAAGTAATTGATTTCTTGATCACCGTCAGAAAAGAGTGCCATAATTCTATTATGGGTATAGGTCCTCCCTCAAAGACTTTCTGGAAGGATGTTCAATGTGTTTTGTTCTTATAGATATTAACAGTAGTACATAGTCCCTTAAGTCTGTGAAAGACATTTATTGTTAAAGAAGGTGCTTTTATTAACAATTCCTCTGGCAGCACTAGTGAATTACAATATCCTTCAATATTATTTCTACCATAATATATACATTTAACTTTCATGCCTCTAGAAAAACATCTACAGTACATTTCAAAATATAAAAATATATTACAAATCTGCTGAATTATTTACAAGCAATGTTCTATTATCTCTATGCAACATTTGTTTAATACAATACTAACAAGTTACACATATTTCCATTTCTGTAAGTTAAAAAAAATCGATATGGCTTCTTGCTTACCAAGCAAGAAAGTGATTTTATTTTCCTTTCCAAAACCAACTTTGGTGCATAAAAGATTCAGTTTGAAGATACTTGTAAAAAAAATACAATTTTTCTTACATTAAGAAAAAACAACTCAAAAACCAAATGATTTCCTCAGAAAAAAAATTAGAGTCATATAGGTTAAATGAAAATATGAAGATTATTCAAATAATTTGAAAGGTTTTTCAAAAACCGTTAACAGATTAGTTATATAGGTAAATATTAACATACTGTACTCCATGAGAAAGCCCTAGTCCTGAAAAGGGAGCCACCAGACATACTGCAACACTCTTTAACAGTAATTTTCAGCCCTAATTCGATAGACGAATTTTTAGTTGATTGCAAACGTCGTTCACTGTTTGCTTAAATACAAATTGAACACTTTTCTTATCAGAGTTCTGCAAAAGAACACAAATGGCAACCAATCACATCTATTTATCATAATTGAAAGGTAAATTATCTCTTGATAATTTTCATTGTCTAAATATTTCCTAATATGACTTCAGATCAATAAACACTGTCAAGACAAATATCCTTACAGTGCTTTTGGTATTTGTAAGGGCACATGTTGTAATTGTTTTTCTTTCCAATATAAACTACTGAAATCACTAAAGGGAAGAAAAAAAAAAAAAGCAGCTTAAAGCAGCAAGCATGCAAAGCCTTTAAGAAGCTGTTCTACTAAGTTGCCAAAAGAGTGTTTGCTCAGTCTCCCACAGTACCATTCCATGAAAACGTGGATATACAGTAATATATTAATATATTCCACCGAAGAGTCTACTTCATTCACAGAATGTTTACACTAAGCATAAATATTATCCTAAATACTGGATTAAAAAAAAAAAAAAAAAAAGGAAGGGGTTGACTCTAATGTGCAACTTTTCCTAAACCCATTGTCAGTGACTAAGACTGCAGGTGTCCCCGCTTGTTTGCTTTTTATGTATTTATTTATTTTTTACCTCTTCAACCTCTTCTGCGGCATTGTTCTAGAAAAAGAGAAAAAGAAATTCTTTTATTCAACTGAATCAAACACATTTGAGTGCTTCAAGAGACACTGAAAATATTAAGATACAGGCAATGTGATGATCATAGATTATAATAAAAATGTATTTCCAAAACATTTACACATATGGATCTATACTTAGTTACATAATACAGTTGTTTTTAATAAAAGTTTTAAATTTAGCCTGCTAGTGCATTTCTAAGACAGAATTCCATGTGTAATACATATATTTTAGCCAATTAATACTTTAAAACTGATGCTTGGCTGGGTCCCAGAGGCTCATGCCTGTAATTCTCCCAGCACTTTGGGAAGCCAAGGCAGAAAGACTGCTTGAGCCCAGGAGTTCAAGATGAGCCTGGGAACATAGAGAGAAGTGGTCTCAAAAACAACAACAAACCCCAATGCTTAAATCCCAAATAAATACAGTTGTCTCTCAGCATGCACAGTGGGAGTAGGGGATCCCCAGAATCTCCCGCAGATTCCAAAATCCAAGGAAATAGCAGGATTTCCAAATAACCTACATACATCCTTCTGTATGCTTTAAATCATCTCTAGATTACTTATAATATTTAATATAATGTAAATGCTATGTAAATCATTGTTACACTATATTGGTCTCATTTGTATTATTTTTTATTGTTGTATTGCTATCTTTTCCCCCTCAACAGCTTTGATACACAGTTGGTTGAATCCATGGATGTGGAAGCTGCGGATACAGAGGGCCAACTGTATATTCCTTTCAGTCTCATTTTGAAGGAATATGTTTATTTTGCAGAAGGTTTGCCATACTTTCATTATGACATATGCACAAGCAGGAAGTTATTTCTCCTAAAAACAAGTAAGAATAATTGTTTTTCTTCTTTTAATTAATTTCACAAGTTTTCCCAGTCAAAATCCAGCAATTTAAGAAAAGACTGCTATACTAGGACAAATGTAGGGGCTTCTATGACTCTATACCACTCTACAGTACACTCAATTCTGATTTCCAGAATAGTGAAAGCACAGAGGTTTAGAGTCAAAATTGTTGTTTTTTGGGGGAACGGAGTCTCGCTCTGTCGCCCAGGCTGGAGTGCAGTGGCCGGATCTCAGCTCACTGCAAGCTCCGCCTCCCGGGTTTATGCCATTCTCCTGCCTCAGCCTCCCGAGTAGCTGGGACTACAGGCGCCGCCACCTCACCCGGCTAGTTTTTTGTATTTTTTTTTTTTTTAGTAGAGACGGGGTTTCACCGGGTTAGCCAGGATGGTCTCGATCTCCTGACCTCGTGATCTGCCCGTCTCAGCCTCCCAAAGTGCTGGGATTACAAGCTTGAGTCACTGTGCCTGGCCAATAAGTTTTAAGATGGCCTGTTTTTTTTTTTTTTTTTTTTTGGACAGAGTCTTGCTCTGTAGCCAAGGCTGGAGTGTAGGACGTGATCTCGGCTCACTGCAACCTCCGCCTCCTGGGTTCAAGTGATTCTCATGCCTCAGCCTTCCAACTAGCTGAGATTACAGGCGTGCACCACTACATCCGACTGATTTTTGCATTTTTAGTTGAAACAGGGTTTCATCATGTTGGCCAGGCTGGTCTCGAACTCCTGGCCTCAAGTGATCCACCCACCTTGGCCTCCCAAAGTGCTGGGATTACGGGCGTGAGCCACCTCACCAGGCCAAGATGGCATTTTTGACACAGGTAGGGAAAATCAAATCCACAGAAGCACCTAATATATCTTAAGAACATCCTCATTTCAAAGAATAAAATCAGCAAGAATTGTGGAATCACACACATAAATTTGAGAATATGCAACACTGTTCCTTTGCACTTCAGAACATTAGTTCTAAGCTTAAATTTTAAGTCACTTTCATTAAAATATCTAAATTGCTTCCTATATAGCACAGAAACAGAAAAAAAACAAGCTGATGTGGCGAGAAAGCAAGACTCTTGGAAAGAAGGAAACAGGATGCAGGCAGAAAACCAGATTAATCTTAATTTAAGATCTCTAAGAGAGGTTTACAACTAGTCCTAAAAGGCAGAGTGGCTCTCCCAAAATATCACTCTTTTAGGATGCTAATTTTAATTCATCTCTCCAAAGAGTAAACTTAAATAACTCTAAATTAGGTACAAGTAAATAAAGAACACTCAATTATTTTTCTTTATAAAGAGAGAGATAACTTGCAACCTTCCCAAATTTTTGGTAGTAGATTACTCTCAATCTTCTCCTTGATGATCTAGTTCATTCCACAAAGAACAAGTTTTATTGTATTAATTAGCACTTTCACCAAAAGATGTTTGAGAAGAAAAAAATTTTTTTGAAACAGGGTCTCACTGTCAGCCACGCTGGAGTACAGTGGTGCAATCTTGGCTCACTGCAGCCTCGAACTCCCAGCTCAAACAATCCTCCTACCTCAGCCTCCTGAGTAGCTGGGACCACAGGCATGTGCCACCATGCCTGACTAATTTGTGTATTTTTTGTAGAGACAGGGTCTCACTATGTTGCTCAGGCTGGTCTCGAACTCAGACTTCAGCGAACTGCCCACCTCAGCCTCCCAAAATGCTGTGATTATAGGCATGAGCCACTGGGAACAGCCAAAAAAAAACACCTTTTTTGTAATAGGGAAAATTATGCTTCTAGATGGCAATGCCCATTATGTTAGAATTTTACTCACAGAATAATGTCCCAAATTACAGGAAATCTCCAGGTGAATAGCACCCCAAAACGATGCATCGTGGAATGAATATGTCCTTCAAAGTATTTAATTAATGTAAAATTAGCTATCTTTATGATAGCTAAAATTTACAAAGTTTCACTGAAAAAAGATATAAAGTCCTTTCTGTAAGAGTGCCTTTTAAAAGCTGGTTTTAAGCATTTCCACCACTTTTTTAATCACTCTCGTGTACATCATTTGGATAGAGGCACTATGGAGTTCAACCACATTCTGTGGAAACTTGGGTGGATTAACTATTTAACCTCTTGCCTCAGTTTTCCAATCTGTAAAGCAGAGACAGTAAAACCTACTTCACAGAGCAGCCGTGAGGATGACGGATATGCAAAGCACCTAGCAAAGTGACTCAGCGCATAGAAGAGAAATGTTGGTCTCTTCTCCTTCCCCCACATACCTTCGTAAGCACAGCACACTAAAAAAAGCTCAAAACATAAAATTACTAGAAATGTGAACACTCTAAGCTATGTCTTAAAAAACAAATAATATTTGAATTGCTCTTTTGGAAAGTTTGGAGAAAGGGTAAGTTAAAAAAAAAATCAAACAATTTTGGTGTTTCAGACTCATGCAACATATTCTTAGGTCCACAAAAGTCTGTTATTACAAAAAGAATTACTTTGTTAAAGGGCACTTATTTTCAAATTACTAAGTATATTACAATCTAACATACTTAAGATAAATCTGGGATTAAGCATATAAACCTTATTAGCAAAATACTGTTTTTCTGGATTCTACAATTTTTAACTCTTTGTGAGTCCACATACAAAAAACAAGCCAGGAAGTAATGAGATATACTTGGTATCAAAATTCAGCACTTAAAACTAAGTCCTAATTTATCCAAAATTTGGGGAGAGAAAATTACAAATCAAAAAGTAAAACATAAAGGCAAGCATTAAATTACCTGTATATGTTTGGGTCCAAAAGCAAGGCAGTATCTTTGGGTAGCTTTGATAAATGAACTACTTTAGTTTTTAACTGATGTCGTTCACTTTCATTCACCCACACATCAGGCAGACTATGAATTAAAAAACAAGTCAATAATAAAATAACATTAATTTTAGATTTACACTTCATGTGCCTTCACATTCTGGCATTTTCTGCTACTCTGCTCAGTCCACGTTAAGTGAACAAGTTTCCCAGAAGCCAGGGAAGTTCAGCTATCAACCTTAATAGTAGGACGTGGAGTTCCAGATAAGAAATGGCAGTGTTAAATTTTAAACATGAATTCAGGAATAAATTAAACATTTTCAGTGGCAACATCTTATCAAATTAGAAATCTGTCAGAACACACTGGCTAGCTTTTAACTCAATTAGTGAAATTCATACTTGATTTTGACTTGTTGGAAATCTGACAGCAAGTTTCTTTACTAATAGAGAAATAAAAGGGCCCAGTGCAGTGGCTCATTCCTCTAATTCCAGCACTTTGGGAGGCCAAGGGGGGAAGATAACTTAAGCCCAGGAATTCAAGACCACACTGGCCAACATAGTGAAACCCCATCTGTACTAAAAATACAAAAATTAGCTGGGCATGGTGGCACATGTCTGTATTCCCAGCTATTCCAGGGGCCAAGGCACAAGAATCACTTGAACCCAGGAGGCAGAGGTTGCAGTGAGCCGAGAGTGCACCACTGCACTGCAGCGTGGGCGGCAGAGCGAGACTGTCTCTTAAAAACAAAACAAAACAAAAAACCTGTAAGATTAAAGTCCATTAAACAAAATAAATAAAACCTCTGTAAGATTAAACTCCATTAAAAAAAAAAAATGCATGTGGCCATTAACACTGAATTCAAAGAAATTCAACTCTACAATAAAATTCAAATGAATGTGTTTTGATATTTGGATTAATCCATTTCCAGAACATTAGGAATATACACATTTGTACTTTATTTTTTTGAACAGGGTCTCACTCTGTCCCTCAAGCTTGAGTTGCAGTGGTGCAATCATGGCTCACTGCAGCTTCAACCTCCTAGGCTCAATTGATCTTCCCACCTCAGTCTCCTGAGTATCTGGGACTACAGGTGACACCATCACAACCAGCTAATTTTTTTGTTTTTTGTTTTCCTATAGAGACAAGGATTCACTATGCTGCCCAGGCTGATCTCAAACGCCTGCCTTAAAAGCAATCCTTCTGCCTCAGCCTCACAAAGCACTGGGATTACCAGCATAAACCACTGCACCCAGCCATTGGCCACATATGTGAATTAGGCATACATAATAAAATCTCTTTCAACGAAATTTATTATATTCTTGATGCTTATAAATTTTGTCCAATATTTCTATAATATACCCTCCTCATTTCCTTTTATAAAAAGAACATTTTAATAAAAAGAAAATTTTAATAAAAAGATAAAAAGAAAATTACATGAAATATCTGAACTAAGGAACATCTAGGTCAGAAGTGCTCTAAATCGGCACAAAAGCTTAAAGAAAAATGTAATCACTGCTAGAAAATTAGTCAATTGCTTTTTCTATAAAATACCATTCACTATGCACTAGAGAACATTTACAAATTTTTTAAATAAAAGATTCAAACAAAGGCACAGCTATGACTGCTTGCATACTGTTTGGAGGTCACTAAAAATGCTAAAAATGATTTAAAATTTCTATACTTTTTCATTTTTGAGACAGAGTCTCACTGGTGCCCAGGTTGAGACCCTGTCTCAAAAAAACAAACAAACAAACAAACAAAAAAACACCACACAAGATTTAAAAAGCTTAAGATTTTTGTTTTGTTGTTTTTGTTTTTGAGACGGAGTCTGGCTCTGTTGCCCAGGCTAGAGTGCAGTGGCATGATCTTGGCTCACTGCAACCTTTGCCTCCCAGGTTCAAGTGATTCTTGTGCCTCAGCCTCCCGAGCAGCTGGGATTATGGGTGCGCACCACCACACTCAACTCAGCTAATTTTTGTATTTTTAGTAGAGAAGGGGTTTCACCATGTTGGCCAGGCTGGTCTCAAACTGGCGGCCTCTCCCGGCCTCTCCCAGCCTCCCAACTTTCTGATCCCAAAGTGCTATAATCCCAAAGTGTTGGGATTACAGGCGTTTGAGCCACTGCCTCCAGCAAAAAATAAATAAAACTAAAACTAAAAATAAAAAAGGCTTAAGTTTTGAAGCGTAATATACATAAGCCAGATAGTCTAAGACCTTTCAGATTATCTCTTCAATCCTGACAACCTCAAAACGTTGTACAATGTAATTTCTTTTTATTTGAATTTAACAAATAATTTTTGTGCATAAGATTTTAACAAAACTAAAACATGAACTTATTACTTACGCATAGTATTTCAAATACTTACATGTCTTCAGGCATCCAATGAAGCAAAAGTTTGATCTTCCCAGAATCTTCTTTTCTCTTAGCTATTACCTGATAATGACATGAAAAGAAATCATAAAAACAATGTGTAAAACATCATTTTTCATGTATTGTTAAATACTTTTGGGGCCAGGTGCGGTGGCTCACGCCTGTAATCCCAGCACTTTGGGAGGCCAAGGCAGGTGGATCACAAGGTCAGGAGTTTGAGACCAGCCTGGTCAATATGGTGAAACCCTGTCTCTACTAAAAACACAAAAATTAGCTGGGGTGTGGTGGCGGGCGTCTGTAGTCCCAGCTACTCAGGAGACTGAAGCAGGAGAATCACTTGAACCCAGGAGGTGGAAGCTGTAGCCAAGAAGGTGTGGGTGCGAAGGTGTGAGCCAAGATCGCGCCACTGCACTCCAGCCTGGGCGATAGAGCAAGACTCCATCTCAAAAAAAAAAAAAAAAATTTTTACCTCTAATCAAGAACTTAAGTGTTCATACCCTGGAAGAGATAGTACCACCACTACATCCTGTCTGCTTTGTAGTTCTTCCCTGCTTTGTAGCACTCAAACCTCTGTCTTTCCCACAAGACTGAAAACTCAATGACATAGGAATATTTCTTACCCCATGAACCTTTGTGTCATACCACCTATAATAGTGTTTATTATAAAATGAATGAATTAATTAAATGTTTGAAAATCTATCCTAAAAAAAAAATAAACCTAGATTCAGTAAAAGCTCTGTGGCCAAGGATGTTTGTGTTACAGTGAACACCTCTGAGCACTACAGGCCCAAAAAGGGGACAGCAAATATTCCAACACTAAGATCTAGGAACTGTACTCATTAATACCTATTCTCTCCATCCAAGTTGCCATAACCCAAGTTCAGGTCTCCATTCTTCTGGACCTCCTCAGGTCATCAAAGCTACTTTCCACTCATTACGCAGAAGGCTTTATCCAAAGGACAAATTCGGTAGTATCACTTTCCCGACAAACGCTTCAACAGTTTCCCCTAGCACTTAGGAAAGGGTAACTCTTAGTATGGTGCAGAAAACTCTTCAGAATCTGGCCTCTCTAGGCCTCAGCTATTTCATGGTTTTCTGCCTTGAACTCCTTTAGCATTATATTTAGAACAGTTTCCCAAACTATGGAACATATAATAGAAATATTGTCCTGATCTCTAACTTAACAACCAACTCTCTGGGGCTTTCTGTGCACCAGCAGCATTAATGTCTTACAAAAGAACAGTTATCATATTCACATATCGTTTTAGAGTGCTGGGCACACAACAGTAAAACAAAACAAATCCCACCCTACTAAAACTACACACTTATTTAAATGAAAATGGGAGCTCACAGCTTTTGGAAGGCTTACTACAGGTCATTTCCTCAGTGGCTCACGCCTGCAATCCCAGTACTTTGGGAGGCCAAGGTGGGAGGATCACCTGAGCCCAGGAGTTCTAGACCAGCCTAGGCAACATAGGGAGATTCTGTCTCAATACAAAAACTTAGCCAGGTATGGCGGTGCTTGCCTGTGGTCCCAGCTACTTGAGAGGCTGAGGTGACAAGACCACCTGCCCAGGAGCTGTGACTGTGCCAATGCACTCCAGGCTGAGCAACAGAGTGAGGCCCGGTCTCAAAAAAAAAAAAAAAAAAGAGTCACTTCCTTAAAAAGCAATGTACTGCAGAATTACAGTAAAAATTGAGAACAAAAACGGTAACATGTCTCATCAGGGTATCTCTAATAGCTTTTCAATTGTCTACAAGTTCTGGCTCTGCTTTAAATAAATAAAAGCTGCAAACCATTAGATTACGTACACGTTTAAATGTGATTTATTCAAGAAATGTGACTAGAAACCCCAATGAACGTATCTAGACTCCAAAGTATGACTTTGGCTCTATATAAAACAAATTACTGAACATTCATTTATATATTCAGCAAAAATATTTAAGTTACGTATGCTTCATTTTTTGATTACTCATTTTAACTCAGGCAATTAGACCTAGGCAAATATAGGTCTTGGTTAAGTCGAACAAAATTTATACCAAATTTTTACTCCCACAATCCCAACACTTCCTTGCCTGGCATATGCCGTGTTTGCCCATGTGCATACACAATTACACATCTCCTTTTTAGGACACATGCATTATCACCTTTTCCATGTTGCCCCTCCCCGACAACTCCAATAATGGGTGAAAAGTCTCTAGTCCATGTCTTCAAAATGCTGAGTGCTTACTCTACATTAGCATGTATCACACCATATTGTCATTGCTTTATGTGCCTACCTTCCCTCGCCAAGTGTGGAGTGCAGAATATGGTAGACAATTCAGTTTCTACCCTAGGTACTAACCCAAACATTTCCAATAAATGGAGAATGCAATGCAATATAATGGAATACTATGCAGTCATTTAACATTGGGTTTACACACCACTAATAAAAACAAGTAACAGGTAGGCAGAACACTTGAGGTTAGAAATCTGTGACCAGCCTGGCCAACACGGTGAAACCCTACCTTCACTAAAAATATAAAAATTAGCCAGGCGTCATGGTGCACGTCAGTAATCCCAGCTACTCGGGAGGCTGAGGCAGGAGAATTGCGTAAACCAGGGCAGCGGAAGCTGCAGTGAGCCGAGATCATGCCACTGCACTCCAGTCCAAGCAACAAAGTGAGTTAGACTCCGTCTCAAAAAAAAAAAAAGTAGCAATGGTACTGATATCATCAAAGTAAAAGGTTTTTCAACAACCTTGTCTCAATTTCACTTTTATTTTTCAAGATGAAGTCTCACTCTGTCACCCAGGCAGTGCAGTAACATAATCTCGGTTCACTGAAACCTCGGTCTCCTAGGCTTGAGCGTTCTTCCCGCCTCAGCCTTCTGAGTAGCCAGAACCACAGACACGGCCACTAGGTCTGGCTATGTCTTTTTTATTTTTTCTAGAGATAGGGTTTCACCATTTTGCCCAGGCTGGTATCAAACTCCTGAGCTCAGGTGATCTGCCCACCTCAGCCTCCCTCTCAAGTGCTGAGATTACAGGTGTGAGTCACAGCACCTAGCCTCAACTTCACTTTTAATCATGTATTTTCACAAACACATGTGAACTAAAGGAGCTTAAATAATTAAAGAAGCTTTAAATAATCAAGCCAAAGCCATGTTATTATTAATTAAGGGGATGACAATGCCATTTGTTTTACTATCTAAGTATGTGGCTTAGCTCAGCCAATCAAAGGCATTCATAGTGGATGAAATTTTTTTAAGTCTTTTCATTTCTATTACTCAAAAAAGTTGCATTTTTTAATTTAGCTGACTCTGTGCTTGTGCCTTCAACACTTACACACCAATTTTCTGCTCCTCAATAAGGAAAGCATGCTTGATCCTGTCACGAACACATTTAGCACACATGGAACCACCACAGGCCCTGCTGACATGTTCTTTGTTTTGGACAATCTCATGGAGATCTTTAGCTCTTACAGCACGAACCCCTCAATGTCTGTCTGGGCACATGCCACATGCAGATTTTGGTGCTTTCCCAACGTTCTTAATAAAAAGGTAAACAACTCTATTACCAAGGGTCCGGGACAGCCTTGTTTTGTTAGAGGCTGTATCGTAAAAAACCCTACGACATTATGTCAAATGCTGGAGCATTCTGAGTGCCTGCAGACAACACCCCGGAAGAGAAAGAAGAAAGTCTTTGAAATATTTTTAAATGAATAAACAGTAAAGAAAAAATACTAATGAGAGGGAAAAGTCTCTAATTTACGACTTAAGCAAGTGTTATCTTCTGAAGTTTTTTGTTGTAGCTGGTTTTATTTTAAATGAAAGGTAGGCCAATCAGTCTAGGTTTAAGCTTAAGGAATCTATGCAAGTTAACATCAATCTGAACAGAAAGACCTAAAAAAGTATAAGAAAAGCAATACTTTCCTTTCATTACCAAATTCTGAAAATTAAGGTAATGCTTAAATAAAATAAAATCAGGCAAAACAATAATGTCGAACACTTAAAATTTCCATATAAACAAAATTAGAACTTACTAGTTTTAATGATCTCAATCTCAATTTTTTTAAATCAAGTTCCAACCACCCAAACAAAATAATGTTATAATGTCATCCTGAAAACATATTAGGACTGAGTGAAAGCAGAGCTTTAAGCAAAAATAAAACACTGTCTCCACTATATAAAAACCTGTGGTCAGGCCAGGTGCAGTGGCTCACACCTATGATCCTAGCACTCTGGGAGGCTGAGGCAGGAGGACTGCTTGAGTCCAGAAGTTTGAGGCCAGTCTGGACCACATGGTGAATCCCTGATTCTATTTTTTATTTTTTTAAATATGTTTTTAAAAAAAAAAAAAAAAAAGTCTGTAGTCAAATAAATACTCTGATTTTACACTTGGCAACAACATTAAAAAGCCCAAACATAGGTCTAGAGCTGTTAAAACAAAATACCTCTACAATGAAATAATACATAAAAACAATGCAAGCCAACCAAGCACAGCAAGCCAACTGATTGGTAACTAGGATTTTGCTGACCTCTTCTGGAGAAGGCTCGAAAGAATTAATGAAATAAGGCTAATTAGGCAAACCAAACAGTATAGTACCTCACATCCTTCTTTTACCCAATTGTTTCAAATTGTTTCATTATTTGTATTCTTTTCTATAAAAGTTAATTTGATAACAAAGTAACTTAAATTTGCAGTTAGTACTGAATGTTTTTTACTACTAACAGAATTGATTCTGTTTAACATGTACTGCCTCCATTAAAACCTTCCCAGTTATAGAACTTCGGAGAATTTGCTCATCTAGCTCCTTTCCTTTCTATTGTGTCCAATGAAGACCTTATCTCATTATGGATGTCTCTTCCTTCTACTTTCGTTCCCCAGGAAAAAATCATTCTTCGGATTACATTCCACCTTTGTGACTTTTCCTCAGTTAAGGTGCCTCTGCCTCCTCACTGTGACTTAAGGGTGCACATCGCTCATTCCTAGGTTTTTAAGCTTACAATATATGTAAGTTTCAATGTTCTTAAGTCCTCTCAGATGTTTTCTATAGCTCAAAAACTTTTCATTTTCATGGACTACTTTAACTCTGAGCAAATTTTTTATTTTCTTTCTAGACTTCTAATATTATTACCACTATTTTTGGTTCCTTCATTTCCTTTTTTTGGAGCCATCTCTATTCCTCCACGGTGAGGCTAAGGATTTCATCAAAAGGAGCTGCTCTAATGAAAGCGTATGCAAGTTAGTGCTTCCCTTTTACATCACTACTCCCTTATCTGCAGAGACACTAGCTCATTACCAGACCACCAGTTTACCAAATCTATTGCCCTTTAAATCATTAAATGTTTGGTAAGCCCCAAACACTTCAATCCTTATGCTTTCTCTTTATTTACACTTATTTCCTAAGTAATCTCATCCAGTCTAATACCTATAAATACCACAAATACACTAAAAATTCCCATATTTTCTATCGCCTCTTATTCTAAAATCCAATATCTCATCCATCCATAATTCTTGTCCACACTAACTCCAAAAGATAAACAGAATCCAACCCTTATCTCCACTGCAAACATCCCAGTCTAAGCCACTATCATTCTCTCTCGAAATCCTGAAAAGACAAATTCCCCTTTACTCTCACCCTTGACTTTCTAACAATTTGTTCTCAACACAGAAATCAAAGAGAACATGTTAAAGCCTGCATGAGGGAAAGGAACAACAGTAGGTTTTCTAGGGCAGGAGGTGGAGGTAGGAATGTACTACAAAGCTACACCAGAAAACTTCAGAGTGCTGGACTATTCTATTAACTGTGATGGTGCTTGCCTCAGTGAGTACAACTTTCAAAACTCATAGAAATGTATACTTTCAATGGGTACAGTTTATTATATATAAATTATACCTCAATAAAAATTATTGACAGCAAGTTTCTTTACTAAGAGAAATATAAAAGGGCCAGGCACGGTGGCTCATGCCTGTAATCCTAGCACTTTAGGAGGCCAAGGCAAGTGGATCACTAGAGGTCAGGAGTTCGACACCAGCCTGGCTAACATGGCGAAATCCTGTCTCTACTGAAAATACAAAAATTAGCTGGGCATGGGGACGCTAATTTAGTAGCAGTCCCAGCTACTCAAGAAGCTGCAGCACAAGAGTCGCTGGAACCTGGGAGGCAGAGGTTGCAGTGAGATGGCATTGTATCACTGCACTCCAGCCTGGGCGACACAGCAAGGCTCTGTCTCAAAAAAATATTATATATATTATTTTAAAAACCAGGCCAGGCACGGTGGCTCACTCCAGCACTCTGGGAGGCAAAGCCAGGAGGATCACTTGAGCCCAGGAGTTTGAGACCAGCCTGGGCAACCTAGCAAGACATCGTCTCTATAAAAAAAAAAAAAAAAAAAAAAAATCAAAAAATTAGCCAGGCATGGTGGTGTGCTCCTACAGACCAAACTACTTGGGAAACTGAGGAGGGAGGACTGCTTGAGCCCAGGAGTTTGAGGCAACAGTGAGCCATGATCATACCACCACATTCCACTCTGGGAGACAGAGCAAAACTCTGACTCAAAAAAATAAAAACAAACAAACAAAATCAGACCATGCCTATTCAAACCCCTTCAATGGCTTCCCATCTCACACAAAATAAAAGCTAAGGTCTTAGTCCACCAAGGTTCTCCCTAATACCTCTCAAACTTAACTCCTACTCTCTCCTCTTCCCTTGTTCCCTCCAGCTACACTGCCTACTCTGCCTACTCACTGTTGTTCTAATATACCTGACATAGTCCCACTTCAGGAGGTTACGCCTCATCTTCCCTCTGGCTAAAGTACTTATCCCCCACTAATAACTGAATGGTTCATGCTCTCATTACAAGTTTTTACAATTTTACTAATTTATCTTGTTTTATGTCTCTTCCATTACAGAAACTGCATGGTATTTTTTTGTTTGGCTGTTTGATTTTAATCTGTTTTGTTCACTGCTATGTCATTAGTACCTGGCTCACAGTAGGTGCTCAATTTTTAATGAGCACCTTAATATTTAAAACACTTAATAAGTGAATGAACTAGCTCTAATGCCACACTCTGGACATGGTGACATCTTACTGACCTCTTAAAAAAAAAAAATCTAATTACAGACCTACCGTATCATAAAACTATGTTCCCGAATTTCAAAGGAGGATTTCAACCAGCCTTGCTGAGCAAGGCCCTAACCTTGCTGAATCCCCACAAAATCCCCAGAGCAGCCATAACAACTGTTTCTGGTCTCCAAATCCTGTATTTCCCCCCCTCAACTCTTTCATCCTTGTTTAGATAAATGTATTTCCTATGTTCTTTAAAAGAGAATAAGGATACCTTTCCTCAAATTCATGTCTCTCGTGTCTCCCAATCTCAGAAAGGTTCCTTTCCTTTGCATTTAATTTTCCACTTTCTTGCCTTTCACTCCAAATTTTGTTGTATCACTCTCTCCTTTATATCCTTATCTAATTTCCACAATATACAATTCTACCCTTAAATATTCTAAAACTTGTTGTACTGATACCTAACTATTGCTCCATTTTCTATCTTGCCTTTTTTTTAAAGTTATTTAATAGTGTCCATTTAATTGGTATATTTGCTGTCAATAAATTGACAACACAGGAGGAACGAAAGGGTGAGCTCCTAACCAGGCTCCCATGCAAGGATCAAGCAGGACCTATCTTCCCTGTAGTATCACACATATCAATCTAAATACCACAAGAGTTCTCATCCTAGAATCCAAGAATGGCGTGGGGGTAAAGGTCCATAAACCCTATGTATTAACAATATACAACTGGTCGGGCACAGTGGCTCACGCTTGTAATCCCAGCACTTTGGGAGACGGGGGCGGGCGGATCATGAGGTCAGGAGATCGAGACCATCCTGGCTAACACGGTGAAATCCTGTCTCTACTAAAAAAAATACAAAAAAATTTAGCTGGGCATGGTGGCGGGCACCTGTATTCCCAGCTACTTGGGAGACTGAGGCAGGAGAATGGCGTGAACCCGGGAGGCGGAGCTTGCAGTGAGCCGAGATCGCACCACTGCACTCCAGCTTGGGTGACAGAGCGAGACTCCGTCTCAAACAAACAAACAAAAATCAATACACAACTATACTAGATCACACTAGGAAAGGTAATACAACCTTTTTAGTCCCTAGTTTCATTATCTGAAAAATTCAAGTTAGGGGACAACACTGGTTATGTGGTAACTAAAAACATAAATTAATTTACAAGATACGTTTAATAATCTACATTATGTCAAGCATGCCTCCATTTAAATTTAGTCCATAAACAAATTAGCCTGGGCAACATGGTGAGACCCTGCCTCTACCAAAAATAAAAAAAATTAGCCAGGTGTGGTAGCTCATGCCTGTGGTCCCAGCTACTCAGAAGACTGAGGTGAGAGGCTCTCTTGAACACAGGAGATTGAGGCTACAGTGAGCCATATTTGTGCCACTGCACTCCAGCCTGGGTGACAGAGTAAGACCCTGTCTTGGAAAGGGGAAGAAAGACAAAGGATATTAGCAGGGCATGGTGGCTCACACCTGTAATCTTGACATTTTGGGAGGCTAGGACAGGAGGACCGCTTGAGGCAAAGAGTTCAGGACCAGCCTGGGCAACACAGCAAGATCCTGTCTCTATAAAAATAAATGGTTTTAAAAAAAAAACAAACCCAAGGATGTCCCCTCTCACCATTCCTATTCAACACAGTACTGGAAGTCCTAGCCAGAGCAATCAATCAGGTAAGATCAATAAAAGGCATCCAAATAGGAAAAGAGAAAATCAAATTTACTTTCTTCACTGACAATATGATTCTACACCTAGAAAAACCTGAAGATTTCTCCAAAAAGCTCATAAACCTGATAACTTTGGCAAAGTCTCAGGATACAAAAAAAAAAAAAAAAAATCACCGTACAAAAATCAGTAGCATTTCTATACACCAATAACACTCAAGCTGACAACCAAATCAAGAATGCAATCCCATTTACCATAACACACACACACACACACACACACACACCCACACACACACCAAGGAATACATCTAATCAAGGAGGTAAACAATCTCTACAAGGAGAACTACAAAAGGCTGCTAAAAGAAATTATAGATGACACAAAATAGAAAAACATTCCATGCTCACAGACTGAAAGAATCAGTATCATTAAAATGGTGACAACGCCCAAAGGAATTTACAGATTCAATGCTATTCCTATCAAGCTACCAATATTTTTTAATGGAATTAGAAAAAAGTATCCTAAAATTCACATGGAATGAAAAGGAGCCCAAAGAGCCAAGGCAATTCTAAGCAAAAAGAACAAAGCCAGAGACGCCACTTTACCAGCCTTCAAACTACACTATAAGGCTACAGTAACCAAAATAGTGCAATAGTGGTACAAAAACAGACAAACAGCCAGGCGTGGTGGCTCGTGCCTGTTAATCCCAGCACTTTGGGAGGCCGAAGTGGGCAGATCACCTGAGGTTGGGAGTTCGAGACCACCCTGACCAACATGGAGAAACCCTGTCTCTACTAAAAATACAAAAGTAGCCAGGCGTGGTGGTACACGCCTGTAATTCCAGCTACTCAGGAGGCTGAGGCACAAGAATCGCTTGAATTCAGGAGGCAGAGGTTGCAGTGAGCCAAGATCATGCCATTGCACTCCAGCCTGGGTAACAAGAGCAAAAGTACGTCTCAAAAAAAAAAAAAAAAAAAAAAAAAAAAAGAATAGACAAACAGACCAATGGAATAGGATAGAAGCCCCCGAAATAAAACTGCACACCTACAACCAATTGATCTTCAAAAAAGTTGACACAAATAAACAGCGAGGAAAGGACTCCCTAATTCAATAAATGGCACTGGAGAAATTGGCTAACCATATGCCAGAGAATGAAAGTGGACCTCTACCTGAGCTCTCACCATATAAAAAATTAACTCAGGCAGATCATTTGAGGTCAGGAGTTCAATACCAGCCTGGCCAACATGGCAAAACCCCATCTCTAATAAAAATACAAAAAGAAGCTGGGCATGATGGCATACACCTGTAATCTGGCTACTCGGGAGGCTGACGGAGGGGGATCGCTTGAACCTAGGGGGTGGAGGTTGCAGTGAGCCTAGATCATGCCACTGTACTCCAACCTGCACAACAGAGCAAGACTCTGTCTCAAAAGAAAAACAAGTAGGTAGAAATAACAGGAAAGCTATATATAATTGGGAAGTAAGCAAGGACATCTCCAACTGCCTTGAATAGTGAAATCCAAGGATGCTCTAAAAGGTTTTTATATAAAATAACATGGTGTTGCATATGATCTATGCAAAATCTCCCATATAATTAAGTCAATACTATATAAATAGTTGTTACATTGTACTTCTTAATTTGTATGATTTTTATTGTGGTTCTTGTCCCCGCAAATATTATCAATCCGTGGTAGGTTGGAACCATGGTCGCAGAACCTATGGATACGGAGGGATGACTGCATGTAGAAGAAAACACAAAAATGCAAAAAAAAAAAAAAAAAAAAGAAAAAGAAAAGAAAACTCTTTATTATAGGAGATGAAGGAAACAGAGATTCAAACCAAACAAGATACTGATATCAACAAGGACCTTTTTTATTTCAATTCTCATGCATTTTTCAATTGAAATATAAAAAATAAAAGTAACCCAAATTTAGTGTATTTACAATTTTTTTTTTCAGACAGGGTCTCACTTTGTAGCCCAGGCTGCAGTACAGTGCCGCGATCACAGCTCACTGCACTCTTGACCTCCCGGGCTCAGCCAATCCTCCCACCTCAGTCTCCCGGGTAGCTGGGACTACAGGTGCACACCACTAGGCCTGGCTAATTTTCTGCATGTTTTTGTAGAGACAGGGATTTGCCAATACCCAGGCTGGTACTGAATTCCTAGGTTCAAGCAATCTGCCTGCCTTAGCCTCCCAAAGTACTCGGATTATAGGTGTGAGCCACCAAGCCTGGTTGTATTTGTTTGTTTGTTTTGAGACGGAGTTTCGCTCTTGCTGCCCAGGCCGACTGTGAGTGCAGTGGCGCGATTTCGGCTCACCGCGGCCTCCGCCTCCTGGGCTCAAGCAATTCTCCTGCCTCAGCCTTCCGAGTAACTGGGATTACAGGTGCCCACCACACCTGGGTAATTTTTTGTATTTTTTAGTAGAGACAAGGTTTTGCCATGTTGGCCAGGCTGGTCTCGAACTCCTGGCCTCAGGTGATCCGCCTGCCTAGGCCTCCCAAAATGCTGGGATTACAGGTGTGAGTCACCATGCCCAGCCTGTATTTTGTCAGCCAAAATTAAACACATACTTTTCAGAGATTCAAATCACCAAAAGTATGATCTACAATGTACATTTATTAACTTAATTACACCAAACTACACCAATTTAAAAATGACTGAAAAACAAAATGAAAAGAGGCATGGAAGAAAGAACAACTCTCTATTACAACTCCTAATAAAATAAAAAATAAACTGCATTTATTCTTCTTCAAATTTGGTACTTTTCTTCTTCTATATTGACAACATAAGTCATTCAATAACTATATTGAGTGCCTATCATGTGCCAGGCAAACTTCTAGGCACTTGGGCTAGATCAGTGGAACAAAAGAGACTAAAATCCCTTCCCTCATGAAGCTCTGATAGCAAATATAATCTTATTTTCTCTTTAACATAAACTTTGGATGGGTGCATGGGGTAAGGGGTGGCTCCATGCAGTACACAGAAATGTGAATGAAACTTTTTAGAGGTAAAAAGAGTCTCATGTTCTAATTTTGCAAATGAGGAAACCAGGTGAGAAAAGACACCTGGTTTACCTAATGTCAGAGTCCAGTAATGCCTAGTAGCACTATATGATGTGTCACCCCATTATTCCTAAGTAGCTCAAACTAAAGGCTAACATATTCGGTTTAATCACAAATATGTAAAATTGTAGGAAATGTGTGCTTTATAACCAATAATACAATACTTTAAATACTGATAAAACAAAAGGTTTTGTGATTTTTGTTAAATTGTATTTTCTTAGACTTTGAGAGATTTAGAAATGACTGTGGAAATATAATTTGCAAAGCTTTATATTTCATTTGAAAAAATAAAAGAATACTTACAGTACTATGAAAAACAACACTGTGTCCCTTCCCTAAACTTTCTATATGAGCTGAGAGGTTAAAGCATATGGCTCGATGTCTTATCGCATCCAGTGTTTGTGCATCGAAGAAATCATGTGGCCGTGCTAAAAGTCAACATAAAAAAAAGTAAAGAATATTTAGAAAAACATAACAGTAATAATAAAGACTGACACAATTAACAAATATGTACCTATCAATAGTATTTAAATGCAAGATATTATTTGCTGACAAAACATGGACTCTAGATAAGAAGACTAATACGCAAAAGCATTATTTCAACTAATGAGTGAATGTGTGTTAATTCTGACCCTTGCTGAGTTAAGTTCTAACCTTAAACCTCATGATTCACATCTCAGCTACTTCATTTTTCATAAAACTTTATCTTTAGTAGATAAAGATAAACATCTACCCAACATCTCTCCTCAGCATAAGGTCTGTATTTTCAGCAATCTAAAGAACATCATCTACGTATCAGGATCTCAAACTCACCACTGCCAAACATACAAAATAAATTTCATGAACATTCTGTATTACCACGTAATTTCAAGTTGTACAAATCTGACAAGACAATAATATTATTTTGAGTTTTTTTTTTTTTTTTTAAGACAGAGTCTCACTCCTTCACCCAGACTGAAGTGCAGTGGCGCCATCTCAGCTCACTACAACCTCTGCCTCCCAGGTTCAAGCAATTCTCATGCCTCAACCTCCTGAGTAGCTGGGACTACAGGCGCACACCACCAAGCCCGGCTGATTTTTGTATTTTTAGTAGAGCTGGGTTTTCACCATGTTGGCCAGGCTGGTCTTGAACTCCTGGCCTCATGTCATCTGCCTACCTTGGCCTCCAAAAGTGCTGGGTATACAGGCATGAGCCACTGCACTCAGCCTATTTTGAGGTTTTTGACAAGTATTTTCTTGATTATGAACAACTATTCGAACAATGATCTAATAAAATTACAAACAAAATTTTCAGACACCAATCAGTCCACCAAAGCTGCCAATCAACTCCACCAGTTATCAGCTGTGTGACTGCAGACAAACTACTTAACCTGCATTACACTGTGCATTATTTGTAAAATGTAAATTATCGTTAACAATTTTCAATTGTAATTAAATAAAACAAATGCATATAAAAATGCCTTATAAATCATAAGGCCATTTATATTAATAAGTTTATATCACTGGTGTTTTTCTTTTTCTTTTAGACATAGTCTCATTCTGCTGCCCAAGGTGCTAGAGACCAGTGGTGTGATCATGGCTCACTGCAGTCTCTAACTTCTGGGCTCAAGTGATCCTCCTGTCTTAGCCTCTTGAGTAGCTAGGACTACAGGCATGTTCCACCATGGAATTTTTTTTAAAGAATAAATTGTTTCACAAATATACAGTAGGCAATATTTTAGTGTAATCAAAAAAATTATACACTGAAGATTTAATTTGGTAAGAACATTTTTCAAATTTCAACTTTCATCCCACTAATTATTATTATACATTGTTCTATTCTTATTCCTAATAAGAAAGTTGCTCAAAATAAATACGTTGATTATTTTACATTTGTGGAGCCTACTAATACATGTAATTTTTCAAGATCTGTAATTGAAAATTCAATTTTACTAATAAAAGGGTTGGCTTGATTCCCTGGTACAGCATATTGTGAATTACATATATGCTGATTTCCCACACTATGGCTATTCAAAGAGTTCTCAAAACATCTACACAAATTCACCACAGCTTTGATGGGGGAATATTTTCACCAGCTGGCACATTAAATAGAACATACCTAAACAAACAGCTCTTTTCTCTGGGTATTTCCTCAAGAGAAAACAAAACACCAACTAGTAATAAATGAGCAGAACCCAGCGGTCACGGCAGCTCACGCCTGTAAACCCAGCACCTTGGGAGGCTGACGCGGGCGGATCACAAGGTCAGGAGATGGAGACCATCCTGGCTAACACGGTGAAACCCCATCTCTACTAAAAATACAAAAAATTAGCCGGGCGTGGTGGCAGGCGCCTGTAGTCCCAGCTACTCGGAGGCTGAGGCAGGAGAATGGCGTGAACTCGGAGGCTGAGGCAGGAGAATGGCGTGAACCCGGGAGGCAGAGCTCGCAGTGAGCTGAGATCGCGCCACTGCACTCCAGCCTGCGCAAAAGTGTGAGACTCCATCTCAAAAAGAAAAAAAGAAAGAAAAAAACGAGCAGAACCCAAAAGACTAAGAATGCAGTGACAATGGGAAATCAGAAAGAAAAAAGTACTTGACATTTGCAGGGCTGGGCAGGAGAGAGTTCTGAGAAATACATCACTTTCCTGTTAGATCAGTGGCTACTCGAAAAAAAAATGTGTACTTTCTCCAAGCTCTCCAAATACATGCTTTTTCCTAAGAAGAATAAACACTTGGGGAAAATAATAACTCATCACTCTAAATCACTCAAATTGACCACTCCTCACTCAAATTTAAACACTGAAGCCATCACTTAAATTCACAATAATGAAAGGCGCCCTCAATCTTCAGCCTGTGCATTCAGACCTTAACCACACTATCTGCACTGTATATATCAAGAATACCAAACTAGAACAGCAGTCTCCAAAGTAGGTGTGTGTCATGATCCATCAGAGTAACTACAGAATATAACACCTTTGTTAATTTCTTCATCTCATTCTTTTTCAATATTCCTTCTTGGCAATTTTGCATAATGCGCATTAGTAGTATTACCCGTATACAATGTATAAATTACCTATGTTAAGACTGTGTGCTCAGTATTTTTTTAACTAATAAGATATATAATTTAAAACCTTTGATGCTGTACACAGTGGCTCATGCCTGTAATCTCAGCATTTTGGGAGGCCAAGGCAGGCAGATCACTTGATGCCAGGAGTTTGAGACTTGGTGGCCAACATGGTAAAACCCCATCTCTACTAAAAATACAAAAATTAGCTGGGCATGGTAGTGTGTGCCTGTAGTCCCAGCTACTGAGGAGGCTGACACACGAGAACTGATTGCACCTGGGAGGCACTGGTTGCAGTGAACCAAGATTGTACCACTGCACTCCAGCCTGGGCAATAAAGTGAGACCCTGTCTCAAAAAAACAACAACAAAAACGAAACAAAAAGGTTGAAAGATCACAAACTGACAACCTAACATTACAGGTTGCTGTGAGTCAAGATCACACCGCTGCACTCCAGCCTGGGCAGTAAGTGTGAGACTCTGCCTCAAAGAAAAACTTTGGAAACGACAAAAATAGAAACTCTATTTTCCCGTGGTTCAAAATTACGTATATTGTATGATTTATCTTCTCCTTAGGTGCAATGATGATGACGTGGTTATGTAAAAAATATCTTTATGCTTAGGAGATGCATCTTAAGAATTTTGGGTCCATGACCAAAAAAGTATATAGGTAGGAAGATAAAACAAATGTACCATATTGGTAAATCTCTAAGTGAAGAGAAATACAAGTATTTATTATACTATTCTTTCCATTTTAAAGTATATTTTGAAAAGCATTAAAAATACTTTTTAAAGATGTTTTAAAATAATGAAAAAATACATAAAAATTAAATATATATATATATGTGTGTGTGTGTGTGTGTGTGTATATATATATTTAAATTTTATCAGGCCGGGTGCAGTGACTCACACCTGTAATCCCAGCACTTTGGAAGGCTGAGATGGGTGGACCATGTGAGCTCAAGAGCTCTGGTCAACAAGACAAAACCCCATTTCTACCAAAAATGAAATACAAAAATTAGTTGGGTGTGGTGGTGTGTGCCTGTAGCCCAAGCTACCTGGGAGGCTGAGGTGGGAGGATCACCTGAGCCCAGGAGGTCGAGGCTGCAGTGAGTCATGACTACACCACTGCATTCCAGCCTGGGTGACAGAGTGAGACTCTGTCTAAAGGGGAAAAAAAAAAAAAAAAGGTTAAAAAAAATTTTTTATCAAACAGAAAATTACATTTGCTACAGTGCTGCTATTTATAAGGTATATTTTTCACAGTTACATAAAAACTATCTTCTTGAATTACATGAGGAAGATACTAGGTAAAGTTAACTGCTACAGGTATGTATACTTTTAAAGAAAGAGTGAACTGCAGCAGCTACAACCATGCTAATTCAAATCACAGCACTGTCTTAACAATGGCTCCCCACAGTGAAAAGGCCTTGGATCCTTTTTAAAGTTCATAAAGTAATATATCCAGGACTAACCCCATTCTCCTCAATAAAACAGACGACAAAAAGGTATTTTCATCCACCACCTCTCTCTGCCAACTCTCCCTATGCAGCCCGCCTTACAAGCTAAGTTAGTATGAGGAAAAACATCACTGTCAAAAGAAACATATACTTAAGCCGGCACTAGTACTTTGTTTCTAAGCAAGAACTGGGTATTTAACTGAATCTGTCTTCTCTTTACAAGACAAAGCATAGCAAATTGCATAGATATTGCCAAGTATATAATGTGAAAAGTCAGAAAATTTAAATGATTACTGTGTATACACTGAGACTAAAATAATAATGAGGTTAGGTGAAACTGGTGGAGAAGTTATCTGGTTTTTGAGTACCATAATATATATTTAGCAATTTTCTGTGTGCAACTGCAAGATACTCGATATTAACACAAGTAAAATTACAATGTTAAATTTCTGTTTTTATAAAGGAGGTCAAAATGAAAATGGTACCATAAATAGCCAACATTGATTAAAAATAAACATGATTACTTAAACAAAAAAGAAACTTAAGGCCAGGTGTGGTGGCTCATGCCTGTAATCCTAGCACTTTGGGAGGCTGAAGTGGGAAGATCACTTGAGCCCAGGAGTTCAAGACCAGCCTGGAGAACACAGAGAGATCCCCATCCCTTCAAATAAAAAAAACTAGCCAGGTATGGTGTCTCAGGCCTGTAGTCCCAGCTACTTGGAGGCTGAGGTGGGAGAACTGCTTGAGCCCAGGAGTCTGAAGCTGCAGTAAGCCATGATCTTACTACTGCACTCCAGCCTGGGCAAGAGTAAGATCCTGCATCCAAAAAAAAAAAAAAGCAAGAATGAAACTAAGAGTTTTAGGAAAGTTTGCTTTTCTCAGTTAATGAGGTAGAAAAAAAAAAAAAAAAAAAAAAAACAGTTTTCTGGTCTGTTCATTTGTCCACTATAATTCTATAGTAACAAAAAGATTTTCAGTATTTTACACACTAATTTCATAGTCAGGAATTAGTGTCTGGAGTCTTGTCTATACTAATCAATCCCCAGAGAAAGGGTAAAGTACAATCTATTTTTTCTTTCTAATTCACCCTTGGAGTGGACTTCCTTTCAATGACAGCTTCATTCACTCATTCACCCATTGGTAGTTCTTCATTGAGGATATATAGTTAAAATTAACCAGCTGGTCGAGCACAGTGGCTCACACCTGTAATCCCAGCACTTTGGGAGGCCAAAGCGGGTGGATCACAAGGTCAGGGGTTCAAGACCAGCCTGGCCAACATGGTGAAACCCCGCCTCTACTAAAAATACAATAATTAGCCGGGCGTGGTGGCGGGTGCCTGTAATCCCAGCTGCTCTGAAGGCTGAGACAGAGAACTCCTTGAACCCGGGAGGCAGAGGCTGCAAAGAGCCCAGATCACACCACTGCACTCCAGCATGGGCGACAGTGCGAGACTCCATCCAAAAAAAAGCCACAAACTAACCAGCTGACGCAAAGAAGCAGTGACCAGCTACACTCCGAGGTTTCAAAGTCTGTTCCTGCTCCCAGCATTTACAAGCCTTAACATCTAATTATTTTCTATCCTAAACATCAAGGACACATTTTGGCAAATAAGCACATAAACACTGTACATATATGTTACAACAGACTAGGTACTATGACACACATTACATTCAAATTGTTTTGCTATGGGCTGGGTGCGGTGGCTCACGCCTGTAATCCCGGCATTTTGGGAGGCCGAGACAGGTAATCACCTGAGATCAGGAGTTTGAGACCAGGCTGTCCAACATAGTGAAACCCTGTCTCACACCACTGCACTCTAGCCTGATGACAGAATGAGACTCCATCTCAGGAAAAAAATAAAAAAAAATACTGCTTTGTTATCCACACACATTGCTTTGTTGCGGTTTTTGTGTTGTTGGTTTTTTGAGACAGGGTCTCACTCTGTCTCCCAGGTTCAAGTGTGGTGGCGTGATCACGGCTCACTGCAGCCTCTACCTCGTAGCTCAGGTACACACACTACTTTGGAGTAGATAGGTTACTTAACTTTTACTTGATATTTACTTTTAACATGTTCAAATTTTCTAAAATATTTCTAGAAATACCAATGTTACCATATTTTAAATGTTATTTTAGAAGAGAATCAGAGAAGCCCCCAAATCTAATTCTATACAGTTTATATTTGAAGGCCACATATACTCCGTTAGCTACTATAAACATGTGCCACTGAATTCTCCCTCACACTGACAGATGGGCATCCTACCTGTTTATTACTTTTAATAGAAGAGGAGTTGAAGTTCCAAGTGGATTTGCACAAAAGCCCAAGATATCTTTTAAAACCATCAAATACATCAGATTTTCTTAGTGTAACACTTACGTAATGAGCGTCGTCTTTTGTTCTTTAATTTCCTCCTTTTGTTCATTCCAGCTTTAGAAGGAGATTCTTCTTTGGCCTTTGGCTGGCTCGAAACTTTTGAGGAGTTCTGCTGACTGAAGTGTGTGGGTACATGACGAGCTAGCCCTCCCTGAGAAGCAAAGCTGGCATTGCAGCCACCAACAACACACTAAAAGAATATAAAACAGAAATAATGTCAGGCATACTGTGTAGGGCACGAGAAAAATCTAAATGAGTATCTAGTATTTTCAGAAGTAAATAAGTAGTACAATAGAACTAATTCCAGAAAGGAAGCAAAAGGGACTAGTAGTCTTTTCACTTTATGAAGTTGCCAAGTAAGATGACATACATTAGACAAAGCTTGAAAATGCAACAAGTTTCACGACCTCCCAGTTTACTGCTATTTCCACTATATGCAATACAAAAATAGTGGGATCTTCTTCCCAGAAAAATCTGGTTTTGAATTAATCATTTTTATAGCAGGAGCACTAAGCTGTTTTTGCAACAAAGAATTAGATATTCTGACAATGACTGGATTCCTGAATTTTATTTTTATTTTTTTGAGATGGAGTCTTGCTGTTGCCCAGGCTGGGGTGCAGTGGTGCGATCTCCGCTCACTGCAACCTCTGCCTCCTGGGTTCAAGTGATTCTTGTGCCTCAGCCTCCTGTGTAGCTAGGATTACAGGTGTGTGCTACCATGCCTGACTAATTTTTGTATTTTCAGTAGAGATATGGTTTCGCCACGTTGGCCAGGCTGGTCTCAAACTCCCGGTCTCATGTGATCTGTCTGCCTCGGCCTCCCAAAGTGCTGGGATTACAGGTGTGAGCCACCATGCCAAGCTGGATTCCTGGATTTCTGAAGTATTTTTCTTATGATACGTGTTACTTCAAAACCTTCAGTCGACTTCCTAGCGTTATACACTATTAAAACAGGTGACAGAAAAGTTCAATATTGACTTTTTAATGTATTTTTTCTTTTTTTTTGAGACAGGGTCTCAGTCTGTCACCCAGGCTGAAGTGCAGTGGCATGATCTCAGCTCATTGCAGCCTCGACCTCCCAGGCTCAAGCAATCCTCCCACCTCAGCCTTCCAGGTTGCGGTACTATTGGCACATGCCACCACGCTCAACTAATATTTTGTTGTTGTTGCATTTTTTGTAAAGAGGGGGTTTCACTATGTTGGGTAAGCTGGTCCTGAACTCCTGGGCTCAAACCATCCACTTGCCTCGGCCTCCCACAGAGCTAGGAGGTGTGCTCCACCACACCTGCCTTGTCTTTGTAAATTACTTTCTTACAAATTTCTTAAGCTTCAGATGAAAACCCATACGGACTACATTTAATATTTTTAAAATAAATAAAATTAATTTGTTAAACAATTAGATCCAGCCTTTCTCTTAGAAAAGACATGCTCAGTGTTGGTCATATACAGCGCTCTACAATATCCTTCAAATACTGCCTCTTTAGCCTTCTGTACTTGCAATATTAAGAAATCAAAAGGTTAACTACCCGAGTCACCTGACAGATGTGCTATTTTGCCAAAGAATGCAAAATGTTCAGGTAGCACCAGAATTAATATATACAAATTAACCACGGTGTAAGTGTGTGATTTCTAATTATATCTTGGGGGAAAAAAATTTGCAGGTCTTCTAACAAATGAATCCTGGTAATTAAAACAAAACAAAACAGAAACGTCCACAGATGGATGGATGACGACTTTTCTATTAGTCATTTAACCAATTTACTTAGTTTCTGACTTACCAAACTCTAAGCATATAAATTTGTCATGTTAAAAAACAAATATATTCATCATGTTATCCCCAGGCGGTTTATCTTGTAAGAGTTCATGTAGATAACAGCATTAAAAAAATCGGATGCCTCAGCCTCTTTCCTTTAATTGAGGTACCTCTACCAATTGTAAGCTGCTAAAATCACAACACAGCCCTTTATTTGTAAAAATTGTAACTTTCCTCATAAAGTCTCTCTAAATCTGCCCCAAATGGACAAGGGCTAATTCTCCCTTGAGGCTGCCCTCACACTTAACTGCATATCTATATGCTTATCCCAACTCACACTTTCCATTTTGAACACAGAGATGTATATTTCTGAATATTTATATTTCCAGAAGCATCTTGCAAATCATAGATATTACTAAGTATATTAGCAGAACTAAACAGCTATATGTTTACTGATGCTGATAAAAAAAAAAATCACACATTCTTCTTAAATGGTATCCATTAATAATTACTCTCTTTATTTTGACATACAAAATATATTCTGCGGGCTCCTTATGGCTCTCAGCATCTCTATGAAAAATGTTTACTTACTCTATAGTGCATACTAAGTTAAAAAAGAGGTAGAAATGATTCAAGACTTTAGTTCAAATACTTATCTACGTCCAGTATTACACAATATGCTAGAAGTATAAGGATGAGTACGATATAGTTACTATACTAAAGGAGCTTCTATATGTTCAGCAAAACATACATATAAAGCAGTAACTTCAAAGGAGTACAGTAAGGCCTAATTAAAGCACAGGGCTATGGGAAACCCTGAATAGAGGCAATTAGCCATATTCATTGCTCTGAAATTAGTATTTAATTCATACAACAACCTGATGAATGGCATGGTCCTCAAATAGGCTGCAACAAGAATTTTCACCTACGGATTCTGACCATGAGAAGTCAGCATTTAATGATTTCTATATATAAAATTTAAAATTTTACCACACATATTTTGAGTACCAAGAAATAATAACGCTTTTTAGAGTCGCCATCTCTTCTGTGGAATACCAACGTTGCCACAGAACTACATGGTGCACTGCCAAGGTCACTGCAACCCTACGAACCACTAGCCAAATATCTGCTACTCAACACTTTAAATATTGTTACTGTTACTGAGTAAATGAATTTTTAACTTTATTTCATTTAAAGTAATATTAGTCATCCAAGTGAAATTCACATTACATAAAATTAACCATTTGAAAGTGTACAATTCAGTGGAATTTAGTGTATTCACGATGTTGTATAATCACCAGCTCCACATTCTCGCCAACACTATTTTCATTTTTTTATTAAAATCATCCTAGTGAGTGTGAAGTGATATCTTGTGGTTTTCTTTTTTTTTTTATTTTTTATTTTTATTATTATACTTTAAGTTCTAGGGTACATGTGCATAACGTGCAGGTTTGTTACATATGTATACTTGTGCCATGTTGGTGTGCTGCACCCATCAACTCGTCAGCACCCATCAACTCGTCATTTACATCAGGTATAACTCCCAATGCACTCCCTCCCCCATCCCCCCTCCCCATGATAGGCCCCGGTGTGTGATGTTCCCCTTCCCGAGTCCAAGTGATCTCATTGTTCAGTTCCCACCTATGAGTGAGAACATGCAGTGTTGGTTTTTTGTGGTTTTCAACTGCATTTCTGTAATGATCAATTTAACTTTTAATTTAAAGCCTGAGCCGAGCACAGTGGCTCACGCCTGTGATCCCAATACTTTGGGAGGTTGAGGTGGGTGGATCACTTGAGGCCAGGAGTTCAAGACCAGTCTGGTCAACATGGTGAAATCCCATCTCTAATAAAAATACAAAAATTAGCCGGGGAGGCTGCAGTGAGCTGAGATCATGCCAGTGCACTCCAGCCTGGGTAAAAGAGTGAGACTCTGTCTCAAAAAAAAAAAAAAAAAAAAAAATTAGCTGGGATGGGCATGGTGGCGCAAGCCTGTAACCCAGATACTCAGGAAGCTGAGGCACAAGAATCACTTCAGCCTGGGGCGCAGAGTAGCGAGCCAAGACCATGCCACTGCACTCCAGCCTGGGCAACAGCGTGAGACTCAGTCACAATTAAAAAAAAAAAAAAGTAAAAAATAAATACATAAAACCTGATACTCAAAATTGCTTGATACTTGAATTGAGAGTGTTTATTTACCCTGATGGGTTAGTTTTGTACCATCCAATACATATATCCATTAGATACATGTAACTTCCGAGCATTTGAAACATGGCTAGTCTGAATCGAGAAATGTTGTAAGTCTCAAATACACACCATATCTGTAAGACTTAGCATCAAAAAGTACAATTTACTGATTTTGTAAATTGATAAAGCTGAAATAATAATATATTAGGTAAAACCAAAGATAATTATTTTCACCTGTTTTTTTACTTTAATGTGGCATTAGGAAATTTAAAACGACATGTGGTTCACATATATTTCTATTACCCAGTGCTACCACAGAATAAGCCATAAAATACTCACTTTCCTCACTTCACTGTTTTAGAAGTTATTATGCCTGTATTTTCTATCTCCTATTGTATAATTGTATATTAATATAAGAAAATCTTTGCAACCGGGTTCCTAGTTTAGTATTGGTTTATTCAACTAATCTGTTGAAAAAACTCTACATTTCCAATATTAGAATGGCTGACTACAATTAAGGCCGAGGTAACAACAGTTCAGACTTAAACCCTCCAGTATACTATTCAGAGGGATTCTGCGATGACTCCACTCAAGATTATCTGTATATGGTCCCCATAGGGTCTTAGAGTCATTTTGTCCCAGCATCCTTCCAGACACCAAAGAATAGGCCCTAGTAGCACCTAGAACTCAGAGAGTAATCATCAAGAGTTTTAGTCCAAGTGCACACACAATCCCAACACTCTGGGAGGCCAAGGTGGGAAAATCACTTGGAGCCCAGGAGTTTGAGACTAGCCCGGGCAACAAAGGGAGACTCCATCTCTAACCTTCCCCCAACAGAAAAAAGAAAAAGCTTATTTTAATCATCAATCATTCAGTCCCTGGAAACGAAATCAGTAATGAGAATTCTAACAGAAAATTGTTTTATCTTTTATTTTGGTCATTTATCAATCAAAAATCATTTTTAAAAAGAAGTAAAATTTAGAACTAAAGAGTGCTTATATTAAAGAAAAATGTAATAGAATTACACATATTTCACTTAAATACAAACTCTTCTCTGCTAAAGGAAAAAATAATTTTAGGCATCAATTAATCAACATCCTACAGAATATGAAGCAGAGACAAATCTGCTGTTGCTTCAAATAGTCTAGTACCATCCTCTTTACATGAGCATTTCATGTTGCTGAGTATGGTTTTAGTTTTCAAATATGTTTTATATTTTCACTCATAAATATATCAATTATCACTGAACTCAAGCCACTACACATGGTGTTATGATGAAAAAGAAACCGATTTCAATGATGAGGGAAAAGCTGGTTGTTGAACACTGATATGGTCTGGCTCTGTGTCCCCACCCACATCTCATCTTGAATTATAATCCCCATGTGTTGAGTGGGAAACCTCCCAGGTGACTGGATCATGGGGGGTGGTTTCCCCGATGCTGTTCTTGTCATAGTGTGAGAGTTCTCACGCGATCTGACGATTTTAAAAAATGGCAGGTTCCCCTGCACTCTCTCTGCCATCACCTTGTGAAGAAGAGGTACTGCTTTCCCTTTACCTTCCACCATGATTGTAATTTTCCTGAGGTCTCCCCAGCCATGCAGAACTGAGTCAATTAAACCTCTTTTGTTTAAAATTACTAAATCTCAGGTAGTATCTTTATAGCAGTGTGAAAAACAGACTAATACAAACATTGACTGTTTTAAATGTGATCTCCCACTGAAATACCCTATATATTAATGCATGTTGGCCGGGCATGGTGGCTCACACCTGTAATCCCAGCACTTTGGGAGGCCGAGGCAGGTGGATCACCTGAGGTTAGGAGTTCGAGACTAGCCTGGCCAACTTGATGAAACCATGTCCCTACTAAAAATACAAAAATTAGCTGGGCGTGGTGGCAGGTGACTGCAATCCCAGCAACCTTGAGGCTGCAGCAGGAGAATAGTTTGAACCTGGGAGGCGGAGGTTGTGGTGAGTTGCGATCACACCATTGCTCTGGGCGACAGAGCAAGAGTCCGTCTCAAACAACAACAAAAAAATATGTTAGTGGCCAAGCAGCTTTTCTAAAATTTGAAACACAGAATTACTGAATTGGTTTTTTCTTTTTCCAAACAAATTTATTTGGATGAAGCAATCCTAAGACTGTCTTTGTTAGTACTAAGATCATCGTATTCATATTCCCAGAAGTCCTATGAAGATCAACAAGGGGCTATCAGAACACAAATCGGAAAGCACCAGTTTTACAGATAATGAGGTGATCAAAGGAAGAAAAAATTCCAAATAGAAATGTTGATTTATTGGTTTCGACAAATACACCAGAGTAACATAATTAACGACCCCAGATTCTGCCTCTGAAATTCGGAATCTGCCACTGACCATGACCACAAACAATATTTAATATGGCTAGGCGCGATGGCTCACGCCTATAATTCCAACACTTTGGCAGGCCTAGGTGAGTGGATCTTAAGATTAAGCCCAGGAGCTCGAGACCAGCCTAGCCAACATAGCAAAACCCTGTCTTTACAAAAAAAAAAAAAAATATATATATATATATATATATATATATACACACACACACACACATATACAAACTACAAAAATTAGCCAGACGTGTGGCATGTGCCTGTGGTCCCAGCTACTATGGAGACTGAGGTGGGAGGATCACCTGAGCCCAGGAGCCAGAGGTTGCAGTGAGCTGAGATTGCACCACTGCACTCTAGCCTGGGCAACAGAACAAAACTATGCCTCAAAAAAAAAAAAATTTAATCTGTTCTTGCCTCAGTTCCATATCTATAAAATGAGGGCAACAAGAGTAATTAACTCAAAGAATTACTGTAAGAATTTATTTAGTTAAAATATGTAATATAATAATATACATATGCAATGTCAAAGGCTCTGCAATGCATCAATCATTTGCTATAATTCTTTCTGACCCTTTCTTCATCTTGCTCACCACAAAACAAACATGAGAAATTTTTTCACCAACTGAATTAACATTTAACTTCTAGAGAGTCAAAGCTCACTAATCAGAAATATTTGTTTTTAAATATTTTCAAACTGCTACCATAATCGCTTATATATATGAAACTACATGCTCTTCCCTAAATAGTTCACTTTTTAAAATGCTCCCTTTTTTGCTATTTTTTATGTTTTTTGAGGTGGGGTCTCGCTCTCTCATCCAGACCAGTCTCGTGGCGTGACCTCAGTTCACCACAACCTCTGCCTCCCAGCTTCAAGTTATTCTCCTGCCTCAGCCTCCCAAATGCCTGAGATTACAGGTGCGTGCTACCACATTCAGCTAATTTTTATATTTTTAGAAAAAACAGGGTTTCACCATGTTGGTCAGACTGGTCTCGAACTCCTGACCTCAATGATCCACCCGCCTTGGCCTCCCAAAGTGCTCGGATAACAGGCGTGAACCACTGTACCTGGTCCCTTTTTTCTCTTTCAAAAGTCTACATACTTTCTATAACCAGACAGTGGTAATAATTTTACAAAACTGTGAGTATACTAAATAATCACTGAACTGTAGTAACCTTAAAAATGTTAAATTTTATGTGTATAAATTATGTACTTAAAAAAAAATACCTGAAATGATCCCCCTTGTCACCGTAACACAATAGACTCCATTAGAAACAGGGAAGAGGATAACCAAAGACTAGGAGAAGGTTATTTACAATACATATATCTAACAAAAGACATATTCAAAATTTCTGAAGAATTTCTATTAAGTCAATATTAAAAGACAAACCAACCAATTAACACAATTGGCAAAGACTTGAATAGGCACTTCACCCAAAATAGAATATTCAGATACCCATAGCACAAAATGTGGTCAACATCACTGCAAAATGATGAAACAAAAATTAAAGCCACAATGAGATGCCACTATTCATCCACTAGAATGGCCAAAATTAAAAGGATCAGTAGATGCCTGTAATCCCAGCACCTTGAAAGGCCAAGGCAGGTAGATCGCTTGAGGCTGGGAGGTGTGGGTTACATGAACTGAGATCGCACCACTGCACTCCAGCCTGGGTTACAGAAACTTTATCTCAAAAAAAAAGAAAGAAAGAAAGAAAAGAAAGGACTGGTAGTATTAAGATACTATATAGTTAAGAGGAATGAATATGTATGTGTAATCAGACGACATTTAAAAACGAATGTCCATGGGGCAACTTGGTTAATAGTAGCCAAAGATGGTCGAGCATGGTGCCTCATGCCTGTAATCCCAGCATTTTGGGAGGTCACAGCGGGAGGATCGCTTGGGCCTGCGAGTCCGAAACCAGCCTGGGCAACAAGGCAAAATCCCGTCTCTACAAAAAACTAGCTGGATGTGGTAGCACACGTCTGTAATCCCTTGGGAGACTGTGGTGTGAGTAACATCTGAGCCAGGGAGATCGAGGCTGCAGTCAGTAGAGATCAAGCCACTACACTCCAAACTTGGTGACAGAGTGAGACCCCATCTCAAAAAAAAAAAAAAAAAAAAAGCAACCAATGATTGGAAACAATCCAAATGCCCAACAGCAAGTGAATGGATTTATCTGTACAGTGGAATACTACAGAGCAATGTTTTTAAATGACTTCTTCATAAAATCTGTACAAATCTCACTGATATTTTGTTGACTGAACAAAAAGCCAGATACAAGAGTTCACACGACTGAGTTCATAAAGTAAGTATGAAAGAAATTAGAATATAGTCTACGCAGATGGGTGGAGGGCAGGAGAAGAGACAGAGCAGCAAAGGACCTTAGAAATCTTGTCTTACTGAAATATTCTCCATCAGGATGGTAGTTACAAATGTGCACACAAACGTAAGAAACAAATCGTTAAAACTGTTAAACAAGTGTGCATTAGACACAACTATACATTATAACATATCTTTAAACAAAATGAAAAAAAAAAACAGAGACTCACCTCAAACATCACCTTATCACTTCCTCTCTCTATAGTCACCTGCCACTCATCTTCTACTATCCTTTCCCAGCCCCTGTTATAATTTAATTGATCCCTAACCCAGAGAATCTTTCATAGGTCGCTATTAAATAACTTACATTTCATTATTTAAGTTTCTTTAGATCTGTATAAACCCAGAGACTACAAGTTCCCTGAGGATAGAGGCCTGCCCTTTTTTTTTTTTTTTTGAGACAGGGTCTCTCTCTGTCACCCAGGCTGGAGTGCAGTCTCAGCTCACTGCAGCCCCAACCACCCGGACTCAAGCGATCCTTCCACCTCAGTCTCCTGAGCAGGTGGGTCTACAGGTACACGCCAACACACCTGGCTAATTTTTGTATTTTTTTTTTTTGTACAGACAAGGTTTCATCACTTTGCCCAGGCTGGTCTCAAACCCCTGGGCTTAAGCAATCTGCTTGTGTCAGCCCCGCAAAGTGCTGGGATTACAGGCATGAGCCACGGCACCCTGCCTACTCTATTTTTCTCATTACCTCATTTCCATAATGCTCAGCATAGTGCCATGTACTTTATACATCAATGTTTCATTGATTTAAATAATTCCTATGATTCATGTATGGAACAATACCTCACTAAATCATATACCTTAACTTTTTTTCTTTCAAAGACAATTTCTTTCCCCTCTGCAATAGGAAACGTCTACGGTTTCTAAGAAGAGGATTTGGAAAAAACAAAAAACAAAAAACATTTGTACAGGCTTTGAAATTAACCTGCATATACATCATCATCAACTAGCAGAATGGCTGCCTTAAAATACACTTACACACACATACACACATGGAAATACAATGAAGATGTAAATGATTTAAAAGATTCTTTTACTTTAATAAATAACCTCATATTTATTGTGCACACACTGAACAAGAACTTCATGAGGTAACCAGTACTACCAACTACACATTAGACAGGAAGTTAAGAAAGCAGTTCGCAGTCACATTTCTAGCAAATGTCATGGCCAAGATCTGTAGTATGACTACAAGAAACACTGGGGTGTTAAAGTAATAGGACCTGTGCCCCAGAAAATTAATTAGACCATTTATTTACTTATTTATTCATTCATTCATTTACTACCTGCTTCATTTTTTTCTTCAAAGACCACTTATTTTTTAAAAATAAATTGAGGAAAAAAATCTGAATGGTTAAACATATGAAAAGATGTTCAACCTAACCCATAATGAAAGAAATACTAATTAAAACTATTAAGATGGGCCAGGCATGGTGGCTCACACCTGTAATCCCCAGCACTTTGGGAGGCCAAGGCGGGCAGATCACGAGATCAAGAGATCAAGACCATCCTGGCCAACAAGGTGAAACCCCGTTTCCACTAAAAATACAAAAATTAGTTGGGCGTGATGGTGGGTACCTGTAGTCCCAGCTACTCGGGAGGCTGAGGCAGGAGAATCACTTGAACCTGGGAGGCGGAGGTTGCAGTGAGCTGAAATCACACCACTGCACTCCAGCCTGGCAACAGAGTGAGACTCCGTCTCAAAAAAAAAAAAAAAACTATTAAGATGTAATTTCTCTGAGACCAAGGGGGGAGCGGATCACTGGAGGCCAGAAGTCCAAGACCAGTCTGGCCAACGTAGTGAAACACCATCTCTACTAAAAATACCAAAAAAAAACAAAATTGGCTGGGCATTGTGGCGCCTGCCTGTAATCCCAGCTACTCCAGAGGCTGAAGCATGAGAATCAACTGAACTGAGGAGATGGATGTTGCAGTGAGCCAACATCGTGCCACTGCGCTCCATCTAGCCTGGGCAACAGAGCCAAATTCTGTATCCCAACAAAAAACAAAAAACAAACCAACAAAAAAAAGATATAATGTCTCACCCATGAGATTAGCAAAAATCCCAAAGTTTGACAATCCCCTCTCAGCAAAGCCTTGGAGACACTCCAACATTAGGCAGACACTCTAACTTTACTGATGATGGCACTAGCTCTAGGGAATGACAATTTGGCAAGTTATCAAAATTGCCAATGTTTACATTAACCTTTGATCCACCTACTCACATCATTTTAGGGGATATTTCCTACATACATAATTATACATGTACAAAATGACACATATTCAGGATTCATCACTACAGCACTATTTCCAACAGCAAGAAAAGAAGCAACCCAAGTGTATCTACAAAGTTTGGGTACAGTCCTAAAATCACACAATGGAAGGCGACGAAGCTGAAAAAATGAGACTATTCACTATGAACTGATATGAAAAGATCCTAGCATAAAGTACATTCAAAAAGCAAGATACAAACAATCGGGAGGAGGAAGATGGATTTAGAAGAAAGGTCTACCATGCAGCTCCCACTTTGGCAGAGAGAACACCACGTAGAGACGCACACCGTGAACTTTTGCTTCAAGAACCACCCCAGGAATATATCAGGCAAACTGAAAAAATTCACAGATCCTTTGAAAGAAGCGGTACACTGCTGCAAATTTCATGAGACAGATAAAAAATTGTGAGTCCCCAAAACGTAAGAGAAGGAAAACCTGCCTCCAAACACACATCCCCACTGGGGAATCTGAAAATCCAGATCATGGGAGAAGGATTCAACCTTACCTAGGGCTGAAATAGATTTAAGGGAACTGTGCAAAATACAAAAGTAGAAGCAGCAGTGGGAAATGCCTTGTAAGCATTCCCAGCCTCTAGCTAGAGCCCAGGGAAGCCATCCCTGACTGTATCTCACAAGGGTACTAGCAGAAAGACAGCCAGTAGAATTAGGGAAGGGTCACAGGGCAAAAGAAGCTTCAAATGAGATTAGTATCAATTTCAGCTAGACATGGATTTTCTTGAGCAGAAAAGGGAGGTGGGTGGGAACAGTTACCAGCGCAGAGCTGCTCACAGAGCAGGCGGATGGGAAGGGGCGAGGTCTGAAGGCCTTGCTTTCTCAGCAGGGAAGCCTGGGGCAAGGTCTGAGCCGGAAACTAAGGGAGTGAGAGTGGCTTCACCCACTGCGTGGGAGCTGAATGAGGTCTCTCGCAACCAGGTCTCTCACAATCCCCCATTTCGCTGGTAAACTATATGACACAGCAGAGGCAGCGAAAATCCCCTGTGGAACATAACCCGACTGGCCTGAGAACCAACACCCTATCTCCCACAGTGGCTGTGGCAAGCAGAACCCAAGGAGAGTGAGTCTGAGCCTAATTCCACCTAACCCTGCTCCCACCTGATGGTATTTCTCTACCTGCCCCTTTAGCTGAACAGGAAACATAGCCCCACCCATCTCCCAAGAAACCAAAATACTTGCCCAGACCAACTTAGGGCAAGCAATCTCCCTACTTACTACTACTGCAGCTAGTGCTCTCTTCAAAGTGTCACCTCCTGGCTGGAGGCCAACCAACTGAGGCCATTAGAGCAACTCATGACAGAATAACCCAGATCCCAAGAAGGGGAAAACAACAGCTAATTCCACTGCCTGCAACATCCTGGCCAACCAGAGGTCCTGAGTGTGTCCACATTACAAGCTCACTGCTAGCATAACCAGTATTCAAGAAAGCAAGTACACCAAACATATCTACAACCGAAGACTATCAAAGAGTCCACTTCACTCCCCTGTGCCACCTCCACCAGAGCAGGTGCTGGTATCCACAAGCTTGGAGACCTGAAGATGAATCACATCACCGGTCTCCTTGTAGGCATTCCCCAGCACCATCCCAGAGCCTGGTAGCCCTGCTGCTGGATGGCTATACCCAGAAGAGGAATAACAATCACCGCAGTCCAGCTCTCAGGAAGCCCCATCCCTAGAGGAAGTGGGAGACAGCAAGCCCTGAGATCCGGTCTTTTCCACTGAAAGACTCTAAACAAATGAGAAGGCACCAGAAAAGTAATTCTGGTAATACAACAAAACAGGGTTCTATAACCCCAGCAATGCATCCAAACCAAGAAGAAATTTCTGAATTTCCAGATAAAGAATTCAGAAGGTTGATTATTAAGCTACTCAAGGAAATATGAGAGAAAGGTGAAAACTAAATTAAAGACAACAGTACAGGATATGCATGAAAAATTCTCCAGAGAAAAAGACATCATAAAGAAACAGCAATCACAACTGCTAGAAATAAAAGACACACTTAGAGAAACAGAAAATGCACCGGAGGCTGGGCACCATAGCTCATGCCTGTAATCCCAGCACTGCGGGAGGCTGTGGCGGGCAGATCACCTGAGGTCGGGAGTTCAAGGCTAGCCTTGCCACCATGGTGAAACCCCGTCTCTACTAAAAATACAAAAATTAGCCAGGGATGTTGGGGTGCACCGGTAACCCCAGCTACTCAGGAGGATGAGGCACAAGAATCACTTGAACCCAGGAAGTGGAGGCTGCAGGTTGCCATAAGCCAAGATTGTGCCACTGCACTCCAGCCTAGGTGACAGAATGAGACTCTGCCTCAAAAAATAAAAAAAATAAAAAAAAGGACGGACGGACGGAAGAAAGGAAGGAAGGAAGGACAATCACAACTTGCAACTTCTAGAAATAAAAGGCACACTTAGAGAAACAGAAAATGCACTGGAGGCCAGGCATGGTGGCTCATGCCTGTAATTCCAGCACTTTGGGAGGCAGAGGCGGGAGGATCACGTGAAGTCAGGAGTTCAAGACCAGCCTGGCCAAGATGATGAAACCCTGTCTCTACTAAAAAAAAAAAATACAGGCCGGGCGCGGTGGCTCAAGCCTGTAATCCCAGCACTTTGGGAGGCCGAGACGGGCGGATCACGAGGTCAGGAGATCGAGACCATCCTGGCTAACACAGTGAAACCCCGTCTCTACTAAAAATACAAAAACTTAGCCGGGCGAGGTGGCAGGCACCTGTAGTCCCAGCTACTCGGGAGGCTGAGGCAGGAGAATGGCGTGAACCCGGGAGGCGGAGCTTGCAGTGAGCTGAGATCCGGCCACTGCACTCCAGCCTGGGCGACAGAGCGAGACTCCGTCTCAAAAAAAAAAAAAAGATGCACTGGAAAGTTTCAACAACAGGCTAGAACAAGTAGAAGAAAGAATTTCAGAGCTCAAAGACAAGGCTTTCAAAATAACCCAATCAAAGACAAAGACAAAGAAAATATAATTTTAAAAAAAATTAACAAAGTATCCACGAAATGTGGGATTACATCAAACAACCAAACCTAAGAATAACTGGTGTTTCTGAAAAAGAAGAGAAATCTACAAGTTTGGAAAACTTACTTGAGGGGAATAACTGAGGAAAACTTCCCTGGCCTTGCTAAAGATGTAGACATCCAAATACAAGAAGCTCAAAGAACTGCTGAGAAATTCATCGCAAAGCCGGGCACGGTGGCTCAAGCCTGTAATCCCAGCACTTTGGGAGGCTGAGACGGGCGGATCACAAGGTCAGGAGATCGAGACCATCCTGGCTAACACAGTGAAACCCCGTCTCTACTAAAAAATACAAAAAACTAGCCGGGCGAGGTGGCGGGCACCTGTGGTCCCAGCTACTCCGGAGGCTGAGGCAGGAGAATGGCGTAAACCCGGGAGGCGGAGCTTGCAGTGAGCTGAGATCCGGCCACTGCACTCCAGCCTGGGCAACAGAGCCAGACTCAGTCTCAAAAAAAAAAAAAAAAAAAAAAAAAAGAAATTCATCGCAAAAAGATCATCACCTAGGCACACAGTCATCAGGTTATCTGAAGTCAAGATGCAGTAAAGAATATTAAGAGCTATGGGACAAAAGCATCAGATAACCTATAAAGAAAAACCTATCAGATTAACAGCAGATTTCTCAGCAGAAACCTTACAAGCCAGAAGAGACTGGGGTCCCATCTTCAGCTGCCTGAAACAAAATAATTATCAGCCAAGAATACTGTATCCAGCAAAACTAAGCTTCATAAATGAAGGAGAAATCAAGTCTTTTTCAGACAAACAAAGGCTAAGAGAATTTGCCACTACCAAGCCAGCATTACAAGAAATGCTAAAAAAAAGTTCTAAATCTTGAAATAAAAGCTCAAAACACACCAAAATAGAACCTCCTCGGCTGGGCGCAGTGGCTCATGCCTGTAATCCCCGCACTTTGGGAGGCCGAAGTGGGCAGATCACCTGAGGTCAGGAGTTCAAGACCACCCTGGCCAACATGGCAAAACCCTGTCCCTACTAAAAAATACAAAAACGAGCCAGGTGTGGTGGTAGGCACCTATAATCCCAGCTACTTGGGAGGGTGAGGCAGACAGAATTGCTTGAACCCGAGAGGCTGAGGTTGCAGAGAGCCAAGATTGCATCACTGCATTCCAGTCTGGGCAACAGAGCAAGACTCCATGACAAAAACAAGACAAAAAAGAATCTCCTTAAAGCATAAATCTCACAGGACCTATAAAACAATAACACAATGAAGGGAAAAAAAACAGCTATTAAGGCAACAACAAGCATGATGAATACAACACTAGTTCATATCTCAATCCTAATGCCGAATGTAAATAGCCTAAATGCTACATTTAAAAGATAGAGAATGGATAAAATTCCACCAACTAAGTATCTGCTGTCTTCAAGAGACTCACCTAACACATAAGGACTCACATAAACTTAAAGTAAAGGGGTGGAAAAAGATACTCCATGCAAATAGAAACCAAAAGCAAGCAGACGTAGCTATTATTGTATCAGACAAAACAGACTTTAAAGCAACAATAGTAAAAAAAACAAAAAAAAAACCACACACACACACAAAGAGGGACATTAAATAATAAAAGAATTAGTCCAATAGGAAAATAACAATCCTAAATATATATGCATCCAACTGGAGCTCCCAAATTCATAAAACAATTACTAGACCTAAGAAATAAGACAGACAGCAACACAATAAACACAGCAAATAACAATCCTAGCAACATAATAATGTAATAATAACTGTATCTTGACTTTAGATAACCTGATGACTGTGTGCCTAGGTGATGATCTTTTTGCGATAAATTTCTCAGCTGTTCTTTGAGCTTCTTATATTTGGGTGTCTACATCTCTAGCAAGGCCAGGGTAAGTTTTCCTCAGTTATTCCCCTCAAGTAAGTTTTCCAAATAATAGTGGGACACTTCAATACTCCACTGACAGCATTAGACAGGTCATCAAGACCAAAAGTAGGCCGGGCGCGGTGGCTCAAGCCTGTAATCCCAGCACTTTGGGAGGCCGAGACGGGCGGATCACGAGGTCAGGAGATCGAGACCATCCTGGCTAACACAGTGAAACCCCGTCTCTACTAAAAATACAAAAAACTAGCCCGGCGAGGTGGCGGCACCTGTAGTCCCAGCTACTCGGGATGCTGAGGCAGGAGAATGGCGTGAACCCGGGAGGCGGAGCTTGCAGTGAGCTGAGATCCGGCCACTGCACTGGAGCCTGGGCGACAGAGCGAGACTCCGTCTCAAAAAAAAAAAAGAAAAAAGACCAAAAGTAAACAAAGAAATAATGGATTTTAAACTACACCTTGTAACAAATGAACTTAACAAGTATTTACAGAACATTCTACCCAAAAACTGTAGAATATACTTTTTTTTTTTGAGGCCTGTCACCCAGACTAAAGTGCAGTGGCGCAATCTTGGCTCACTGTGATCTCTGCCTCCCAGGCTCAGTCAATCCTCCCACCTCAGCCTCCCGAGTAGCTGGAACTACAAGTATGCACCACCATGTTCAGCTAATCCTTTGTTTTTTGTTGAGACAAGGTTTCACCATGTTGCCCAGGCTGGTCTCAAACTCCTGAGCTAAAGCCATCCACCTGCTTTGGCCTCCCAAAGTGTGAGACCTACCATGCCTGGCCAGGATATACATTATTTTCATCAGGACATGGATAGACCAAGACAGACCATATGACAGGTCACAAAACAAGTCTCTATAAATTTAAGAAAATCTAAATTATATCAAGTATCCTATCAGACCACAGTGGAATGAAACTGGAAATTAACTCCAAAAGGAACCCTGAAAACTATACAAATACATGGAAATTAAATAATCTGCTCTGGAATAATCCTTGAGTCAACAATGAAATCAAGGTGGAAATTAAAAAATTCTTTGAACAATAATATAATGTCACAACTTATCAAAACCACTGGGATACAGCAAAAGCGGTGCTAAGAGGACAAGTTCAAGCATTAAATGCCTACATCAAATGCCAGACAAGGTGGTTCACGCCTGTAATCCCAGCTCTTTAGGAGGCCTAGGCAGGTGGATCACCTGAGGTCAGGAGTTTGAGACCAATCTAGGCCACATGGTGAAATCCTGTAAAAATACCAAACTTAGCTGGGTATGGTGGCCCACACCTGTAATCTCAGCTTACCTGGGAGGCTGAGACAGGAGACTCACTTGAACCCAGGAAGCAGAGGTTGCAGTGAGCCGAGATCATGCCACTGCACTCCAGCCTGGACGATAGAGTGAGACTCTGTCTCAAAAAAAAGAAAAAAAAAAAAAGAAAAGTCTGAAAGGTCACAAATAGGCAATCTAAGGTCATACCTCAAGGAACTAGAGAAACAAGAAAGAACAAACAAAACCCAAACCCAGCAGAAGAAAATAAATAAATAACAAAGATTAGAACAGTGCTAAATGAAACCAAAAGAACAACAAAAATACAAAAGATAAATGAACAAGCTGGTTCTCTGAAAAGATAAAATTGATAGACCATTAATGAGACTAACCAAGAAAGAAGAAAGATACCTAAATAAGCTCAATTAGAAACAAAATGAAAGATATTACAACCGATACCACAGAAATACAAAGATGATTCAAGGCTACTATGAATACCTTTACATGCACAAACTAGAAAATCTAAAGGGAGAGAATAAACTCCGGGAAATATACAACCCTCCTAGATTACATCAGAAGAAATAAAAACTCTGAACAGACCAATAACAAGTAGAGAGATTGAAACAGTATAATAAATTGTCAACAAAAAGTCTGGGACCAGTTGGATTCACAGATGAATTCTATCAGACATTCAAAAAGACTTGGTGCCATTCTTAATGAAACTATTCCAAAAGACAGAGAAAGAGGGAATCCTCCCCTAAATCATTCTATGAAGCCAGTATCACCCTAATACCAAAATCAGGAAAGGACATAACAAAAAAATAAATCTACAGACCAACATCCCTGATAACATAGATGCAAAAATCCTCAACAAAATACTAGCTAACCGAATCCAACAGCCTATCAAAAAGGCAATCCACCATGATCAGCGGGTTTCATACCATGGATGCAGGGATGGTTTAACATCCACAAGTCAGTAAATGTGATGTATCACATAAAAAGAATTTTTTTAAAAATCACGTGATCTCAACAGATGCAGAAAAAGCATATAACAAAAAAATCCAGCATCCCTTTATGACTAAAACCCTCAGCAAAACTGGCATAGAAGTAACATACCTTAACGTAATAAAATGCATATATTACAAACCCACAGCCCATATTCTACTGAACGGGAAAAAGTTGAAAGCATTCACCGTGAGAAATGAGAAGACAAGGATGTCCACTCTTACCACTTCCATTCAACATAAGTACTGGATGTCCTAGCCAGAGCAATCAGAGAAAAGAAACAAAGGACATCCAAATAGGTAAAGAGGAAGTCAAACTGTCGCTGTTTGCTGATGATATGATCGTATATCTAGAAAACCCTAAAGACTCATCCAAAAAGCTTGTAGTCTGACAAACAAATTCAGTAATCTTTCAGGATACAAAACCAACGTAAAGTAGCACTGCTCTACACCAACAATGACGAAGTTGAGAAAAAATCAAGAACTTAACCCCTATTACAACAGCTACAAAAAAATAAAATACTTAGGAATACACCTAACCAAGGAGGTGAAAGATGTCTACAAACAAAACTACAAAACACTGCTGAAAGAAATCATCAACACCACCAACAAATGAAAACACATCCCATGCTCAGGGATGGGTAGAATTAATATTGCAAAAATGACAATACTGCCAAAAGCAATCTACAGATTCAATGCAGTTCCCATCAAAGTACTATCATCAATCTTCACAGAACTAGAAACAATCCTAAAATTCATATGGAACCGGAAGAGAGCCCAGATAGCCAAAGCAAGACTAAGCAAAAAGAATAAATCTGGAGGCATCACATTATCTGACTTTCTATACTGCAAGGCTATGGTTACCAAAACAACACGGTCCTGGAATAAAATAGACACACAGACCAACATAATAGAGATCCCAAAAATTAAAGTCAAATATTGGTGACTCACGTGTGTAATCCCAGCATTTTGGGAGGCCTAAGCAGGTAGATCACTTCAGGTCAGGAGTTCAAGACCAGCCTGACCAACAGGGTAAAACCCTGTTTCTACTAAAAATACAAAAATTAGCTAGACATGGTGGCAGGCACTTGTAATCCCAGCTACTCAGGAGTCTGAGGCAGGAGAATTGCTTGAACTTGGGAGGCAGAGGTTGCAGTGAGTCAAGATCACGCCACTGCACTCTGGTCTGGGTGACAGAGTGAGACTGAGTCTCTAAAAAATAAACACAAAAAACCATCAAGTGGGGAAAGGATACCCTTTGCAACAAATGCTGCTGGGATAACTGCCAAGCCACATGCAGAAGAATGAAACTGGATCCTCATTTCTCACCTTACACAAAAATCAACTCAAGATGGAGCAAAGACTTAAATCTAACACCTTAAACCATAAAAATTCTGGAAGATAACATTGGAAAAACTCTTCCAGACATTGGCTTAGGCAGAGTGTTTATGACCAAGAACCCTAAAGCAAATGCAACAAGAACAAAAATAAACAGATGAAACCTAATTAAACTAAAGCTTCTGCACATAAAAAGAAATAATCAGCAGAATAAACAGACGACCCACAGAATGGGAGAAAATATTTGCAAACTATGCATCCAACAAAAGACTAGTGTCCAGAATCAATAAGGAACTAAAAACAAATCAACAAGAAAAAAAGAATAATAATCCCATCGAAAAGTGGGCAAATGACATGAATAAGCATTTCTCAAAAGAAGATATACAACACAATACCACACAATATCACCTTATTGCTGGAAGCATGGCTACAATTTAAAAGGCAAAAAACAATAGATGTTGGCATGGATATGGTGAAAAGGGAACATTTTTACACGGCTGGTGAAAATATAAACTAATACAACCACTATAGAAAACCGTACAGAGATTTCTTAAATACCTAAAAGTAGAACTACCATTTGATCCTGCAATCCCACCACTGGGTACCTATCCAGAGGGAAAAAAGTCATTATATGAAAAAGACACTTGCACACATGTTTAGAGCAGCACAACTTGCAACTGCAAAACTGGACCCAGTGTAAATGTCCTTCAATCAGTAAGTGGATAAAGAAAATGTGATATAGATACACACACACACACACACACACACACACACACCATGGAATACTATTCAAGCCATAAAAAGGAACAAAATATGGCTTTCACAGAAACCTGGATGGAGTTGGAGACCATTAGTCTAAATGAAGTAATTCAGGAAAGGAAAACCAAGTATCATTTTGTTCTCATTTGTAATTAGGAGCTAAGCTGTGAGTAGGCATAAGAATGATATAATAGACTTTGGGGACTAGGAGGGAGGGTGGGGGTGGTTAGGTATAAAAGACTGCACACTGGGTACAGTGTACGCAGCTCAGGTGACAGGTGCACCAAAATCTCAGAAATCACCACTAAGGAATTTATTCAATGTAACCAAAAACCACCTGTTACCCAAAAACTATTCAAATTAGGGCCAGATGTGGTTAATCCCAGCACTTTGGGAGGCCGAGGTAGGCGGATCACGAGGTCAAGAGTTCAAGATCAGCCTGGCCAACATGGTGAAACCCCATCTCTACTAAGAATACAAAAATTTTCTGGGCGTGATGGCATGTGCCTGTAATCCCAGCTACTCGGGAGGCTGAGGCAGGAGAATCGCTTGAACCCAAGAGGGGGAGGTTGCAGTGAGCCAAGATCATGCCACTGCACTCCAGCCTGAGCGACAGAGCAAGACTCCATCTTGTGGTGGGGGGGAGACTATTCAAATTAAAACAAAAAAGCAAGGTACATATATACCATATAATATTTCAAGAATGGAAGAAACTTGGTTTATAGAAAAACAAGTAATCTGTGTATTTAAAGCTGCTCTAAAATTAAGTTTGTTTCTTTTTAAAGCAAGGTACAGACAGTAATTTACTAGACTTTGGGTAAGAAAGGAGAATGAGACTACGTATTTATCTGCTTGTGGATGCATAATGAAGTACTAGAAAAAATCACAAGAAACAAATAATAATTACATATTTGGGTGGAAGGGGGGAAACAAGAACAAGAGAGAGACAAATAATTCTTACTGTAAACTTTTGTTATAATGTTTTGTTGATTGCTTTTTCCAAAAAAGTTGTTTTTAAAAGCAACTCCACAAGAATTACCTCACTCTCTACAAAACCCAAGGGAAGTTACTGGCACAGTATTCATTCCAGTAAATGTGGTTTTAATAACTATTAAACTCCTTTAAACACAAACTTTTAATCTCTATGGTATATGCTACTTTCCATAAATAGAAACCAAAATATTTAATTTTTCATAAAGATAAATGGAAAAGATTTTTACAGAAACTTGCTCTTTATAAAGATTTCCCAGAATACATCTAATTTGACAAAAGTGATTTACAACTAATTACAACTAAACTCAGTAGTGTGACCTCAAAACTGAGTGAAAGGAATAAAGTCCTTTAATGTCCTACAACTTATTTATTTTATATAATAGTCAATGTTGTTTGCTAATGAAAATGTCAAAACCTTTGACAGTAAGAAAACATAACCAGACCACCAAGTATTAAAAAAAACCAACACGGCTTCCATTCATTAGTCTACCACTAGCTATTTTCAAGACCCTAATCCAACAGCAACACTTCTGTACTTCAAATAGAAAAAAACAGATCAAACGAGCTTAATCTCCATCTACTTTTGAAATTCAATGTATGTACAAGAATGTTAAAACAAATGGTTGTTTTTAAAAAAATTTAGAGGAGCAAAATTATGCCTATTAGGAAACATGTCAGCTTAAGCTAACATTTAAAATAAAACAACAGGCCGGGCGCGGTGGCTCATGCCTGTAATCCCAGCACTTTGGGAGGCCGAGGCAGGCGGATCATGAGGTCAGGAGATTGAAACCATCCTGGCCAACATGATGAAACCCTGTCTCTACTAAAATACAAAAAATTAGGCGGGCGTGGTGGCGGGCACCTGTAGTCCCAGCTACTCGGGAGGCTGAGGCAGGAGAATGGTGTGAACCTGGGAGGCGGAGCTTGCAGTGAGCTGAGATCGCACCACCGCCCTCCAGCCTGGCAAAAGAGCGAGACTCTCTCAAAAAAAAAAAAAAAAAAAAAAAAAGCCAGCCAGGCACAGTGGCTCACGCCTGTAATCCCACCACTCTGGGTGGCCAAGGCGGGAGAATCACCTGAGGTCAAGGGTTTGAGACCAGCCTGGCCAACATGGTGAAACACCATCTCTACTAAAAGTACAAAAATTAGCCAGGTGTGGTGGCATACACCTGTAGTCCCAGCTACTCAGGAGGATGAGGCAGGAAAATCGCTTGAACACAACAGGTGGAGGCTGCAGGGAGCCAAGATGGCACCATTGCACTCCAGCCTGGGCAACAGAGTGAGACTCTGTGTCATAAATAAATAAATAAAATTTATACACATACATCCTTACCTTGAAAGGTTTGTCTCCACTGTGTGTCAGCATATGCCTTTGTAACCAACTTTGACTGGTAGATGGAGTGTTATATACTTTACAACCTTTCCATAGGCAAACAAATACCTGTTAAGAAAAACAAAGCCATATTAATTTTCATGACCTATCTCAAGAAGAGTTTGATTCCTCATACATTCAAATTAACATGTTACAAGTCTTCCACTGACAAGAGCTATAGAATGTACAAGCCAATCAAAATGCTTAATATAAACTGTCAAAACATCCTAGGATGAGCCACCCTTGATGCTACTGACCACACCTTCAGTAAGGAATAGGAACACATGACAGAATACCATTCAGAAGGAAACATATATAACATTAGCAATATATCCCTCGGAACTGAGACCATGGGCCATTATTTACATTTTTGTATTTACTGCACAAAAGAACAAACATCTATTAATTTTAAATAGCAGGAAAATATAAAGGCATAAAAAATTAATGAAATGACCAATAAATATTAATTAGAAGACACTGATATTTTCAACTTCAAAGAATGAATGAAAATTATCAAATTACAATTTTTTACTGGTGATATCCTGGTCTCACAAGCATACTAACAATATTTGTTCTTATATTGTTGTAATCATGAAGAATTATTTCTATCCCGATTATGACATAGAGACATATTCGAGACCCTGTCTGGAATATGAAATTTTGTTATGAAACAAATTGAATACAAAATATTAAGTTAATATAGCAATAAAAACAACAGACATGAGCTACCATACTTTCATCACAGATCCACATTCTAGGTTCAGGGTACTAAGTATAACTAGGTGTGGAAAGCACCAAAACTAACAAACTAATCTTTATCATCTTCCTACCAGTGACATGTCAGTTTCCTAACTGATGATATTTCCATCAAACCAAACACTGAAAACTGCTTCCCAACATCAGGAAAAAAAGGGTCTACCACAATCATTATCTTGAAAGAACCACTTAAAGGCTCTGTTCTTTTCTAAGGTAAGAACAATCATAGAGTCACACTTTGAAGACTGTAATACACTACATACATATAGAACACAAGACAGATATACAATCTTTCTTCAGCCAGCCTAAAATAAAAATTTTTAATAGACTAAAAAAATTGACAGTCTATAAACAAATAATTGAGGTCAATTTTTACTCAAAAACAATATCATCTTATGTCAAATAGGTATAACAAGGTAATACCAACACTGCCATTTGACAAGACTGTTTAGAGAAGTTACTACATATCCTGACTCCACAACGAATTTGCTAGTTTCTTTAAGTATGAGATAAAGGAACTCATAACATTACCTCCTTTATACTCAAAATTCCCAACCCTAGAACATGTTTATAAACTAATGGCCAAGGTTCTCAGAGTTAAAAGTAACTTTTAAAAATAAATCTAGGAACAGAAAAAAATACAAAGCAATACTTATATGCACCCGATGTGGTGGCTCACACCGGCAATTTCAGCACTCTGGGAGGCCGACGGGGAGGGCTTGAGCTCAGGAGTTCGAGACCAGCCTGGGCAACATGGCAAAACCCTGTCTCTGCAAAAGTAACAAAAAATATTGGCTAGGCATAATGGCATATGCACCTGTAGTCCCAGCTACTCAGGGGCGGGGGGGGGGGGGGGGTGCGGTAGCTGAGGCAGGATGATTGATCAAGCCCAAGAGATGAAGGCTGCAGTGAGCCATGATGGCACTACTGCACTCCAGTGCAGGTGACAGAGTGAGATCTTCTCTCCAAAAAAAAAAGGCAAAAAACAAAAAACAAAAACCTTAAATGCTATAGAAATTAATTCAATATTGTTTAATAATCACACATGGGTAATTAATGCTATCAATTTTTGAAATCAAGACTACTAGACTCACCATGCACAGTGGCTCACACCTCTAACCCCAGCACTTCGGAAGGCCAAAGCAGGAGGACTGCTTGAGCCCAGGAATGAGGCCAGCCTGGGCAACATGCCATAACCCTGTCTATACAAAATATACAAAAATTAACCAGGCATGGTGGTGTCCACCTGTAGTCTCAGCTACTTAGAAGGCTGAGGTGGGAGAATTGCTTGAGCCGGAGAGGGCAAAGCTACAGTGAGCTGCTATGATTATGCCATTGCACTCCAACCTGGGCAGTAAGAGATAGATCCTGTCTCAAAAGAAAAAAAAAAAAAAAACTACCACTAGACTCAAAGTCTTATTTTTCAATCCAAGTAATAAAGAGGAGGAATCAGGGGTTGGTTTAAAATTCTCTCAGAAATCATACTATTAGTTTGGTGTGCAAGTAATTGCTGTTTTTGCCATTAATGTAACTGAAAAAAAGGCAATTACTTGTGCACCAACCTAATACGTAAACAGAAATGCCTTAAAGAAAGTATTTGGGAACAATATCAACATCATTCCTGTAACAACTTTTGTGACAGAAGGATTCTCCTTAACGTTAAAAGGATTCTTAAGTGACCCCTCCCCGCCCCACTCTGCAATACTCTTAAAGATAGAATTTAGTTCCTTCGAAATAAGCACTGCCTCTACCTAACAATACTCAATCACTAAATTTGGTGAAAACAGTAGTATCCGGCTTCTATTTTTTTTTCCTATGAGCAAACATGACTATAGAGATAATGGCAGGTCTGAAATTACATCTGATACGGCCTTGGTTAGTAACTATGGTCTAGACTCTACATGGAATAATCTCTAGTAACACAATTAAGACAACACCTTCAGATTCAAAGAAAAACCAAAATCTTCAACCTAGTGAATTTTATACCAAATGAAGTAGGTGTAAAGAGATCAAAGTTAACTGTGTTTAGCTATATTGGGGTGAAATGTTTAGAAAGATCCAAAAAAGGCCTGGTGTAATGGCTCACGCCTGTAATCCCAAAACTTTGGGAGGCCGAGGTGGGTGAATCACTTGAGGCCAGGAGTTCGAGACCGGCCTGACCAACACGGTAAAACCGTGTCTCTAGTAAATATACAAAATTAGCCAAGTGTGGTGGCACATGCCTGCAATCCCAGCTACTCAGGAGGCTGAGGAAGGAGAATCGCTGGAACCCGGGAGGCGGAGGTGACAGTGAGCTGAGATTGCACCATTGCACTCAAACCTGGGAAACGAGCAAAACTCCATCTTAAAAAAGAAAAAAGAAAGATCCACAATAAAAACAACACAAAACTGTTCGAGGCTATTATTTCCTTTCCTAACCTGTATTAGGATGACGTTTTGATAAAAATATTCCCAAATCTGACGAAAGGGTCTTCTTCAAACCTGAGACTTTTTAGATGTATAACATGTGAAACTATTTTTATACTATTTTTAGAAACTCTCCTACTGTTAAGATTAACTCTGAAAAATCAAATACCATAGGATTCCAATTATATCCAAATTTGGAAGGAGTATGTTCAAGAATATAATTTGCCATGGTTCTATTTTAAAATGAATTAAGGTCTGGCTATTTTAACAAAATAAGACACAGGGGTCCAAAGTCTAGTCTCTCATGATACAGCAAATTGTGTCGTATTAGGCTGTATTAGACATAATAGAAATAGAAAACAACCTGCTGAGCATAGTGACTCGTGCCTAGAATCCCAGCTGCTCCGGCGGCTGAGGCAAGATGATGGCTACAAGACAGATTTTTAGACCAGTATGGGCAACACAGCAAGATCCCAACTCTGAAAACGTTTAAAGTAGCCAGACATAGTGATGCATGCCTATAGTCCCAGCTACTACACTGAGGTAAAAGGTCTGCCTGAGTCCAGGAGTTTGAGGCTACGTGAGCTAAGATCATGCCACTGCACTCCGACTGGAGCCAACAGTGGGATCCTAGATAAATATTTTTTTGAAAGAAGATAAACTGAATTCAGTCCAGCTCTTTCACTTTGCAGCTATGTAATCTTGGAAGAATCATCTACTTCCTTTTTCATCAGAAATACTCTGAGCACACATTTGGTAAGTCCAAAACACTATGAAAATAGAAGTTATATTATCTCAGAAAGATCAGTCAATGAAATAACTGGGTTTATATTAGACACCGAAGGTTCCTTCTCAAAATAACTGCCATCAGGTTTTCCTGCCAGAATGTCCAAGAAAAAAAATTTTAAACTCACACAGCCATTAAAAGAATAACTTTGGGCCAGGAGTAGTGGCTCACACCTATAATCCCAGCACTCTGAGAGGCCGAGGTGAGTAGATCACTTGAGGTCAGGATTTCAAGACCAGCCTGACCAACATGGTGAAATCCCACCTCTACTAAAAATACAAAAATTTAACCAGGTGTGATGACACATGCCTGTAATCCCAGCTACTTGGGAGACTGAGGCAGGAGGACTGCTTGAACCTAGGAGGCAGAAGTTGCAGTGAGCTGAGATGGCCCCACTACACCCCAGCCTGGGTGACAGAAAGAGACTCCATCTCAAAAAACATACATATATATTTTGGACTGCCAAAGAAATCTCCAAGTTTATAAGGGCCTTACACATGAGATGTAGATGTCTAAAATTTCAGTGTTACAGGGAGGTTTCGGCTTTCTGTTAAGAACTCTACAAAGTACTGAGTTTCTATCAGAACAGGTTTTACCTTCAGGAATCTTCTCCAAAACACCCAAAGTGAGTAAGGACAGTACAAACCTGGGAGCCAAGAGTTGTCTGAGTCTCCTTCACTTTGGTCAATATCCTTGAACCAGTGTATGAACCAGTGCATCCTTGTACCAGTGTATGTATCTGAATGTATTTGAATGGCCTATACTTAAAATGGCTTGTATGATAGTACAGACAAACGCACAAACACCTATGCACCTGAAGAGCACAAATGAATCCATGAAATCTTTCTGTAAATAAATGAAAAATCCACTGCAAAAAAATGCAATGTTAACCTGCCTGAGTAAGTATGCACAAGGAAATTCAGTTATTACCAGTAAATTAAAATCAGCCAAATATATTCTAAACGCAGAGCAAGTTAACGGAATAATCTACATGCCAAAATAAAGGCCTAATTATACTGAGTAAATGATCTTGTTTTCAGTAAAATGACACAAAAAGAAAAGAGCGACACCATCTAAAGTCAGGTAGGCCAGCTGAGTGTGGTGGTACTTGCCTGGAATCCCAGGAACTCAAGAAGCTGAGGTGGGAGCACTGCTTAAGCCCAGGAGTTGGAAAACATAGTAAGACTCTGTCTCATTAACAAAAAAAAACACAAAAGTCAGGCAGAGGGGGTGGACGGATGATTCCATGATACCATCAAGCCTTATTTTTCTTTTCTTTTTTTTTTTTTTAAATGAGACAGAATCTTGCTCTATCATCCAGGCTGTAAGGCAGAGGCACAATCATAGCTCACTGCAACCTTGACCTCCTGAGCGCTATAGTTAACTGGACTCATTCAAGTCTTCCAATAACATCGTATCATATTCCTCCCTTGCCCAAAATCGCCTCGCTTTGCCTCTCAGCAAAAAAACACACCAAAGAATATATGCAAAAGTAAACCTGAAATGACACAGAAAATAAATCCTGTATCAAGAAATCTAAACAGCTTTCCAGAAATTGTTTTTATGTGAGAAATAGCTGAGAAAGAAAGAGCAGTAATATATTTTACACTGAGCCTCTAAAGTCCTATAAGTTCCCCACTTTCCAAGACTTAGGTGTATATTAAGAGGACACTGGGATTTGAAATTTGATTAGTAAGATAACTCAGAGCCTAATCTTCAGAAATCAGTCACACACAGAAGAACGGACCTAGGCCAGGCACGATGGCTCAGGCCTGTAATCCCAGCACTTTGGGAGCCAGAGGCAGGTGGATCACCTGAGGTCAGGAGTTCGAGACTAGGCTGGCCAACATGGTGAAACCCCATCTCTACTAAAAATACAAAAGTCAGTCAGGTGTGGTGGAGCATACCTGTAGTCCCTGCAACTTAGGAGGCTGACATAGGAGAATCACTCAAACCTGGGAGGTGGAGGTTGCAGTGAGCGGAGATTGCACCACTGCACTCCAGCCTGGGCAACAGTAACAAAATTCTATCATATTTAACACTAAAGATAAGTTTGATTCTCTTTTTGCCTGTTTTGTTTTTATTTTTGAAATTGTAGAAAGCACTCTAATGATTTTTTTTTTTAAAAAGGTGTATTGGTCGGGGCATGGTGGCTCACGCCTGTAATCCTAGCACTTTGGGAAGCCAAGGCAAGACCAGCATGGGCAACACAGTGAGACCTCATCTCTAAGAAAAAAAAAAATGTATTCATAATTTGGTGTTTAAATGATTAGTTTGATTTTAATGTAGAAATCAGGCCAGGAAAATCTAAACTCCACTTGACTTCAGCCTCCAAAGAAGTCCACATGAACATAGCAACATAAACAGCTTAAAAGGGGGAAAAAAACAATGCTAAGTGGTTATATAATGGTTTTGCTTTTCTCCCCAGGGCAAAGATTATAGTGGAATGAGAAAAAGAACATAAATTAATATAGTTTAGATCTTGCTAACTTACTGCTCCAGTAAAATTGTCATCTTTCAATAATCAGAAGCATAAAATCTTCTAGGGTTACCAATTTTTTCCTCATCTGTTTCTGTTCCATGATGACACTTTAACACTTAAGAGAGAAAGAAGAAATAAGAAATCTAAAAAAATAATTAGGCCAACAAAATCAGGTGTTTTCTACTTATATTAGATACCTACAACAGTCAAGCACACAGAGATAGAAAGTAGAACTGTGGTTACCAGGAGCTAGTGTGAGCAGACAGTAAGTTTGTTTAATGGATATACATCTCAATTTGGGATGATAATTTACAAGTTCTGGAGACAGTGGGTGACGATTACACAATAAGGTGAATGTACTTAAAGCCCCTGAACTGTACATTAAAATTGTTTTTTGTTCTTTTTCTTGAGACAGGATCTCACTCTGTCATCCAGGCTGGAGTGCAGTGGCGCGATCTCACAGCACCTCAACCTCCTAGGCTCAAGCAATTCTCCCACCTCATCCCCCTGAGTGGCTAAGACCACAGGTGTGTGCCACCACACCCAGCTAATTTTTGTAGAGACAGGATTTTGTCATGTTGCCCAGGCTGGCCTGAAAACTCCTGAGCTCAAGCGATCTACCTGCCTCAGCTTTCCAAAGTGCTGGGATTACTGTGCCCAGCCGAAAATGTTTTTGTTTTCTTAAAGTTCATTTCAAAGAAAAAAAATCTGATGTTCCAACCAACAATTACTCTTCAAAACACAAAACCTGCTAGGCATGGTGGCTCACGCCTGTAATTCCAGCACCTTGGGAGGCTGAGGAGGATGATCAGGTCCTCCTCAGGAACTCCTTAGGTCAGGAGTTCAAGACCAGCCTGGCCAACATGGTGAAACCCCATCCATACTAAAAATACAAAAATTGGCTGGGCGTGGTGGTGCACACTTGTAATCCCAGCTACTTGAGATGCTGAGGCAGGAGAATTGCTTGAACCCGAGAGGCAGAGGTTGTAGTGAGCTGAGGTCGTGCCACTGCACTCCAGCCGGGGCAACAGAGATTCCATCTCAAAAAAAGAAAATAAAAGAAAAAACAAACACAAAAGTCAATCTCAAAGCACAAAATCAGATCGAGTTTTCTTGTCTTTTATAATAGTACCCTCAATTTCTCATTCATATTTTATCATTCAAAACACATAGTCTATTGTAATCTCAGCACTTTCAGAGACCAAGACGGGCAGATCGCTGGAGTCCAGGAGTTGGAGACCAGCCTGGGCAACATGGTGAAACCTCATCTCTACAAACAAACAAACAAACAAACCATAGTCTATATCCTAATGACTGGTGTGTAGGAAAAAACTGGGATTCATTTTCTACATTATTTGATCCTTCACATTTATAGTTTAGCAAATAATGTCCTTCAAAGATCAGGACTCCTATCTTTGGTCAAAATAGCATTACTCTTTTTATTTTTATTTTTTGAGACAGAGTCTCATTCTGTCACCCAGGCTGGAGTGAAGTGGTGCGATCTCAGCTCACTGCAACCTCCGCCTCCCGGGTTCAAGTGGTTCTTCTGCCTCAGCCTCCCCAGTAGCTGGGACTATAGGGGCGCACAAACATACCCAGCTAATTTCTGTATTTTTAGTAGAGATGGGGTTTCACCATATTGGCCAGGCTGGTCTCAAACTCCTGACCTCGTGATCCGCCTGCCTCAGCCTCCCAAAGAGCTGAGATTACAGGCATGAGCCACCGCGCCTGGCCAAACAGCATTACTCTTAAAATCAGCTACAGAATCTTATTATTGGTAATCAAGTGATATTTTGAATAAGGGTTCAAGAAATGACATGGCAGATTTTTCATTTCAATATTACACTTACGGGACAAATGCCAACATTTCATGTCTAATTCTATAATATCAGCAATGTACATGTATATAGTTACTGTGATTACATGATATATTTATTTTAAAAATCAGTCTTGGCCAGGTGCGGTGGCTCACACTTGTAATCCCAGCATTTTGGGAGGCCAAGGCAGGTGGACCACCTGAGGTCAGGAGTTCGAGACCAGCCTGGCTAACATGGTGAAATCCCGTCTCTACCAAAAATACAAAAAAAATTAGCCAGGCATGGTGGCTCACGCCTGTAATCCCAGATACTCGGAGGCTGAGGCAGGAGAATCACCTGAACCCAGGAGGCAGAGGTTGCAGTGAGCTGAGACCATACCATTGCACTACAGACTGGGCAACGAGAACCAAACTCTGTCTCAAAAAAAAAAAAAAAATTAATTACTTTAAAAAAAAATCAAAATCAGACTGTAATTGCATTTTTTCTAAAAATCTGGAAAGGGGTGAAATTCTCATCAGGTTGTATGCCAACTCGACTTGCGGGATTCCAAGACTCAGAAATGTGAAATTCTCCCGCTCCCACATCTACCACTCCCACATCTCCCACATCAAGAGAAGCCCAGTGATCTTCCAAATAGCTCATGATTCCATATACAGTTGCTAAGTGACAAAAAAGCATCATGCCATGATGCTCAAAAATGGTATATACCAAGTGACATCAAGCACTGGCTTACAAAAAGCAGATCTACAAAAGCCAGAAAACCAACTTGCTAAGATATTTCACTCTAAGTATCTGACATACGGCTTGGGGGAGAAGACTGGGTTACCAAAGTAGCCTAACCACTGAGCTGGGTTTTACACTGAAAATGCCGTATGATGGACACAGTTAATTAACAAATCATAGGTAAGTATAACATTTTACTGGTTACTCAGACATCATACCTATTAACTCTAACAAGAAGACAAATGTACAAGTGTTTACTTATCAAGTTTGAGTAATCAAAAGACTGCTGACACATTATAATATATTGTGACAGGGAAGAATATGTCTTAAAAGAAATTTCGGCCACATATGGTGACTCATGCCTATAATCCCAGCACTCTGGGAGGCCAAGGCGGGCAGATCACTTGAGTTCACGAGTTCGAGACCAGCCTAGCCAACATGGCAAAACCCCATCTCTACTAAAAATACAAACAAAAATTAGCCAGGCATGGTGGCAAGCACCGGTAATCCCAGCTACTCAGGAGGTTGAGGCAGGAGAATCACTTGAACCCAGGAGGCAGAGGCTGTGGTGAGCCAAGATCATGCCACTGCACTCCAGCCTGGGCAACAGAGCAAGACTCCATCTCAAAAAAAAAAAAAAAAAAAAATTCAAGTATGACATCACTGCTTAAAATGTTAGAAATGTTGACTTGGCTGGATGTTTAAAAAAAAAAGATCAATATTATACTCTAAGTATCAACAGAACCTTGGAAACAGTTATCCACTAACTTAAACCATGATGGTTTTTACTATGTTAGTTATCTGTTCTTCAATAGTGATGGAAGGCTGGTAAGAAATGTGTGGCCTAATACTAATAAATTACCTGCCCTTACACTGTGACATTAATTTCTGAAAAATGCACTAAGTGTGATAACTATTCAACAAAAATCTAGGTAAAGCTGAAACAATGTATAAATTAATATTCTGGCACATTACTTTTGGCTTACCCATTTGCTTAGCTCTTTATTCAGTACCTAATAGAAGTTACATGAACTGACACAATTAAATGTATTCCTGAAAGGATATAGGTCAATACTGACGAATCAGAACTTTCCATCTAAATAGTTCTGTCAAGACCTGGGAAAGATTATCAACTCTCACTCACAAATAATGAGTTCAGGTTGTCATTTAATAGAATTGCATATACTAATCCTGGTACCAATAGTCTCCCCAGTTAATTTAAGCATCAGGAATAATTTAGGATCCTCTAACAAAGGAAAACCAAGACAGTGCTAATTCTAAATGTTCTCAACTCAAAACATCAGAACCCTGGAATACACTGTATTCATTTATAATACTGTCACCTACTATATTTTTAAAAGTCTAATTTCTTCAAAATAACGTATCTAAAAGCAAACTAAAATCCAACACATATCCTATTTTTATTTGATTCTATCAAATAATTGGGAAATAATTATTAAAAATTCACTTGAAAAAATTAAGCCTGTGTAAAAATAATCCCAAATTACTTTCAGCAAAAAAGCCTAACTAGCAATTATAATAAAACTAACGAAAACAGGGAGTGAAAAAAAGAAATGACAAAACCAACCCCTCCTCGCTGACCATCTACATGTATGGAACGGATGTGATCTGCCAGATCTGGGCTAGAGTTGAAGCAAGCCTGGCACTGGTCCCAACAACAATTATAGGCAATATTTTTGCTTGAAGAAGTAGTGCTTCCTTGTCCATTCATCATTGCTGGAGTTGAACGCCCACTGGAAATTGTGCTGTCTACATCCATTATAGTACTGCTTATGCTACAAAAGAAGAAAAAAGGCTGTGTTATTCCTAGAAATATACTAACATGAATATGATCTTATAAATACTTAATTAAGATTACCACTTGACATTCTGCTCCATGTGAGCAAAGCATAGTAACCATATTCTCCATTAGAAAACAACAATGCTTTGATATTAATTAGTTGGCAATGAAGTACAAATCAAGACAGAAACACGACAGTACCTCAAAATCAGATATGGAATAATTTAAGCAACTTTTGGCAGGCATGAACTCAATACTATATCTTACAGAAAACAAACCACACCCACACCCACACACAGCTTATCACATCTCATCCCTTCCACAGTTCAAAGCAGCAAGAGAAAGTAAGAGTTTCCAGCTGTAAATAATACATAATCAAAGCATTATCTTTATGGCTCTGCAAATCACTTGTTGACCTGAAATCTCTTCTAATCATTAATCTGAAAATATAACTGCTACCACTCCTACTCCCTTTTCATATCAAAGAATTGGGGAGATTTTGCAGTATTTTCCCTGATAAATAAAAAAGCAGAAGAGAGAAAACTGGTCTCTGATTTTTCTAAAGTCCAAATAAAAAATCTTTTCCTGACCCTAAAATTTTATTTTATTTTTTTAACTCATCTCTAGCCATAAAAACAAGACTGAAAATGTCAACCAATTCCTTTTAATTTTTATTTACTAAAGTATTACATATGGCTGGACGTGGTGGATCACTCCTGCAAACCCAGCACTTTGGGAGGCCGAGGCGGGTAGATTACCTGAGGCCAGGAGTTCGAGACCAGCCTGCTCAACATGGTGAAACCCTATTGCTACTAAAAATACAAAAAATTAGCTGGGTGTGGTGGCAGGTGCCTGTAATCCCAGCTACTCGGGAGGCTGAGGCAGGAGAATCTCTTGAACCTGGGAGGTAGAGGTTGGAGTGAGTGGAGATCGCACCACTGTACTCCAGCCTGGTCAACAAGAGCAAAACTCTGTCTCAAAAAATAAAATAAAATTAAATTAAATTAAATTAAATTAAAGATCACGCCATTGCACTCCAGCCTGGTCAACAAGAGCAAAACTCTGTCTCAAAAAATAAAATAAAGTATTACATAGTAGTAACTCTTTTATTTAAAAAAATTATATTATTAGTGGTCAAAATGCTCAAAAATTCACAGCTTAATAAAATGTACCACACTTTTTCCTTAATTTTAAAAGCAATTCACTTATTTTCTTTTTTCAAAATCTTCTCAATAAATAAATTACATGAAAGTCACTTCAATCATAAGGGTCAAGAGGAAGAATGTTTTCAGACTAAATCTGTGAAAGGGTGTGTATCTGCTTGCAATTTAAGAAATAACACAAGTCAAGTTGTGAAAATTGTATTAACTTTAAAGAGGTATGCTTCCCTCCTGCCAAGTTTTTATCATGGAAAATTTCAAAGACACAAAATATAGCTAAATCTGAATTCAATTAACATTTTTACCGTATTTGCTATCTGTAATCTGTTTCTCTGAATCATTTCAAAGTTGCAGGCATCATGACAGTCAACCACAGCACATACCTTCTTAAAAAAAAGAACATTCAGGCAGGTCACAGTGGCTCATGCCTATAATCCCAGCACTTTGGGAGACTGCAACGGACAGATCACAAGATCAGGAGATTGAGATCATCCTAGCTAACATGGTGAAACCCCGTCTCTACTAAAAATACAAAAAATTAGCCAGGCATGGTGGTATGTGCCTGCAGTCCCAGCTACTCCAGAGGCTGAGGCAGGAGAATGGCGTGAACCCAGGAGGCGGAGATCGTAGTGAGCAGAGATCGTGCCACTGCATTCCAGGCTGGGCGACACAGCTAGACTCCATCTCAAAAAAACAAAAAAAAAAGAACATTCAGGCCAGGTGCGGGGGCTCACGCCTATAATCCCAGCACTCTGGGAGGCTGAGGTGGGTGAATCACAAGGTCAGGAGTTCAAGACCAGCCTGGTCAAGATGGTGAAATCACATCTCTACTAAAAATACAAAAATTAGCAGGGCGTGGTGGCACATGCCTGTAATCCCAGCTACTCAGGAGGCTGAGGCAGAGAATTGCTTGAACCTGGGAGGAGGAGGTTGCAGTGAGCCAAGATAATACCACTGCACTCCAGCCTGGGTGACAGAGCGAGACTCTGTCTCAAAAACTAAAAAGAACATTCACCTATATACCAATACAACCTATTCACTCACACCGGAGAAAATTTACATGGATTTTGTTAGCTTAAGTAAGCTTTATAATGATCTGTGTCTAACATCAAACATACCCACTGTGGGGGGTTAGGGGGATGTTAAGGCAGGATCCTCACCCCGTTGCCACGCCTATAGTGCAGTGGTGCTAACACGGCTCATTGCAGCCTTGACCTACCAGGCTCAAGTGATCCTCCCTCAGCCTCCTGAGTAGCCGGGCCTACAGGTGTGCACCACTATGGTCGACTAAATTTTTTAAATTTCTGTAAACACGAGGTCTCTTTATGTTGCCCAGGCTGGGCTCAAGCAATCCTCCTGCCTTGGCCTCCCAAAGTACTAGGACTACAGGCATAACCCACTGCACCCAGCTAAATTTTTTTTTTTTTTTGTAGAGGCGGAGTCTTGTATTGTAGCCCACGCTAGAAACATATCCATTTTTAAAAGCAGATATTTTTGTAGGATGCTTCAGATATGAAAAATGTCTTGGGTTTTCCTTTAAAGGATATTCTAGTATCTAAGCTCATCTAACTATCTACCTAGTTAGTTAAATGCAATAAATATATATTTACCTGCCTAGTCAACATAAGATTCTAAATTGCATCTCTAAGGCTTCATTCTAAAACTCTGTAATCTCAAATGTGAATCAGTTCTTGAATATCTGAATATGCATATATTGTTTGTTGTTGCAGGAGTAACCTTGGGTATGGTGGTTTTCTACACCGAAATACAAATTTTATTTAAACCCTAGAAATTTCAAGTTTCCCCTGGCCAGGCGGTGGCTCACACCTGTAATCTCAGCACTTTGGGAGGCCAAGGAGGGCGGATCACGAGGTCAGGAGATCAAGACGATCCTGACTGACACGGTAAAACCCCATCTCTACTAAAAATACAAAAAATTAGCCGGGCGTGGTGGCGGGCGCCTGTACTCCCAGCTACTCCGGAGGCTGAGGCAGGAGAATGGTGTGAACCCAGAAGGCGGAGCTTGCAGTGAGCCAAGAAAGCACCACTGCACTCCAGCCTGGGCGACAGAGCGAGAAAATTTCAAGTTTCATGAGGCCCTTAATCCTGAAATGGTTACCTATTTTCCCTACCGCTTGCTTTATATATTTTAAAACATTCAACTATAAAGCACATACTTACATAAACCATACTAATTTAACTCTAAGGCAAATACTAATAATTCTAAGTGAACAACCAATCATAACCAATTTATAAACAATCTCAGGAAAAGTAATAAAAACTCAATGAACTACCATGGAACAATCTGCAAGGTATAGTTAAGTAAAACAAACACAAGTGAAGGGTAGTAATGTTCCAATTTGCATACCTAAGTGGGGGAGGGAGACAGAGATATAGCTAGTCTCCAAGGGCACAGAAAGATAAATGAAACCTAGTGAATATATGGGAGAAGGGATGAGTGGGAGAGAAACTTATCTTTCACTGTATACACCCTTTTTATACCATTTTAACCATGTTGTACCTATACTGCTTTTATTAAAAAGTCCAAAATTAGTTGAAAACCAAATCAATTTTTTTAACTGGACAAAGTAAGGTTAAGAGAGATGTATATACCTGTGAAACATCATTATGGAATCTATCTACATAGTACTTCATGTACTTTTGCTCATTACCTTTACCAAAGAAAAGGAACCGTAAAAAAAAGTCCAAAATCTGGGAAGAGTAAGCATTGTTGAGTCTATGCGTGATATCACATACTTGAAACAATACTTCATGTGCATGTAGCTCCTGATAAAGACAGCATAATACAAATGTTAAGAACATGAGCTTTGCCTACCACTGGGGACTAAGCTGTGAATACAATGGTAGACAAGGTGAGAGGCAGGTCCTGGGACACTCAAGACATCCCACACACAGAGTCTCCCTCAAGCTGATAAGGGCCAACAGAAGTTCTGCTTCACAACCCCTCTTAGGCTCCTCCCACTTCTACAAAATATCCAATCCTAAAACTCCAGGCTCCCTTTTGGCCCCACACCCATGCTGCCACCAGTGGTCCTCTCCATTCTCATGATGAAGGCAACAGACCTGATGCAACAGCAGAGGACAGAAAACACAAACGACAGGTAACTTCTGATTGTGACAGGACCCTGAGGTAGATAGGGATTTCACAGAAAGCAGTGCCTTTCCTCCTATAACACGTTACATAACAAGAGACAACTCACCTAAATTTACAGTATTTCTAGGACCATATAGATGTTAAATTTTTTCACATAGTTAATTCTCCTTTTCAATGAACATCTACTGATTTCATGAAACGTGAAGACCTATACAGCCTGATATTTGGAAGAATACCTAAGCCAGACAATACACTCACACTATGCAGATAGCTTAATCTAAAGCAGTATTTCTCAAACTTTCATGTATATATAAATCAAAAGGGCCCTTATTAACTGCAGATTCTGATTCAGTAGGTTTAGGGTAGGTCCTGAGATAAAGCATGTCTAACAAGTGCCCGCTTGATGCTGCTGTGACATTTTGAGTAGCAGGAACTGAAAAGATCTCTTTGACTAGCTTTTTTTTTTTTCCGCAATGGGGTTGCCGCCAGAACACAGGTGTTGTGATAACTACCCCTAAAAGCCAAAACGGGAAAAGACTCATATCAACATTGATTTCACTGGACACGTAGATTCGGACAAGTTCACCACTACTCGCCATCTGAACTACAAATGTGGTAGCATCGACAAAAGCAGCACTGAAAAATTTGAGAAGGAGGCTGCTGAGATGGGAAAGTGCTCTTTCAAGTAGGCCTGGGTCTTGGATAAACTCAAAGCTGAGTGTGAATGTGGTATCACCATTGATATCTCCCTGCGGAAATTTGAGACCAGCAAGTACTACGTGAGTATCACCGATGCCCCAGAACACAGAGACTTCATCAAAAACATGATTACAGGGACATCTCAGGCTGACCGTGCTGTCCTGATTATTGCTGCTGGTGTTGGTGATTTGCAGCCGGTATCTCCAAGAATGGACAGACCTAGGAGCATGCCCTTCTGGCTTACACACTGGAGGTGAAACAACTCATTGTTAGTGTTAACAAAATGGATTCCACTGAGCCACCCTACAGCCAGAAGAGATATGAGGAAGCTGTTAAGGAAGTCAGCACTTACATTAAGAAAACTGGCTACAACTCCAACACAGCAGCATTTGTGCCAATTTCTGGCTGGAATGGTGACAACATGTGGGAGCCAAATGCTAACATGCCTTGGTTCAAGGGATGGAAAACCACTCGTAAGGATGGCAATACCAGTGGAACCACGCTGCTTGACGCTCTGGACTGCATCCTACCACCAACTCGTCCAACTAACAAGCCCCTTTGCCTGCCTCTCCAGGATGTCTACAGAAAGTGGTGGTATTGGTACTGTTCCTGTCGGCTGAGTGCAGACTGGTGTTCTCAAACCTGGTATGGTGGTCACCTTTGCTCCAGTCAATGTTACAACTGAAGTAAAATCTGTCGAAATGCACCATGAAGCTTTGAGGAAAGCTCTTCCTGGGGACAATGTGGGCTTCAATGTCAAGAATGTGTCTGTGAAGGATGTTCATCACAGCAATGATGCTGGTGACAGCAAAAACGACCCACCAATGGAAGCAGCTGGCTTCCCTGCTCAGGGGATTATCCTGAACCATCCAGGCCAAATAAGTGCTGGCTATGCCCCTGTACTGGATTGCCACACGGCTCACACTGCATGCAAGTTTGCCCAGCTGAAGGAAAAGATTGATCACCATTCTGGTGAAAAGCTGGAAGATGGCCCTAACTTCTTGAACTCTGGTGATGCTGCCATTGTTGATATGGTTCCTGGCAAGCCCATGTATGTTGAGTGCTTCTCAGACTATCCACTTCTGGGTCACTTTGCTGTTCGTGGTATGAGACAGACTGTTGTGGTAGATGTCATCAAAGCAGTGAACAAGAAGGCTGCTGGAGCTGGCAAGGTCACCAAATCTGCCCAGAAAGCTCAAAAGGTTATATGAATATTATCCCTAATATGTGCCACCCTGGTCTTAATCAGCGGTGGAAGAACAGTCCCAAAACTGTTTTGTTTCAATTGGCCATTTAAGTGTAGTAGTAAAAGACTGGTTATAACAATGCATTGTAAAACCTTCAGAGGAAAGGAGAATGTTTTGTGGACCACTTTGGTTTTCTTTTTTGCAAGTGGCAGTTTTAAGTCATTAGTTTTTAAAATCAGTACCTTTTAATGGAAACAACTTGACCAAAAATTTGTCATGGAATTTTGAGACCCATTAAAAAAGTTTAATGAGAAAAAAAAAAAAATCTCTTTGACTAGTGTCGTTACCCAACTGAAACTGACCAAACCATCTAAGAAATTGTTTCATACGGTAAAATGGTAAACCGAATTTTTAAGTTTAAAAAACACGTACACACACGTTGTTGTCAGAGATGCCAGTAGAATATTTAGGGAGCAACCTGAGATATTTTCAACATCAACAACATTCTCTTTTCCTCTTTTCCCTTAGTTTAGAAACTATCTTTTTTTTTTTTTGAGACGGAGTCTCGCTCTGTCGCCGGGGCTGGGAGTCTCGCTCTGTCGCCGGGGCTGGAGCGCAGTGGCCGGATCTCAGCTCACTGCAAGCTCCGCCTCCCGGGTTTACGCCATTCTCCTGCCTCAGCCTCCTATGTAGCTGGGACTACAGGCGCCCGCCACCTCGCCCGGCTAGTTTTTTGTATTTTTTTTTAGTAGAGACGGGGTTTCACCGTGTTCGCCAGGATGGTCTCGATCTCCTGACCTCGTGATCCGCCCGTCTCGGCCTCCCAAAGTGCTGGGATTACAGGCTTGAGCCACCGCGCCCGGCCAGACTGTCTCACTCATACATCCAGAACAGCCCCATCTTTGAGACTCAAATTACTTCCAGGCAAGTATCTCCTTGGTGGACGTGACCAGGGCTGATTCTGAATGTTGCCAATATTGAGAAAGTTATAAAGATCAGTTTGCTAAATGCTAAGGTGCATGAGCATAGGAAACAATACATGGATGCTTATGTTACCATGACTGAGAAGGACAAAACTATGATATTAAAGTAACTGAGAAAAGTTCACTAATATGGTTTCTGATTACACACTGCAAATAATCTTTAAGAAACTACCGCTTCCCAAGTGTTGTCTTATTACCAAATAGCAACACATTTTCTTAAAGGGCTATTGAAATACGACTTCTGCCAGGCGCAGTGGCTCACGCCTACAATCCCAGCAACTTGGGAGGCTGGGGCGGAAGGATTTCTAGAGGCTGGAACTTCAAGAGCAACCTGGGCAACATAACAAGAGCCTGTCTCTAAAAAAAAAAAGAAAAAAATTAGCTGGGCATGTTGGTACGTGCCTGTAATCCCGGCTACACAGGAGGCTAAGGTGGGAGGACTGCTAGAAGTCCGAGGCCGCAGGGAGCTATGAGTGTGCCACTGCACTCCAGCCTGGATGACAGAGCAAAATTCTATCTCAAAAAAAAAAACAACAAAAATCTGAGAACCACCAAAGCTTGAGCATCTCCCTAAAACAGATCAAAAGAATATGTTTCTAAACGGGAATACTTTTATTTTATTCTGAGGTTAACTGCTGAATTTGAAATTCAGTCTGAGGTCAAATGGATAGGGGCAAGCCTTACTGGCAGTCCTCTTTTCAGTTCTATGAGCAAATTTATTTGTGTTGTAGATTTTCCTTGGTAATTTTGGGTCATTCTCCCCCCTCCACCCACCTGTCATACCTTTAGTGAGGTCTAGCCTACTGAAATGTCCAACTTTATTTTTTTTAGCATACGTGCCACCAAAGCAAACACTGAAATGTCTAACTTTAAAGGAAGGTAGAGGACAAGGACTTGAAGGATTGAGAGTGTATAACCTGAAATCAAGCATAATTTATTGACATTCAAAAAAACTAAAATCTACGAATTTCAGAATTTTCTACAAATACATCACTGAATAAAAAGGCTACGGCTCTGCTGCACTGGTGTTTCTACCACCCTAATTTACGCCTTCACTTCTTCATTTACATAAAATCATGCCTGCAAATCATATACCTTATACCTTAACCAATTAAAGGCCTTTCCCCACAATTACTTTGTGAATCGTCCCTTCACTTACAGGTCTAGACAAGTGTGTGTGTGGGGGGGGGGGATAACAATTACAAGTTGACATAAAACAGTATTAAGAGTCTCAGTGTGAGGTTCTAGTCACTTTTGCATTTGTGACAGGAAGTAAAAACAATTAAGGTCATTAAGCAATGTTGTCTTCCAAATAAAATGTCCTTACTACTAATCCCTGTTCCTAAATCAGTAGAACTAATGTGGTCAGCGCAGTTGCTCGCACCTGTTAATCCCAGCACTATGAGAGGCAGAGGCGGCAAACGAATTGAGCTCAGGAATTGGAGATCAGCCTGGCAACATGACGAGACCCCACCCCTATTTTTAAAAAAGAACAAACTAAGATACACATGGAGACTGTCCACATCTCCAAATCAGATTTGCAGGACCAAGCAGCCAAAACAGAATAAAAATATAAATTGGGGGCCAGGCACGGTGGATCAAGACTGTAATCCCAGCACTTTGGGAGGCCGAGGTGGGGTAAATCACTGGAGCCGCGGAGGTGCAGTTTGCAGTGAGCTGTGATCCCACCTCCACCGCACTCCAGCCCCGGTGACAGAGCAAGACTGTCTCAAAAAACAAAGAAAGAAATTGGATGCTAAAACTGACATAAACATGTATCATCCACAAACATCCACTTCAAATTTAAATTCATTTGTTCGGGTGAGGTGGCTCACGCCTATAATCCCAGCACTTTGAGAGGCCACGGCGGGTGGATCACCTGAGGTCAGGAGTTTGAGACCAGCCTGGCCAACATGGCAAAACCCCATCTCTACTAAAAATATAAAAATTAGCCGGGCATGGTGTCACGTGCCTGTAATCCCAGCTACTCAGGAGGCTGAGGCAGAAGAATCATTTGAACCCAGGAAGCGGAGGTTGCAGTGAGCTGAGACTGATCGAGCCACTGCACTCAGCCTGAGAAAAAGAGCAAGACTCCTCAAAAAAAAAAAAAAAAAAAAAAAAAAAAAAAAATATATATATATATATATATATATATATATATATATATATATATATATATAGATCAGGCACAGTGGCTCATGCCTATAATCCCAACACACTGGGAGGCCAAGGTGAAAGGACTGCTTGAGGCCACAAGTTCAAGACCAGACTGGGCAACATGACAAGACCCCATCTCTAAAAAAAAACTTTTAAAAAGGAACGTTAAGTCTATATAGTTTTTCAAAACCTATTTATCCAACTAGGTAAACATTACAACAATACAAAGGAAATCCTATTCTAATCATATTAACAGGTAAACTATCATTCAGCTAACAGGTGATATTCCTTTCATCTATAAAACTGCCACTTATACTAGAAAAATTACACTATGTCTCTCCCGCCCTTATAATCAATTTCTTAAAGGGTAAAATTCAAAACATTGCAAAAACATTTAAGAATCCCCTATATCTTAAGAACTCTGAAATTGTACACCTAATGCACAATTCTAAGAGTAAAAATTCTTTACTTGAGTTACCATTTCTCATCTCCATTCTTGAAACAGATCATAATTATTTGCCCTAATATTTATTCTAAGCTTGACAAAGGGATTAAAAGCTAAAACAACCAAATGAAACAAACATGTACTTCAAGAAGACCATGAACAACAACAAAAAAAAAAAGAAAAAGAAAACCGTGAACAACCTTGCCTCTTACAGGTTATGACTATTAACGAAAAAAAGCAGTTATGTAACCTACTATATAAAATAGCAAAAGGCACTCTAAATCGTGTTTCCACTTTTTATATTAACAGCTAACACTGAGCATTTGCTATATATCCTGAATTGTTCTATGTGCTTGTGTCAGATTGTTGTTTTTTTGTTTTTTGGTTTTTTTTTTTTTGAGACAGAGTCTTGCTCTGTTGCCCAGGCTGGAGTGCAGTGGCGCAATCTCGGCTCACTGCAAGCTCTGCCGCCCGGGTTCATGCCATTCTCCTGCCTCAGCCTCCCGAGTAGCTGGGACTACAGGCGCCTGCCACCACGCCCGGCTAATTTTTTGTATTTTTAGTAGAGACGGGGTTTCACCGTGTTAGCCAGGATGGTCTTGATCTCCTGACCTCGTGATCCGCCCATCTCGACCTCCCAAAGTGCTGGGATTACAGGCGTGAGCCACCGAGCCTGGCCTCAGATTGTATTTTTTTAAAGATGGCCACATTTGGCCAGCAGCAGTGGCTCTTGCCTGTAATCCCAGCACTTTGGAAGGTTGAGGCAGACACATCACTTGAACCCAGGAGTTCAAGACCAGTCTGGGTAATATGGTGAAACTCCATCTCAATAAAAATAAAAATCCCAGCACTTTGGGAGTCTGAGGTGGGTGGATCACCTGAGATCAGGAGTTCGAGACCAGCCTGGTCAACATGGTGAAACCCTACCTCTACTAAAAATACAAAAATTAGCTGGGTGTGGTGGAGTATACCTGTAATCCCAGCTACTTAGGAGGCTGAGGCGGGAGGATCGCTTAAACCCGGGAGGTGGAGGTACAGTGAACCAAGATTGTGCCACTGCACTCCCATCTGGATGACAGAGCAAGTATTTATCTCAAAAATAAATAAAATAAAAGATGGCCACTTTTAGGCCAGGTGCAGTGATGCACAACTGTAGTCCCAGCTACTCAGGAGGTTAAGGTGGTAGGACGGCTTGAGTATCAGAGCTCAACATTGCAGTATGCCATGATTGTGCCTGTGAATAGCCACTGCACTCCAGCCTGGTCAACCCAGCAGGCGAGACCTTGTCTCTCAAAAATAAAAAAAAATTAAAAGATGGTCACTTTTGAAAGACCCCATCCTTATTCCTCTTCTTATTACACAGCACTAATAGGTGTTGTCTGTATTACCTCCCCTTGAATTTGATGAGGCCTAAGACTTCTGCAGAAGTGATGTTGCCAGACTTCCAAGGCTAAGTCAAAAGGGAATACAGTTTCAGCCTGGCTCGCTCTTGGAACACTCAGCTTGGGGGTCCTCAACTACCATTTAAGAAATCTGGCTCCCCTGAAGCCGCAAAGTTGAAGAGATCCCGTGAAGAACATACACAGAGCTAGAGAGGGATGCCTGAGAAGCCCCAGCTGTTTCTAAGTCCCAGCTGTTTTGAGTCTTCCCCGCCCAGGCACCTGACATGTGACAGATACATGACATGAGTCAGTGGGCATTCTGATTCCAGTCCCTAGTCTTTAAGCTGCTTCCACAAGCTGATACCTAGTAGAGCAGAAATGAGCTGACCCTGCAGAACCCGGCCCAAATCACTGATTCGTAAGTTAAATAAATGCTGTAGTTTTAAACCACTAAATGTTGGAAAAGGGCTGCCAGGCAGCCGAAATAACTGGAACAATGTTCGATGTGTATTAACTCTGTAATGCTTACAACTCTAATAAACTGTTATTCATAACCTTTTCTTTCAGATAAACTAAGATTTGCCCATAGTCAAACAAGTGCAAAACAGTAATGCCAAAAAAACTGTCATACTACTATACATTCAAAGGAGAAACTTGAATGAATTGATTTAAGAAATAACTGAAATACAGCCTATAGTATACATCAAAATGGCACTAATACTTCTTTAGTGCAACTAAAAAAAAGACATTTTTTCTTTTCTTTCATTTTCTTTTTTTTTTTTTTGAGACAGTGTCTCACTCTGTCACTCTGTACAGTAGCACAATCATAGTTCACTGGAGCCTCAACTTCCCAGGTTCAAGTGATCCTCCCACCTGAGTAGCTGGGACTACAAGTATGCACCACTATATCTGGCTGTTTTCTTTTTTTTTTTTTTTTGGTAGAGATGGGATCTCACTATGTTGCTTAGGCCGGTCTCTAACTCCTGGGTTGAAGCTATCCTCCCTCCTCAGCCTCCCAAAATGCTGAGATTACAGGCATGAGTCACTGTGCCAGGCTGACATTTTCATCTAGTATGCAAAACTTTCATCTAGTGTAGCACACAAGCAAAAGTTCTTTGGTTTTGTACATTCATAGTGTATAATACAAAAGATATTTAACATCTACATAAAATTTGACCCATTCAGGCAGATAGTTTTACTAACAAGATAAACTATTAAATTTTGATTCCCACAAGTCAATTAGCTTCATAAAAATTCAAGGTCAGTCATAGAAAGCAATACTGAGGGTACAAAGAAATTGTCCCAAATTTAGAACTTAGGTCACTGAAACAGATTTGAGCCTAACAATGACAACATCAAATCCAACTCCAAACATTCCTTCCCAAGGCGATGGGGTAGTCACTTTTTCTATTTACGAAGGACAAAGAGCAAATTATAAAACTGGTCTTAAACAGGATTAAGGAATTTAGACACAACAGATTCTATAAGGCCACCTGATTTTGCTTTCAAAACTGCGGTTGTGCTGTAGGCTTTTTGGTCTATAAACTCAAACAATTAGGAAAAAAAAAGTAAAGACAAGTGCCTATTTTATTACGTGTTTCATGTGTGTGTTACAAATAAGTCAAATTTCCCTAAGGCCCTTCCTATTCATCTAAGGTGGAAGGAATTCTGCTCCCACATGATCCAGTTAATTTGTACTGTCACCTATAAACTTCTATTCAGAGTAAACTCCCAAACCTAGTTAGCGCCTTGCACACAGTAAATGCTCATCATTTTTAGCAAAAAACTTAAGTAGTATTTTTTAAAGCAAGTAAAATATATGGCTTTGTCACACTAAAATAATTCAAAAAAAAATTAACTGGAAGCACACTAAAAATCATTAGCCAAAACCAAGATATTATCACTATTATTACAAGCTATTATCACTGTAATTTAAAAAGCTAGAATGAATTTTTATCATCAAGAAAAAGACTACTTTCTATCCTCACAATTATTTCTCTGGTTAAAGACAAACGATTTTTTTTTTCCTGAAGACCCAGCAGCATCCATTAAATTGGCCAAAAGGGACTTTATGCAACAATGATGAAATATAGTCTATGGAAAACAAGTAGGCTACATTCTTTTATCACACTATGCACTGAGCACATTACTTTAAATTTGTCCTATCAAATCTATCACCCTTTAAGATTACTTCACCCACATTTTTCATCCAGCTTAAAGTATCAGCCAGCCACTGATATCTTTACAAACACTAGAAACATTCCACTTCAACACAATTACACTAAGGAAGTTATCTTTACCTTTTTACAAACATTTCCAGAGAAATGTATATACACAAAGATGGTATGTTTAAAAAAAGAATCCACTATGAAGAACACCCATTTAATAAAGAAGCAATTACATTTGAAGGTTTAATTAGTATTAAATCATAAAAAGAACTTTACTAAGGAAATTCTGAGGAAAAACATCAGATAACTTCAGTATACATTTCTGACAAGAATGACTACTGTCATTCTTGACTCAACACCTCAAAACACATGTTGAAGTAACAATTTCCGAGATTAATTTAAATCACTAAAAAAATCTATGGCCAATTCATCTACTCTTTGTACTTTAAAAAATATTTACGAAAAGTAATGATAGCCAGGTGTGGTGGCTCACATCTGTAATCCCTGCACTTTGGGAGGCCAAGGTGGGAGGACTGCTTGAGCTCAAGGGTTCGAAACCAGCCTGGGCAACACAGGGAGACCCCCATCTGTACAAAAAATGAAAAAATTAGCTGGGCATGGTAGTGCATGCCTGTAGCTCCAGCTATCTGGAAGGCTGAGGCAGGAGAGTCACTTGGGTCCAGGAGTTCAAGACTGCAGTGAGCTGTGATGGTACCACTGCACTCCAGCATGAGTGACAGAGCAAGACCCTGTCTCGAAGTACAAACAAAACAAAAACAACTGTTCTCTTTTTCTTTCATCAGCCACACTAATGAAACTGAGAAAGAAATATGTAATCAGGTATTTCCACATTCAGTTGAATTCAACCAATTACTGAGAATGAATACAGGCAACAACATACTAAGTGAGTGCAGAAGGCAAGTTCTGCAAGTATAAATGAGACCTCATCTTTACTTTTTTTTTGAGATGGGAATCTTGCTCTGTTGCCCAGGCTGGAGTGCAATGGCACGATCTCAGATCATTGCAACCTATACCTCCCAGGTTCAAGCTATTCTCCTGCCTCAGCCCCCCGAGTAGCTGGGATTACAGGCATGCGCCTAATTTTTGTATTTTTATTATGGGTGTGAGCCACCATGTCCAGCCGGATCTTTACTTTTAAAATGTTATAGTCTAGAGGAAATAAACACAAATGGATATTTCAATACAACGCCATAAATATGAAGTAGAAATATGATGACTTCTGGCCAAGAACGGTTGCTCATGCCTGTAATCCCAGCACTTTGGGAGGCCAAGGAGTTGAAAACCAGTCTTGGCAACATAGCAAGACCTAATCTCTATTTTCAAAAATAAAAAAAAATTTTTTTTTTTTTTTTTTTTTTTGAGACGGAGTCTCGCTCTGTCGCCCAGGCTGGAGTGCAGTGGCTGGATCTCAGCTAACTGCAAGCTCCGCTTCCCAGGTTTACGCCATTCTCCTGCCTCAGCCTCCCGAGTAGCTGGGACTACAGGCGCCCGCCACCTCGCCCGGCTAGTTTTTTGTATTTTTAGTAGAGACAGGGTTTCACCATGTTAGCCAGGATGGTCTCGATCTCCTGACCTTGTGATCCGCCCATCTCGGCCTCCCAAAGTGCTGGGATTACAGGCTTGAGCCACCGCGCCCGGCCCAAAAAAAAATTTTTTAAAGAAATATGGTGACTTTTAAACCCAAAAGAACCTACCTAAAATATCCTTGAGATCTGGGATATAACAAAGCCACACACGGCAATATTCCGAGTTTGTCTAAAGAAGATAATACATTACCTATTTGTTTAACTGTATTTAAAGTACTTGCCAACCCTACAGCAGTACCCTCACATTTGAGCTCCAAATTACTTTATACTGTTTTGTCAAAAACCCTCATTTTTAAGAAAAAGAATCAATCTGAGCTTCACAGAAATGAATGATTTGCCACATTTCCTGATGGCAATAAAGTCAAGACTACAATACTGATCACTTATCCTCAGCTGGAGTATTCTTTCCACTGCACCTTCTCTGCATGAGAAATGGGGATATAAATGACTCTATGAAGTAAATACATAACCCCTTTGCATGTCATCTCACTTAATCCTAGCACTACTCCTATTTCACAGATAAAGAAGCAACTTCTGAGAAGTTAGATTACATCCATGCTCTTTCACTACTCAATGTTCCTTTAGTTATTCTAGTGACAGTTGTGTCTGGAAAAACGATGCAAACTATTGTTCAAATTAAATCCTCAAGAAAACGTATTCAGGGCCGGGCGCGGTGGCTCAAGCCTGTAATCCCAGCACTTTGGGAGGCCGAGACGGGCGGATCACGAGGTCAGGAGATCGAGACCATCCTGGCTAACACGGTGAAACCCCGTCTCTAATAAAAAATACAAAAAAAAACTAGCCAGGCGAGGTGGCGGGTGCCTGTAGTCCCAGCTACTCGGGAGGCTGAGGCAGGAGAATGGCGTAAACCCGGGAGGCGGAGCTTGCAGTGAGCCGAGATCTGGCCATTGCACTCCAGCCTGGGTGACACAGCAAGACTCCGTCTCAAAAAAAAAAAAAAAAAAAAAAGAAAACGTATTCAGAAATAAATAACATTTACATAGCCAGGTGCTACAGATAAAGTGCCAATCAAGACAGACATGGTTTTTCTTCTCAGGGAGCACACAACCCAGCAGCGGAGATAAATGGTAAACAATTACCCATATTGGGGTGAGGGTAATAAAGAACTCGGAATGTTGACAATACGTCTAACAAGGAACCAGCCTGTTCAAGGTAAGACTTGAATGTGAACTAGGGAGTCATACAGCAAGAAAGTGAAGAGAATAAAAAGAATTTTTATTCTCCTAAACATGCTATGCTCATTCCTGCCTTTATGTTTCAGTTAGGCTTTCTAGAATTCTCTCATCATTTACCCAAGCCTAAAATCTGTCCCCCTTCCCACACAAAATCCTTAGTCACTGACTATACAACACGTTCCAACTCTACTTTTTTTGCTTTGTTATTTTTGTGTGTGCTTGAGAGAGTCTTGCTCTGTCACCCAGGTTTGACTACAGTGGCACGATCATAGCTCTCTGCAGCCTCAGACTCCTGGGCCCAAGTGATCCTCCTGCCTCAGCCTTTCAAGTACCTGGGACGGAGTCTCGCTCTGTCACCCAGGCTGAAGTGCAGTGGTGCGAACTCTGCTCACTCACTGCCAGCTCTGCCTTCTGGGTTCACGCCATTCTCCTGCCTCAGCCTCCCAAGTAGCTGGGACTACAGATGCCTGCCACCATGCCCGGCTAATTTTTTTCTGTATTTTTAGTAGAGACGGGGTTTCACCGTGTTAGCCAGGATGGTCTTGCTCTCCTGACCTCGTGATCCGCCTGCCTTGGACTCCCAAAGTGTTGGGATTACAGGCGTGAGCCACCATGCCCAGCCTGTAGATAGGATCTTGTTATGTTGTCCTGGCTGGTCTCGAACTCCTAGGCTCAAGGGATCCTCCCACCTTAGCCTTCCAAAGTGCAGGGATGACAGGTGTGAGTAACCATACCTGCCTCCAGTTCTAATTTGAATGCACCATGTCGCAATTTACAGAAAAAACAGAATACAATAATCTCTTTAGCCTGCTCTTTAAACACTAAATATCTGAGGAGATGCCATCACGTTTCTTATCACTAAATGGGGTGCAATGGGTCTTAGTTTTTAAGACCAATATAATTATTACTTTCACAAATGCAAACTATTCATCATAAAAATAAATTAATCATGGATTAGACCACTGCTGTGCATTGCCATTACTAGAAAACTTATTCCAAAACTTTTTACCAATAGATAACAGGCATGCTCATTTCAGCAGCATATATGATAAACTTGGAACAATACAGAGAAAATTAGCATGGCCCTGCACAAGGATGACACGCAAATTCATGAAGCATTCCATTTCTTTTCTAATTGTTTTTAATATGTACGTGCAGCTAGTTATTGCCTAAAAAAAAAAAAAAAACTAGTTATCTTTTTTTATAACTAGCTGCACATACATATTAAAAACAATTTAAAATGAAGGCTTTTAGGCCCACCACAGAACAGTCACAGAAAACTGATTAAAATGTACATGCTGTAATCAAATATTTCAGTCTACCATATCCTTTTGCAAATTTCTGCAACACTCATTTGCAGACTCTTGCCATACATCTAACATCTGATTGATACAGTACTTTTGGGCATTCCAGATCATATAGCACTTCAAAATAATAGACGTTGCTAGCTACTATCAATTCATTTGTGCAGTGATTCTCTCTGCCACACATGAGGTAAGGGCTTCGTTTTATATCCTGCTGCATCCCCAGCATCTAGAAGAGTATCTGGCATGAGGCCGGGCACAGTGGCTCACGCCTGTAATCTCAGCACTTTGGGAGGCCGAGGCAAGCAGATCATTTGAGGTCAAGAGTTCGAAATCAGCCTGGCCAACAAGGTGAAACCCTCTCTACTAAAAATACAAAAAAGAAAAAAATAGGCCGGGCGCGGTGGCTCACGCCTGTAATCCCAGCACTTTCGGAGGCCGAGACGGGCGGATCACGAGGTCAGGAGATCGAGACCATCCTGGCTAACATGGTGAAACCCCGTCTCTACTAAAAAATACAAAAAACTAGCCGGGTGAGGTGGCGGGCGCCTGTAGTCCCAGCTACTCCGGAGGCTGAGGCAGGAGAATGGCGTGGGAGGTGGAGCTTGCAGTGAGTTGAGATCCGGCCACTGCACTCCAGCCTGGGTGACAGAGCGAGACTCCATCTCAAAAAAAAAAAAAAAATAGCAGGGCATAGTGGCATGTGCCTGTAATCTAGCTACTCAGGAGGCTGGGCAGGAGAACTGCTTGAACCCGGGAGGCAGAGGCTGCATTGGGCTGTCACCCAGGCTGCAGTGAGCCAAGATCGCATCACTTCACTCCAGCCTGGGTGACAGAGTGAGACCCTATATCAAAACAAATAAAGCACCTGTCACGTAACAGGGATTCCATATACATCTGTAGAATATACCCATCACATAGTAAACACTTAGTAAATGTGTACCAAATACTCTACAAGTAATTCACATAGCAATCATACAGGATAGGAACCATTACTGTCCCCCTTTCACAGACCTGAAGTAGCAAGACATTAAATAAATACTACTGTTGGGCCAGGTGCCTGTGGTCCCAGCCACTTGCGAGGCAGAGGTTGCAGTGAGCTGAGATCGCGCCACTGCACTCCAGCCTGGGTGACAGAGCAAGACTCTGTCTCAAAATAAACAAATAAATGCATACGTACATACTACTGTTGGTATTTTCAATTTAATGCTAGTAATTAATGGAGTATTCACCACACCCAAGATATGTTAGGTACTTACAAAGATCCTAAAAAAGCAAAAATGTCCCTGCCCTCCAAAATACCATTCTACAACAGAAAAGATGCACACATTCAAGCAACGTGGATGGATTCTTCAAAACAGTTCACAGCACTCTTTAACAAATTATTTCACTTAAACCACGAAACAACACTTCAGAGTAATACCTAACTCTGTTTTGTAGTTGAGGAACTAAAGTTCAAAGATACTACTCAAACATCGAAATATAGGTAGTAATATTAAGATTTAGGCCAGGTGTGGTGGCTCATGCTCAGGCTGGTCTCAAACTCCTGACCTCATGTGATTTGCCCTCCTCGGCCTCCCGAAATGCTGGGATCACAGGTGTGAGCCACATGCCTGGACAAGAGTACTTTCATATATTAACTGATTCAATAGCTAGTATTAATTTGTAAACTAATTCTACGGGCATTTTAAATATTAAAATTCCATTTAAAAGCTAATTTACTACCTGAAATTGAGACTGTCTTCTATTTTCTTGGCATTAACTATTTTAGCATAAATACACATTCAGTAATAAGTGTTGACATTTGATCATTTGTTGGATGACTCATTCATTCAACTATATTTTAAACTATTTTTACATGATACTGTGTTGGAAGAATGAAAATAAAATTATGTTTAAAAATTTTATTATTTTTGTTTTTAAGTTACCATAGCCTCTGAAATTAACCTAAGAGCGTAACTTTTTAAAAAGCACCTCAGTTTCACTGAAGAGAAAAAAAGTTCAAAGTAAAAAAAAAAAAAAAAAAAAAGCTAGGTTTTAGTAGTTTCACATAGCTAAATACTTCTCCCTACTATCTTTAAAACCAAAACACTTCTCCCTCCTATCTTTATAATCAGAGTAAAAATAAAATTATATAAAATTTCAAGATTTTGTAAATTTACCAAAATAAACACGCTATAAACTTACACTGGTTTTGAATAACTTTCTCCTGGGGGGAGAAAAATCAACTTTTTGTACTAAGTGGTATTTAATCATTTCATAAATTAGTCACTTTTTACCACAAAACCTTCCAATACCATAAATGACATCTCAGGTCACAACCTCTAATATCTATGTCTTTATATTTAATTATCTTTTTTTGAGATGGAGTCTTGCTCTGTCACCCAGGCTGGAGTACAGTGGTACAATCTCAGTTCACTGTAACCTCCGCCTCCCAGGTTCAAGCAATTTTCCTGCCCCAACCTCCTGAATAGCTGGGATTACATGCCTGCACCACCACGCCTGGCTTATTTATTTGTATTTTTAGTAGAGATGGGGTTTCACCATGTTGTTCAGGCTGGTCTTGGAATTCCTTGACCTCAAATGATCCACCAGCCTCGGCCTCCCAAAGCGCTGGAATTACAGGGCTGAGCCACCATGCCCAGCCTAATTATCTTTTTAAAAGTAACACTTAAGATATTTAACATGGCCTGTGGTGGTGGCTCACTCCCGTAATCCCAGCACTTTGGAAGTCCGAGGTGGGAGGATCATCTGTGGTCAGGAGTTCGAGACCAGCCTGGCCAACATGGTGAAACCTCATCTCTACTAAAAATAAAAAATTAGCCAGAGGTGGTAGCACTCACCTGTAATCCCAGTTACTCAGGAGGCTGAGGTAGGAGAATCGCTTGAACCCACGAGGCAGAGGCTGCAGTGAGCTGAGATTGTGCCACTGCACTCCAGCCTGGGTGACAGAGTGAGACTCCGTCTCAAAAAAAAAAAAAAAAGAAAAAGATATTTAACAAAGATGTTCAACAAATTCTACGGCATATCAGATAAACTAAAAAGTATAATGTAATCAAAACAATAGGAAGGTAAATGGGCATTATGATAATGGAATCCTTGTAATAGGAATGCCTAAAAATGTTATAGAGCACTTTAAAACTAAGATTATCCTTCCATTAGTTACAAAAATGAAGTTTTCTTACCATGATATCAATCTATAAAATCCACAGATTGATGTAATCTACAGTAATTTATAATAATTATAGATCCTTTCCAAACTCAAAATAACTGGGATAAAAATCTCAAAGGCAACAAAGAGGTGTTTCAGAATTAAGATTATTAAGACCACAAGTCAGTTTCACTAATAAGACTTCTTCATACAAATGACAAATCTATTACCCTGAAATGGTGACATTAAAACAGTATTTTGTAGTCTCTAAAATTAAGCATTAAGAAAACCAAGTTTGCTTGGTTATCAAGTTTTAACTTCAGTTGGATTTGACAGCCATATTTTACTTCTTATTCTGAAATAAGACGTAAAAATTATATACTCAAGTAAATATCTCACAAATGTCAAATAAAAGCCAAAATTCCACTTCCTAAATGTACTTAACCAGTAATTCATTTGTCTCCTGAAGTGATGTAGTAAATAGAAACTAACTAAAAACAAAACTCTGACACATATCATCACTTGGTTTTTTTGAGACAGAGTCTCGCTCTGTCGCCCAGGCTGGAGTGCAGTGGTACCATCTCGGTTCACTGCAACCTCTGCCTCCCGGGTTCAAGCGATTCTCCTGCCTCAGCCTCCCGAGTAGCTGGGACCACAGACGCATGCCACCACTCTCGGATAATTTTTGTATTTTTAACGTAGGTAAGGTTTCACTGTGTTGGCCAGGCTGATCTCAAACTCCCGACTCAGGTGATCCGCCCACCTCGGCCTCCCAAAGTGCCAGGGTTACAGGCCGGCCTCCACTTATTTAAGGTGAATTATTCTAACTCTTAAGTGGAAGTAACAGGGGACTTGAGAACCTTTGTTCATATGCAGCCCACCATTTCCATGCTGTATTTACTGTCCTGAGTAAGACACTCAACTTGCTGCTTCATCTGTTAAACCGAAGTCAAAATAATACCTATCTTGCACCAAAGTTGTGGGAAAGAAATGGAAGACATCGAATTTGTACAGTGGTAGGCAAGTATACGTGTATACTGGGTAAATGAAAAACGCTGATTTTATAAACTAATGTCAACTTTCAGATATGTAATGGTATTAGAGGAGAATAAAATGGTAAAAATAGCACATGCTTCATTGTGCAGTTTACATCAATTTTTAATTCTCTTGAAGACATTCTCCTTCCTACTCATGCCTACACAGTTCAACACAATTTTCCTAAGGTTTGTACAGTCTACTTTACCCCAAGATACTTTCTTAACTAGACGTTAATGTCAAACAGAATCTAATGCTAGATTTTCAAAATCTCCAGGACTCTGTCTTACTTGTAGCATTAAATACTAAGGTGTTCGTTTTTAATCAATTAATCGGAATTCCTAGAACTTCAGAATATTAAACTCTTAAATGAAAATCACTACCGACCACTAAATTTTCCATTGCTATACTTTTCTGGGGAGCATGTTTAAAAAAAAAAATCTTACTGATTGTCAAAACATAAGCAGATGGTCAAAATAAATGCTAATACACTTTAGAAGTGGCATAATACGCATGATGTGATTCTCGTTTTTTTAAAAGTACACTAAAAACCAACCCAAACAGACCAAAAGTAATGACAGGACAACTGAAACATATACTATCACACTTTTTAAATGTTCTGAAAAAATGCGCATTTTTGTCACTCTCCAGTTACTTCTAACAAGCTTTAGTCAGAAAAATAATACTCATTCCTTCCGAGACCTCTCCAATATATGACTTTAAATATTATCATGTAAAATCATGACTCTCACATTGAAGCATTACTATAAAGCCGCAAACTACGTTGCACCTTCCAGACTGTATTTTGTTACGATTCCAACTCTCTGATTCCGCAAAGTTATCTTAAAAGGCCATCAATTCACTATTCTTTTCCACAACCATTTATACGTGTTTAAAACTTTTTCCCAGATATGCTCCCAAAACAGAAAAGATTGTTAAAATCACGTTGGAGACCACATGACTGACTACAAATGAAAGATTTGGAAAGCAATGATTTAATACAAAAGAACAATCCTTTTTTGTTTAAGTAGAGAAAAGTGATAGCTGGGGTCTCCCCCCTGGACAAGGAAGTTCTGTTAAATCCAGGCGAGACCAGCCATATTGGAAACACTTGTCAATTATAGTTCTGACAAGTGTTCCCGAACACGGTTGGATGAAGCTAACCTTGAGTACCGACGTGTGTACATCAAGGCCCTCTTCTGCTCCGCCAGAGGATCTGGGCCCGTTTGGGGACTGTTTCCGAGTTAGAGCCGTCCTGAGGTCCGTGAGGAGCGAAGCGCCGAGGGGAAAGAGGGCGGGGAAAGGAGAGTTGGGGGGGAACGGTTTGAGTTGGAAGCCGCGATGCGCTGCGAGAGGGGCGCGGCGGCGGCGGCGAGAGATTTCCGAGTTGAGAGCCTGGGGGAGGGGCCGAGGATTCGGGGAGCAGGGGGATCGCGGCAAAAAGTCGCCTTGGTCCCCCTTTGAGGGGCTCGGGAGTTCAAGAGGAGGAAGGGAAAGGGAAACGCTTCAGAGCACTGACCTGTCCTCCGAGTCCATGCGGCTCAGGGGTTCCCCATCCGACGACATCTCCAAGCTGCCTCGCCGGCCCCCGGAGGTCGCGCTGCTTCCGCCTCCCCCAGTCCCGTAGCCCTCGTCGCCGCCGCTGGAGACGACGCTGCTGCTACTGCTGCCGCCCCCGCCGCCGCCCTGGCTGCCCCGCGGTCCCTTGGGCTCCTCCAGGCCCTCCTTGCCGTCCCCATCCCCGCTGCTGCTGCTGGCGGCGCCGGGGCTCAGCGACCGGGTCTCATCACTGCTGCTCCCGCCGCTGCTGCCCACCAGGCTCTCGGCGCTACTCTCCTCCTCACCCCCGCCACTGCTGCTGCTCTCATCTTCCTCCTCCTCGTCGTCGTCCTCCTCGTCTTCGTCCTCCCCGGCCTGGCTGGCGCTCTCAGGGCTCGGCTCCGACATCGTCTCCGCCTCGCCGCCCCCCACTCCGCCGCCGCCTCCGCCGCCCCCACCGCTGCCGCCGTTCAGCAGCAGCGCCGCCACCGCCTCTGCCTCTGCCTCCTCTTCCTCCTCCTCCTCTTCCTCCTCCTCCTCGGGGGGCTCAGCCCGGCCCCGCGCCGCCGAACCCGGGCTGCCGGGGGGCAGAGGGCTCAAGCGGGAGAGCTCCTCCAGGTCGGCCATGTCGGTGATAGCGGCGGCCATGGCGGCGCCTGCTCCTCCTCCTCCTCCTCCCTGCCGCCGCCGCCGCCTCCCTCTCTCGACTCTCGCTCTCTCGCCCCCCTCCCAAACGCCCAAAACTCCGCCGACGCCGCTGCAGAGCAGGAGGAGGGCCCGCGAGCTGCGTCAGCCTGCACACGCGCTACGGAGCCCGCGCGGGGACAGGCGCGCGACTACGCGCACTCACACGGAGACGGCTGCGCGCCTGCGCGGCGGCACGAGGCGGCACCTCAGCTGGCTGCGAGTTCTGCGCCCGCGCCCCCGCCCGGAGCCCGCCCCGCTGCCCCGCGCCCGCCCCCGCCCCCGCCTGGCCCCGGCAAGTGCTCAGCGTTTCCTCGGGGCCTTCCCACGCCGTGCTGGGCTTCGAAGCCCAGGGACACGCGGACTGAAAACTCCAACGCTGGCCGGGGATTTTAGCAGCCTTCCGAGTTCTCACGATAAACTCATTCATTCCGGGGGTGTTTGGGGAGTGTCCCCTCTGTACAGGCGCTGAGCCAGGAATAGAACGAGCCTACAGTCTACGAAGAGAGCCGTTTAAAATGGGCAAAAAACACTAGGGTGTAAGGTACTAAATTTATATGCGCAACATAGGGCGACAGGTTTTAATACACCCTATGTTTGAATACCCCTGGGGATGTTGACATCCTGAACCCAGAGCAAACATCTTGGTTCAAGGTCCTCAAACTTTTTAGTTCATGAGCCTTCGAAAACAATTTTGTAAAGCCGTGTATGTTCTTAAACAGTTTAAAATGACAGCTATATTTCTTCCGGCTTATAAATATTTCATCTGTCGCATTTTTTAAAGACTGTATAGCCAATGGATTCTAAATACCGTAGGGATTTAATACCCACTAATATCCATTTTTAAAAAATGCAGTTTGGAAAATACAATTTCCAAACATTGTCTTCTGGAACTCATATTGACGTTCCATATCCCCTCTAGAATTTTATCCTAATAATATATTTTATATTTGAACTCTATTTTGGTTGTCTTACCACATTTCCTTGTAATAAAAATGTGTACATAAATTGAAGTATCTGGGTTGTTTTTTACATTTTCTGTGATCATAAAGCTCTTATTTCAACTGATCAAAACACATCTATTTCAAATGTTTGTAAGTACTAAACACAAAAGCAAAATTTTATTGGCAATGCATCTTGCAGAAATGAACTTTGGTGGACTTTTTTCTAATATACATTATGACCTTCAATGGATGGATTTTTTTTGAGAAACAGTTCAGCATCAGTTCTATTCCAAGTTTACAATTACATGGATGTAAGTATTGAGAAAATTTGTTCGCATAAAAAAGCAGATGAGAATGAATGGAGTTTTGTTATAGTAATGCCACACAATTCTTTGAATGCCTTTCAAATTATATGCCCAAAAATCGCATAAAGATCTAACAAAGAAAAAATACTTTTAATGATCTGTCAGCTGACAACTCTGATTAGGTTCTCTTTCAACTTGTTGAAAGCAAGCAACTGAAAACCACCTGACTTGTGAAAGGATGTGTTACTCATTCTTATTCACCAGTCAATTGTGCCTTTCTTTGGTGTCCTGGAGATTTTTGCATACCCGGGTATTGCACCTTACTAAGATTTAGCATAAGGAAGAATTATGCCTTTCTTTTGTAAAGTAGGGTAGAGGTCATTGGAATAAAGGAGACTGGAAAAGAGTCCACATTACACCCTGACCCAAGGATACATTTTTCGGACAGGTCAATTTTAAGGATGCTTCTACTCCAGGAAAATGAGGATAGAACTGACTGCCTGAAAACAGCCTCCATGCTCACTTCCCATTTGAGAAAGTCCTCATATACCGTGAGACCCAGTATTACATCCTCTGCCTTAGGCCTTTGGACAGCTGTTATATAAAATGTTGCCTCTAAGGGAATGCAAAAATAATAAATTACATGGGACATTATCATTTACAGATACCTTCAGAGGCACGTACAATGTAAGGTATTAACTTTGAACGTTTTAAACCTCAAAGGCAATCTTAGATAAGGAATGTATTAAAGTGAAATACACTGTAAACTGTAAATTTAAAACTATCAGAAGCCCAGCAGGGTGGCTTATACCTATAATCCCAGCACTTTGGGAGGCCAAAGTGAGAGGATCACTTGAGCCCAGGAGTTTGAGACCAGCCTGGGTAAAATAGCGAGACCTGTCTCTACGGCACACCTGCAGTCCCAGCTACTCAGGAGGCTGAAGTGGGAGGTTCACTTGAGCCCCGGAGGTTGAGGTTGCAGTGAGCCATGATCATGCCCCTGCACTCCATACATTTCCTCACCCAACATAAGGGTCATGGCCAACGCTTCTACAACAAAGACAGGTTAACAAGAGAAAAGTGTAACAAATAAATTTAATGGCAGTCTTATGTGACACAGGAGTCTTCAGAAATAAAGACCCAGAGAAAGCTGTCCATTTGTATGCTTAGATTCAACAAAGAGTGGACATCCATGTAGAAATGTGAGTGTACAAAAAGAGAATGAACTAATAGTAATAGACTGAGTGTGGAAACCCAGCAAGGCCTGTCTGTTCAGATTCTTCTTCACCTTTCTGTGTAACATTCCTTCCACCCAGGTATAAAGCAGACTTCTCTGGAATGAGAGTCTTCAAATGAGAAGGGAGAGAGTGACCCTTCTTGGTTTCATGGCTTGCTTTGTGGGGAGAGGAGTTCTGGTTTCTATGACTAGCTTAGGGTGAGTAAGAGGGATGGGAGACAGCAGGACAGAAGTTCAGTGAGATACTTTGCTTCTCAGGCTTTCCAGCCTCCTTTAGTTCAAAGTACTTGGCATGAGGGCCAGGTGCAGCGGCTCACTCCTATAATCCCAGCACTTTGGGAAACTGAAGCAGGGGGATCACTTGAGCCCAGAAGTCTGAGACTAGCCTGGGCAATGTGATGAAACCCCATTCCTACAAAACATTTTTTTGTTTGTTTGTTTGTTAATTAGCCAGGTGTGGTGGTATGCACCTGTAGTCCCAGCTACTTGGGAGGCTGAGGTGGGAAGACAGCTTGAGCCAGGAGATTGCAGCTGCAGTAAACTGTGAGTGATCAAGTCATTGTACTCCAGTTTGGGCAATAGAGTAAGACCTTATCTCAAAAAAAAAAAAAAAAAAAGAAGAAGAAACAAAGAAAACAAAACACAAAGTGGGAATCCAACCCTGGGAGAGGGTTCTCGGACCTCACACAAGAAAAAACTGGGGGTAAGTTCATGGAGTAAAGTGAAAGCAAGTTTATTAAGAAAGTAAAGGAATAAAAGAATGGCTACTCCATAGACAGAGCAGCCCTGAGGGCTTCTGGCTGGCCACTTTTACGTCATCTCCTGATTATATGCTAAACAAGGGGTAGATTATTCATGAGTTTTCCAGGAAAAGGGTGGGCAGTTCCTGGAAATGAGGGTTTCTCCATTTTTTAGACCACAGGGTAACTTCCCAACGTTGCCATGCCCTGTGTAAACTGTCATGGCACTGGTGGGAGTGTCTCTTAGCATGCTAATGTATTATAATTAGCATGTAATGAGTAGTGATGATGACCAGAGGTCACTTTCATCGCATCTTGATTTTGGTGGGTTTTGGTCAACCATATCCTTTTACCAGCAAGGTCTTTGTGACCTGTATCTTGTGCTGACCTCCTATCTCATCCTGACAGAATGCCTAACCTCCCGGGAATGCAGCCCAGTAGGTTGCAGCCTTATTTTACCTACCTGTATTCAAGACGGAGTCGCTCTGGTTTGAACACCTCTGAGAAAAGAACTCAGCATGCCAAAGCACCATACTTTGGGGTATCATTTTCTGAGCCCCAACAAGGGTATGTGCCAGATACTGTGTTAAGCCCTGGAAATTATGGTTTATGTTTGGCCGAGTTAATCAAGGAAAGCTTTATGAAAAATGGAGGATTTCAACAAAGTGTATAGTAAGACATACAATAACTATATCTGGTTTCATTAATTTGAGCTGGATTTTGAAGAGTGAACAGAATTCTGTGTTGGGGAACTCAAACTGAGAAGCAATACCTGGAAAAGCATCAACATTTATTCATGACAAGGTTAATTAACCATAAGAAATCATGGCAAGAAAGCTGAAAATAGTTAAATATTAGATTGAAGAAGGTCATGAATAAAAAGTTGATGTTGGGGACCAGGCACAGTGGCTCATGCCTGTAATCCCAGCACTGTGGAGGGCTGAGACAGACAGATCACTTGAGGTTATGAATTCAAGGCCAGCCTGGCCAACAAGGCGAAACCCTATCTCTATAAAAAATATCAAAATCGGCCGGGCACAGGAGAATCGCTTGAACCCGGGAGACTTAGGTTGCAGTGAGCCAAAATTGCACCACTGCACTCTAGCCTGGGTGACAGAGTGTGACTCCGTCTCAAAAAAAAAAAAAATTAGTCAGACATGGTGGCACACACAGCTATGGAAGGCTGAGGTGGGAGGATCACCTGGGCCTGGGGAGGTCTGGGCTTGCAGTAAGCCAAGCACCACTGCACTCCAGTCTGGGTGACAGAGTGAGACCTTGTCTCCAAAAAAAAAAAAGTTTTGACAGGTATGTACTGAGATATTTTAATAAAGGTGTGATATGCTTAGATTATATTGTACAGCTGTAGAATCTAATGTATAGGAGATAGGCTGAAAAGCGTGAAAAAGTTCTAGTGAAGGATTTATTAAGGAAAAAAAAAGAGTGAAAAGTAAACGGAGATTAGACACATGGAAATGGCAAGTATCAAAGCCACAAAGGAATATTTTAGCTGTGGTATTTATACTTGAAGACGAAAATGAACTATCTGGGAACTGGTATTTTGGAGAAAATTGTGTTTCCCGTCACTGGATTGTTTCCCTGTCTTCCTCTTGGTTTAGTTGCAGACATCACTGCTCTGCATGCATCTCCTTAGAACAAGGCCACTCTCCTCCATAACCACAGTGACAAGGTGTCATTATTTCACTCTCAAATTTTAAGTAACTGAAGTGTTGAACTACAGGCAGAACCTCTGTGTGACAGAGTTTCTTTTGGCAGCATCAGGTGACAGGTTTGATGGTCCAGAGGACCAAACTCGCTCCTCAGCTCAGTACCCGTTCATAAACTGTGCATTCCTGGTTTGTAGTGAGATAAGTACTAAAAGTAGCTTTCATAAACTTTTATAACAACTTGACAGAGTAGTTTTATGTCTGCATAAAATTACTAATCTAAGGGCCGGGCACGGTGGCTCATGACTATAATCCCAGCACCTTGGGAGGCCAAGGCGGGGTGGATCACCTGAGGTCGCGAGTTCAAGAGCAGCCTGACCAACATGGAGAAACCCCATCTCTGCTAAAAATATAAAATTAGCCAGGCATGGTGGCACACGCCTGTAACCCCAGCTATTCAGGAGGCTGAGGCAGGAGAATCGCTTGAACCCGGGAGGTGGAGGTTGTGGTGAGTGAAGAGCACACCATTGCACTCCAGCCTGGGCAACAAGAGGCAGAGCTTGCAGTGAGTGGAGATCACGCCACTGCACTGCAGCCTGGGCGACAGAGCGAGACTCCATCTCAAATAAACAAACAAACAAATAAATAAATAAATAAATAAATATTTAAAAACTAGAGATTATACTTTTTTTTTTTTTAAGACGGAGTTTCACTCTTTCGCCCAGGCTGGAGCAAAGTGGCATGATCTTGGCTCACTGCAACCTCCGCCCGCCACCCCCCACCCCCTCCCACCCTTGGTTCAAGCGATTCTCCTGCCTCAGCCTCCCGAGTAGCTGGGATTACAGGCGCCCGTCATCACGCCCAGCTAATTTATGCATTTTTAATAGAGACAGGGTTTCGTTATGTTGGCCAGGCTGGTCTCGAACTCCTGACCTCACGTGATCCACCCGCCTCAGCCTCCCAAAGTGCTAGGATTACAGGCATCAGCCACCGCGCCTGGCCTTAGAGTTAATAGTTTCTATGTCATCAGTTATTTTATTTTATTCCACTGGTAATTCATTTTTACTGTATTTTACAAAAGTACCGGTCCACCAGAAATTTTTTTTTTTTTTTTTTTTTTGGAAATGGGGTCTCACTCTGTTACCCAGGCTGGCATGCAGTGGTGAGATCTTGGCTCACTGCAACCTCTGCCTCCTGGGTTCAAGCGATTGTCCTCCTCATCCTCCCAAGTAGCTGGGATTACAGGCATGCACCACCACACCTGGCTCCTTTTTTTGTATTTTTAGTAGAGACAAAGTTTCACCATGTTGGCCAGGCTGATCTCGAACTCCTGAACTCAAATCATCTGCCCGCTTCGGCCTCCCAAAGTCCCAAGTTTACAGGCGTGGGCCACTGTGCCCGTTCAGAAATTTTTTTTTTTTTTAAATACTGGTCTTTCACAAGTTAAGAATCACTGTTTTACTGTTCTTTTTTTCCAGCTTGGTGAGTGTGGGATGCTATAGGTAATTGTAAGTTGCCCAATAACACACTATTGCATAAGAGCTATTTGATTAGGAGTCATATTCAAACTCATCAACCACAGCACTAATAGAGTCAAATTAGCAACAATAATTTGAATTTCATTTGTTCTTCTACCTACCAAGCCTACTAAGGTAGTCAGGACACCTCCAGCCTTCTGGGAGTCCCACAAGGGCAAGGGTCTCTCACTAACTCAAATCCTCCTCTCCCAAGACCCCTTCTCCTGCTCTGCTATTCTAGGTACTGCAGACACCTATCAGGATTTGTATGTGTGTGTTTACTTAGTCTTTCGGATTTTTTGAGACAGGATCTTGCTCTATTGCCCAGGCTGGAGTGCAGTGACGTGATCACAGCTCACTGTAGACTCAACCTTCTGGATTCAAGCCATCCTCCCACATCAGCCCCCTGAGTAGCTGGGACTACAGACACATGCCATCATGCCCGGCTAATGTTTGCATTTTTTGTAGAGATGAGATTTTTCCACGTTGCCCAGGCTGGTTTCTAACTCCCAAGTTCAAGCGATCCGCCCGCCTTGGCCTAACGAAACGCTGGGATTACAAGCATGAGCCACCAGCCCCAGCCAAAATTTGGGATACAAACAAACAGCCAAAGTCATAGTACAGTCAGAAGAAATGGAGATCATTGTGTTAGGGGAACCCCGAAGCAGACTGCTTGTGCCCAATATCATATGGTTTTCAGTGAAACAGCCCTTTATGTTTTTACTCAGAGCTCTGTTTCTCTTAGGGATCCAGACATGCTTTGATGGGCCTAGACTGGCGACAGATTTGAGTAACATCTACCCCACGCTGCATTTATTACTCTCCATCCAATGACTAAGACTTTCTTGTAGGGCTCCTCTAATTCTCTCTTCCACTAAAATGAGTTCTGTTCCAGGAAGCAGCTTCAGCCCCCATGGCAGCAGGTTTCTTGTAGTCCTGCCTCGCCAGTTTGCCAGACATGCCCGGACATGCTTGAGCCCAGCAACACACCCAGCTTAGACTGGAGCTGAGATTCCTGCTATACTACAAATGAGATACTTCTGAAAAATTCTCTAAAATTGGCAGCTGTGTTCCATTTTGCACTTTTATTTTAGGCCCCTTTATTTAGGTTCTGTGTGTTGATATTGCCATGGTGAGCAAGATCAATAGCAGCATAATGACCTCATTCTCTGAGTGACTTCGACTTTAAAGAAAGTGTGCATAAAAAGAGATAATGTCTTACAGGATGATGGAAATGATAGTATCTTAAAGCTGGAAAGAACTAGAAATCTGATGCAAGTTTTCCCATTCTGTAGATTATAATCCAACCAAAACGTGACCAAATAATGATTATAGTTTTTGAGTTAAAGTCTATCAGTAGGCCGGGCGCGGTGGCTCACGCCTGTAATCCCAGCACTTTGGGAGGCCGAGGCGGGCGGATCACAAGGTCAGGAGATCGAGACCACGGTGAAACCCCGTCTCTACTAAAAATACAAAAAATTAGCCCGGGCGCGGTGGCGGGCGCCTGTAGTCCCAGCTACTCAGGAGGCTGAGGCAGGAGAATGGCGTAAACCCAGGAGGCGGAGCTTGCAGTGAGCCGAGATCGCGCCACTGCACTCCAGCCTGGGCGACAGAGCGAGACTCCGTCTCAAAAAACAAAACAAAACAAAACAAACAAACAAAAAAAAGTCTATCAGTAGAGCCATTTTGAAACTTAACTGCTTTGGCTGACACCCGTCCACAATAAGGAGGTCATATGCAGGTGTGATATTAGTAGTTCTCACTTTGAATTTAGTAAAATGCCTTTTTTATAAACTGCAGATAAAAAGATAGGCAAAATGTGAAAGGTGAATAGCACAGCCGCCACATTTTTTGTCTTTTCGTGTATTTTATATCTGACTTGCCAAAAAATTTCATTTAATGTTCAAAACTCTCGATTATTTAAAAATTTGAAATTGACAGATTATTTATAACATACAAGTCATAATACCAGTTAGTACTTTATTCATCAAATCCCTAGGAAGGTAGGGAAGAAAAACCTAAACTTGGCCGGGCGCGGTGGCTCAAGCCTGTAATCCCAGCACTTTGGGAGGCCGAGACGGGTGGATCACGAGGTCAGGAGTTCGAGACCATCCTGGCTAACACGGTGAAACCCCGTCTCTACTAAAAAATACAAAAAACTAGCCAGGCGAGGTGGCGGGCGCCTGTAGTCCCGGCTACTCGGGAGGCTGAGGCAGGAGAATGGCGTAAAAACCCGGGAGGCAGAGCTTGCAGTGAGCTGAGATCCGGCCACTGCACTCCAGCCTGGGCGACACAGCGAGAGACTCCGTCTCAAAAAAAAAAAAAAAGAAAAACCTAAACTTAATATTTAATAAGTGAAATATAAAATAAGAAGTCTATCAGCAGTCTGGATAAATTAACTTGGTCTTAAGCCAAAATAAAGCAACCAGCCCTCCTTTCTTAAGTATGTATGGCAGCTATTTTCCTTGCTAGCTTTAGTCATATCCCTATTTTTCCTCCTTTTTCACTTTCTCCCTTATTTCTTTATTTGCCTGTATATCTGTCATGTCTACATCTCGGTAAACTACTTTAAATAATCCTTAAAAAAATATATATATATATTTTGAGACAGGGTCTGGCTCTATTGCTTGGACTGGAGAGCAGAGACTTACTGCAACCTCAACCTCTGGGGCTCAAGCTATCCTCCCCGCAGCCTCCTGAGTAGCTGTAACTACAGGAATGCGCCATCACAGCCAGCTAATGTTAAAAAATATTTTGTAGAGATGGGGTTCTCTCATGTTGCCCAGGTTGGGCTCGAACTCCTGGGCTCAAGCAGTCCTCTCACTTTGGGTTCCCAAAGTGCTGGAATTACAGGCATGTGCCACCAGGCCCCGCCTAAATGACTTTTTAAAGTAAATTTTCTCTTTTTTTTTGAGATGGGAGTTTCGCTTTTGTAGCCTAGGCTGCAGTGCAATGGTGTGATGTCAGCTCACTGTAACCTCCGCCTCCCGGATTCAAGGGATTAGCCTTCCTCACCCTCCCAAGTAGCTGGAGGTGTGCACCTATACACCCAGCTAATTTTTTGTATTTTTAGTAGAGACAGGGTTTCACCATGTTGGCCAGGCTGGCCTCGAACTCCTGACCTCAGGTGATCCGCCCATCTCAGCCTCCTAAAGTGCTGGGATTACAGGCGTGAGCCACTGCACCCAGCCTTTTGTTTCTGTTTTTGCAGAACCTGCTAATCCTCCTTCCTCCTCCCTACCACAGCAGGTATCTGATTCCTATCTCTTTCCTGCTCATGGGCTGGGACACAGACCTGATAGTGAGGGTGAAGCAGCCTCAGGCATGCATACCATGACCACATTAGAGAAGGACAGAACCACAAAAGAAACCTGGACCTCTAGATGACCTCATTTTGCAATGCCATCCACCCCGTGGACTGAAAACTTTGTAAGGAGAAAGAAATCTTTTATCCAGTTTGTCTCTTTTATTTTTTATTTCTTTGACCCAGGGTCTTGATTTTTCGCCCAGGTTGGAGTACAGTGGAACAATCTTGGCTGATTGCAGCCTTGACCTCCCAGGACCCAGGTGATCCTTGCCCCTGTCTCCCAAGTAGCAGGGACTACAGGCACGTGCCACCATTCAAGCTAATTTTTGTATTTTTTTGTGGAGACAAGAGTTTTGCCATGTTGCCCAGGCTGGTCTCGAACTCTTGAGCTCAAGCGATCCACCAGCCTCAGCCTCCAAAAGTGCTAGGATTACAGGAGATCACGCCATTGCACTCCAGCCTGGGCAACAAGAGAAAAACTTCATCTCAAAAAAAAGAAAAAAACATCCTAACTAATGCAGGTAAAATAAGCAAACAAACAAATGTGATTTTTTTTAATTCCTGGAAAACTGAGGCCCTCAGGAGTAAAATCCTTCAATTTCCTGTTGTTCCCACCCCACTATCTATAAACTCATCTCTGTCCTTGCCTATTGTTTCCTTCACTATAAAAGGCAAAGCTGGCCCTGCGCGGTGGCTCAAGCCTGTAATCCCAGCACTTTGGGAGGCCGAGATGGGCGGATCACAAGGTCAGGAGATCGAGACCATCCTGGCTAACCCGGTGAAACCCCATCTCTACTAAAAAAATACAAAAAACTAGCCGGGTGAGGTGGCGGGTGCCTGTAGTCCCAGCTACTCAGGAGGCTGAGGCAGGAGAATGGCTTAAACCCGAAAGGCGGAGCTTGCAGTGAGCTGAGATCCAGCCACTGCACTCCAGTTTGGGCGACAGAGCGAGACTCCATCTCAAAAAAAAAAAAAAAGGCAAAGCTTTATACTATGACAGACTCTTAGGTGTCCTAAAAAAAAAAATAAAAAGATTACATATGTATGTATGTATGGTTTTTTGCCTCCTTGTATTGGGGATTTTTAGAGAAACAAGGTCAATGGGAGATGTTACTTATTATGGAAATTTGCTCATAGAAGTCCAACAACCTACTGTCTACAAGCTGGAGAACCACGAAAGTTGGTTATGTAATTCAGACCAAGTTCAAAGGCTGAGATTTGGATGGGGTCACTGGTATAAGTCCCAGAGTCTAAACCAGAGGTTTCAAACATAGGAGAAGATGCATGTCCCCACCCCAAGAACAGAGAGAGAGAGTTCACCCTTCCTCTGCGTTTTTTTTTTGTTTGTTTGTTTTTTGTTTTTTGTTTTTGAGACAGACTCAGTCTGTTGGCCAAACTGGAAAGTAGTGGCACATTCTCGGCTCACTGCAATCTCTGCCTCCCAGGTTCAAGCGATTCTTCTGCCTCAGCTTCCACAGTAGCTGAGGCTACAGGTGCATGCCAACACACCCGGCTAATTTTTGCATTTTTAGTAGAGACGGGGTTTCACCATGTTGGCCAGGATGGTTTCAAACTCCCGACCTCACGTAATCCACCCGCCTCAGCCTCCCAAAGGGATTAAAGGCAAAAGCCACTGTGCCCAGACTTCCTCTGCCTTTTTGTTCTATTGAATCCTCAATCAATTGGATAATGCTTACCCACATTTATGAGTGTTGATCTTCTTTACTCAGTTTACAGATTCCAACACTAATCTCTTCTGGAAACATCCTCACAGTCTCAGAAATAATATATTTTGGGATTTTTTTGTTTGTTTGTTTTTGAGTCTCATTCTGTTGCCCACGCTGAAGTGCAATGGCACAATCTCGGCTCACTGCAACCTCTGCCTCTTGGGTTCAAGCAATTATCCTGCCTCAGCCTCCTGAGTAGCTGGGATTACAGGTGCACACCACAGCCAGCTAATTTTTGTATTTTTAATAGAGACGGGATTTCACCATGTTGGCCAGGCTGGTCTCGAACTCCTGACCTTAGGTGACCCTTCCTCCTCAGCCTCCCAAAGTGCTGGGACTACAGATGTGAGCCACTGCACCTGGCCAGAAATAATGTTTAACCGGCTATCTGGGCACCCCTTAGTCCATTCAAGGTTGATATATAAAATTAACCATCACACTTTTCTTCGGTACATGGCAGCTGGAGACCACATTTCCCAGACTCTTTAATGCTGTCTTACACCCAGTTAATTAACCTAAGCATGTTTAGTTAACTGGTGGAATATTTAGGTAGATAACAGTAGTTACCAAAGAATTGTGAATATAACCGATTCCTTAAAGTCAGTGGAATTTCAGCTGTCTCCTTTGTCTTTTTAGGTGCTGCTGAATAACAGATGCACTCAAGACAGACAAACACATTTCAGGAGCAGTCTCATGTGCCCTCTAGTCACCACCATGGAATTAGAAATCCCAACATAGGGTCGGGTGCGGTGGCTCATGCCTGTAATCTCAGCACTTTGGGAGGCCGAAGTGGGTGGTCACTTGAGCTCAGGAGTTTGAGATCAGCCTGGGCAACATGGTGAAACCCCGTTTCTACAAAAAATATAAAAATTAGCCAGGTGTGGTGGTGCACACCTGTAGTCCCAGCTACTCGGGAGGCTGAGGTGGGAGGATCGCTTGAGCAGGGAGGCAAAGGTTGCAGTGAGCCATGATGGTGCCACTGCATTCCAGCCTGGGAAACAGAGCAAGACCCCGTCTCAAAAAGAAAAACAGAAATCCCACCACAGGACAGTTTAGGAATCAAGCATCAGAAAGCATCCTAAGATATCAGATAACAAAATTTGCTGTTCATGCAAACATAAGGAAAGTCTTCTGTTATAGATAATCCTCATACCTTGAATACCTTTAATTCCACTATTTTTTTTTCTTTTTTTTTTTTTTGAGACAGAGTCTTACTCTGTCTCGCCCAGGCTGGAGTGCAGTGGCAGGATCTCAGCTCACTACAGCCTACACCTCCCAGGTTCAAGTGATTCTCCTGTCTCAGTCTTCCAAGTAGCTGGGACTACAGGGGTGTGCCATCACACCCGGCTAATTTTGTATTTTTAGTAGAGACGAGGTTTCACCATGTTGGCCAGGCTGGTTTGGAACTCTCAAACTCCTGACCTCAGGTGATCCACCCAGCTTGCCTTCCCAAAGTGCTGGGATTACAGCATGAGCCGCCATGCCTGGCCTAATTCACCTATTTGATCTACCCAGCTCGGCCTCCCAAAGTGCTGCGATTACAGGTGTGAGCCACCGTGCCTGGCCTAATTCCACTGTTTCTAATATTCATCATGCTATTTAACAAATCACTAGCTTCACCAATACAAAACACATTTTTACATTCAAAATACCAGCTAGCATGATGTTATAGAGGTATTGACAGTAGAAGAATTTATTAGCAGTAATCTCTGTGTATGGTCCCTTTCTGATGTAATGCTGGCTTGACTTCCTTTCCCACGTGCTGGAACAGGACTGTGTCATTGACCCACCTTCAACATGCGGAGCTGGTGAAGCAACAATATGGAAGGAAGGTGGGTCCCTGAGTGACTAGTGGTACAAAGTTGCATGCCAGTTTAGTGGCTAGACTGTTACATGTCAGAGAAAAATAAACCTCTATCTTATTTAAGCTACTATATTTTAGGGCCTTGTTTGTTTGTTTGTTTTGAGATGGAGTCTCATACTGTCACCCAGGCTGGAGTGCAGTGGCTCAATCTCAGGTCACTGCAACCTCCACCTCCTTGGTTCAAGTGATTCTCCCGCCTCAGCCTCCTGAGTAGCTGGGACTACAGGTGCGCACAACCATGCCTAACTAATTTTTTGTATTTTTAGTAGAGATGGGGGTGTCACCATGTTGGCCAGGCTGGTCTTGAACTCCTGACCTCAAGTGACCCACCCACCTCGACTTCCCAAAGAGCTGGGATTATAGGTGTGAGCCACTGCATCCAGCTAGGATCCTTTTTTTAAAAATGACATCTTAGCCTTTACTCAACAAACCTTTACTCTGCATCTTGATCCCATCATCTTTCATTTCCTCTACTGTGTGTTCAACACTGCCCTCTGTACTGGCTCCTTCTCTGCCATTCATGAGCATGATCAAGTCTTTTCTGTGTTGCATGCTTTGCCACATTTTCCCCTCTCCTTTTCCCTCCTTGCCACTCTTCTCTTGATTTCTCTGATACCACACTCATTTCGATTATCTATAGCTTTCATGGTTTCTTCTTGATCTCCTTGCTTTTTAAGTATTGATTTCCAGGTCTACCTACTTGGCCCAACTCTCTTCTTATTCTACAAGGTCTTCCTGGTAAAGAACATCTATTCCCATGATTCTGATCTCTACTGAGAGCCTCCCAGATTCATTCTCCTTGCTGCTGTACAATACTGATGCCTCCTTGAGATATGGGACCCTTAATTTATACTGGGACCAATATACAAAATTGTGTGTGTTTCTGTCTCACATAACATGAGGAGGCCTGGACACCTCTCATGTATTTTATTTTTTATTTATTCATTTATTTGTTTGTTTTTGAGACAGAATCTCACTCTGTCGCCCAGGCCGGAGTGCAGGGGTGCAATCTCGGCTCACTGCAGGCTCCATCCCAGGGGTTCAAGCAATTCTCCTGCCTCAGCCTCCCGAGAAGCTGGGATTACAGGCGTAAACTATGGTGCCCAGCCCCTCTCATGTATTGTAAATTAACCTCAGCCTATGTGGCCCTTCAGCAGCTGTCAGATTATTTTGGTAAAGATCAATAGCATCCACTGATTTATGTAAGTGGAAGCTAAATATGTCTGCCCCTGCGACCTTGATATCAGGTAGTAGATTACCATGCAAATTAGTCTTAGTCCAAATTATTCCAAATGTATAAACTTACATTAGCAAGTGGGCCCAAAAAACCTCATCTCATCTGCTCATGTAAGCTTGAGGAAATCCTCACTCTCTCTTCAAGCATGCCTAAAGCATCTTGTATGGGAGCTTCACTCCCATACAAATAGCAGGATCAGCCAATCTTCTATTCAGATCTGTCAGGAGAGGCTTCCAAAAATTGAATTGAAGGCATTGGGAAGGGATGAACAACACAGAATCAAATCGAACTTAGACCTGGAAAGTAGATGGTTGCTGGGTTTTCTAGCAGCTTATTCACCACATATTGAATATACTGAGTGTCTACTATGTATGAGGCACTGCTGTTAGCACTGGGCATATAGGTGTGAATAAAGCCAATTAATAACTCTGCTCTCTTGGCCGGGCGCGGTGGCTCAAGCCTGTAATCCCAGCACTTTGGGAGGCCGAGACGGGCGGATCAAGAGGTCAGAAGATCGAGACCATCCTGGCTAACCCGGTGAAACCCCGTCTCTAGTAAAAAATACAAAAAAATAGCCGGGCGAGGTGGCGGGTGCCTGTAGTCCCAGCTACTCGGGAGGCTGAGGCAGGAGAATGGCGTGAACCCGGGAGGCGGAGCTTGCAGTGAGCCGAGATCCGGCCACTGCACTCCAGTCTCGGCGACAGAGCAAGACTCCGTCTCAAAAAAAAAAAAAAAAAAAAAAAAAAAAAAAAAAAATAACTCTGCTCTCGTGAAACTTATACTCTGGTCAGATGTTCTGTTTGGTTTTTTTTTTGTTTTTTGTTTTTTGTTTTTTTTGAGACAGAGTCTCACTTGGTTGCCCAGCCTGGAGTGCAGTGGCACAATCTCAGCTCACTGCAACCTCTGCCTTCCGAGTTCAAGTGATCCTCCTGCCTCAGCCTCCTCAGTAGCTGGGATTACAGGCGTGCACCACCATGCCCAGCTAATATTTTGCATTTTTAGTAGATACGGGGTCTCAACAAGTTGGCCAGCCTCATCTCGAACTCCTGACCTCAGGTAATCCGCCCGCCTTGGCCTCCCAAAGTGCTGCGATTACAGTCATGAGCCACCATGCCCGGCCTGGGCAGATGTTCTTACACCTCTTTCACACAAGAGTTATCAGACTGTGAAATCTTTCTACCCTCCCATATATCTGGAACACCATACATTTCACCAATGAAAACGGATTTCTACAAAAATTAACCAGGAGTGGTGGTGCATGCCTGTAATCCCAGCTACTCAGGAGGCTGAGGCAGGAGAATCGCTTGAACCTGGGAGGTGGACATTGCAGTGAGCCAATATTGCACCACTGCACTCCAGCCTGGGCAACAAGAGCAAAACTCTGTCTCAAAACAAAAAAAAAAATTATTTCTAACATCTCTTTTGCTAATTACTGAACCTTCCGGTATAAATTTTAATAAAAATCCTTGAAATGCCTAAGTAGCCACCTGGGGAGTATGGATTCCTGATTAGGGCACTTCAAACTATAACCTACCAGCCTCAGGGTGTGAATTCCTAATAGAGTAACTCTAATAATAACTAACCTCCCTTCAAGTGTAGATTAAAGTTAATTTACACACAAGTACATTACAGTGTTTATAAGTAGGTATTTTAAAGTAAATTATAACAAAGGCAATATAACAACATGACAGGAAGTATGGTTGCGGAGATCTCCCAAATATGACATACTGGTTTTATGAAGTTTCTTTTTCTTCCCCCCCCCCCCCGCCCCGGAGTCTAGCTCTATCACCCAGGCCGGAGTGCAGTGGTGCGATCTCAGCTCACTGAAAACTCCGTCTCCCAGTTTCAAGTGATTATCCTGCCTCAGCCTTCCCAAGTAGCTGGGACCACAGGTGCGAGCCACCACGCCCGGCTACTTTTTGTATTTTTAATAGAGGCGGGGTTTCACCATGTTGGCCAAGCTAGTCTCGAACTCCTATTATCTACCTACCAGTCTCGGCCTCCCAAAGTGCTGGGATTACAGGCGAGAGCCACCGCACCTATCCTTGATATACTGTTTTTTAAATACTGAAAGATACTTGTACTGCAGGTAAATTCTCCTGTGTGAGTTCCTGGAACACCCTCCTGATGCCTAAGTAGCTTCCTTAGCCTCCCCACCATCAAACAACTAACTACAGGAATAACAACAGGCACATCAGGGGCCTCCAGGCCCCCCTGCTATGTGACATGGTTTGCATCCATTCTGAATTTTTTTTTTTTTTGAATGTTTCTTTTGTGTTTTGTTTTGCTTTTTTGAGACAGAGTCTCACTCTGTAATCCATGTTGGAGTGCAGTAGCATGATTACAGCTTACTGCAGCCTCAACCTCCTGGGCTCAAGTGACTCTCCCACCTCAGCCTCCCAAATAACTGGGACCACAGGCACATACCACCAGGCCTAGCTAATTTTTCTTTTCTCTTTCTTTCTCTCTTTTCTCTCTCTCTCTCTCTCTCTCTTTCTTTTCTTTCTTTCTTTCTTTTTTTTGTAGAGACAGGGTTTCACTTCACCATGTTACCCAGACTGGTTTCTAACTCCTGGGTTCAAGCAATCGCCCACCTCAGCCTGCCAAAGTGCTGGGTCCTCTCATGCCATTCTCTTTTTTTTTTTTTTTTTTTTTTTTTTTTGAGACAGAGTCTCGCTCTGTCACCCAGGCAGGAGTACAGTAGTGCAATCTTAGCTCACTGCAACTTCCACCTCCCAGGTTCAAGCAATTCTCCTGGCTCAGCATCCTGAGTAGCTGGGATTACAGGCGCACAGCTAATTTTTGTATTTATAGTAGAGACAGGATTTTACCATGTTGGCCAGGCTGGTCTCAAACTCCTGACCTCAGATGATCCTACCACCTCGGCTTTCCAAAATGCTGGGATTACAGATGTGAGTCACCTCGCCCAGCCCCTCTCAAGCCATTCTAATTAGTGAATAGCACTCTTGCTCAAATCTTCAGCCATGGAGAAACTGAGAAGACTTTCTGAATCTCAACCTTAAATACCTTGGGGAAGAAATTTTCAGCATCCCAGGTTGGGCCTGGGACTTATGCCAAAATTTACTGGGATTGGCTGTGCCACAGAACCTTGACATGGGAGGCTGCTTGTGGGGTGGGGTGATGGAGATGCTTGCAGACAATCTGCAGGTGTCCATGGCAGGGTTACTAGATTGCCCCAGTGTCAGCATTTTGCCAGGAAGGTAAATCAAGAGGGCAAAGAACCGAAACAGTTAAAGGTGTAAGCAGGATAGTGGACATGGAACGTAAGTTGCATAGAAAGGGAAGTAAAAACAGGACTTTAGGAGATTGAGACCATCCTTGCTAACATGGTGAAACCCTGTCTCTACTAAAAATACAAAAAACAAATTAGCCGGGCGTGGTGGCGGGCGCCTGTAGCCCCAGCTACTCGGGAGGCTGAGGCAGGAGAATGATGTGAACCTGGGAGGCGGAGCTTGCAGTGAGCGAGATCGCACCACCACACTCCAGCCTGGGCGACAGAGCGAGATTCCGTCTCAAAAAAGAAAATAATAAAATAAAATAAATTATGTGCAACAGACAATTTTACTTACATAAAAAGAGCTATTGGCCGGGCACAGTGGCTCAAGCCTGTAATCCCAGCACTTTGGGAGGCAGAGGCAGGCGGATCACAGGAGTTCGAGACCAGCCTGGCCAACATAGCGAAACCCTGTCTCTACTAGAAATAGAAAAATTAGCCAGGCATGGTGGTGCACACCTGTAATCCCAGCTACTCGGGAGGCTGAGATAGGAGAATCTCTTGAACCCAGGAGGTGGAGATTGTAGTGAGCTGAGATTGCACCACTGTACTCCAGCCTGGGTGACAGAGTGAGACTATGTCTCAAAAAAAAAAAAAAAAACTGGCCAGTGCGGTGGCTCATGCCTGTAATCCCAGCACTTTGGGAGGCCAAGGTGGGTGGATCACCTGAGGTCAGGAGTTCAAGACCAGCCTGGCTAACATGGTGAAATCCCATTTCTACTAAAAATACCAAAAAAAAATTAGCCAGGCAAGGTGTCGGGTGCCTGTAATCCCAGCTACTCGGGAGGCTGAGGCAGGAGAATCAGGCTGAGGCTTGAACCTGGGAGGCGGAAGTTGCCGTGAGTTGAGATCATGCCACTGTACTCCAGCCTGGGCAACAAAAGCAAAACTCCATCTCAAAAAAAAAAAAAAAAAAAAAAAAACATTAATGCACACTTGAAATTATTGTCCCAGGTTATGGTCAGTTTATATGAGTATATAGATACTGTACCAAGGATAATCTGATGTTTTGGGAGGATGGAGTCTCACTCTGTGACCCAGGCTGGAGCACAGTGGCACAATCTCAGCTCACTGCAACCTCCACCTCCCGGGTTCAAATGATTCTTCTGCCTCAGCCTCATGAGTAGCTGGGATTACAGATGCACACCACAAAGCCCAGCTAATTTTTGTAGTTTTAGTAGAGACAGGGTTTCGCCATGTTGGCCAGGCTGGTCTTAAACTCCGGAGCTCAATATATCTGCCCGCCTCAGGCTCCCAAAGTACTGGGTTTACAGGGGTGAGACGCCACGTCCGGCCAACTGCTACTTTAATGCAAAGATGTTTTCCATATCTTTTATTTTTTGAGATGGAGTCTCGCTCTGTCGCCCAGGCTGGAGTGCAGTGACGTGATCTCAGCTCACTGCAACCTCTGCCTCCTGGGTTCAAGTGATTCTCCTGCCTCAGCCTCCTGAGTAGCTGGGACTATAGGCGCCTGCCACTACACCTGGCTAATTTTTGTCTTTTTAGTAGAGACAGGGTTTCACTGTTGTAGCCGGAATGGTCTCAATTTCCTGTCCGCCTGCCTGAGCTTCCCAATGTGCTAGGATTACAGGTATGAGCCATCGCACCTGGCCTATTTTCCACATCTTATCATTACAAGGAAACTGAGGCAGGTGGAAGCGGCGGCGCTGGGAGCTGAGGAGGGGGAGGCTCTGGGTGCTGCTCAGGAACTGGGGACCCACGAGTGCCTGCACCCTGAGTGCTCAGCCCCAGAGGCATGATGGCTGGGTATGGGACCCTCCTCCAGGATCTGACCAACAACTTCGCCCTTAAAGATCTGAAACAGCACAAGTCAGTCTGTAAGAAGGACATCCCCAGTGAAAAGAGTAAGGAGATCACTGCTGGCGATATCTGGTTTAGCTTCCTGGAGAGCCACGAGCCGGACAAAGACAACTTCTCCTACACTGAGCACATCTTGGAGATATTGACGAAAAGTGTCTTGTGCTCAATGTAGGAGAGGTTGGCTCAGAGGCTGGCTCAGAGGCTGTCACCCAGGCTAGAGTGCAGTGGCACTATCATGGCTCACTGCAGCCTCGACCTCCTGGGCTCAAGTGATCCTCCCATGTCAGGATATTTACCGAGGTTTATTATGAGCCAAATACTAGTAACCATGGCCTGAGGCACAGTGCCAAGAGGTCCTGACCGTACATGCCCAACGTGATTGGGTTACAGCTTGGCTTTATACATTTTAGGGATACATACGACATCAACCAATACATGTGATGTATACATTGTTTTGGTCTGGAAAGGCAGGACAACTCAAAGTGGGGGGATTCTTACAGACTCATATGGGGTGGATTCAAATATTTTCTGATTGGCAGTTAGTTGAAAGAGTTAAATTATAAAGATCTGGGGCCAAGTATAGTGGCTCATGCCTATAATCTCAGCATATGGCCAGGCGCGGTGGCTCACGCCTGTAATCCCAGCACTTTGGGAGGCCGAGGCGGGCGGATCACAAGGTTAGAAGATCAAGACCATGGTGAAACCCTGTCTCTACTAAAAATACAAAAAATTAGCCAGGCGCGGTAGTGGGCGCCTGTAGTCCCAGCTACTCGGGAGGCTGAGGCAGGAGAATGGCGTGAACCCGGGAGGCGGAGCTTGCAGTGAGCCAAGATTGCGCCACTGCACTCCAGCCTGGGCGACAGAGCGAGACTCCGTCTCAAAAAAAAAAAAAAAAAAAAAAAAAAAAAAAAAAAAAAAAAAATCTCAGCATATTAGGTGGCCAAGGCAAGAAGACTACTTGAGCCCAGGAGTTCAAGACTAGCCTGGGCAATATGGTGAGACCTCATATCCATGGAAAAAAAAAAACCGGGCACAGTAGCATGCATCTGTAGTCCCAGGTACTCAGGAGGCTGAGGTGGGAGGATCACCTGAGCCCAGGAGGTCGAGGCTGCAGTGAGCCATAATTGTGCCACTGCTCTCTAGCCTGGGCTACAAAGTGAGACCCTGTCTCAAAAAATAAATAAAATAAAGACCTGTAATCTATAGAAACAGGTGTCTCAGTTAAGATAAGGGGTTGTAGAGACCAAGGCTCTTATTATGTAGATGAAGTCTCATAGAGGGTCACTCTTAGACACAATAGATGGTAAATGTTTCCTATTTAGACCTTTAAAACGAAGCTAGACTCTCCGTTCACTTCAGGATTGGGAGGGCCTGAAAGGGAAAGATCTAGTTGTGTTAACAGAGATTCTTAGGCTGGGTGCACTGCCTCACGCCCGTAATCCTGACACTTTGGGAGGCTGAGGCAGGTGGATCAGAGATTGAGACCATCTTGGCCAACATGGTAAAACCCCGTCTCCATTAAAAATCCAAAAATTAGTTGAGTGTGGTGGCACATGCCTATAGTCCCAGCTACTCAGGAGGCTGAGGCAGGAGAATCACTTGAACCCAGGAGGCGGAAATTGCAGTGAGCCAAGATCGTGCCACTGCACTCCAGCCTGAGCAACAAAGTGAGACTCTGTCTCAAAAAAAAAAAAAAAAAAGAGGCTAGGCTCGGTGGCTCACACCTGTTATCCCAGCACTTTGGGAGACTGAGGCAAGAGGATCACGTGAGGCCAGCAGTTCGAGACCAGCCTAGCCAACATGAGAAACCCTGTCTCTACTAAAAATATAAAAATTGGCCAGGCCTCATGGTGCACGCCTATAATCCCAGCTACTCAGGAGGCTGAGGCAGGAGAATGGCTGAGCCCGGGAGGCGGAGGTTGCAGTGAGCCAAGATCACATTACTGTACTCCAGCCTGGGTGACAGATTGAGACTCTGTCTCAATAAAGGAAAGAATCATAAGAAAACTGTAACATGTATCCATGACATCAACTTCTAAGAAATATATACAGAATGGTTCTTTAAGAACATCACAGTAGGCCGGGCGCGGTGGCTCAAGCCTGTAATCCCAGCACTTTGGAAGGCCGAGGCGGGCGGATCACAAGGTCAGGAGATCGAGACCATGGTGAAACCCCGTCTCTACTAAAAATAGAAAAAAATTAGTCGGGCGCAGTGGCGGGCGCCTGTAGTCCCAGCTACTTGGGAGGCTGAGGCCGGAGAATGGCGTGAACCCGGGAGGCGGAGCTTGCAGTGAGACGAGATTGCGCCACTGCACTCCAGCCTGGGCGACAGAGCGAGACTCCGTCTCAAAAAAAAAAAAAAAAAAGAACATCACAGTATTTATTGGTGTTTACTTTATGTCTGATGTTTCAAAGAAAGGAAAGTTGTATGGCATGTATTTAGAAGATCTAGGTAATAGTTTGAATAATCACTTTAGCGGGAGTGTGTGGTAAGTAAAAGGAAACCATGAGGCATTGTTGTCTTGAAAAGATAGGGGCCGGTCGCGGTGGTTCATGCCTGTAATCCCAGCACTTTGGGAGGCAGAGGTGGGAGGATCACGAGGTCAGGAGTTCAAGATCAGCCTGGCAAACATGGTGAAATCCCATCTCTACTAAAAATACAAAAATTAGCCAGGCACGATGGCAGGCGCCTGTAATCCCAGCTACTCCGGAGACTAAGGCAGGAGAATTGCTTGAACCTAGGCGGCAGAGGTGGCAGTGAGCTGAGATGGCAGCGCTGCACTCTAGCCTGGGCGACACAGCGAGACTCCATCTCAAAAAAAAAACTTTGATAAAACAGGTTGCAGTAAGGAAGCCGGCTAAATCCTACCAAAACCAAGATGGCCAGGAGAGTGACCTCTGGTTGTCCTCACTGCTACACACCCAGCACAACATTACAGTTTACAAATGCCATGGCAACATCCAGTAGTTACCCAATATGGTTTAAAAAGGGGAGGCATGAATAATCCACCCATCGTTTAGCATATCATCAATAAATAACCATAAAAATGGACAAACAGCAGCCCTATGGGCTGCTCTGTCTATGGAATAGCCATTCTTTTATTTCTTTTTTTTTTTATTTTGCATAACGTTTATTTTTTTAAAAGGCATATAGACAATAAACCAAGTAAATATTTAATCAGATCTTAACTTCTGTCCTAGAATTGTTCCATTAAGTTCTAGTCTGTGAGCACTTGTAGTTCAATAATCGTCATCTTCATCAGAGTCCGTTACTTTTCTTCTGTCGAATTTCACTGTTGTTGTCTTTTCTGTTTGTTGGCTTACTTTTTTAAGGATTTCTATTAAACCTTGTTCTGACACCTTCTCAGTTGTCCATATCTTGCCATCTGTATAAAATAAATTCTCTACTGCTTTAGTTTTTTCAGGCTTTACAGGTGCTAAGTTACTCTACCTGCCCCAGGCCTACCGATCCAGAACTTGGGTTAAGATGCTGTTTCTCATTTCCGCTTCCCTGTGCTTTGCTTCCTGTTGGGCTGCATTGCCAGGATCCTGTCGGCTACACTTGGGTCAGAACAACTGAATTCCGGAAAAACTGAATTCGGCCCGGCTGCCGCTGGCTCCAAAAGCTAAGACTGTGCTTGGATCCAGGCCGGCCAGGACGAGCCCGCTTCAGGCCAGGGGATCCCATACCCCAATGCCCGGGCAGGTCCTGCATGTGACGGCTCCCGCCGCCAGCCTCCTGGGCCCCTCATGACGGGGAGAGTGGGGAGGCTAGGAGCTGGCCACGAGGCCCCCAGAGCAGTGCCAGGGACCGGGCCCCCAGGGAGGCGCCCAGAGCCTCCCCATTCTTTGATTTCTTTACTGTCTTAATAAACTTGCTTTCACTTTGCACTGCGGACTTTCCCTGAATTCTTTCTTGCAGGAGATCCAAGAACTCTATCTTAGGGTCTGGTTCAGGACCCCTTTCCTATAACATATTTCTCTGTCCTGTAACACCAGCACTTTGGGAGGCTGAGGCAGGAGGATTGTTTGAGGCCAAGAGTTTGAGACTAGCCTGGGCAACAGAGTGAGATTCTGTCTCCATAAATTAAAAAAAATAATAATAACCTTGGGAGGTCAGGTGCGGTAGCTCACGCCTGGAATCCCAGCAGTTTGGGAGGCCAAGGTGGGAGGATCAAGAGGTCAAGACATTGAGACCACCCTGGCCAACACCGTGAAACCCTGTCTCTACTAAAAACACAAAAAAACAAGATTCCAGGGCTTCTGAGAGTCCACAGAACACCTCTGTGTGACTTGGAAAAGGCACTATACTACCTCAGGACAGATACAGCCCTGCTGAGAGCAGCTGCAGAATAAGAAGAACCCAGCTTTGCTGTCTCCACCAGTGCCCTTGTAGTAGAGAACCTGCGCAGCACTTATGGACAGGAATCTGGTGATTCATGCCTTTCACATGGGTGATGTGAATGAGGATCCAATTTAGAGTCAGACACACCTTTTCAATTCTAAGCCAGCCTGATGCCAGGAAATTCTGAGCTTCACCTTACATGGTCTCACTGAGTCTGTTCTCCCACCTCTAAAATGTGCACAATAATTTTTAGAGTTATGAGGAGTAAACGAGTCAATCTGTGTCAAGTGCTTTCTTTCTGTCGTATAGTTGGTGCTCATTAAATGTTAGTTTCCCTGGAAGAGCTTAATAGAAATTTGAATGAATATGTTTCCTTCGGGCAATGTTCCAGCACTATGGAGGTTGTAGATGTGCCAGAACCTGAGATAAGAATAATAACAAGTATGTATTATAAGTCTTTACTTGTGCCAGGCACTGCTCTGAGAACTTTACATGGATTAACTCATTTAATCCTCCCAACTCTAAGAAGCAGGAATTTGTAAAATCCCCTTTTAGAGATGCAAAAAGGCCCTGGCCAGAAAGTCCTGGGGCTCCTCTGGCTCAGTAAGCGCTAAGAACCAAAGACAGAAGAGGAAATTCTGCATTTTCAGTCTGTGTGGCTCTCCGGCAAGGCTGGGTCTCCCCATCAGGACACGGGATGCGGTGGAGGAGGTTCCCAGGCTGAAACAGTGAGCTACATCCTCCCTCCGGACCAAGCTTCCTTTAATACTGTGAATTAGCAAATCAGCTGGATAGTTGTTCTAACACTCCAGCTAAAAGTGAACACTAAATTCTAAGATTATAGATGAGAATAGGCTAATTTGTTTGTTTTACAGAGTTAAATAATTTCAGGAGACCCACTCTCAAATTGTAGTTTAAGCTTCCAAGTGACTTTTGCTAACGGCTTTGTCCTTTTCTTTAGTTTATGTCAGTATAATCGGTGTTGTTCCACATCTGTTAACATCCCTACAAGCTTTGAGATAATTGTTTTTTGCTGTGACCCCCTCACAGCCAGTGAACTTAATCATTGCTGACATCAGCAATTTCTCTGCCATTAATATGGAAGTTAAATTTAGTTTAAGTAAAACTAGTTTACCCAAAAACAATTACACATTTCAGCACTTGCAATGCAAGTTAAGCCCTCCCTCCTTCCTCAAACACAGCTATTTACATTTATTAGCATTTCACTGACAGGTCTCTTCAAGCTCAAGCATTGAACCGTCTTCCAAATGTTTCCTGCTCCAGAATTCTTAGATACTGAGATCCACCTGGGTTGAAACAATCTTGATTATTTCCAGAAGCCTGGAAAACAGGTCCTAGATAGTCATAATTTAGTATTTTAATTTACTCAACAAATAATTATTGAACACCTACTATGTACCAGGATTTTGCAGGGTCTCTGGCAAAGAATATAAAAATCTTTTGGTTGGGGAAGGGAGTAGATGAAGGTCACGAAACAGGAGAGAAGCAGTTCCTAGAGGCACAAGCAAGCTAGGGAGAGCGCAGGGTATTCGAATTGGCTGTCTCAGCTAGAGAAAACATCTATAAAGGGCCAGACACAATGCAGGTTCTGTCTCAAATATTTGAATCCCTTCCATCCACACCATTTGGCAGACAGGAAGTCCCTACTCTCTGTGGATTTACTAATGGGAGAGACAAACCTCTGATGTAATGAAGTGGCAGGAGGTGTGTTTACTCCAGCTTCCCTTGAAGGGAAAGAATAGTGGCAGAAAGCTCTTCGTTGAAACCTGGGGTACCTATATAAGAGTGGGTGCATGTGCTGGTTCGCAGTTTTTGTTAAATCCAATAGGCTTCAGCTCTGTCAGATAGAGTAAATTAATTCACTTCTACTTTCCAACCATAGTGGGGGAGAAAAAGGAGGTTGAGCGGTGAAGGTTAGGGCGCTGGCCCTATCTTAGAGTGAGAAAGGGTCTAATTTTTTTAGACAGAAGCCTTACATGTTGTTTTCTTGCCCTGGTCTGCTCCATTTTTGCACATTTATAACTACTACACAAAAAAGTTACGGGTTAAAATCGGGTCCCTGGAGCATTTTTAGCTATCAGTCAATCTAGGAAAACTCTAGATTTTGGAAGGTTAAATCAGACTGTGATTCAGAGAGTTTGCATTTTAAGGAGAAGCAATGTAATTATTGCTCAGAAGAAAGTTTTAATGCAGTCCCAAGGTAATTAAGTATGAAGCCTAAATGAGATGCTGTACTTGCTAAATTGACTTTCTGTAACTTAGAAAAGAAGATTCATAGGCGAAGCCCACAACATTATAATGAAAAAAGCCTTCTACTAAGCTGGTCTGATTGACTTGGTCAAATGGCATATAAATTAAATCCATCTGAAGAATCTGATCTCCAAATGGGATTTTCATTTCCATACAACTGCAGTTTAAAAATGTATGTGAAGAAAGAAAGACTAAAATCACTTCCCCCCACGGCTGGTGAACTTGGCAGTCCACGTGGAAAATGAGCCAGCTCCTCCCCTGCTGAACAAATCCATTCAAAGTGATTTCATAGTTTTCCTTCCTTATCCTGTGGAATGTGGAAGCCATTTTCCAGTGAGTTTAAAAAATACATGATTCTGAGGTTTTAACCCTTTGGGACAAGATATTCATTCTCTCTTTTTTTATTTTTCCAAGGGTATGTAGGATAATGCAATAGGGATTTTTTTTTTTTTTTAGCACAAATGCCGAAGGCAGAAAGTTGATTCGACCTTATTTAATTAGGACCCAAGGGAAATAGTTACGCCTAATATAATGCGAAGTTCTGTAATTGAACTAATATGATTTTGCAGCCCCGTGCCAGGGAAACACTAATGCAGGTAGATTAACTGATGCAGGAAAAATTTTTTTGTTTTGGTGTTGCAAAATTAAATAAACTAATTAAAATCACCAGTTGAAGGAGGCTGCAAGCTTTTGCAGTCAAGTTGGGTTCTTTTGGGGGTACCTGACTTCCCTTGCCCAATATTTTCCCGATTCTATGCCAAACGCTATTCCAGGTAAAAAAGATATATATGTGTTTGCTTACACTTACATAAAATATATCTTCCAGAAAAGAAACAAAAACTTTTTTTGCTGTTTTTCTTTCTTTATTTATTTTTTGAGACAGAGTCTTGCTCTGTCACCCAGGCTGAAGTGCAGTGGCGAGATCTCGGATCACTACAACCTCTGCCTCCTGGGTTCAAGCGATTCTCCTACCTCAGCCTCCTGAGTAGCTGGAATTACAGGTGTGCACCACCACGCCCAGCTAATTTTCTGCATTTTTTTGGTAGAGACGGGGGTTTCACCATGTTGGTTAGGCTGCCCTCGAACTCCTGACCTCGTGATCCACCTGCCTCAGCCTCCCAAAGTGCTGGGATTACAGGCCTGAGCCACCGTGCCCGGCCTTGCATTTTTTAAATAGGTGATTCATTCACATTAAACTCAGAAAGTGTATACGAGAAAACTCTTTCTTTCTTTTTTGTTTTTTAGACGGAGTCTTGCTCTGTTGCCCAGGCTGGAGCGCATTGGCGCAATCTTGGCCCACCGCAACTTCCACCTCCCAGGTTCAAGTGATTCTCCTGTCTCAGCCTCCTAAGTAGCTGTGCACCACCATGCCCAGCTAATTTTTTGTTGTATTTTTAGTAGAGACAGAGTTTCACTATGTTGGCCAGGCTGGTCTTGAACTCCTGACCTCAGATGATCTGTCCACCTCAGCCTCCCAGAGTGCTGGGATTACAGGCGTGAGCCATCATACCTGGCCAAGAAAAGTCTTTCTACTTCTGCCTCCCAACTGCCCAGTTTCCCTTTCCAGAATAACTAATATTCTAATTTGGTTTTGTATTTTTGTTATGGTGAGGAGTATAACTCTTTCCAAGATATTTTATGTATACTTAAGTAGCTACGCATATGTATTCTCTAAGTCCCAAACTTAATGCTTACAAAAAGAATAGCATAGCTTAACAGAAACATGTTCCTTACGTTTTTAACTTTTTTTTTTTTTTTGAGACAGAGTTTCACTCTTGTTGCCCAGGCTGGAGTACAATGGCACAATCTCGGCTCACCACAACTTATGCTTCCTGGGTTCAACAATTCTCCTGCCTCAGACTCCCAAGTAGCTGGGATTACAGGCATGTATCACCTAGCCCGGCTAAGTTTTTTGTATTTTCAGTAGAGACGTAGTTTCTTCATGTTGGTCAGGCTGGTCTCAAACTCCCAACCTCAGGTGATTTGCCCACCTCGGCCTCCCAAAGTACTGGGATTACAGGAGTGAGCCACCACACCCAGCCATTTTTTACTTTTTTAAGCAATAGGCTCGGCTGGGCTCAGTGGCTCACGCCTGTAATCCCAGCACTTTGGAGGCCAAGGCAGAAGGATTGCTTGAGCCCAGGAGTTCAGGACCAGCCTGGGCAACACAGTAAGACCCTGTCTCTAAAAAGAAAAAAGAGATGGAGGCTGAGCATAGTGGCTCATGCCTGTAATCCCAGCACTTTGGGAGGCCAAGGTTGTTGGATCATGAGGTCAGGAGTTCAAGACCAGCCTGGCCAACATGGTGAAACCCCATCTCTACTAAAAATACAGAAATTAGCTGGGCATGGTTGCGCACGCCTGTAATCCCAGCTACTTGGGAGGCTGAGGCAGGAGAATTGCTTGAACTGGGACCTGGGAGGCGGAGGTTGGAGTGAGCCAAGATTGCGCCACTGTACTCCAGCCTGGGCTACAGACAGAGACTCCGTCTCAAAAAAAAAAAAAAAAAAAAAAAAAAAGAAGAAGAAGAAAAAGAAAAAAGAAAAAAGGAAAAAACAGATGGGGTCTTTCTGTGTCACCCAAGCTGAAGTGCAGTGGTCCCAACAGCTTCCTGCAACCTTGCGTTGAACTTCTGGGCTTAAATAATCTTCCCACCTCAGCCTCCGGAGTAGCTGGGACTACAGGTGTGCACCACCATGCCAGGCTAATTCTCTTTTGTTGTTAGAGATAGAGTCTCGCTATATTGTCCATACTGTTCTCAAATTATTGGGCTTGAGTAATCTTCCTGTCTCAGCCTCCTGAGCAGCTGAGATTACAAGCCCAATCTTTATATTTTTTTAAACATAAAGAATTTATCTTTGACAGAGGAGCAAAGGTAATACAATGGAGTAAAGATAGTCTTTTCAACAAATGGTATTGAACAACTGGACATCCACATGCAAAAAAATGAATCTAGACAGACCTTACATCCTTCATAAAAATTAGCTCAAAATGGATTGTAGACCTAAACGTAAAATGCAAAACTATAAGGCTCACAGAAGATAACCGGAGAAAATCTAGATGTTCTTGAATTTGGTGATGACTTTTTAGACAGAACACCAAAGGCAAGATCCGTGAGATAAATAATGGATAAAACAGACCTCAGTAAAAAAATTTTTTTTTTGAGACCGAGTTTCGCTCTTGCTGCTCAGGCTGGAGTGCAATGGCGCAATCTCAGCTCACTGCAACCTCCGCCTCCCAGGTTCAAGCAAATTGTCCTGTCTCAGCCTCCAGAGTAGCTGGGATTACAGGCGCATGCCACCACGCTCAGCTATTTTCTGTAGTTTTAGTAGAGACAGGGTTCATCATCATTTGTGGTGGAGTGCTGATCTCGCAACTCCTGACCTCAGTAGCTGGGACTACAGGCGCCCCCACCCACCTAGTTTTTTGGTCTTTCACCCCAAAGTATGCGCCTCCCCCATTTATTGAAGATTGTTGAGTGCAATGTCTCCCAAAAACTATTTTGTACTATTTTGTATAATATAATCATGATGCATGTCATTATACATTTTTGTAAACTCATAGAACAAGAGTGAGCCCTAATGTAAACTATGGACTTTGGGTGATAATGATGTATCAATGTAGCCTGGGTGTGGTGGCTCATGCCTATAATCCCAGCACTTTGGGAGGCTGAGGTAGAGGGATCACCTAAGGTCAGGAGTTCAAGATCAGCCTGGCCAACATGGTGAAACCCCATCTCTACTAAAAATGCAAAAATTAGCCAGGCGTGCTGGCGGGTTCCTGTAATCCCAGCTACTTGGGAGGCTAAGGCAGGAGAGTCGTTTGAACTCAGGAGGCAGAGGTTGCAGTGAGCTGAGATTACACCACTGTACTCCAGCCTGGAGTGAGACTCCATCTCAAAAAAAAAAAAAAGGTCGGGCGCAGTGGCTCACGCCTGTAATCCTGGCACTTTGGGAGGCCGAGATGGGCGAATCACAAGGTCAGGAGTTCGAGACCAGCCTGGCCAACATGGTGAAACGCCGACTCTACTAAAAATACAAAAAATTAGCTGGGCTGGTGGCGGGTGCCTGTAATCCCAGCTACTCAGGAGGCTGAGGCAGGAGAATTGCTTGAACCCGGGAGGCGGAGGTTGCAGTGTGCTAAGATCACGCCACTGCACTCCAGCCTGGGTGACAGTGCAACACTCCCTCTCAAAAAAAAAAAAAAAAAAACTAGCCAGGCATGGTGGTGCACATCTGTAGTCCCAACTACTCGGGAGGCTGACGCAGGAGAATCACTTGAACTCAGAAGACAGAGGTTGCAGTGAGCTGAGATGGCCCGCTGCACTCCAGCTTGGGGGGGACACAGACTCCATCTCGAAAAAATAAAAATAAATAAAGTATCAATGTAGGTTTATAGGTTCATTGATTTTAATAAATGTATCACTCTGGTGAGGGATGTTCATAATGGGGGTGTAATATGGAGCAGGCACCCCTGTTAGGGACCTACCAGTCCCCCTCCCTCTCTTCCATCCTGCCACAAGCATGCAAATAGAGGATAATCGTGAATTTCTTTAAGAACAATTCCAGCTGGGAGGCGGTGGCTCACACCTGTAATCCCAGGACTTTGGGAGGCTGAGGCGGGCGGATCACGAGGTCAAGACATGGAGACCATCCTGGCCAACGTGGTGAAACCCCTTCTCTACTAAAAATACAAAAAATTAGCTGGGCATAGTGGCATGTGCCTGTAGTCCCAGCTATTCAGGAGGCTGAGGCAGGAGAATAGCCTGAACCCTCAGGCGGAGGTTGCAGTGAGCCGATATCAGGCCACTGCACTCCAGCCTGGCGACAGAGTAAGACTCCGTCTCAAAATAAATAAATAAAAAATAAAATAAAAATAACAATTCCAGATACCTAGCAAGTGCTGAGAAGTAAACAATTCCATAAGCAAGAAGGTAATAGTAGCCTAAAACAATAGCCAACTGGGCAAGGTGGCTCATGCCTGTAATCCCAGCACTTTGGGAGGCTGAGTTGGACAGATCACTTGAGTTGAGAACAGCCTTGGCAACATGGTGAAACCCCCGTCTCTACTAAAAAGGCAAAAAATTGTCGGGCATGGTGGGGTATGCCTGTAGTCCCAACTACTCAGGAGGCTTGAGGCAGGAGAATCGCTTGAACCCGGGAGGCGGAGGTTGCAGTGAGTCCAGATCTCACCACTGCACTCCAGCCTGGGCAACACAGTGAGACCCTGTCTGAAAAAAAAAAAAAAAAAAACTAGCAAAGAAGTTGGAAACACAAGATGTTTGGTTCCCTATAGAAACTGAAAATAATATCGTAACATATGGCCCTGAGTTTCATAAACCTGGACCCCTAACAAATGGATCCACTGCCACATAGACCTCAGATCCGGGAGAACTGAGAACTCAACTCTCCCTCATGCTTTGTTCTAAATTTCTTCCTGAGCAGCCTGGAGACAGCCACGCCCACGAGCCAGACCCAGCGTTCTTTTCTGCTGAACCCAGTCTTTATAAATGCTTCCCTTCCTTAACCGGTTGCAAATCAGAAAATCTTTGAAACCCTGTTTTTCCAATATGGCAGATAGGAACCAGAGTTACCATGCCTCTCCCACTTGGAAAGACAAAATAGTGTGTAGAGATTCACACTGAATGTTTTTCCGAGAAGCAACACAGGAACTTAACAGAAAACCACAGACCCTTTGAAAGAAGCGGTGGGTAGCAGCCTACGCTGTGAAGTAGAAAACTGTGAGTGTTCACAGCCTGAGAGGAAGAGCGATGGCCGCCATGACACACATGCCCTAAAGGAGCTGGGCAACCCAGGCCACAGTGGACGGCCTTAACCCTACCCAGCTGTTGCTGATTTAGTGAGTGACGGGGAATGTGCGAGAAAGAGCGGCTCTGGGAGGTGCTCTGCATGCACTCCCAGACTCACGCAGGGACAGAGGGAAGCCATTCCTGATCCTACCTCACAAAGGACCTCTCGGAAGTTTGTCAGGTAACTCAGGCGATGGTCAGAAGTTACGAGAAGCTCCCAGCTGAGATCTGCGATATAATCACCTTGACTGGGGACAATCTCCGTTGTCCAGAACCGAGGGTCGAGCAGGAAGTGCGGCAAAGGAGCTGGTTATCCTTGCTTTACAGGTGGACGCTGGGAGGGGCGTGGCCTGAAAGCCTTGGTTGCTGCTGCTGTGTCTCTGGGAAGGCTTATGGCCTGGAGTTGTTTTTTTGTTTTTTTTTGTTTTTTTTTTTTTTTTGAGACGGAGTCTCCTGTCACCCAGGCTGGAGTGCAGTGCCGTGATCTCAGCTCACTGCAGCCTCCGCCTCCCAGGTTCACGCCATTCTCCTGCCTCAGCCTCCAAGTAGCTGGGACTACAGGCGCCCGTCACCACGCCCGGCTAATTTTTTGTATTTTTAGTAGAGACCAGGTTTCACCGTGTTAGCCAGGATGGTCTCGATCTCCTGACCCATGATCCGCCCACCTCGGCCTCCCAAAGTGCTGGGATTACAGGCGTGAGCCACCGCACCCGTCCGGCCTGGAGCATTTTTGAGTTCTGAGTGCAGGCTGCCTGGAACCTACCTAACTGTTGCTAGTGGAACACGGCGGTGGGAGCTGTTTGGGGCTTACTGCCGCCTGCTACCCCCGGTTCCCCATGCAGATTCTTTCGTGCAGCAGAGGCAGCTGTGCTTTTCCCTGGAACGTTACTCCAGCAGCCAGGAAACTGCCCTCTGATCCCCACTGAGGCCACTGCTCGTGCCTGTATCTTGGGAGCCAGAGTGTGGACTTGTCTGACCCACCCCCACCTGGTTTTGCCCATCCACCCGCACAGATAGTGTAACACAAGGGACAGGGACATTTAGGAGTGGAGCGCCATGGCCCTACCCATGGTCTGAGAGGCCAGAGTACTTCTCCTGGGTGACATAAGGCAAGCACAAATTCCATTGCTACCACCACAGCCGGCGCCTTTTGCAAGCACCAATTCCTGGCTGGAGGCCAACCAGCGCAGCCCAGTACATTTGCAGGCACAATAAGGCAGTGTTCAGGAAGGAGAAAACTTTTGAGTGACCTCAGCTATTGCCATTGCCTCTATCACCTTGGCTAACTAGGAGGTCTTGAGTCTGTCCACATGCCCAGTACATTACTACTACGGCTGGCATTTGAGGGGGCCAACAGACTAAGCCATTTGTAACCAAGGAAATCTCGGAGTCTGTGTCACTCTCCTCCTGACCGTGTCAGAGCTGGTGCTGGTACCAGCTGCTGGGAGACTTGAGGACAGGTCACATCGCTGGATCCCTTGCAGGCATTCCCCAGCTCAGTGTGACAGCCCCGCTGAGCAGCTAGACCCAGAGGAGCGGTATTCACAGTAGTCTGGGCCTCAGGGACGGCTACTCCTAGGGGAAAGGGAAGTGTACTACCTTAAGGGAGCACCCTGTGGGACAAAAGAAACCAAGCTGCAGGACTTGAGTCCCTAGTATTTGCACTTGTGGGCAGTTTCTTTCAGCAGAGCCACAGGTTCAGTGGTAGGCTGAGTGGGGAAAGTCTGTGGCCCTAACCCGAGAGTCAAGCATCCCTGGCACTCATGAAGGGTCTTGGAGAAAAGGACTTCTCTCCCTTGCCCTCCACTGCAGACACAGCTGGAGCTTCCCCCATGAGAACCTGGCATAGGTGCATTCGTAGACAGCCTTTCCGGAACAGTACAGGGTGACTGTATCCCCACAGGAGGAGTGCCATCCAGGTTCAGGCTTGCATGACAGGGAGAGTCCCAGTCCCTCTCTGTGTGGAACAACAGCATTCCTGCAGATGAGCAGAGGTGCCTGTCTGATCAGAACCGTCAGAATGCTGGGTCAGAAGTATAACTACGAGGTAGATCCGCTTCCTGCTGACCTGGCAAGGGAGCTGAGGTGGCTCCCTCTCTTCCTCCTGAAAACACAGTGCATTTCGCTGAGAGCTTCCTCAGCTGCCTCTGTCAAGGGTGGGGCCTCTGGCAATCATTGGGGTATTGCATTTACCCACCTGCTTTAGCTGCAGCCAATTTCTACCCGTGAGTAACTCCTACTGGCTTGAAGCCTGAACTGTTCAACGCAGTGAATAAAATACTGAGGGAAAAACTTTTTTAAGTGTGCACATCGGGGAATGAGGTAAGCTTCATGAGACCTCAGCTATTCCAGCCCCACAAGAGACAGTGCAACAACGTACACAGCCTGTACATTGCTACTGCAACCAGCATCTGAGGAAACCATTGCACAAAGATTCTCTCTAACCAAGGAACACATACAGAATCTGCATCACTAAAAGCACCCGGAGCCAAAGGTAGCTGACAGTAAACTGTAAGTATTAAAGTGACATTCTCAAGGGGGAAATAAAAATAAAATTTAAAAACTTGGCTGGGCACAGTTGTTCATGCTTGTAATCCCAACACTTTAGGAGGCTGAGGCAGGTGGATCACTTGATCCCAGTAGTTTGAGATGAGTCTTGGCAACATGGTGAGATCTCATTTTGAAAATTGAAAAAACAAAACCAAACAACACAACAACAGGCCAGGTGCGGTGGCTCACGCCTCTAATCCCAGCACTTTGGGAGGCTGAGGCGGGCAGATCACCTGAGGTCAGGAGTTCGAGACCAGCTTGGCTAATACAGTGAAACCTGGTCTCTACTAAAAATACAAAAATTAGCTGGGCTTGGTGGCAAGCTCCTGTAGTCCCAGCTACTTGGGAGGCTGAGGCAGGAGAATCACTTGAACCCGGGAAGCGGAGGTTGCAGTGAGCTGAGATCACACCATTGCACTCCAGCCTGGGTAACAGCAAGACTCTGTCTCAAAAAAACAAACAAACCAAAAAAAAAAAAAAAAAAAAAAATTATCCTGGTGGCAGGCTCCTGTAGTCCCGACTGAGGCAGGAGAATCATTTGAACCCGGGGGGCGGAATTTGCAGTGAGCCAAGATTGTGCTATTGCCATTGCACTCCAGCCTGGGTGACAAAGCAAGACTCTGTCTCAAAAAAACAAAACAAAAGTAAACAAAAAACACAGTTGGACACAGTGGCTCAAGCATGTCATCTCAATGTAATCTCAGCACTTCAGGAGGCAGAGGCAGGCAGACACTTGAGCCCAGTAGTTGAGACATGCCTGGGCAACATAGAGAAACCCTGACTCTACAAACAATGCAAAGGTTAGCCAGGCATGGGGATGCACACCTGTAGTCCCAGCTACTCGGGAGGCTAAGACGGGAGGATTGTTTGAGACTGGGAGGCAGAGGATGAGGTGAGCTGAGATCATGCCATTTTGAGACAGAGGCCCTGTCTCAAATAAATAAATAAATAATAAAATAAAATTCAGTCAAATAAAAAATAAATTCAAAAATAATTAAAAGAAATAGTTGAAGGCCAGGCATGGTGGCTCACGCCTCTAATTCCAGCACTTTGGGAGGCCAAGGCGGGCAGATCAGGAGGTCAGGAGTTTGAACTAGCCTGGCCAATATGGTGAAACGCCAACTCTACTAAAAATACAAAAAAATTAGCTGGGCGTGGTGGCACACACCTGTAATCCCAGCTACTTGGGAGACTGAGGCAGGAGAATCGCTTGAACCTGGAAGGTGGGGGTTGCAGTGAGCTGAGATCGCGCCACTGCACTCCAGCCTGGGCAACAAGAGCAAAACTCCGTCTCAAAAAAAAAAAAAAAAAAGAAGGAATAATCAAGCTTTCACCAAAAGCTGATGCCATTGCATTATGTGTGATGTTGTCAAGGGAAGAGAGACCTGTGACCTAAAAGGAAATCAGGATTTAAAGCACTTACAAATGTGAGGGTCTTCTGTGTCCAGGTCTCCTTTGGTAAGAGACATACTGCATCTGAACATTAACTTCCATGCTATTCACTTAACATAAGTTTCTCAAGTTTATGTTTTAGGATAGGGCAGTCCCTTGAATATCAAGATGGTACTACTGATCTGACATTAAAAATATATGAAGACACACTTTCCCCAGGAGACTTGAAAACATCCTGTCTACATCACCTCCTTAAAATCCCTTGGGAATGACAGCACTTTAGCGATGACAAATCGGAAGTAGGGATGTTGATGATGGAAGAAATGTTGCCTGTGTTTGAATCTCCTGGCCCCCTGGGGGTAAGCTCCTGGCCTCATTGACATCAGAGTTCAACAAGCTGAGTGAATTGGTACAGACACTACTTAAAGGCAATTATTTCACAGCTGAATGTTTGGTTGTTTTCTTTATGTTGCTGTTTTGTTTTTTGTTTGTTTGTTTTTGGGACAGAGTCTTGCTTTGTCACCTAGGCTGCTATGCAGGGGCCCCATGCGCTGCTCACTGTAGCCCCAACCTCCTAGGCTCAAGTGATCTTTTCTCTTCAGCCTCCTGGGTAGCTGCAACTACAGGTGTGAGCCACCACACCCAGCTAATTTTTAAATGTTTTTAGAGATGGGGTCCCCTTATGTTTCCCTATGTTGGTCTGGAACTCCTGGGCTCAAGCAATTCTCTCTCCTTAGCCTCCCAAAGTGCTGGGATTAGAGCGGGGAGCCACTGTGCCAGGCCACATCTCAATGTTCTAAGTGAGACACATGGTGCAGGGAAAAAAAAATCCCTGTCTCCCCTAATTTTTTTTGTTTTTTGAGATGGTGTCTTGTTCTGTGATCCTCCCGCCTCAGCCTCCAACGTCAGCCTCCCAAGTAGCTGGTACTACAGGTGCACACCACCACACCTAGCTATATATATAGATACACACACACACATATTTTTGTATTTTTAGTAGAAATGGAAACAGGGGTCTCACCACGTTGCCAAGGCTGGCCTTGAACCCTTGAGTTCAAGAGATCCACCCGCCTCGGCCTCCCCAAGTGCTGTGATTATAGGCATGAGCCATGCTGCTGTCCTCCCCTAATTTTTTAATCCATCTGCACATTTATGGGTCTGTTTCCTAGTTATAACAGGAGGTCACCATGGGGACCTGCTGAACAGTTCCAGAGTTTAGAGCCAAGTTATAACCTGTTATCCTTCAGCACAGCTCCAGAGCAAGTTCTCGGATGGAAAGCTTTCTCTTCCAACCTGCCAGCAAGACGGCTTCATTAATGTGTCATTTGTAATCTTTGTAGGCAAGATTCAGCAGGCGGCTGAAACAGCTATCAAAGGCAGACTATCTTAGGTCGGGTGGAGTCCCTGGAGGCGAAATAAGAATTTGATAAAGAGCCGGGCGCGGTGGCTCAAGCCTGTAATCCCAGCACTTTGGGAGGCCGAGACGGGCGGATCACAAGGTCAGGAGATAGAGACCATCCTGGCTAACATGGTGAAACCCCGTCTCTACTAAAAATACAAAAAACTAGCCGGGCGAGGTGGCGGGCGCCTGTAGTCCCAGCTACTCCGGAGGCTACTGAGGCAGGAGAATGGCGTGAACCCGGGAGGCGGAGCTTGCAGTGAGCCGAGATCACGCCACTGCACTCCAGCCTGGGAGACACAGCGAGACTCCGTCTCAAAAAAAAAAAAAAAAAAAAACAAAAAAAAAAAGAATTTGATAAAGAAAGGTTTTTGTTTTGTTTTTTTTTCAGAGACAACATCTTGCTCTGTTTCCTAAGCTGGAGTGCAGTGCCACCCTCATAGCTCACTGCAGCCTAGAACTCCTGGGCTCCAGTGATCCTCCTACCTTAGCCTCCCAAGTAGCTGGGACGACATGGATGTGCCATTATGTCTGGTTCATTTAAAAAAAAATTTTTTTTTGATAAAGAATTTGACTCTTGTCACCCAGGCTGGAATGCAATGGTGAGATCTCAGCTCACTGCAACCTCCACCTCCCGGGTTCAAGAGATTCTCCTGCCTCAGCCTCCTGAGTAGCTGAGACTACAGGTGTGCAACATCACACCCAGGTAATTTTTGTATTTTTTTTTTTTAAATGGAGTTTCGCTCTTGTTGCCCAGGCTGGAGTGCAATGGTGCGATCGCAGCTCATTGCAACCTCTACCTCCCAGGTTCAAGCAATTGTCCTGCCTCAGCCTCCTGAGTAGCTGGGATTACAGGCATGCACCACCACACCTGGCTAATTTTGTATTTTTAGTAGAGATGGGGTTTCTCCATGTTGGTCAGGCTGGTCTCAAACTCCTGACCTCAGGTTATCTGCCTGCCTTGGCCTCCCAAAGTGTTGGGATTACAGGCATGAGCCACTGCATCTGGCCTTGAAAACCATCTTTCTATTTTAGAAAGGCAGGCTGGGTGCAGTGGCTCACACCTGTTCTCAGCACCATGGGAAGTCAAAGCAGGAGGATGACTTAAGAGCAGGAGTTCAAGATAATCATCGGCAACACAGCAAGACTCTGTTTCTATTTTATTAAGAAAAAGAAAAGGTATTATTTTCCTAAGTGACTAATTTCCCTCTTTTTTTTTTATTTGAGACGGAGTCTTGCTCTGTCACCCAGGCTGGAGTGCAGTGGCGCAATCTCGGCTCACTGCAAGCTCCGCCTCCCGGGTTCAAGGGATTCTCCTGCCTCAGCCTCCCGAGTAGCTGGGACTACAGGCGCCCGCCACCACGCCCACCTAATTATTTGTATTTTTAGTAGAGATGGGGTATCACTATATTGGCCAGGATGGTCTCGATCTCTTGACCTCGTGATCCGCCTACCTCTGCCCCACAAAGTGCTGGGATTACAGGCATGACCCACTGCTCCCGGCCAAGTTCCCTTTTTTAAATTTTTTTTTTAAGTGACGGGGACTTGCCATGTTGCCCAATCTGATCTTGAACTCCTGAACTCCTGGCCTCAAGTGATCCTTCCACCTTGATCTCCCAAAATATTGGGACTCCAGGCATGAGTCACCATGCTCGGCTGGTTGTACTTGGAGCTGAACTTTCTGAGCACACAGCCCTTCTTTCACAGCTCTTGGTCAAATGGAGAGGAGGGAAAGGGAAATAGGCTCTTTTGAAAGCATACCTTAGGGCCAGGTTCAGGATCAGGTAACTCTATTTCCTTTGTTTGTTTGTTTGTTTGTTTGTTTGTTTAAACAGGGTCTCACTCTGTCACCCAGGCTGGAGTGCAGTGGCGTGATCTTGGCTCACTGCAACCTCCGCCTTCTGCGTTCAAGCCATTCTCTTGCCTCAGCCTCCCAAGTAGCTGGGATTACAGGCATGTGCCACCATATCCAGCTAATTTTTGCATTTTTTGGTAGAGACAGCGTTTCATTGTGTTGGCCAGGCTGGTCTTGAACTCCTGGCCTCAAGTGATCCGCCCACTTCGGCCTCCCAAAGTGCTGAGATTACAGGCATAAGCCACCGTGCCTGGCCCCTATTTCCTTTTTATATAGACGAGAAAACTCATCTAGGATATCTGAGGATGATGGGTGAGTAAACGGTAAGCAGGGTCGTTAGTCTGGCTCATGCTATTATCCCCAGCACCTCACTGAAGAACTGGTCCCTGGTAGGAAGAGAGAAACAAAAGAAGTGGAGGGATCATTGTTGCACAACTGGAGCAGGGAGGAGAGAAAAGTGAAGTGTGGGTGACCCCATTGCTTGGGCAGTGCTAGTACAGGACCCTTCTGTGTCGTAACTGTGTCTTATGCAACTTAAACCACATGGAGCACAATACTGGAAACATGGTGGGTGCTCAAAGGAGGTTTTTCTAATTAATTAATTCAGATTAGCACCATTTAAAATATAAGTCTAGGCTGAATGCAGGGGCTCACGCCTGTAATCCCAGAACTTTGTGAGGCTGAGGTGGGCAGGTCACAAGGTCAGGAGTTTGAGACCAGCCTGGCCAACATGGTGAAACCTCGTCTCTACTAAAAATACAAAAATTAGCCGGGCGTGGTGGCGGGCGCCTGTAGTCTCAGCTACTCAGGAGGCTGAGGCAGGAGAATGGCGTGAACCCAGGAGGCGGAGCTTGCAGTGAGCTGAGATTGCGCCACTGCACTCCAGCCTGGATGACAGAGCAAGATTCTGTCTCAAAAAAACAAACACAAAAACAAAAAAAATCTATTATTACTGTCACGTTAACAGCTCAGAACTCAGTTAACCTTTTTTTTTTTTTTTTTTTTTTTGAGACAAGTTCTCCTCACTCTGTCGCCCAGGCTGAATTGCAGTGGCCCAGTGCTTGCTCACTGCAGCCTTGATCTCCTGGGCTCAAATCATCCTCCCATCTCAGTCTCCCAAAGTGATGGGATTACAGGCATGAGCCGTAGTGCCCGGCCCTAGTCTCTCTTCCTGTCTGTGAGATTCCAGATCCTTGTAATCTTGGGAGACAGAGAGACAATAATCTTTTTTTAATTAAAAAACAAGATATTTATTACATATGTATTCACTCGGCAAAGATTTACTATGTGCATAAGACTCTGCTAAGTCGTGAGATACCATGGGGATACGGTGGGGGACTCACAAGTTTATTATTGCTACAATAGAGAAGAAGCTAAAGCTGTGAAGTACATGATAGAGGGATGTTTTGCCCCAAGAGGCATGAGGCAGTCAGGAAAGTATTTCTTGAAGTAGTGAGGTCTTAGCTGAAAGGTAGGTAGGATTTCCTAAAGCAAAGGAAAGGGTGTGTGGGTGTGAGTTCATGTGTGCCTGTAGGGAGATGGGCTTAAGCAGGGGGAACACCATGTCCTTTTGGTCAACTTGGATCTCCACATTCTTTTTATGTTTTATTTTTAAATTTTATTTATTCATTTTTGAGACACAGTCTCTAATTTTATTTTTTTATTTTTTATTTATTTATTTTTTTGAGATGGAGTCTCGCTCTGTCACCCAGGCTGGAGTGCGGTGGTGTGACCTCAGCTCACTGTAACCTCCACCTCCCAGGTTCAAGTGATTCTCGTGCCTCAACCTCCCCAGTAGCTAGGATTACCTGCGCCCACCACCATGCCCAGCTAATTTTTGTATTTTTAGTAGAGACGGGATTTCACCATGTTGGCCAGGCTGGTATCAAACTCCTGACCTCAGGTGATCCACCCACCTCGGCCTCCCAAAATGCTGGAATTACAGGCATGAGCCATCGCGCCCGGCCTGGATCTCTACATTCTGTGAAACATGAGCAAGTATATAAAGTCAGATGAGTGTTATGGTTAAGTGCACAAACTGAGCCTCCACATTTTCTTTCCCTTTCAATTGTGGTAAAAAGCACATAACATAAAATTTACCATTTTAACAATTTGAAAGTGTACAATTCGGTGGCATTAAGTGCATATATTCATAACAACCTACCTCATGTGCAGACATCATGACCTCGTTAACAAAACCTTTTCTTCCTCCCAAATGGAAACCCCATGCCCATCAAATAGTCACTTCTCATTTCCCTCTTTCCTAGCACCTGGCAACTACTAATCAGCTTTCTGTCTTTATGAATTTGCCTATGGTGGATATTTCGTATCAATGGAATCATACAATATGTGGCCTTTTGTAAATGCGTTCTTTCACTTAGCATAATCCTTCCTTCCTTCCTTCCTTCCTTCCTTCCTTCCTTCCTTCCTTCCTTCCTTCCTTCCTTCCTTCCTTCCTTCCTTCCTTCCTTCCTTCGGAGTCTCGCTCTGTCACCCACGCTGCAGTACAGTGGCGTGATCTTGGCTCACTGCAACCTCCACCTACTGTGTTCAAGTGATTCTCCTGCCACAGCCTCCTGAGTAGCTGGGACTACTACAGGCATGAGCCACCACACTGGGCTAATTTTTGTATTTTTAGTAGAGATGGGGTTTCGCCATGTTGGCCAGGCTGGTCTCGAACTCCTGACCTCAGCCTCCCAAAGTGCTGGGATTACAGGCGTGAGCAACCGTGCCTAGCCTAGCATTCCTGAGATAACTATATCCTGCTATTGCCATTTATCCTTTTCCACAGGTCTTTATATGTTTCCACAGGTCTTTATATGTTTCCACAGGTCTTTATATGTTTACAATGTTTACGTGTCCATATATGTGTGTGTATATTTTCATGAATATTTTATGCTTATATAGATAAAATTACATTGTACGTATCCTCTGTCACTTGCTCCCCACCCCAGCCCACTCAATCTTACCTCTGTGTGAAATTTTCATGCTGAAACATGTCATCCGAGTCTGTTTATTTTCAGTGCAGCATAGCCTTTTCATTGTATGAATATACAAAAGTGACACAATTATCTATTCAAAAGGCAAATCTGGTCATGTCAATCTCCTACTTAAAATACCTCAGGGCCGGGCGTGGTGGCTCAAGTCTGTAATCCCAGCACTGTGGGAGGCTGAGGCAAATGGATCACCTGAGGTCGGGAGTTAGAGACCAGCCTGATCAACATGGAGAAACCCCATCTTTACTAAAAATACAAAATTAGCCTGGCATGGTAGCACATGTCTGTAATCCCAGCTACTCGGGAGGCTGAGGCAGGAGAATCGTTTGAACCCAGGAGGCAGAGATTGCGGTGAGCTAAGATTGTGCCATTGCACTCCAGCCTGGGCAACAAGAGCGAAACTCTGTCTCAAACAAAACAAAACAAAACAAAACAAAACAAAACAAAACAAGGCAGGGCGCGGTGGCTCACTCCTATAATCCCAGCACTTGGGGAGGCTGAAGGGGGCAGATCGTGATGTCAGGGGATCGTGACCATCCTGGCTAACCCAGTGAAACCCTGTCTCTACTAAAAACAAACAAAAAAAATAGCCGGGTATGGAGGCAGGCTCCTGTAATTCCAGCTACTTGGGAGGCTGAGGCAGGAGAATTGCTTGAACCTGGGAGGCAGATGTTGCTGTGAGCTGAGATCAAGCCATTGCACTCCAGCCTGGGCAACAAGGGCAAAACTCTGTTTAAAAAAAAAAAAAAAAATATATATATATATATATATATGCACACACACACATATTTTTCCAGCTGAAGCTGGAAGATTATTTGAGTTTAGGAGTTTGAGACCAGCCTGGGCAACATAGTGAGACCTTGTCTCTACAAAAAATTTAAAAAATTAGCCGGGTGTAGTGGTGTGAGCCTGTAGTTTACTCAGTTACTCAGCAGGCTGAGGTGGGAGGATTGCTTGATCCTGGGAGGTTGAGGCTGAAGAAAGAAGTAAGCCGAGATCATGCTACTGCACTCCAGCCTGGGTGACGCAGCGAGAACTTGTTCACAAAAAGAGAGAGAGGGAGAGAGAGAGAGAGGGAGAGAGAGGGAGAGAGAGAGAGAGAGAGAGAGAGAGAGAGAGAGAGAGAGAGAGAGAGAGGGAGAGAGAGAGAGAGGGAGAGAGAGGGAGAGAGAGAGAGAGAGAGAGAGAGAGAGAGAGAGAGAGACAGCTGGATGCGGTGGCTCATGCCTGTAATCCCAGCACTTTGGGAGGCCGAGATGGGCGGATCACCTGATGTTGGGAGTTCGAGAGCAGCCTGACCAATGTGGAGAAACCCCGTCTCTACTAAAAATACAAAATTAGCCGAGCATGGTGGTGCATGCCTGTTATCCCAGCTATTCGGGAGGCTGAGGCCGGGGAATTGCTTGAACCCAGGAGGCAGAGGTTGTGGTGAGCCGAGATGGTGCCATTGCACTCCAGCCTGGGTAACAAGAGCGAAACTCCGTCTCAAAAAAAAAAAAAAAAAAAAAAGGAGATACAAATATTAGCTGGGCGTGGTGGCACATGCCTGTAATCCCAGCTACTCAGGAGGCTGAGGTATGAGAATCGCTTGAACCGAGGAGGCAGAGGTTGCAGTGAGCTGAGATCGCATCACTGCACTCCAGCTTGGGCGACATAGCAAGATTCTGTCTCAAAACTAAAGTAAAATAAAATAAAATAAAATTTGATTTTAAACAGTATATTCTTTGGGGGTTTCATCAGGCATTTATGAAGATTCTCAGGGAGTTCTATTGCCGGCTGTGACCTTCATTGTTCTCTTCAGTTCAGCATGATGCACCTTCTGACTCTTGCTCCTTTCTGCCTCCAATCCTCAAGCTTATAGCCTTTTTACTGCTTCCAGATTTCCACTTTCTTTCCTTCCTTTAAATTTATATTTCTTTTACTTTTGTAAAAGGAGGCAAATGTACCACAGATTATATGTTGTTTCCACAAAATGTATCTGCTGAGTCTACTTTTGGTTCATCCACAGTAATCTTATGAGAACTGGTTATTGTCTCTCTGAAAGCAATCACAGTCCTTCCTTGAGTCTCCCAGAACATTTTAGCCCAGAGGGTGTTAAGGACCAAAGCCTAGTGTTTTCTTCAGATCAAGATAGTAGACAAGATAATAGACTTATGCTATGCTGGTATTATTTTTTAGGGCGAGGTTTGATTTTAAAATGTAACTGCGCAAGTTGTCTATTACAATGTTTTAAATCAGCTATGAGTCATTCCAACAAGCAAACAAACCAAATCACTTGAAACTCAAAGGAGAGCCTGTTTTATGTTGATGTTCCTGAGATTTCCTCAGAGATGATACATTCATACTATCAAATTCTTCCAGACCATTTCCTTTTTTTTTTTTTTTTTTTGAGACGGAGTCTCGCTCTATCGCCCAGGCTGGAGTGCAGTGGCTGGATCTCTGCTCACTGCAAGCTCTGCCTCCCAGGTTCACGCCATTCTCCTGCCTCAGCCTCCCGAGTAGCTGGGACTACAGGCGCCCGCCACCTCACCCGGCTAATTTTTTGTATTTTTTTAGTAGAGACGGGGTTTTACCATGTTGGCCAGGATGGTCTCGATCTCCTGACCTCGTGATCTGCCCTCTCGGCCTCCCAAAGTGCTGGGATTACAGGCTTGAGCCACCGCGCCCGGCCTAGACTATTTCACGAATAAGTTCGTTCTTAGCATCCTGACCCATGCCTTTCTTTTTGGCATGCTGATCAGTCTTCCTTCAAAAACAGGTTCTACATGATTGTGTGCTGAGCCTGTTCCTGAGATAATTATCACTTTGTTTTACCAAGTGAACTTTAGTCAGGCAACTGGGGATGTGCTGGAGTTTGTCCTCTTAGAAATACAAGTGAAATGTAACAGATTGCCAATAGCTGTATTTTCCAAAATGGCTTATTTATGGTTTTCCCTTTAAACTTGGCTTTGACTCAACCCAGAAAGTTTTACGGCTAACATTTAGAGGTCACTTGGGGGGCAGAAGTCATCATCAGGTTGATTTTAACTGACTAGTTTATCTCCTGTTTCTGGCCCAATGGGAATCTAAAAATGGAAATTTACTTTCTGCTCTTTATTCTAAAACAAAGCCGTGATTGACTGCCAAAAATACATCATAGAATGTGGAAGTGTTTAAAGAAGATCCAGAGTGAACATTGTCGTGTATATCCAGGCTTTTCTGTGAATGAATGGTATACACGTCTCTTTAACAAAATGGGATCCTGCAGGACATATTGTTTTATAATCTGCCCTTTTTGCTATATATACAGTGAACAGCTTTTCATAGATTAACCACACCATACAATAAGGGACAACATGCACTGGATATTCTCTGGTTTATTTAACCAGTTCCCTGCAGGTGACATTTAGCTTGTGAGGCGGATGTTAGTTTGTGGGGTATTTTTTGCAGCTTGGCTCACTCAACACCCACTTCAACTCTTTTCTCATTGCCTTTCTCTATTCTAAAGTCTGGGAAGAGAAACACTTGTTTTCCCAGACACCCCGATGACTAGGGTGGCCATGCCATTTGGTTCTGGCCAGTGAGAATGTGAGACTGTGTTGAGACCACTCAATAAGACATAACACACCTGCTCATCAAAATGTGTGTGGATTTCTTCCCACCAGCCCACCAAGCAAACCTCCAGTAGATTCTCCAGTGCATACCAGCTAGGCGTCCTCTAATTAAATTATGACACTACATCCCTGGAGATAGTGTCAGTTCCCACAGGTGGAAGGATCAGCCCCACTAAAACTGCCTCCACTTCAGATGCCAATTACAAGTCCGTGCCACCCCAAACTTTCTGACTGGCTACAAACCAGGGTTCCCATGACCCTCTCCTCGGGTTGATTCATTTGCTAGGAGGGCTCACAGAACTCAGGGACACATTTACATTGATGGTTTATAATAAAGGATATCGATGAAGAGATGCATAGGGTGAGGTATGGGGTAAGGGGCACAGAGCTTCCACACCCTCTCCAGGAACCTCCATACATTCAGTCATTTGAAAGCTCATTGGAACCGTGTCCTTTATGGAGGTTTCATGACACAGGCAAGATTGATTCAATTATTGACCATTGGTGATCAACTTAACCTTCCGCCTTTCTCCCTTCCCTGCAGGTCTAGGGATGGGGCTGAGAGGTGCAACCCCTTCGTCATCTAGTTGGTTCCCCTGACAACGAATCCCCAACAAGAGCCTATCTAGGAGCCCCACCTACCAGTCATCTCATTAGCATGCAAAATACACTCTTTGGCTAAAAGTGGTGGCTCACGCCTGTAATCCCGCACTCTGGGAGGCTGAGGCGGGAAGATTGCTCGAGCCCAGGAGTTTGAGACCAACCTGGGTAACATCAGAAGACCTCGTCCCTACAAAACAAACAAACAAACAAACAAACAAAATAAAACCACACGAAGAAGAAGGAGGAGGAGGAGGAGGAAAGAAAGAAAGAAAGAGAAAGAAAAAGAAAGAAAGAAAGAAAGAAAGAAAGAAAGAAAGAAAAAGAAAAAGAAAATAAAAAAAAAATAAGAAAGAGAAAAAAAGGAAAAAAAAACCACACCAAAAGAAACAAAAACCAGGCCGGGCGCGGTGGCTCAAGCCTGTAATCCCAGCACTTTGGGAGGCCGAGGCGGGTGGATCACGAGGTCAGGAGATCGAGACTATCCTGGCTAACATGGTGAAACCCCCCGTCTCTACTAAAAATACAAAAAACTAGCCGGGCGTGGTGGCGGGCGCCTGTAGTCTCAGCTGCTTGGGAGGCTGAGGCAGGAGAATGGCGTGAACCCGGGAGGCGGAGCTTGCAGTGAGCCGAGATCACACCACTGCACTCCAGCCTGGGAGACACAGCGAGACTCCGTCTCAAAAAAAAAAAAAGAAACAAAAACCTAGCCAGGTGAGGCAGCATGCACCTATGGTCCCAGCTACTCAGGAGGCTGAAGTAGGAGGATTGCTTGGACCCAGGAAGTCAGGAAGTCAAGGCTGTAGTCAGCTGCGATTGCTCCACTGCACTCCAGCCTGGGTGATGGAGCAAGATCCTGTCTCAAAAAACACTCATCACTATGGAGATTCCAAGAATTTTAGGAGCAGGAAACCAGATGAAGACCTACTATATATTTCACAACAGCACAGAGACATAAAAGGAGACAGCTGATAATGCCTCTTCGCCTTCCTGTTCTGCACAGGTGGTGATGCCTGAGTTGGAGCAATCACTGCTGATAGAACAGGGAGGGAGGGGCTTGGCTTCTTCACAGCCCCCTGGAGTCTCCAGCAAGCCCTGCGCTCCCTCCGCACGCTGGACTTCTTATAGCGTAAGTAGGTCCTGTATTTATTTACTTATTTTTTATTTATTTATTTTTTTTTGAGGCAGAGTCTCGCTCTGTCGCCCAGGCTGGAGTGCAGTGGTGCAATCTCGGCTCACTGCAACCTCCCGAGTAGCTGGGACTACAGGCGTGTGCCACCACACCTGGCTAATTTTTGTATTTTTTTAAAAAAGACGGGGTTTTGCCATGTTGCCTAGGCTGGTCTTGAACTCCTGACCTCAGGTGATGTGCCTGCCTTGGCCTCCCAAAGTGCTGGGATTACTACAGGCGTGAGCCACTGCACCTGCCAGGCCAGAGATAAGTAGACCCTGTATTTAAACCACATCTAAAACAAACTGCAAAATGCCTCTGGATACTCACCAGGTGATTTCTTGGAGATAAATTCCCAGAAGTAGAATTGCTGGGTCAAAGAGGATACATTTGTAAGGCTTTGGAAAGGTTTTATCAATTACACTCCCACCATTCCCATATGAGTGCATCCCTTTCCCTACATCCTGCTAACTCTGTGCATTATCACTCTTCTTAATCTTTTCCAATCTGTTGGGTAAAAAAGAATATCTCATCATTCTAATTTGCATATCTTTGATTACCACAGATATTGAGCATCTGTTCATATGTTTATCCAATGCTTGTATTTCTTCTTTTGTAAACTTCAAGTTAGGGAATTTGACTAGAAGCAATGGCTTCCCTCATCTTTGCTTGTGGACAGTTTTCGGGGATATGGCTAGAAGCCAACCAGTTTCAAATGTTAGCAACTCCGTTATGTCCCTGCTATTACAGGCAGAGGGTATTACAGGCATTAACTCTGTCTCAGGCCTGCTCTTTGGCCTGCTTTCAGATGCTACACAACCCCCAAAACACTTGGCAAAAATCTAGGTGAGAAAAAAAAAGCTGGGGTTCCTTCAGCATCTGCTACTTAAGGCATACATGCTGAACAAGTTTCTGGACAGCTTTGGTTGCTACTTCAAATACAGTGTAATGAATCTTTCATTTTCTAATGTTGGGTAGACCCAGAGAGCCTAATAAAGCAAAGAACAGTAATTTCTTACAAGCAACACAAATGGCTCCACAGAAATCACACATTTCAAGTAATATTATAATTTGGATAGATAACATGGATTTTTTTCATGGGCGCTACTCCATTTTGACATGGAATAACAAGTCTTCATTTTTTTTTTTTTTTAGACGGAGTCTCGCTCTGTCGCCCAGGCTGGAGTGCAGTGGCGCGATCTCCGCTCACTGTAAGCTCCGCCTCCCGGGTTCACGCCATTCTCCTGCCTCAGCCTCCTGAGTAGCTGGGACTACAGGCGCCCGCCACCACGCCCAGCTAGTTTTTTGTAGTTTTAGTAGAGACGGGGTTTCACCATGTTAGCCAGGATGGTCTCGATCTCCTGACCTTGTGATCCACCTGCCTCGGCCTCCCAAAGTGCTGGGATTACAGGCGTGAGCCACCGCGCCTGGCCGATCCATTTTAACTCGTGTTTTTGTAATCACCCAGGGCTAATAAAAATAAGTTTTGACTGGATATAAGGGCTAGATTCTAAGTCCGTTACACCTGGAGACAGAGGCAGGACCAAAAGTATGTGCTGAAGCTGATACAGAAAAAAGAGAACAGAGTCTAGGGAGACTCTGGCTGTCTAGACCTTTGCATGTATAGTCTCTGCCTTTCCAAATCATTTTCTGTGAGTGATTCTCAGCCTGCAGGGTCCAACGGGAATCTACAGGCTCAGGCTGGCATTCTTAGACACTGGGGTTTTCACTTCAAGAAGCAGACTACCGCCGGGCGCGGTGGCTCATGCCTGTAATCCCAGCACTTTGGGAGGCGGAGGCGGGCGGATCACCTGAGGTCAGAAATTTGAGACCAGCCTGGCCAAAGTGACCAGCCTGGCCAAACCCCATCTCTACTAAAAATACAAAAATTAGCCGGGCATGGTGTCGGGCACTTGTAATCCCAGCTACTCGGGAGGCTGAGGTAGGAGAATCACTTGAAACTGGGAGGCAGAGGTTGCAGTGAGCCGAGATCATGCCATTGCACTCCAGCCTGGGTGACAAGAGCAAAACTCCGTCTCTCTCACACACACACACACACACACACACGCGCACACACACACACACACACACACACGCAGACTACTGCTGATTTGGAAGCAGCAACAGCAAGTGTCTTCTTCCTTGGGAAGATGGGCTAATATATGATTATTTTTTTGTCTTTGTTTTTTGAGACAGGGTCTCACTTTGTCACCCAGGCTGGAGTGCAGTGATGCTATCATGGCTCACTGCAGCCTTGACCTCCCAGGCCCAAGCAATCCTCCTACCTCAGCCTCCCAAGTGAGTGGGATCACAGGCGTCCACCACCATGCCTGGCTAGGTTGTTTTTTAATTATTTATGTTGTAGAGACAGAGTCTCTGTATGTTGCCCAGGCTGGGATGAGCTGGTGTCTTCTATTATTTGCACCTCCAGATCTCACATTTTTCAGCTGTGCCCTGTCACCGGAGGCCAAGCTGTATGGACTATATGGGTGGTTCTCAAACTTTTGGGGTCTCAGGATTCTCACATGCTTAGCAACTATTGAGGATCCTAGATCGCTTGTTTGTGTAGGTTACATCTATGTGTATTCACTGCAGTGGAAGTGAAAACTGAGAAATGTTTAAAATATTTACTCATTTATCTAAAATAACAATAAACCTGCTATAACTTGATATAAATAATATACTTTTTATTAACAATAATAAAAAAAAAAACTCTATGTTCCAAAAGAAAAGTGAGAAGACAGGCACTGTTTTGCACTTTTATAACTTTGCTTAGTATCTGGGTTAATAGAAGACAGATATTCACGTCTGCTTCTGCATTCAGTCTGCTGAGATATCACAGGCCATGCAGCCTTTCGGAAACTCCACTGTTCACTATCGAGAGAATGAGTAAAAGAGGCGAATAACATCTTACCATTACTATGAAAATAGTTGTGACTTCATGGGATTTCCTGAAAAGGTCTTGGAGATCCCCCAGGAGTTCCTGGCAAAACCCAACAGAACTCCTGTGACCTGTGAATCCTACTGGGTTCAGCCAGTGGGAGACCCAGTAAGAAATTGTGATAAGGAAGCAGGCCATCAGAATATTTATTCTCTTGGCTTGATCCTTGTAGAGATGGCTCACACCGAGCCTGGCTGTGTCTCTTGAAAAGAGCGTAAGGGCTTCTCTCAAATGATTGTTTCCTGTGGATTCCAGTTACTCCTCCCCTCTTCCCTTTGGGCCTAGGAGTGAAAACAGCTCTTGGATTATCAATCTTCAGTCCTTCTATGCTCTGTGCATACCTTTGTAAATAAACACTCCTCAATGTATCCCCACAAATAAAACAAAAATCCAAATAAACCACACAGAGACTTACTATATGCCAATTCTCAAAGTGATGTTGGACTATCAGCATTAGTATTACCTGGGAACTTATTAGAAGGCAAATTCTTGGATCTCCCTCCAGAATGACTGAACAAGGTATTTTAGGGATAAGGCCCAGGAATAGCAAAGTTTTAACAGGCCCCTCTGGTGAGTCTGATGCATTTTAAATTGTGACCAGTTTTTTTTTGTTTGTTTGTTTTTTGAGACGGAGTTTTGCTCTTGTTGCCCAGGTTGGAGTGCAATGGCGTGATCTCGGCTCACTACAACCTCCGCCTCCTGGGTTCAAGCAATTCTCCTGCCTCAGACTCCTGAGTAGCTGGGATTACAGGTGCCCGCCACCATGCCTAGTTAATTTTCTTTTTTTTTTTGAGACAGAGTCTCGCTCTGCTGCCCAGGCTGGAGTGCAGTGGTATGACCTCGGCTCACTGCAAGCTCCGCCTCCCGGGTTCACACCATTCTCCTGCCTCAGCCTCCCAAGTAGCTGGGACTACAGGCGCCCACCACCTCGCCTGGTGAATTTTTTGTATTTTTAGTAGAGATGGGGTTTCACCGTGTTAGCCAGGATGGTCTTGATCTCCTGTCTCGTGATCCGCCCACCTCGGCCTCCCAAAGTGCTGGGATTACCACTGCGCCCGGCTAATTTTGTATTTTTAGTAGAGATGGGGTTTTGCCATGTTGGTCAGGCTGGTCTTGAACTCCCAACCTCAGGTAATCCGCCCTCCTCGGCTTCCCAAAGCTGGGATTATAGGCGTGAGCCACCGCTCCTGGCCTGTGACCCAGTTTTAAAATGCTGATTAACTAAGATGATTAATAGCAGTGCCCTGGTAAACTTAGAAACAATTACAGTTAGAGGAGGTTAGCCTTAGTGAATAACAGCTAATCGTAGCAAGTATTTATATGCTGCTAGGCACTATTCTACACCTGATATGTTAACGTATTTAGTAGTCTTTACAACCATATATTGCAATAACTCTTAGTAGGCTGTTATTAGTCTACTCCAAAACTCATGTCGAAATTTAATTCTCAATGTGGCAGGGGCCTTTGAGAGAGATGACTGGGTCATGAGGCCAGGGATTCATTTATTCGTGGGTTGATGAATGAATGGGTTATCACTGGAGAACTGTCAGCGTTGTAAATGGAAGACAGACCTGAGCTAGCGTGTCAGCATGGTGACATGCTCTGCCTCTCATTGTGTGTGATGTCCTGAGCCTCCTTGGGACTCTGTAGTGTACCCACCAGCAACAAAACCCTCGCCAGACACACCCTCTGGACCTTGGACTTCTCAGCCTCCAGAACTGTAAGAAATACATTCCTTTTCTGTATAAGATACCGTTTTAGGTGTTCTGTTATAAGCAACAGAAAACAAACTAAGACATAGACCAATTTTGTGGAAAAACTTAGGCTTAGGGAGGATGAATACCTTGGCCTGAGGACACACAGTAAAAGTGGCAGAGCTCAGTTCCAATTCAGGTAGCCTAGCACCAGCCTCTGTGCTCCTCCCCACTATACAATGAGGCCCCATGATAGCAACAAGGGTGTTCTGCAGGAACTCGGGCTTCCTGGCAACAGAGTTGGTGGACGGTTCCTCCTGCCAAGCTAGAAGAATCGCCTATACTGTTTCCCACACCGGAAGAATGAAGACGAAGCTCCTTCTAGGGAAGGGCTGTAATGAGTGAGCCTTCACTCAAAGAGATTGGGTAGGCTTTTCTGAATCTAGTTAATAGAGGACTTGAGGGACTTTCCAGTAAACTGGTGAGTCACTGAGCCCCGGGACGCAGCTGGGGGTTCTATCTCCTGTACTTAAAACGTGTTGTCTCAGACTTGAATTACATAAAATAATCCTGCCGTATTTTCTCCATGCCTTTCACCCAGCCTTTTACTTTATGTTTTAGGTTGACTTTTCACTGTAAATAATTTTAAAATTAAATAAAAAATTAAAAATTTCTGCTTTTAACATACCAACCGTACACTTCAAAGATTTATTTCCAACTTATCCATGAAGGATTTAATCCATTTTTCAGAAACAGTTCTGGGAAAACTCCTTCCAAATTACTTCAGCATAACAAAAAAATCATTTGTTCCTGCATTAAGTGAATCAGTTTATTCCTTACACATTCATACAGTTGCTCAAAAGTGAGTTTCTTTGCCATATGCTAAATCTATGTAAAACTGTTTTGGGCCAGGCAGTGGCTCATGCCTGTAATCCCAGCACTTTGGGAGGCTGAGGTGAGAAGCTCACTTGAGCCCAGGAGTTTGAGACCGGACTGGGCAACATGGTGAAACCCATCTCTACAAGAAGTATGAAAATTAGCTGGGTGTGGTGGCGCGTGCCTGTAGTCCCGGCTACTCGGAAGGCTGAGGTAAGAGGATCGCTTGGGCCTGGGAGGCAGAGGTTGCAGTGAATGAATATTGTGCCACTGCACTCCAGCCTGGGTGACAGAGCAAAATCATCTCAAAAAACAAAACAAAACAAAACCTTTTTATGGGTAAAGTGAGAAGTATGCACAAATCAATAAACTTACAAATAGTCTGGGATAGCTTTCTTCAAATCAGTACATAGAAACATTTCAAGGGTTTGTGAGCAAGAAAAATTTTCATAATTTTCTTTTTTTTTTTTTTTTTTTTTTTTTTGAGGCGGAGTCTCGCTCTGTCGCCCAGGCTGGAGTGCTGTGGCCGGATCTCAGCTCACTGCAAGCTCCGCCTCCCGGGTTCCCGCCATTCTCCTGCCTCAGCCTCCCGAGTAGCTGGGACTACAGGCGCCCGCCACCTCGCCCGGCTAGTTTTTTGTATTTTTTAGTAGAGACGGGGTTTCACCGTGTTAGCCAGGATGGTCTCGATCTCCCGACCTCGTGATCCGCCCGTCTCGGCCTCCCAAAGTGCTGGGATTACAGGCTTGAGCCACCGCGCCCGGCCTTCATAATTTTCTTGAACTCAGTATCTTACCTTCTCTCTGATTTCCCAACCCAAGGCTCCAGATGTCCCATGCACCTTCAACATGAGCTTTTTTTTTTTTTATTTGAGATGGAGTTTCATTCTTGTTGCTTAGGCTGAAGTGCAATGGCATGATCCTGACTCACTGCAACCTCCACCTCCCAGGTTCAAGCGATTCTCCTGCCTCAGCCTCCCGAGTAGCTGGGATTACAGGCATGTGTCACCACGCCTGGCTAATTTTGTATTTTTAGTAGAGGTGGGGTTTTACCATGTTATTCAGGCTGGTCTCGAACTCCTGACCTCAGGTGATCCACCTGTCTCAGCCTCCCAAAGTGCTGGGATTACCAGCATAAGCCACTGTGTCCAGCCCCACATGAACTCTTCTTTATACATGAAAAACTTACTTCTCTGAATCATACTTACCTCAGGGTGTAAAATCCTCCAGTGCGGTGAGAAGTGAATGACTGTAATGTCCAAGTAACAAGATTTCACAGAAATGGATGCATGGAATTAGAAATAACTAAAGTCATTAAATTTAGCATATCATAATTTATTGTGACAAAGTATAAGAGAAATAAAGTAAAAATAAAAGTTCAAGGAGAAAAAGGAATGATGTAAAATGCCTATTAAAAAAGGTATAGGGCCAGGTGTGGTGGCTCATGCCTGTAATCCCAGCAGTTTGGGAGGCTGAGGCGGGCAGATCACCTGAGGTCAGGAGTTCAAGACCAGCCTGGCCAACATGGTGAAAGCCTGTCTCTACTAACAATACAAAAAAATTAGCCAGGAGTGGTGGCGGGCGCCTGTACTCTCAGCTACTCAGGATGCTGAGGCAGGAGAATCACTTAAACCCGGGAGGCAGAGGTTGCAGTGAGTTGAGACTGTACCATTACACTCCAGCCTGGGCAACAACAGTGAAACTCTGTCTCAAATAAAATATAAAATAAAATAAAATAAAGACCGATGTAACAATTCATTTAAAAAGTCAGTATTGGGCCAGGCACAGTGGCTGATGCCTGTAATTTCAGCACTTTGGGAGGCTGAGGCGGGCGGATCACTTGAGGTCAGGAGTTTAAGACCATCCTGGCTGACACAATGAAACCCCGTCTCTACTAAAAATACAAAAATTAGCCAGGCACCGTGGGCAGGCACCTGTAATCCCAGCTACTTGGGAGGCTGAGGCAGGAGAGTCGCTTGAACCCTAGAGGCAAAGGTTGTAGTAAGCCAGGATTTTGCCATTGCACTCCAGCCCGGGCGACAGAGCAAAACCTCATCTCAAAAAAAAAAAAAGCAGTATTGACAGTAGGTCAGAACTTGCATCTTGTAGTTTTTTTTTGTTGTTGTTGTTTTGTTTTTTTTTTGAGGCTGAGTTTTGCTTTATTGCCCAGGCTGGAGTACTGTGATATCCTGGCTCACTGCCACCTCTGCCTCCCAGATTCAAGCAATTCTCCTGCTGCAGTCTCCGGAGTAGCTGGGATTACAGGCATTCCCAACCATGCCTGGCTAAATTTTGCAGTTTTAGTAGAGACAGGGTTTCATTATGTTGGCCAGGCTGGTCTCGAACTTCTGACCTCAAGTGATCTGCCCACCTTGGCCTCCCAAAGTGTTGGGTTTACAGGCGTGAGCCACCACGCTTGGCCCTTTTCTTCTATTTGAATTTATGAAAAGCTGTAGATGTCAACTTGAAAATGTACAAGGAGGTACAGAGTTGGTTTTTATTTTTCGCTTTTTTTGGAGACAGGGTCTTGCTGTGTCACCCAGACTGGTGTACAGTGATACAAACACATCTCACTGCAGCCTTCATCACCCAGGATCGAGTGATTCTCCTGCTTTGGCCTCCTGAGTAGCTAGGACTACAGGCACGCACCACCCGTACCCAGCTAATTATTTTTATTTTTGTAGAGACTAGTTCTCACTACGTCAGCCAGGCTGGTCTTGAATTCCTGGCCTCAAGCGATCCTCCCATCCGAGCCTCCCAAAGTGCTGGGATTACAGGTGTGAGACACTGCACCCAGCTGAGTTTTTAAAAACAATTTTGAGGGTATGCCAGCAAAAAAAGTTATGTTTCTTTTCTTTTTTTTGAGACGGAGTCTCGCTCTGTCGCCCAGGCTGGAGTGCAGTGGCACAATCTCAGCTCACTGCAAGCTCCGCCTCCTGGGTTTACGCCATTCTCCTGCCTCAGCCTCCCGAGTAACTGGGACTACAGGCACCCACCACCACGCCCGGCTAGTTTTTTTTTATTTTTTAGTAGAGACGGGGTTTTACCATGTTAGCCAGGATGGTCTCGATCTCCTGACCTCGTGATCCGCCTGTCTCGGCCTTCCAAAGTGCTGGGATTACAGGCTTGAGCCACCGCACCCGGCCTATGTTTCATTTTTGATCACCATAGCAGTATGACCCGTCTTTCTATAAACTGGGGGTAGGTGGGTATGAGGGACTTGTAAAGCCATCAACCCAACAGGACGCTGAGCACTAAGAACTTCAGAGCAAGCTTCCAAGCCTCTGGGAAGTAGCTCCCTCATGCTGATTCCCCTACCTGAAGTAAAGGCCCTGCCAACCTGCCTGCCCTCCTTACCATTAGTCTCCACACTTCCCGGGCCGTGTGTGCACCACTCCAGTAAGGGGGAGTTAGATAAGGCGAACTCTAAGTAAGACGGAAGGTACTGATCTAATTAAAATGTTTGAAGAACTAGTATTCCCTTTTGTTATAGCATGTAATAAGCATCTATGCTGACTTACTGTTTGTGTGTTTTTTCTGAGACAGAGTTTCATTGTGTCACCCAAGCTGGCGTGCGGTGATGTGATCTTGTCTCACCACCACCTCGGGTTCAAGTGATTCTCCTGCCTCAGCCTCCCAAGTAGCTGGGATTACAGGCACACACCACCACGCCCAGCTAATTTTTGTATTTTTAGTAGAGACAGGATTTCACCATGTTAGCCAGGCTGGTCTCAAATTCCTGACCTCAGGTGATCTACCAGCCTCAGGCTCCCAGAGTGCTGGAATTACAGGTGTGAGCCACTACGCCCGATGGACTTACTGTTTGTGAATAAACGGTTTTCATCTGGCTTTCTGAAATGTTGACAAGAATCACAACTAGTTCATGCTGCTTTCTCCATATTTTCTAGGCTTCTAAGGATCCCAGTAAGGAATATTTTTCCTTCTTGGAACAGTTAAAAAATGTTGTGCTTAATAAAACCAAAGAGAGACACACACACACACACACTCCCTTCCCACAAAAACCCAAACAAGGCTGGGCACAGTGGCTCATGCCTGTAACCCCAGCACTTTGGGAGGCCAAGGTGGGTGGATCACGAGGTCAGGAATTTGAGACCGGCCTGGCTAACATGGTGAAACCCCATCTCTATTAAAAATACAAAAATTAGGCCGGGCTTGGTGGCTTACACCTGCATTCCCAGCACTTTGAGAGGCTGCAGTGGGCGGATCACGAGGTCAAGAGATCCAGACCATCCTGGCCAACATGGTGAAACCCCATCTCTACTATAAATATAAAAATCGGCTGGGCGCGGTAGTTCATGCCTGTAATCCCAGCACTTTGGGAGGCCAAGGCAGGCGGATCACAAGGTCAGGAGATTGAGACCATCCTGGCTAACATGGTGAAACCCCGTTTCTACTAAAGGATAAAAAAAATTAGCCCAGTGTGGTGGCGGGCGCCTGTAGTCCAAGCTACTCAGGAGGCTGAGGCAGGAGAATGGCGTGAACCCGGGAGGTGGAGCTTGCAGTGAGCAGAGATTGTGCCACTGCACTCCAGCCTGGGCGACAGAGCAAGACTCCGCCTCAAAAAAACAAAACGAAACAAAAACATACAAAAATCAGTTGGGCGTGGTGCTGTGTGCCTGTAGTCCCAGCTACTTGGGAGGCTGAGGCAGGAGAATCCCTTGAACCTAGGAGACAGTTGCAGTGAGGTGAGATCAGGCCACTGCACTCCAGCCTGGCGACAGAGCAAGACTCCGTCCCAAAAAATCCCCCAAAAAACCCGCAAAATGAGCCTGTAATCCCAGCTACTCGCGAGGCTGAAACAAGAGAATTGCTTGAACCCAGGAGGCGGAGGCTGCAGCAGTGAGACGAGATCACACGCTACTACACTCCAGCCTGCGCGACAGAGCAAGACTCCATCTCAAAAGATAAAAAAGAAAAAAAAAACCCAAACAAAAGCAATTGTTCCCCAACACAATGACAAAAGATCTGAAACAATCATTGTATCATGACTAAAGGGAAATAATAATTTGGTGACTGGGCCGGGCGCGGTGGCTCAAGCCTGTAATCCCAGCACTTTGGGAGGCCGAGGCGGGTGGATCACGAGGTCAGGAGATCGAGACTATCCTGGCTAACATGGTGAAACCCCGTCTCTACTAAAAATACAAAAAACTAGCCGGGCGTGGTGGCGGGCGCCTGTAGTCTCAGCTACTTGGGAGGCTGAGGTGGGAGAATGGCGTGAACCCGGGAGGCGGAGCTTGCAGTGAGCCGAGATCACGCCACTGCACTCCAGCCTGGGAGACACAGCGAGACTCCGTCAAAAAAAAAAAAAAAAAAAATAATAATAATAATAATTTGGTGACTGTTTCTTTTGAGAAGACTTTTGTGTGACATCTTTAGAGAAAGGTAGTATGTGTAAACATATTACACACATGTACACGGACACAGAGAGGGGTCCATTTTCACTTCTGTTTTCTTTCATCTCCCAATATACATTGTATCTCTTTTCATTTCATTGTGTTTGGAGAAGAATTTTTATACATTTGCATTTTGAATTAAATCTAAATCCTCTTTAACATAGGATGGGGAGGAAAAAAAGACTGACTAATGCCAATTTAGTTTCAGCCATTTTATGCAGGAATCCAAAAGCATCAAATTTCCGTGTACTCTGGGAACAATATATAGCATGAACAAAAGGTTACAGAGGGAAGAAAATGTAATTGATTCTGAAGAGCGTGAACATCTGCAAAGAATATATTGTGAGAGAAAATGATCTCTGAGGGTCCTACTTATGATGAAACAGTTTCTAGCTACCCATGTCAGACAAATAGCTGCCTTACACACCTCTCTCAAAGTCCAATCCCTAAGCAGAGCACGACAATTGATGCTTAAAGTAGTCTTACTTTTACTTTCTGAAACATGGAAGCAAATAGAAACATAGTGAAAGACTTCACAAAACTAAACTCCTCTAGTGGTAATGAGCTAATGTAATGTACTTAGAGGAAAAGTCAGAAAAAACTATAGTCTGGTCAAAATTCTGTCATTAAATTGTGGCCAAGTCAATTGATCTCTTTGAGCCTCAAGGTCCTCAACTTTGACATGGGAGGGCTGGACTGACAAGGGTCTTTTAGGATGTTGTCTAGGATTATCAGATTAACAGAGTACCTTTTCTTCTAGAACTCTCTTGAGTCTTAAGACTTTCAATTTTGGATGGAAAGAACAAAAATTCTAACACAACTGATTTAAGAACATCAACATTTATTTAACATGATAAAAAAGAAATGAGATATGAACATTTGCATTTAAACAATAGTAAGTAGCCTTTAATACATTACATGTGCTCATTGTATAATATATACACAATGAACATAATTACATTTGTACACAAACTAAGTACTGGATTTGAAAACCTGCTTATTGCTGTACACATGTATTCCAATGAAATATAAGCCCAGTACTTCAAAATACCTACACTTTGTTTTTTTTTTTTTTTTTAAGAAAAGGTAAGCGCTAACATTTGTGTTTAAGCTGACAGGAGTGTGGCAGTAACTGCTGACATTGCAATCTGACCGAGAAAGAATTATAGCAGAAAACAGGACATACTTCACTTAGCAATAAAATGGCACATTTTAAATATATATATATATATATATATATATAAAATTTTTACAAATCAAGTGTGAAACAAAAGCACTGCAGTAGCCAAAATGGGAAGAAAAAAAAAAAAAAAAAAAAGAAAACAAGCTTCATTGGAAATAATAACTAACTGAAGAAAATGAAAAGCAAAAAAAAATATATATATAAATTCACCTAGACTTCAGAAACATCAAAATCTGGAAATCAGCAACTAAGTAAGCTCTGGCAATAGACTGCACATTAAAAAGCACCTTTACTTATGTGCTCTGAAATCATAGCAGCAAGCTGGTGTCAGAATAATAACCTTGAGATTACGGAGTGTACATATGGGCCATTAAAGCTGTTTTGGAATAAACATTTTCCAGAAGTGATAAAATGATGCTCTGTGACCAAAAGCATCAGAACTATGAATTTCATAGATTTAAAATATACTGTACAATATCTTCTTACACTGCTGAAGGTCCATGTCTTTAGCTTTGAATGGTTTCAACAGAAGTCAGTATAGCTGAAAAATAAGAAAGACGAAATTACTTTGACACCTGCAACGTTAATCAATTACCATTTCCCAAAGTAACTAAGGGTGACATTCTATAACAACAGAACTGACAAGCATGGCCATGAAAATCCTAAAACACAATGCAACCAAAGGATATTTTTCTTAATTTCCATAGCTTAATTCACAAAGCAAAGAAACATAATACAATTTTTTTTTTTTTTTTGAGACAGGGTCTCACTCTGTTGCCTAGGCTGGGGTGCAGTGGTGCGATCCTGGCTCTCTGCAACCACTGCCTCCTGGGTTCAAGTGATTCTCCTGCCTCAGCCTCCCAACTAGCTGGGATTACAGGCATGTATCACCATGCCTGGCTAATTTTTGTATTTTTAGTAGAGACGGGGTTTCACCATGTTGGCCAGGCTGGTCTCGAACTCCTGGCCTCAAGTGATCTGCCTGCCTTGCCCTCCCAAAGTGCTGGGATTAAAAGCATGAGCCACTATACTCGGCCCCACAAGGAAACATAATGTAATGCAATTCTTCTTCCTCCTCCTCCTCCTCCTCATTATTATTATTATTATTATTATTATTTTGGAGACGGAGTCTCACTCTGTTGCCCAGGGTGGAGTTATTATTATTATTATTATTATTATTTTGGAGACGGAGTCTCACTCTGTTGCCCAGGGTGGAGTGCAGTGGCGCAATCTCGGCTCACTGCAACCTCTGCCTCCCGGGTTCCAGCAATTCTCTTGCCTCAGCCTCCTGAGTAGCTGGGACTACACGTGCACATTGCCACACCCAACTAATTTTTTGTGTTTTAGTAGAGATGGGGTTTCACTGTGTTGCCCAGGCTGGTCTCAAACTCTTGAACTCAGGCACTCCGCCCGCCTCAGCCTCCCAAAGTGCTAGGATTACAGGTGTGAGCCACTGCGCCCGGCCTTCTTATTTTTGAGATGGAGTCTCACTCTGTCACCAGGCTGGAGTGCAGTGGCGCGATCTTGGCTCACTGCAACTTCCACCTCTCGGGGTCAAGTGATTTTCCTGCCTCAGTCTCTAGAGTAGCTGAGACTACAGGTGCACGCCACCACACCCAGCTAATTTTTGTATTTTTAGTAGAGACGGAGTTTCACCATGTTGGCCACAATGGTCTCGATCTCCCGACCTTGTGTTCCGCCCGCCTCGGCCTCCCAAAGTGTTGGGATTACAGATGTGAGCCACTGTGCCTGGCCAACATAATGCAATTATAAATAGCAATACAGAATAAAAAATGTACCACTGGCAACGGCAACCCCCAACCCCCTTTGGGTCCCCTCCCATTTTATGGGAGCTCTGTTTTCACTCTATTAAATCTTGCAACTGCAAAAAAAAAAAAAAAAAAAAAAAAAAAAAAATCCAAACTTGTAGCTGAATCCAAAAGATCAACAAAATGAGCAAACATCTGCATAACTCCACTAAAATATGTAATGATATATTGAGCTGCCTACATAGTAGTGTCATTTGTAAAGGTTTCCTAAATCCTGCCAAAACCGCTAGTTCAGAAAGATGGCATATGCATAATAGGAAGATATAAAATAATAACTACAAGTTTTCATGCCCTTTAGTTGTTTGTGGTGGCTGCATACCATGAGACTAGAAAATATCTGACAATAATTTTCCCTCATTACAGAATGCCACTGCTCTTGGAATAAGAGGAAAACAAAATAAAATCCTATAACAATTTAAGGAACCTGGAAATATGCTTGAGTTTTAACTCAGAATATCCTTTATTATTGGAAGGATATGTGTACAGTCATAATCTGTTTATTGAATCAAAATATTATATGAATGGCTCTTAATGAATCAAATGAGTCCAATGTTTATTTTTCCTATGTTTTGTGTTATTATGTCACCAGTAGCAACCGTCACTTTTTTTTAAATTTTATTTTTTGAGACAGAGTTTTGTTCTTGTTGCCCAGGCTGGAGTGCAATGGCACGACCTCGGCTCACTGCAACCTCTGCCTCCGGGTTCAAGCGATTCTCCTGCCTCAGCCTCCCAAGTAGCTGGGATTACAGGCATGTGCCACCACGCCCAGCTAATTTTGTATTTTTAGTAGAGACTGGGTTTCTCCATGTTGGTCACGCTGGTCTTGAACTCTTGACCTCAGGTGACCTGCCTGCCTCGGCCTCCCAAAGTGTGGGATTACAGGTGTGAGCCACCATACCCAGATTTTCTTCTTTTTTTTTTTTTTTGGGACAGTCTTGTTCTGTCACCCAGGCTGGAGTGCAGTGGTGTGATCTTGGCTCATTGCAACCTCTGCCTCCCAGGTTCAAGCAATTCTCCTGTCTCAGCCTTCCAGGTAGCTGGGATTACAGGTGCCCAACACCATGCCCAGCTAATTTTTGTATTTTTAAGTAGAGATGGGGTTTTACCATTTTGGCCAGGCTGGTCTAGAACTCCTGACCTCAAGTGATCCACCAGCCTTGGCCTCCCAAAGTGCTGGCATTACCGTGCCTGGCCTCAACAGTCACTTCTAAATGTATTAAATTAAAAGTTTAAACACAGCCAGGTGAGGTGGCTCAATCTTGTAATCTCAGTGCTTTGGGAAACCGAGGCAGGCAGCGCGCTTGAGCTCAGGAGTTTGAGACCAGCCTGGGCAACATGGTGAAACCCCTACTCTACAAAAAATACAAAAAATCAGCCAGGCTTGGTCGCACATGCCTGTGGTCCCAGCTACTTGGGAGGCTGTCATGGGAGGATCACTTAAGCCCAGGAGGACAAGGCTCCAAGATCTCACCATTGCATTCCAGCCTGGGCAACAGGGTGAGACCTGGTCTAAAAAAAGGAAAAAACAAAACAAAACAAAACAAAACAAAAAAGGCTTAAACACAAGTGACAGAGGCAAAACACAGGTAATACTGTAACAATTAGGTTATTTGTAACTCTCCAGCAAGCACTTCAATCCTGCACAGACACCAACCAACAACAAACAACAGCCTCTTTGAGGTTCCAGGTAGACATAATCTCAAATAAAAGTTACAAATATGAAAAGACAACAAAAAACTTTGGGCTGAAAAAAAGGGCACAGATTATAGTTGCTACAAAAAGGTGTGAAAGGAAGTAGATTTGAGAAAACAGGATGGGAGGAAATATTTGCCAACTATGAATCCAACAAAGGACTAATATCTAGAATCTGGAAGGAACTCAAAACAAATCAGCAAGGAAAAAAACCAAATAATCCCATCAAAAAGTGGGCAAATGACAGGAATAGGCATTTTTCAAAAGAAGATACACAACGAGATGCCTCCTTATTCCTGCAAGAATGCCATAATTGGCCGGGTGCAGTGGGTCATGTCAGCACTTTGGGAGGCTGAGACGGGCGGATCATGAGGTAAAGTGATCGAGACCATACTGGCCAACACGGTGAAACCCCATCTCTACTAAAAATACAAAAATTAGCCGGGCGTGGTGGCATGCGCCTGTAGTCCCAGCTATTTGGGAGGCTGAGGCAGGAGAATGGCGTGAATCCGGGAGGCGGAGGTTGAAGTGAGCCAAGATTGTGCCACTGCACTCCGGCCTGGTGACAGAGAGAGAATCTTAAAAAAAAAATAAAAATAAAAATAAAAAGAATGGCCACAATTTAAAAGTCAAAAAACAACAGACGTTGGTATGGATGTGGTGAGAAGGAAACACTTTTACATTGCCGGTGGAGATGTAAACTAGTACAACCACTATGGAAAACAGTGTGGAGATTCCTTAAAGAATGAAAAGTAGATCTACCATTTGATCCAGCAATCCCACTAACCCAAAAGAAAATGAGTTATTACTCATTTTCTTACATGCATGTTTATAGCAGCACAATTTGCAACTCCAAGGGTATGCAACCAACGTAAGTGTCCATCAACCAAGGAGTGGATAAAGAAAATGTGGTTTATATACACCATGGAATACTACTCAGTAATAAAAAGGAATACAATAATGTATTTTGCAGCAACTTGGATGGAGCTAGAGACCATTATTCGAAGTAAAGTAACTCAGGAAAGGAAAACCAAATATCGTATGTTTTCACTTATAAGTTGGAGCTATGCTATGGGTATGCAAAGGCATACAGTGTGGTATAATGGACTCTGGAGACTCACAAGGGAGAGGGTGGAAGGTCACACAAGGATAAAAAAAAACATATTGGCTACAACATACACTACTCGGGTAATGGGTGCACTAAAATCTCAGACTTCACCACTGTACAATTCTTCCATGTAACCCAAAACCACTTGTACCCAAAGCTAGTGAAATTTAAAACATACTTGAAAAGAAAGAAAAAAGGCTAGGTGTGGTGGCTCACACCTGTAATCTCAGCACTTTGGGAGGCTGAGGCAGACAGAGGAGCTCAGGAGTTTGAGACCAGCCTGGGCAACATGGTGAAAACTCCATCTCTACAAAAAAATTAGCCTGGCATGGTGGCACACAACTGTAGTCCCAGCTACTCAGGGGGCTGAGGTGGGAGGACTGCTTGAGCCTGGGAGGTCAGCCTGCAGTGAACCACTGAGCCATGATATTGCACCACTGCACTCCAGCCCGGGTGACAGAGTAAGACCCTGTCTCAAAAAAAAAAAATAAATAAATAAAAAAATAAATAAAAGAAATATTTTCAGAATGTAAAAATCAAAGAGGCTAGGCGCAGTGGTAGGTTAGCTTGAGTTCAGGAGCTTGAGACCAGCATGGGCAACTTAATAAGACCGTCTCTACAAGAAAATCAAAATATTAGCCAGGTGTGGTGGCGTGCACTTGTGATCCCAGCTACTTGTAAGGCTGAGGCAGGAGGACTGCTTGAGTCCAGGACGTCAAGGCTGCAGTGAGCTATGATTATGCCACTATACTCCAGCATGGGTGACATCTCTGAAAAAAGAAATAACGTGAAAAAAAAAACAAGAAAAAAAAAATAAATAAAAGAATATGTTAGTACTAATGCTTATAATTGTTCAGCAGAAACTGGTGGTAATCCTAAAGCACCAAACTTGACTAGATATGGTAGATGCTGTGAGAAAGAAAATGCAGAAAGAGGCATAACATTCTTACTCTATACCAGAGCTTTCATAAAAAGTTAAAAAACATTTAGAGTACTCTGTAAGTACTAAATTATGGGTTAAAATTAGCAATTGTCTAGAAAGTTTAAAAGGAAGAATTTAGGAAATTATTCTCAATTATAAATCTGTGCTCTAAGGAACACTGTTCAAGAAAGGATTCCTTCTTCTCCGATACCATCCCTGGTTTTAGTAACTACCTCCGTGACTTAACAGAATGCAATTACTTACAAATAATATCAGATAGACATTAAAGATTTTAATATTCTATCAAGTTGGCTGTACCATAAACATTTCATTGTCATTTACAATAATTAGCAAATTCCCAGTGGGCAGACACGTCACACTAACTGTAAAAAGCATTACACAGTCAACGTGTAATGACTTAAACAGAATTCTCAGGTCAGGCTATGGAAAGGAACATTAAGTAAAAGCACAGCTGCACAACACTGCAAGTCTTGGCACAGGCCATACTCTCCAAATTTTGTTGTTTTTCTGGATGATGAAATAAGAGACAAAGAAAATGCTGTCACGCAGCAAATCCTCGGAAGAGCCAACGTTAGCAATCTGTTACTGACCCTGGTTCCAAGATACGGCCTACTTGTTCTGCCAGCTATCCCTATGCACAGTCCAGAACTAATCCCAGTTTGGATTCACTAAACCAACAGATGAGTCATAAAACACAAGTGAAAAACTCTAAAGCACAAATGCAAAGGGAAATGACGTACTTCTTCTGGGACTACACACACATGAAATGTGAGCCTTCTGTGAGCTGCGGCTGAGTGGACGGAACTGGCGATGCCGAGGACTCAGGAGATGGGGACAGACTTTTCACTAAAACACACAAAGAAAATGGGAGAAGATAAAAATCTTTAAGACACATTTGGAGAAGTAAATCCTGATGTGGTAATCCCACAAAAATGAGAACATGTTTTGAGAAGTAAGTAATAGATGCATTTGGTTCTACCGTGATTTTTTCTTTTTAAATAATTAAAAACAAATTTTTATTAATCAAGATGCGGTCTATGTTGTCCAGGCTGGTCTCGAACTCTTGGCATCATGCGATACGCCCATCTCGGTCTCCCAAAGTGTTGGGATTATGTGCCCAGCCTGTTATTTTCTTCTTCTTCTTCTTTTTTTTTTTTTTTAGATACAGAGTCTTGCATTGTTGCCCAGGCTGGAGTGCAGTGGCACGATCTCGGCTCACTGCAAGCTCCGCCTCCCGGGTTCACGCCATTCTCCTGCCTCAGCCTCCCGAGTAGCTGGGACTACAGGTGCCCGCCACCACGCCCGGCTAATTTCTTGTATTTTTAGTAGAGATGGGGTTTCACTGTGTTAACCAGGATGATCTCAATCTCCTGACTTTGTGATCTGCCCGCCTCGGCCTCCCAAAGTGCTGGGATTACAGGCGTGAGCCACCGGCCACCCAGCCTGTTATTTTCTAATCTGCAATCTAATTATTCAGTATAAAATGTTTCCTGAAGACTATTTAATTTTGTTTTTGTTTTTTGTTTTTTTTGGCTGGGTGTGGTGGCTCATGTCTGTAATCCCACCACTTTGGGAGGCCGAGGCTGGCGGATCATTTGAGGTCAGGAGTTCGAGACCAGCCTGGCCAACATGCTGAAACCCCGATTCTAGTAAAAATACAAAAATTAGTCAGACATGGTAGCTCGTGCATGTATTCCTAGCTACTCAGGAGGTCGGGGCAGGAGAAGTGCTTGAACCCAGGAGCCGGAAGCTGCAATGAGCTGAGATCGCACCTCTGTATTTTAGCCTGGGCAAGACAGCAAGACTTTGTTTCAAACAACAACAACAACAACAACAAAACCAAAAAAATATATATAATTTTTATTTTTTTGCTTTGAGGTTAATTTTCTGTTGCCACTTTTCTAGTTTTATGCAGCTATATACTATAGATGATTTAAATGCTGTGGTTTTAATATTATCATACCACTTTGATCCAGACCTGCTACATAATAACCAAAACTGGCCAGTGACAATTTTTTTTTAACAGTGAGACCTCCTGTGCACACTACCTTATTTATTTATTTATTTAGAGACAGAGTTTCGCTCTTGTCATCCAGGGTGGAGTGCAGGGGCGTGATCTCGGCTCACTGCAACCTCTGCCTCCCGGGTTCAAGCAATTCTCTGCCTCAGCCTCCTGAGTAGCTGGTATTGGAGGTGCCTGCCACCATGCCCAGCTAATTTTTTTTATTTTTAGTAGAGATGGGGTTTCACCATCTTGGCCAGGCTGGTCTTGAACTCCTGACCTTGTGATCCACCTGCCTTGGCCTCCCAAAGTGCTGGATTATAGGCGTGAGCCACCGCGCCTGGCTGAAAGATTTTATTAGAAAAAGTTTACTCTATATGTTAAAATTGAAAGGAAAAAGCAAAACCAAAACCAATGTGTTGATCCCTCTGCCAGGGTAGACTCTGGCAGGGACCGCATCCCTCCTGAAGGTACACTTGGGGAGGCAAACGTTGACTAATCTATAGTCAAGGTACTTAAGTGATTCCCTTCTTAGAATCTCCCCATGGAAAATAAATTTAGAAGTTCAGAGGAAGCACCAGGTAGAAAATTATGAAATGTATACTAGCTACCTGCCATTGTTTGATTTCCTCTAGAAACCTCAGGAGTTGATTCGTAAGAAATAACAGTTTCTTCCTGTTCGTCAGCATTGTTCTTTGTATTTTCTTCAGGATGGTCTTCTGGTTTATGATTTGTGATCTGTGTTTCATCTTGAGGGCTGATGAAAATAGATTGGTATTTAAAAATTTGTCACTATAGAATACAATTAATTTTTCTTCTTTTTTTTGTTATAAAAGATGCCACCACCTATGTTTAACAATTAACATTTTCTTACAAGTAATCTTTTCTTTTTTTTGAAAGTTTCAAACAAAGGAATTAGAGCAAATAATAAACCTGTATATTCATTTCAATAATTACTCAGTTTGCCAATCTTGCTTCATCTAAGCCCTAAAACCCTCGCTCCCTAAACCATTTAAAGCAGATTCTAGATATGATATTTAATCTGTAAGTACTTCAGTACATATTTTTAATATGTTAATGCCATCAAATATCCAGTCAGTGCTTAAATTTTCCTGGTGCCTCATAATGTTATTTTAGAATTAGAATCAGGATCCAAACAAAGTCCATATATTACCTGACAAATTCCTTAAAGTCTACTTTAATCCAAAACAAACTGCCCCAGATCCCTTTTACTCTTTGCCATTTATATGTAAAAGAACCTGGTCTATCTGTCCTATATAGTTTATCACATTCTGGATTCTGATGATTGTATCCCTCAAGATTCTCTATAAAGTTGTATTATTACTATTATTAAATTTTTTTTTTTTTTTTGAGACAGAGTCTCGTTCTGTCGCCCAGGCTGGAGCGCAGTGGCGTGATGTAGGCTCACTGCAAGCTCCATCTCCCGGGTCCCTGCCATTCTCCTGCCTCAGCCTCCAGAGTAGCAGGGACTACAGGCACCTGCCATTACATCTGGCTAACTTTTCGTATTTTTAGCAGAGATGGGGTTTCACCGTATTAGTCAGGATGGTCTCGAAGTCCTGACTTGGTGATCCGCCCGCCTCAGCCTCCCAAAGTGCTGGGATTACAGGCGTGAGCCACCGCGCCTGGCCAAAGTTGTACGATTTTAAGGCTTATTCAAATTTAGGGTTTGGAGGGGCAAGTAACACTTCATTAGGTGGGTGTCATGAACTATCGCATTAATAGATTGTTTCTCCGTTTCTACTAAAAATACAAAAACTAGCTGGGCACAGTGGCAGGCGCCTGTAAACCCAGCTACTTGAGAGGCTGAGGCAGGAGAATCGCTTGAATCAGCGGGGGCGGAGGTTGCAGTGAGCCAAGATTGCACCACTGCACTCCAGCATGTGGGCCACAGAGTGAGACCCCATCCCCATCCCTGCCAAAAAAAAAAAAAAAGATCAGTGAGTTCAGGGGTTATTGGGTTGACCCATTCACATAAAGCTCCTTGTCAGATTTTCAGCTGACAGCTTTGGCAGCCACTGAGGAATACTATTCAAATCCAATATTTCATTAGGGTTAGCAAAGCAATGACACTCTCTTTTTTTTGAGGCAGATTCTCACTCTGTCACCCAGGCTGGAGTACAGTGGCAGGATCTTGGCTCACTGTGACCTCCACCTACCTCCCTGGCTCAAGGAATTCTTGTGCCTCAGCCTCCCAAGCAGATGGGATGACAGGCATATGTCACTAGGCCCAGATAATTTTTGTATTTTTAGTAGAGACAGTGTTTCACCATATTATTGGCCAGGCTAGTTTCAAAATCCTGACCTCAATTGATCTGCCTGCCTCGGCCTCCCAAAGTGCTGGGATTTCAGGCATGAGCCACTGTGACCAGCCACAAAGCAATGATACTGACTCTTGCTTGAAATTCTTCTAAAAATAAAAGTTTCCTCAAACTATTTGGTTACAGTTTGTGAAAAAAACATGATAAATACTTGATCCTTTCCCTTAATGTAGCAAGTTTTGGAATAAAAGTTGATTCTCTAGCATCCTCTAAAATGGCCAACAATTTTTTTGTTGTTGTATCATTATGAACTCATCAATTTTTAATATACCGTGTGTTTTAATCCATGCTTCTTAATACAAAAATTCAGCAGAGATATTTTTCTTATCAGACATTGTCAAATACTTTTCAAATTCAATCTTGCTATTCATTTAAGAAATAAAGGCATTCCTAATCACATTAAACCACAGCATTTCTGTTTTCTTTTTTTTTTTTTTTTTTTGAGACAGAGTCTCGCTCTGTCGCCCAGGCTGGAGTGCAGTGGCCAGATCTCAGCTCACTGCAAGCTCCGCCTCCTGGGTTCACGCCATTCTCTTGCCTCAGCCTCCCAAGTAGCTGGGACTACAGGCGCCCGCCACCTCGTCCAGCTAGTTTTTTGTATTTTTTAGTAGAGACGGGGTTTCACTGTGTTAGCCAGGATGGGCTCGATCTCCTGACCTCGTGATCCACCCGTCTCGGCCTCCCAAAGTGCTGGGATTACAGGCTTGAGCCACCGCGCCCGGCAGCATTTCTGTTTTCTAGTGCTGGTAATATTTTTAACGGAGGGAAAGATTGAAGATATACTCTTAGGAAGGTCAGTTAAGGCTGAGTATGGTGGCTCATGTCTGTAATCGCAGCACTTTGGGAGGCTGAGGTGGGTGAATCACCCGAGGTCAGGAATTTGAGACCAGCCTGGCCAACATGCCCGTCCCGTCTCTACTAAAAAATACAAAAATTAGTTGGGCATGGTGGCATGCGCCTGTAATCCTAGCTACTTGGGAGGCTGAGGCAGGAGAATCGCTTGAACCCAGGAGGTGGAGGTTGCAGTGTGCCTAGATCGCACTACTGCACTCCAGCCCGGGTGACAGAGTGAGACTGTCTCAAAAAAAAAAAAAAAAAAAAAAAAAAAGACAGCTAAAAGATGGCCAGGCACAATGGCTCATGCCTGTAATCCCAGCACTCTGGGAGGCCGAGGTGGGCGGATCATGAGGTCAGCTCACGAGATCGAGACCATCCTGGCTAACATGGTGAAACCCCGTCTCTACTAAAAATACAAAAAAAAAAAAAAAAAAAAAATTAGCCGTGTGTGGTGGTGGGTGCCTGTAGTCCGAGCTACTTAGGAGGCTGAGGCAGAAGAATTGCCTGAACCTGGGAGGCAGAGGTTCCCCTCTGGGAACCAAGTGCAGTGAGCTGAGATTGCGCCACTGCACTCCGGCCATGGCGACAGAGCGAGACTCTGTCTCAAAAAAAAAAAAAAAAAGAAAGAAATATAGCTAAAAGGAAAAAGAAAATCACCATAATTTCTGGAACTCTTATGAGACAGCTTAGAATTTTGACCACTGTCAATCATTACCTGGGAAGATTGATTTCAGGACCTGCTACAGGTAGCAAAATCTGCAGATGCTCAAGTCCTTTATATCAAATGGCATAGTACAGTTGGCCCTCCATATCCATGGGTTCTGAGTCCATGGATATGGAGGGCCTACTGTATAGGCAGTGCTAAACTGCTTACTCTGCCACAGTTTATATGCCTTTTGACTTTTTTTTTTTAAGGTATTTATCTCTCTTTTAAAAATTTTTTTGAGACAGGGTCTTGCTCTGTTGCCCAGGCTAGAGTGCAGTGACGTGATTATGGCTCACTGTAGCCTTGCCCTCCCAGGTTCAAGCAATCCTCCCACCTCAGTTTCCTGAGTAGCTGCAACTACAGGCAGGCACCTGGAGTGAAGTATCATTTATTGAATACTTCCTGGGTGCTAAGCACAGTGTTAAGTGTTATACATGTATTTTCTTTTTTTTTTTTTTTTTCCTTTTCTTTTGAGATGGAGTTTCACTCTGTCACCCAGGCTGGAATGCAGTGGTGTGATCTCAGCTCACTGCAACCTCTGCCTCCTGGGTTCAAGCATTTCTCCTGCCTCAGCCTCCCAAGTAGCTGGGACCACAGGCATGCACCACTATGTCTGGCTAATTTTTGTACTTTTAGTAGAGACAGGGTTTTACCATGTTGGCCAGGCTAGTCTCAAACTCCTGACTTCGAGTGATTGGCCCCCGTTGGCCTCCCAAAGTGCTGGGATTACAGGCATAAGCCACTGCTCCCTGCCACATGTGTTTTCATATTAATCTTTACAATATACCTGTCAGATACTGCTATTATGCCTTTTTTTTTTTTTTTTTTTTTTTTTTTTTTGGAGATAGCGTCTCACTCTGTTGCCCAGGCTGGAGTGTACTGGCACAATGACGGGTCACTGCAGCCTCGAACTCCTAGGCTGAAGTGATCCTCTCACCTCAGCCTCCGAGTAGCCAGGACTACAGGCACATGCCACCATGCCTGGCTAATTTTTTTTTCAGAGATGAGGTCTAATTACATTGCCCAGGCTGGTCTTGAATTCCTGGGCTCAGGTGATCCTCCTGCCTTGGCCTTTCAAAGTGCTGGAATTATAGATGTGCACCAGTGCAGCCAGCCCTATTGCCATTTTTACAAGTGAGGAATGCGTAGTTTAAGAGGTTATATAACTTGCTCAAGATTCTATAGCTCTTAGCTAGCTAAGCTGGGGCTGAAATCCAGTACTTTTGACTCTAAAGTTCACCATTTTTAAGCAGTTATACAATTTTGTGAATGATTCCTTTGCTCTTCTTAAATATTACCTGAATGTAACATCCTCAGGCATTTTTTCTTTATCCATCATTTCCACAGAATTTACTCCATTTGGCTCAGGTTCAAAAAGCATTTCATATGAAATGTTTTCAGTTTTTTTTAACTATAGAATAAAAAGAAAAATTTTCTTTTCAAAGAATTCTTATCACATTAGATTAGCAAATCTAAAATAATTCCAAAATACAGTTTATTAAACAATCATACTCTATCAAATATTTAGTGATAATAAATTTAGGTTCAAGTATATTAAGAATATTAACATTCTTTACTACTAGGATGCAAAAAGTTATTTGTCTAAAGAGATGATGCAGGCCGGGCACAGTGGCTCACACCTGTAATCCCAGCACTTTGGGAGGCCGAGATGGGCAGATCACGAGGTCAGGAGTTCGAGACCAGCCTGGTCAACATGGTGAAACCCTGTCTCTACTAAAGATACAAAAAATTAGCTGGGCGTGGTGGCACATGCCTGTAATCCTAACTACTTGGGAGGCTAAGGCAGGAGAATCGCTTGAAGCTGGGAGGCGGAGGTTGCAGTGAGCCAAGATCACGCTGCTGCACTCCAGCCTGGGCGACAGGGTGAGATTTTGTCTCAAAAAAAAGAGATGATGCATAGTGCAACAGACCTAGCTGTTGGGATATAAGATTCTTTAACAGGGATTAATGATAATTTAATCTAGCCCTGACTGATTATGTTTTACATTTTCAGTTAATGCAGTTTTTTAAAAAAATTTTTCTTTTTTCTTTCTTTTTTTTTGGAGACGGAATCTCATTCTGTCCTCCAGGCTACAGGGCAGTGGCGCGATCTCGGCTCACTGCAACCTCCGACTCCCGGCTTCAAGCAATTCTCCTGCTTCAGCCTCCCAAGTAGGGATTACAGGCATGTGCCACCATGCCTGGCTAACTTTTGTATTTTTTAGTAGAGACAGGGTTTCACTATTTTGGCCAGGCTGATTTCGAACTCCGGGCCTCAAATGATCCACTCATCTCGGCCTCCAAAGTCCTGGGATTACAGGCGTGAGCCACTGTGCCAGGCCGCATTTTTTTTTTTTTTTTTTTTGAAACAGGATCTCACTCTGTGGCCCATTTCTACTCACTGCAACTTGAGCTCAGGTGATCCTCCCACCTCAGTTTCCCCAGTAGCAGTTGGGATTACAGATGCATGCCACCACACCTGGCTAATTTTTGTATTCTTAGTAGAGACAGGGTTTCACCATGTTGCCCAAGCTGGTCTCAAACTCCTGAGCTCAAGTGATCCGCCTGCCTCAGCTTCTCAAAGTGCTGGGATTATACACACGAGCCACTGTGTCTGGCCAATTAATGCATGCTTTGATGAGGCTGAATACATCAATCAAACTAAAGAAAGCTTATTTTTTCATTTAGCTCTATGGCCTCTGTGACTGAAAGAAATATACTTTATTTTCAACCTTACCATTTGATTTAATCTTCACTAATCTATTCCTTTGGAATACCTTTCTTAAAATAATCTCGCTACCTCTTTGCTGAAGTCCACATTTTGGGGTTCAGTTTCTTTTAGTTGAACAATTTCTGCTGTGGGAGTTTCACGGTCTGGCTTTACATCATTTTCTCTAATGACAATGTCCAGTTCCTTAACGTTATCATCCTTCCTTCGAGTCTGCTCAAAAGACGTATAGCATTTTTATATTCATACTGTGCATGCATGTATATTTTATAAATAGTGCCTGTTAATTCTGAAAATAGAACAAAGCTGGATCTTCACTCATGAAGTTTTCTTATGAAAACTAACAAAGAAAATTTATATATACAGCAGTATTCCACACATTTTTCTCATCTCTTTTAAAAAAAGCATTTATTTTGTAATTTGCAGAATGTGTCACAATTCAAACTGTTGCTTTGTTTAGTCTCCTTTAGCAATGCCTGCTCTTGATTAGATGGAAAGAGGGGATGTCCATTAGGACAGGAAAGCATGTTCAGCTGATGCATTCAGTTTATGCCATTATAGACAAACTTTTAAGATACTATTGCTAGGTGACAAGTGTCTACAAACAGGGACAGACCAGACAGAAGCTACTGAACAGGGTGACTAGGCTGCTATCTCTGAATTTATAAAGAGCGGCAAAAAAAAAAAAAAAAAAAAAAAAAAAAAAAAGAAACAAAATGGCATCACTTTTTAAGCCTGAAGTTGAGAGGTGATGGACAGCACACTTGGAACTTTATTTAGAAGCTCTCTCCTGCTACAATTTAGGTCATGTTAAATTAGGACACAGAGCAATACATATTTTATTGAGAGGGGAATTGGGGACTATCTTGGTAACCTGCATAGCATTTTACATTTGTTGAAAACCCTTTTATTTTCTTAGTGTCTGGGCAGCTGTATTATCACTGTACAGTTGAAGACATTAAGTCCACAACTGGTCCACGGGCATCCAACATGTAGTTTAGCTCTGGTATCTTGAACTCAGGGTTATTTACATTTTACTTAGCTGTTTTAGCTTATTATTACAAGAATTAAATAATATAAAATAACTATCCATACTGCAGACCTTTTAAGACCTATCAATCATGTAACTCTGATTCCAAAATTCAGTGATATTAGATTTACACAAAAGAATAATCAAATGCAATTCATATACCTGAGTAGTCCTAAATGGATTATCCCTTAAATTTGAAGGGCTTTGTAAGGGTGACTGGTCTGAAGCACCAATAACATTTAATCCTTTTTTCTTTTCCCTCAGGCACGCTTGTTGATGTCTTCTTATTCTTTCCATTTGCTCTTCCACCGTCATCCTAGGTCGAGTACTTTCAGCCAAACAGAGCTGTTCCACCGCACTTCTTGGTCTTTCCTTCAATGTAAAAATGAACATATCAATACATAGATGAAAACTTTTGAAAAGTATGATGGAATAAAAAATTTTGTAAAGTGCATTTATTTATTTTGTTTTCAAAATCACAAGAAGAGGTTCTGAGTGTCATTCAGTTATCACCAGAAAGGCACATGAAATTGCTACTTAATCCTTAACTGGTAATTGGTGAGGTATGGTCAATGACAGAAAGAAAAAGTGAGAAGATATATAAGGGAGGAGAGAGAAAAGAGGAACAAAAAGTTTTTTTTTTTTGTCTTAAAAAAAAAAAAAGTATATGGGCCAGGAGCGGTGGCTCACACCTGTAATCCCAGCACTTTGGGAGCCTGAGGTGGGTGGACTGCTTTAGCCCAGGAGTTTGAGACCAGCCTGGGCAACATGGTGAAAATCCATCTCTACCAAAAATACAAAAATTACCCAGGCAGGTGTGGTGGTATACACCTATAGTCCTAGCTACTTGGGAGGCTGAGGTAGAAGGATGGTTTGAGCCCAGGAGGTGGAGGTTGCAGTGAGCTGAGATCATACTATTGCACTCCAGAATGGATGACAGAACCAGACCCCATCTCAAACAAACAAACCAACCCCCATAATTCAGTTCCAGAAAATCTGGGTAAAACAAAAAACACCACCATGCCCACCATAAAAGAGCAGGGCAGGCTGGGTGCAGTGGCTCATGCCTATAATCCCAGCACTTTGGGAGGCTGAGGCAGGTGGATCACTTGAGGTCAGGAGTTCAAGACCAGCCTGGCCAACATGGCGAAAACCCGTCTCTACAAAAGTACAAAAAAAATTAGCCAGGCATGGTGGCTCATGCCAGTAGTCCCAGCTACTCGGGAGGCTGAGGTGGGAGAATCGCTTGAACCCGGGAGGCAGAGATTGCAGTGAACTGAGATTGTGCCAGCCTGGGCAATGAGTGAAAGTCTGTCTCAAAAAAAAAAAAAAAAAAAAAAAAAAAAATACACACACACACACACACACACACACACACACACACACACACACACAAAGAATATGGTAGCTCTGGAGTAAGCCAGTCCCATGACCCTGAAACGGAAAGCTGCATAAAACTCAAACGAGGAGAAAAGCAGGGGCACGTGTCTAAATATTACAGATTTCTTTTATTTTGATGAAAATGTAATGTTTTAAGTTATACATTTACTGTGAAAAGACAAATAGAGCAAACACCCCTAGATATTTTCTTTCTTATCAGTAATAAGACTATGAAAACACTTATTTTCTATAAATCAGTCATATTTGAAAATGCTTAATGAAGTATACATATACATACACACATACCTATATATATACACACACACACATATATATACACACATATACATACAGTTGTTCCTTGAACAACACAGGATTGAGCTGCAGAAGTCCATTTATATGAGGATTGTTTTCAATAAAGGTTACACCGAGTGTGCCTGCCTCTCCTTCTATTTCTACCTCTTTTGCCTCTGCCACTCCTGAGACAGTTAAGAACAACTCCATTGCTGGGCATGGTGGCTCACACCTGTAATCCCAGCACTTTCGGAGGCTGAGGCCGGCAGATCATTACGAGGTCAGGAGTTAGAGACCAGCCTGGCCAACATGGTGAAACCCTTTGTCCACTAAAAATATAGAAATTAGCCGGGCATGGTGGCGGGCGCCTGTAGTTCCAACTATTTGGGAGGCTGAGGCAAGAGAATCATTTGAACCCGGGAGGCAGAGGTTGCAGTAAGCTGAGATCGCGCCACTGCACTCCAGCCTGGGTAACAGGGAGACACTCCGTCTCCAAAAAAACAAAGAAACCCCCCCCAAAAAAACAACTCCCTCTTCTTCCATCTAGTCAATGTGAAGATGATGAGGACGAAGATCTTTATGATGAACTATTTCCACTTAATAAATGGTAAAATATATTTTCCCTTGTGATTTTAACTTTATTTATTTATTTTTTGAGACAGGCTGTCGCTCTGTTGCCCAGGTTGGGGTGCAGTGGGGCGATCATGGCTCATCTCACCCTCCCGGGCTCAAATCTCTTGAGTAGGTGAGACCATAGGTACTGGCCACTATGCCTGGCTAATTTTTTTTGTAAGTTTTGTAGAGATGGGGTCTCCTTATGTTGCTCAGGCTAGTCTTGAATTCCTGGGCTCAAGCAATCCTCCAGACCTGGCCTCCCAAAGTGCTGGAATTATAGGTATGAGCTACTATGACTGGCCTAAACCTGCTAGTATCTTTCTGCTTGATTTTATATTTGTGTTTTTGTTTTTTTTGAGACAGAGTTTCACACTCTCTTGCCCAGGCTGGAGTACAGTGGTGCAATCTCAACTCACTGTGACCTCTGCCTCCTGGGTTCAACTGATTCTTATGCCTCAGCCTCCTGAGTAGCTGAGACTACAGGCGCCTGCCACCACGCTTACCTAATTTTTGGATTTTTAGTAGAGACAGGGTTTTACCATGTCGGCCAGGCTGGTCTTGAACTCCTGACTTCAAATGATCTGCCTGCCTGCCTCGGCCTCTCAAAGTGCTGGGATTACAGGTGTGAGCTACAGCACCTGGCCTCTGCTTGATTTTTTTTTTTTTTTTTTTTTTTTTTTTTTGAGACGGAGTCTTGCTCTGTCACCCAGGCTGGAGTGCAGTGGCCGGATCTCAGCTCACTGCAAGCTCCGCCTCCCGGGTTTACGCCATTCTCCTGCCTCAGCCTCCCGAGTAGCTGGGACTACAGGTGCCCGCCACCTCGCCCGGCTATTTTTTTGTATTTTTTAGTAGAGACGGGGTTTCACCGTGTTAGCCGGGATCGTCTCTCGATCTCCTGACCTCGTGATCCGCCCGTCTCGGCCTCCCAAAGTGCTGGGATTACAGGCTTGAGCCACCGCGCCCAGCCCTCTGCTTGATTTTAAAATGCACTTTTTGTAGTCCTTTTTCTGTAGACTTGTTATTTTAGCTTTACCATTTCCAATGAAATCTTCCAATCTGTAAAAAATGCCTAACTCTCTGAACAAACAATAGTATTTCAGAATCATGACCATTAATGTTAATGCTGATACCTTATCTTTATTCCATGATAATTATTTCTATGGATCTTTATAATTTCGTACTAACTGAAAACATTACATTTCTTATATATAAATGCAGCCGAGTTTTTTGGCATATACTTTGTAGCTGTGCTTTAATATATTTGAAGAATAGCTAGCCTGGGCAAGAGTGAGACCCCGTCACTACTAATACAAAAGAAAGAAAAATGAGCCAAGTATGGTGGTACATACTTATTGTCCCAGCTAGCCCGGAGGCTGGGGTGAGAGGATCCCTTGAGTCCAGGAGTTGGAGGCTGCAGTGAGCTATGATCATGCCACTGCACTTCAGCCCAGGAAACAGAGTGAAACCCTATCCATTAAAAAAAAAAAAAAAAAAAAAAAAAAAAAAGACTAGCCATATATCTTATATGTAGTACCTTTCAGTCTTGTCTTATAGCTTCAAATTATCTCATACCAAATAGGTAGAGTATTTACAAAGATAAAAAGTGGAAGTATTTTTGCAGCCCGAATTTCTAGAGAATACTTGAAGAAAAGGAGTTAAGTATTCTCAGCATTTTCCAAAGAACAAACAAGACTGGTTTAGAGTTCGAATTAAATGAATCTCAGATGAAAATGTAAAATATAGGACTTATTTTCCAATCCCAACTCACATTTCTCAGAGTAACCAGAGGATTGGCAAACTCTAAAGCTATTAATACCATAGCTAAAAGGCCCTGCAACCTCATGATAGCTAGAAAATCCGTTAACTTTTGGGTGGCCACAGGACACATCTATACCTGTCATCGAGAAAATTCTTAGAGGCATCGAGGAGTGTAGCACAGTGATTAGAGAATAGATTCCACAAATCGTGGACTATGACTATGCTCCACGTCTAGGCTGATCAAAAGAAACTTAAATTAGGTATTGACTAGGTCTGTCCTCTGACGTGCTAATATAAACGAAATTTTAAGAATAACTAAGATTACTAAGTTTTTCTTCGAGTATGCAAAAATAATTTTGATAAGACACTGAAAATGAAAACATGTAAAAAAGCAATAAATAGGTCTGAGAATCTTTCTAGACATTAATTTCCAGTTAAATACCGTTCTTAGATCCATCATCTTCTTTGTTTTCCTCAAGGTTACATATGAAGCTATTGTTGAAGATTCGGGTGTTGGTGATTTTGTTCTTGGAGGGACTACTCCAACAGGAAAGTGGGAACCTAAAAATTAAAACAGCAGTAAGTTCTACAAAACATCTTTTTTCCAGCATTGCTTTCTTTTAACTTACTTAATTTCTCACACTTTTTCAAATCAGAAAGCAAATTTATTTAAAAAGAGTCAGGCTGGGTGTGGTGACTCACGCCTGTAATCCCAGCACTTTGGGAGGCTGAGGCAGGCGGATCACCGGAAGCCAGGAGTTCGAGACCAGCTTAGCCAACATGGTGAAATGCTGTCTCTACTATAAAAAATACAAAAATTAGCCAGGCATGGTGTCAGGTGCCTGTAATCCCAGCAACTCAGGAGGCTGAGGCAGGAGAATTGCTCGAACCTAGGAGGTGCAGGTTGCAGTGAGCTGAGATCGTGCCCTTGCACTCCAGCCTGGGTGACAGAGAGGACTCTGCCTCATAAATAAATAAATAAATAAATAAATAAATAAATAAAAAATAAAAAGAGTCAAAGTCAGTCAATGATACCACCAGATAAATTTAGGGTTACATTTAAAAATAAAATTCTGTTCATGGCTGTAATCCTAGCATTTTGGGAGGCTGAGGCGGGAGGATCACTTGAGCTCAGGATTTTCATATCAGCCTGGGTAATATAGTGAGACCCTGCCTCCACAAAAATTGAAAAGAAAAAAAAAAATTAGGTGGGTGTGGAGGTGCACACCTATAGTCCCAGCTACTCAGGAGGCTGAGGTGAGAGGATCACTGCAGAGGTTGCAGTGAGCTGAGACTGCATCATTGCACTCCAGCCTGGGCAACAAAGCAAGTGAGAACTTGTCTCCTTAAAACAAAAAAAAGATAAGAAAAAATAGTACAGATTAACTGATGATATTTTTAAGAACATTAACTATAAAATGCCCTCTTTTGGTCAGGTGCCGTGGCTCATTGCCTATAATCCTAGCACTTTGGGAGGCTGAGATGGGAGGATCACTTCAGGCCAGGAGTTTGAGACCAGCCTGCTCAGACAGACCCATCTCTATTACACACACACACAAGCCTTCTTTGTCATCCTGATACATCTCTATCATCATCCTAACATGTTAGTTCAACCTAAATGTCCTTAATTTCTGCTTGGCTTTTAAAAATCATACAATATTGCCTCAAAGCATCCACGAACAATGTTAACAATAGCTAACTATAGGTGATCATTTTCACTTTCTCTTCTGTATTTTTCTTTTTTTTTTGAGATGGAATCTTGCTCTGTTGCCCAGGCTGGAGTGCAAATGGCACGACCTTGGTTCACTGCAACCTCTGCCTACTGGGCTCAAGCGATCCTCCCACCTCAGCCTCCTGAGTAGGAGGGACTACTGGCATGCACTACCACGCCTGGTTAATTTATTTTTTTGTAGAGACAGGATCTTGCCACGTTGCCCAGGCTGGTCTTGAACTCCTGGGCTCAAGCAATCTTCTTGCCTCGGCTTCCCAAAGTGCTGGGATTACAAGCACGTGCCGCTAGGCCCAACCAGTCTTTTTTATTTTTTTATTTTTTGAGATGGAGTTTCGTTCTTGTTGCCCAGGTTGGAGTGCAATGGCACGATCTCGGCTCACTATAATTTCTGCTTCCTGCGTTCAAGCGATTCTCCTGCCTCAGCCTCCTGAGTAACTGGGATTACGGGCATGCGCCACCACGCCTGGCTAATTTTGTATTTTTAGTAGAGACAGGGTTTCACCATGTTGGTCAGGCTGGTCTGGAACTCCTGACCTCAGGTGATCTGCCTGTCTTGGCCTCCCAAAGTGATGGGATTACAGGTGGAAGCCACCGCGCCCGGCCTCGGCCAATCTTTTAAAGTGAAGCATTCAGTCCAATTATATTTGTTGTAATTGCCAATGTATTTAGATTTATTTGTAACAATGTATTTTTTTGCTTTGCATCTTCTCCAGTTTCTTTTCTTTTTTGGATTATCTTTCTCTCCTTCGAGAGTCTTGCTGTGTTGTTCAGGCTGAAGTGTAAGTGGTACGATCACAGCTCTCTGCAGCCTCGACAATTTCTTTTATCCTATACCCTAGCATGCATACTTAAACTTAAGAAAGTCTAAAGTTAATCAAGATCATTACAATGATTCAGAATAAAAGAAAGATGTTAAAGCATATTAATATTAATAAACTTCCTCCTCATTTATATGCTATTGTTGTCAAATAGTTGTATGCTTTAAAAAAACCAGATACATTTTTACTTTATAAAACAGAGATGAGGTCTGGTTATGTTTACCAGGCTGGTCTTGAACTCCTGGGATCAAGCAATCCATCTGCTTTGGCCTCCCAAAGTGCTGAGATTACAGGTATGAGCCATTGCTCCTAGTCCATTTAAAGTCCTTGGTGTGGCCAGGTGTGGTGGCTCGTGCCTATAATCCCAACACTCTGGGAGGCTGAGGAAGGCAGATTGCTTGAGCCTAGGAGTTTGAGACAAGCCTGGGCAACATGGTGAAACCCTGTCTCTACAATAAATACAAAAATTAGCCAGGTGTGGTGGCACACGTGTGTAGTCTCAGCTACTTGGCAGCCTGAGGATGAAGGAGGCTACAGTGAGCCATGATCGCACCACTGTACTCCAGCCTGGGCTGACAGTGAGATCCTGTCTCAAAAAAAAAAAAAAAAAAAAAAAAAAAGGAAAAGAAGAAAAAAAGACTTTGAATAAGGAGACAGGATTAGGATGACAGAGAAAAGGTGTATAAATATTAAATTTTCAAGATGCCAGTATTTTTAAATTAAAAAATGGCATTAGATAACCTAGAAAAATATTCCAACTATGAAAAAAGCTATGTGAACATTACTACCACTTCGGTGCTCTTTTTTTTTTTTTTGAGACGGAGTCATTGTCCAGGCTGGAGTGCAGTGGCATTATCTTGACTCACTGCAACCTCCGCCTCCTGGTTCAAGCGGTTCTCCTGCCCCAGCCTCCTGAGTAGCTGGGATTACAAGTGCCTGCCACCACACCTGGCTAATTTTTGTATTTTTAGTAAAGATGGGGTTTCGCCATGTTGGCCATGCTGGTCTTGAACTCCTGACCTTGTGGTCCGCCCGCCTCGGCCTCCCAAAATGCTGGGATTATGGGCATGAGCCACTGTGCCTGGCTTCACTTAGGTGTTTTTCTTTCTTTCTTTTTTTTTTTTGAGATGGAGTCTCGCTCTGTCACCCAGGCCAGATCTCAGCTCACTGCAAGCTCCGCCTCCCGGGTTTATGCCATTCTCCTGCCTCAGCCTCTGGAATAGCTGGGACTACAGGCGCCCGCCACCTTGCCCGGCTAGATTTTGTATTTTTTAGTGGAGACGGGGTTTCACCGTGTTAGCCAGGATGGTCTCGATCTCCTGACCTTGTGATCCTCCCATCTCGGCCTCCCAAAGTGCTGGGATTACAGGCTTGAGTGCCCGGCCTCACTTAGGTGTTTTTCAAACTTTACTTAGTAAAGTTTGTAGCAGACTACAAAAATCAGTCCAGTGGGTTATGATAAGCATTTATTTTTCTAAAAAGTTTTACATTTTGTCACACTTGCATTATCTCTGCATAAATACATACACACTCTTTTTGGTGAATCCTTTAAAAGTGGCACATGCTTTTGTCCTAAGTGTTTCAGAATTCACATACTACATTCTACTACATAACCACAACATCACGATCACACTACTAGCTAATATCTAGAACATGTTTAAATTTCCATAATTGTCCTACTTTAGATATTCTTCTTTTAAACCATGGTCCAATCAAGTTTCAAACACTGCGATGTATCTATCCATTATTTTTGTGTGTGTGTGATGGAGTCTCACTCTGTCACCCAGGATGGAGTGCAATGGCACGATCTTGGCTCACTGCAACCTCCGCCTCCCGGGTTCAAGTGATTCTCCTGCCTCAGCCTCCTGAGTAGCTGGGACTACAGGTGTGTGTTACCCATGTGTGGCTAATTTTTTGTATTTTTAGTAGAGACAGGGTTTCTTTTCTTTTTTTTTTTTTTGAGATGAAGTCTTACTCTGTCTCCCAGGCTGGAGTGCAGTAGCATGATCTCTGCTCACTGCAACCTCCGCCTCCCTGGTTCAAGCGATTCTCCTGCCTCAGCCTCCTGAGTAGCTGGGATTACAGGCGCAAGTAACCATGCCCAGCTAATTTTCTATTTTTAGTAGAGATGGGGTTTCATCATGTTGGTCAGGCTGGTCTTGAACTCCTGACCTCATGATCCGCCCACCTTGGCCTCCCAAAGTGCTGGGATTATAGGCACAAGCCACCATGCCCAGCCAAACTTTTGTACTTTTAGTAGAGATGGGGTTTCACTATGTTGGCCAGACTGGCAGAGTTTCCATTTCCTGGGAGAGTTTTTTGTTTTTTTTTTTCTGTTTCTGGTTGTTGTTGCTGTTGTTGTTGACCTCCTGACCTCAGGTGACCTGCCTGCCTCGGCCTCCCAAAGTGCTGGGACTGCAGGCGTGAGCCACCACACCCAGCCTATCTATCTTTTTAATCTAGGACAGTTCTCTCTCTACTCTTTTCTTTATGCAATTGCCTTCTAGAAAAATGACCAGCATTAAGAAAAAAATCAGAGTATACTTTACAGAAATATTATTTCAGAATTTACTTTGTAGAAATTGTGTAAAAATTTGTTTCAGCCATCAATGCTTTACGCATAATTTTAAACACACACACAGAAAAGACCCTGTCCAGGTGTGGTGGCACATGCTTGTAATCCTGAGGTGGAAGGACTGCTTGATCCTCTGAGTTCAAGACTAGCTTGGGCAACACAGCAACACCTTGTCTCTACAAATACTTAAAAAATTAGTTGGGTATGGTGGTGTGGGCCTGTGGTCCCAGCTACTTGGAAGGCTGAAGTGGGAGGATCACCGAGTCTGGGAGGTCAAGGTTACAGTGAGCCATGTTTGCTCCAGTACAGCAGCTCAGGTGACAGAGCGAGGAGACCCAATCACAAACAACAACAACAATAACAAGAACCACCACCACCACAACAACCAGAAACAGAAAACAACATCAACATCACCAGAAACAGAAAACAACAACAACAAGAACCACCACCACCACCACAACCAGAAACAGAAAACATCGACATCACCAGAAACAGAAAACAACAACAACAACAACAAAACTCTCCCAAGAAATGGAAAACTTTAAAGTTTGACATAAACTCATTTCTCAGTAAAACCTAATCTGATGTGATGTCTTTTATTTTTATTTATTTGAGATGAAGTCTCGCTCTGTTGTCCAGGTTGGAGTGCAGTGGTGTGATCTCGGCTCATTGTAGCCTCCACCTCCTGGGTTCCAGCGATTCTCCTGCCTCAGCCTCCTGGGTAGCTGGGATTACAGGCACCTGCCACCACGCCCAGCTAATGATTTTATTTTTAGCATTTATTTATGCCACTTGGAATGAATATTGTAGAAATAGTGTTTAAAAAAAGGGTGCTGCCTCATACCTAGCTGAGATGACATATATCATTTATGGGCCATTTTATCTTTCAATATCTGAAAATTTCTTAATTTAGAAACTCATCAGAGTCCAAAGGTTTCAGATAAAGGGTTGGACTCATATGAGTCAACATGTAAATGGAATTTACTGCTATTTTAGCAGCAAATTGTCTTCAAAAACAAAAAACAAGAGGTAAAACATATTACAAATGCTGACCTTTAACAACTGAAGTTTCTATCTCTGAAACAGGTTCTGATTTTTCTTCTCCATTAGATTCATCAACTTCTGCCACTGTTGTTAACTCTGGTTCACTCTTGTAGAGTCTATAATCTGGACCCTTGAAAGGAAGACATGTAATTACTCCAAAAAACTGCTAACAGTTCTTTTAAAATGTTTACTGCTAAAGACACAAATCAAACTCTAAAAATTAGTAGCCCTAGTGAGCCATCTGGGATATAACACAAATAATACCTACGTCACAACTACATGGAAAGAAGAAATTTGAGAAATTTTAAAGTGGCAAAACTTTGTTTTAATATTAAGAATATTTCTGGCTGGGCGCAGTGGCTCACACCTGTAATCCCAGCACTTTGGGAGGCCAAGGTGGGGGTATCACCTGAGGCCAGGAGTTTGAGACCAGCCCAGTCAATATGGTGAAACCCTGTCTCTACCAAAAATACAAAATTAGCTGGTCATGGTGGTGTGTGCCTATAATCCCAGCCATTCCGAAGGCTGAGGCAGGAGAATCACTTGAACCCAGGAGGTGGAGCTTGCAGTGAGCCAAGATTGCTCCACTGCACTCCAGCCTGGGCAAGAGTAAGACCCTGTCTCAAAAAAAAAAAAAAAAAAAAAAAAAGAGTATTTCTGTTTCTGTTTCTCTTAGGGACAAGTCACATTTTTACCATGGAATAATTGAGGGCTAAAAATAACTATATTAATTCAATAAATTTTCATTCACAAGGTGGTATAAGTAAGGCTCATCCCAGCACTAAAATTCCTGTCACAGACATGTTGTTGTTCTCAAATTAGCTCAATTCTTATTTCCTTATTCTCTTTGCTTATTATATCCTACATTATTTGCTTAACCCTAAACGTATTTCCCATTTTTAGGGGTCACATCTCTCCTTAGCAACATCCACATCTTTGAGTAGTTTTCCTAGACCAAAATGCCCACATCCCAGCTCCTTTACCATTCCTAGTAACGGTCTTTTCCTTATCCCTTCTTTCTGATCTGAAGGTATAATTTTGCCTCCAATACCCTGAAATGGTATATCTAAAATATGGCTGCTTCATCATGGCCAAAGATACCACTTTATGAAAATATGAAAAATGCTATGAAATTATAAAATATTAAAATTATAAAAATATTAAAAATGAGAATAGCAAAACCAAAACAGGAAAGACACAAATGATGAAGTTATATATAAATAAAAAACTGTGGGCTAAAAATGAGGTTATAAAGGTTATAATAAAAAAAAGTTTGAATGTAAAATACATTAATTTTCAAAAATGAGAGGACAGGTATGATTGGTTATTCTGTGGCTATTCCAGCCACTTACACAGTGAGATCCATTTCTTGGATATCCTTGAACTTGATACATCTTCTTTTCTTCAGGCAGATGAACTGGGCCCCTGCTATAACAGAGCAAGGAGCTGCTATCACTGGGCAGAGGGGGGATTATGGGAGGCTGCTCTGTAAAGTCATAGGACCAAGGAAGTGGAGGACGAGGTGGGACTACTTCCTCTTCCTAAAGATTGTAGAACAGTCACCTTATTTAGATAAGCAGATTGAATTAAGCATATCTAAATTCTTTGCAATGGTATATTAACTTAAATTTACTTTAAGATACTAAAAGGGACACTGCCAAGCCAAAAGTCTAATAATGAAAAGTAAAATCAAAAATTTTTATCATAGCCAATAATTGGAATTTAACATATAATTACATCTGATTCTTTCCCGTAACATATAGGTTAGCTTCACACTGAAGCTCAACATTGAAAGAGATTACTATTTAAAACTAATTACTGGGTTTCATTTTAAAACTAGAAGGAAAGAACTGATTTTAAAATCCTATTCTTATATATTCACAATTTATCTATTTATTTATTTGGTAGAGATGGGGTCTCGCTATATTGCAGTGATTTGATCATACATAGCTCATTGCACCCTTGAACTCCTGGGCTCAAGGGACCCTCCTGGCTCAGCCTCCCAAGTAGCTGGGACCAACAGGAACACCATGTCTGGCTAATTTTTTAATGTTTTATAGAGATGGGGGTCTTGCTCTGTTTACCAGGCTGGTCTCAAACTCCTGGACTCAATACATCCTCCTGCCTTGGCCTCCAAAGGTGCTGGGATTACAGGCATGAGCCACTGTATCTGGCCCCCCAATTTTTAAGAGAAGAAAAGAAAAGTTATCTCTTTGACTGGCTTTTATACAAAATTCAAAATAATAGATTCTTTTGGTTAGGTTGACAGTATCTCTTTGTAGTTGTAATTTCTTTATGCTATGCATGACACACAGCCAACTTATCTATCAATCATCCTATAAATTTTACATAGTATAAGAAACAATGATAAGTATTCAAACATTACTTAGATTAGAAAAAGTATGACAATGTTAAAATTCTAACATAGATAAAAAGCAGAGATTCCATTTTTTTGCATTAAAAAGGGAAGAAAAATAATGTATTAGAAGCACCAAATTACTGATCCAATAAAATTTCAAGATTAAAACAATATCTGTTCAATATATTTAAAAAATATTTTTGTTATTAAGATTAGAGAAGACAATTACTTCTAGTTCATGTCTTAAGCATTAAAAGTAATTTATAATTAGAAAAACAATCCAAACTTACCTCACTTTTGTACTTAACTGTTGAGAAAGGCTTTGATCCTACCATACCTAGAAATATTAGAAAACGTAACTATATTAAACATATCTTTCTAATACTATAGAAAAAAGAACAATTTCTTTTGTTGTTTTGAAATGAAGTCTTGTCCTGTTGACCAAGTTGGAGTGTAGTGGTGTGATCTCGGCTCACTGCAACCTCCGCCTCCTAGGTTCAAGCAATTCTTGTGCCTCAGCCTCTTGCAGCTGGGACTACAGGTGTGCGCCACCACGCCCAACTGATTTTTTTATTTTTAGTAGAGATGGGGTTTCACCATGTTGGTCAGGCTGGTCTTAAACTCCTGACCTTAAGTGATTCACCTGCCTCGGCCTCTGAAAGTGCTGGGATTACAGGCATGAGCCACCACGTCCAGCCAAAAAAAGAACAACTTCATTTCATGTATTTTATTTTTATTCTTATTTATTTATTTATTTATTTATTTATTTGAGACAGAGTCTTGCTCTGTTGCCCAGGCTAGAGTGCAATGGCAAGATCTCGGCTCACTGCAACCTCTGCCTGCCAGGTTCAAGCGATTCTTCTGTCTCAGCCTCCCGAGTAGCTGGGACTATAGGTGCACGCCACCATGCCTGACTAATTTTTGTATTTTTAGTAGAGATAGGGTTTCACCACATTGACCAGGCTGGTCTTGAACTCTTGACCTCATGATCTGCCCGTCTCTGCCTCCCAAAGTACTGGGATTAGAGGCGTGAGCCACCACGCCAGGCCTTTTTTTTTTTTTTTTTAATTGTTTTTCACTCTGTTGCCCAGGTTGGAGTGCAGTGGCATGACCTCAGCTTACTGCAACCTCCACTTCCCAGGTTCAAGTGATTCTCCTGCCTCAGCCTTCGAAGTAGCTGGGACTACAGGTGTGTACCACCACATCTGGCCAATTTTTTTTTTTTTTTTTAGTAGAGTCAGGGTTTTGTCATGTTGGCCAGGCTGGTCTTGAACTCCTGACCTCAAGTGATCCACCTGCCTCAGCCTCCCAAAGTGCTGGGATTACAGGCATGAGCCATCGCGCCTGGCCCATTTCACATATTTTAAATGAAGTCTTCAGTTTCTAATCATTCACTTATTGTTTTCAGAATTGGAAACCAATTACATTAAGAAAGCAACAAATATTTAAACAAGAGTATGGGCAAGTGGGTTTTCTCAGACATTACTGGTATTAACATAATTTAATCCTTCAGGAGGGCAATTTGGCTGCAGCTATCAAAATGGAAAATGTGTGCTTATTTCTCACCTTTTGAAATCTACTAAGCACTAACATAGGTGTTTAGTTGTATATATTAATAATGTTCATTACGGCATGGCTTATGACAGCAAAAATAAAAAACTCTGGAAACAACATACATTATCCATCAATATGGAAATGGATAAATAAATTATAGTTCCCTTATACAATGGATTCTTATATTATACTGTATCGTTACGGAGAAAAAAGCAAATTATTGAAAAATAGATATAGGAAGATCCCAGTTCTTGTGGGGATAAAACTTCTAAAGTGTAAACATTGTGGGTATTAATAATTATACTCACAAGACAGTAATTAGTTTTGTTTAGGTGTGGTTGACAGAGCTTTCGCTTTTTACTTTATAAACCTGTGCTCTGATAAGAGTGCCTGTTCAGAAAAGTGCATTAAAATAACAAAAGAAACTCAATTATATGTATCATTCCATTTAGACATTCAGTCAATGTGCCATATACCAATGTTTTGGTCAGCAACAGACTACATATACGGCAGTGGTCCCATATGATTATAATGCAACTGAGAAATAACTTTTTTTTTTTTTTTTTTTGAGACAGTCTCCCTCTGTTGCCCATGCTGGAATACAGTGGCATGATCTTGGCTCACTGCAACCTCCACCTCCCGGGTTCAAGTGATTCTCCTATCTAAGCTTTTTTTTTTTTTTTTGAGACGGAGTCTTGCTGTGTCCCCCAGGCTAGAGTGCAGTGGCGCGATCTTGGCTCACTGCAAGCTTCGCCTCCCGGGTTCACGCCATTCTCCTGCCTCAGCCTCCTGAGTAGCTGGGACTACAGGCACCCACTACCGTGCCCAGCTAATTTTTTGTATTTTTAGTAGAGACGGGGTTTCACCGTGGTCTTGATCTCCTAACCTTGTGATCCACCCGCCTCGGCCTCCCAAAGTGCTGGGATTACAGGCGTGAGCCACCGCGCCCGGCCTGTATCTAAGCTTTCTGAGTATTTGGGACTACAGGCATGCACCACCATGCTTGGCTAATTTTTTTTTTTTATTTTTAGTAGAGACAGGGTCTCACCACGTTGGCCAAGCTGGTCTTGAACTCCTGACCTCAGGTGATCTGCCCACCTCAGCCTCCCGAAGTGATGGGATTACAGGTGCGAGCCACTGCACCCAGCCAGAGGTGAGAAATATCTATTGCCTAGTTGTTGCCCTCATGTCATAGTATAACACATTACCTTTTCTGTTTGGATATACAAATAACATTGTGTTACAACTGTCTACAGTATTCAGTACAGTCACATGCTGTGCAGGTTTGCAACCTGGGAGCAATAAGCTATACCACATAGCCTAGGTGCATAGTAGGCCATACAACTAGGTTTGTTTCAGTACACTCTGATTGCACAACACAATCACCTAACAATGCATTTCTCAGAACATAATCTGTCACCAAGTGACACATGACTGTAACACTGTGGTCAGTCACAAAATAAAATGCAAAGCTAATTTACCTATTTCTGTAGTACCTCTTTGCTGCTTGTGTTTACTCAGCCCTTCCATGACATCTTGAATTCGCCAAAGTTCTTTCTGAATCTGTGCACGCTGAATTCCTGCTGATTCCGTCTATCAGTAAAAATGGATAGACCACATATAAGAAAGAAAATCATTTACTGAAGTTAAATGATTATATATTAATTATATAAATTCTATTTTAAAAATGCAAATTGCAGTGAATTAAGTGTTATGAATATTTAATATGACTGATGTGACTCTCCCAATTTTGCAATTCCAGTGGCAAATATAAAAGACTGAGCAGAGAAAGAAAAATATTTAATTTTCATACTTAAATATACTATTTTAAATCTTTCCAATAAGCTTTGTCTTGCATTATTTATGATCCCAGGAAGGCATATTGATTAAAAGGGACCAAAAATGGAAAATACAGAGAGAATGGAAACAGAGCAGAAACAAACCCCAAAAGAAAAAATAATTTCTGGGAGGGGAAAATATGGCGGGGTATTGGGGAACAGGTGAGAAATGGAAGGTATACTAACTTCCTAGGTTCTAGAACATAAAAACAACAACAAAGGGACAACTAATAAAATATATCAAGATGAGTTTTGACTGACAGAGTTTAAATGTATTTGTTTTTTTTTTTTTGAGACGGAGTCTTGCTCTGTCGCCCAGGCTGGAGTGCAGTGGCAAGCTCTCAGTTCACTGCAGCCTCTGCCTCCTGAGTAGCTGCGATTAGAGGCGAATGCCATAATTTTTGTATTTTGTACAATGGCACAATCTCAGCTCACTGCAACCTCCACCTCCCAGGTTCCAGTGATTGCCCTGTCTCAGTCTCCCGAGTAGCTGGGATTAGACATGCGCCACCACACCCGGCTAATTTTCTATTTTTAGTAGAGACGGGGTTTCACCATGTTGACCAGGCTGGTCTTGAATTCCTGACCTCAGGTGATCCGCTCACCTCGGCCTCCCAAAGTGCTGAGATTACAGGCGTGAACCACCACGCCCAGACAATTTTCTTACTTTTAATATTCCATATCATGCCCTCAGGTTAAATACAGTAACTAACTGAAACCAAAATAAGATTACATTGGTTTTCTCTGAGATTCTATTAGAATTCTATGACTCTTATTCATAAATTGGGTAATAATAACACCATTCTATAATAATAAACACCATTCTAGGAATGTAACTTTATTTTTAAAAATAGGCAATGAGATACAAAAACTGTCACATTGCCCAGAACAGTATTTTTTCACTGAGTATCAGTTATTAATGACTATAGATAATAGAATACAATCAGTATTGCATCAATATGCTAAAAAAGTCCTCTAAGGGGGTAGAAATATGTTTTCAGCCAGGCACAGTGGCTCACATCTATAATCCCAGCACTTTGGGAGGTTGAGGTGGGCGGATTGCTTGAGCTCAGGAGTTCAAGACCTCCCTGGGCAACACAGAAAAACCCCATCTCTACCAAAAATACAAAAACTTAGCTGGACGGGGTGGTGTACGTCTGTGGTCCCAGCTACTTGGGAGGCTGAGGTGAGAGAATCACTTGGGCCTGGGGGAAGAGGTTGCAATGAGCTGAGATTGTGCCACTGTCCTCCAGCCTAGGTGACAGAGTGAGACTCCGTCACGGGGGGGGGAAAAAAAAGAAATATGTACCCGGTGAAACCCCATCTTTACTAAAAAATACAAAAAACTAGCCGGGCGAGGTGGAGGGCGCCTGTAGTCCCAGCTCGAGTCGGGAGGCTGAGGCAGGAGAATGGCGTGAACCCGGGAGGCGGAGCTTACAGTGAGCCGAGATCCGGCCACTGCACCCAGCCTGGGCGACAGAGCGAGACTCCGTCTCAAAAAAAAAAAAAAAGAAATATGTTTTCAAAGTCTTCCAAGCACTTGGGGGTTGATCAAAAGATTAAAAAAATTAAAAGAAAATGAAAAAGAAAAAACTCAAGCAAAAAATTCTATAAGCCTAAAGACTATGAATTAATGCTGCTTCAAAAAGGCACTACATAACCTAAGTTATCTAGTTTTCCAAGCTACAGCCTGGAAGCATCAAAAAATAAAAAAAAAGAAAGTACCCATACAAGAGCCAAACACAATGATTGCCAAGCCAATCCCAGAGATGTAAATACTGACACAGAGGATGGGAAGACCACTATAAATAAATCCTTGCGCATCTATATACAACATGTATTACTTTTATAAAATTTAAAAGATATATGCTCATTGCAACCTCTGCCTCCTGGGTTCAAGCAATACTGCCTCAGCCTCCCAAGTAGCTGGAATTACAGGTGTGTGACACTATGCCCAGCTATTTTTCTTTGTATTTTAGTAGAGATGAGGTTTCGTCATGTTGGCCAGGCTGGTCTCGAACTCTTGACCTCAAGTGATCTGTCTGACTTGGACTCCCAAAGTGCTGGGATTTCAGGCATACACCACTGTGCTTGGCCAACTTTGAACTATTTTTCAAACACTTGTTAGTAATTTGAGTTTTCCTATGATTAGTTACTCATGTTCTTTGTATCTTTTTCTAATGGACTATTTCTCCAAATCAAAAAAAAAAAAAAAAAAAAAAAAAAACTTCCTTGCAAATCTAGATAGTTATCCCTTGTTGAATTTCTGAGGTCAAACATACATCCTCCCAGTAGGTCATCTTTTTACTTTGTCTATGTTGCCTTCATTGAGGGTAAATCTTTAACTTTGATAAAGCCGAATGTTGTTCAACAATTCCCTCTCTTTCTCTCTCTGCTTTGTGGATATTCATGGTCTGCTGTTAAACTCTCTATTCTGTTCCATTGGTCTATTTTTTTCCTGTACCATGTTTAACACTATGGTTTTGCATTATGTTTCCTTGTTTATTTATTTAACAAACACTTATATAGTGTGCTTTATATGCCTGGTTTTATTCTACATGCTGCAAAAATACAAACATATTTATCCTCATAATAACCTAGTAGGAGTAGGTATTAGTTTATTTTATAGTTGCAGAAACTGAGACCCAGAGTTGTTATGTAACTGGTCGAAGGCTGTATATGCAATGTCACCATTCATAGAGTATGACTTTTAGTTCTTTTATTTTTTTAAAAATTTTTTAACTACTTGTGGTCTTTATTATACCTTAAAAATATCAGAACCATTTAAGAAATTTCTTTAGAAAATTCTACTGGAAATTTGGTTGGAATAAAATTGCATTATGGGAAGAATTTTCATTGTGATGATGTTAAATCAGACCATCCATGAATATAGTATACCAATTACACTTCTCCATTAATTCAGGTCTTCTCTTATATCCTATAATAAGGTTAAATTTTCATAATAAATATATTTTTTGGTAGGTTAAATCTGGGATTGGCAAATTTCTGTGGACTGCAGCCTCTTTTGGTATGGCCTGTGAGTTAAGAACAAATTTTACATTTTTAAGAAGTTATAGCTGGGCACGGTGGCTCATGTCTGTAATCCCAGCACTTTGGGAGGCTGAGGCGGGCAGATCACCTGAGGTCAGGCGTTCAAGACCAGCCTGGCTAACATGGTGAAACCTTGTCTCTATTAAAAATACAAAAATTAGCCAGGTGTGGTGGCACTTGCCTGTAATCCTAGCTGCTAGGAAGGCTGAGGCAGGAGAATCACTTGAACCCAAGAGGTGGAGGTTGCAGTGAGCAGAGATCACGTCACTGCACACCAGCCTGGGCGACAAGAGTGAAACTCCATCTCAAAAAAAAAAAAAAAAAAAAAAAAAAAAGAAAAAGTTGTAAAAAAACAAAAAACATTAAATATGTGACAGTGACACATTTGACCTTTACAGAAAGTTTGCTGACCTCTAGTTACATCTTAGGTATTTATAGCTATTTTTCTACTGTATTTAGTATCTCATTTATGTAGCTGATTTCTTTCTTCTTTTTTTTTTTGAGATGGACTTTTGCCCATTGCTCAGGCTGGAGCGCACTGGCACGATCTCGGATCACTGCAACCTCTGCCTCCCAGGTTCAGGTGATTCTCCTGCCACAGCCTCCCAAGTAGCTGGGACTACAGGCGCCTGCAGCTGGTTATCGTAGCCGATTACTGACAGTGTTACTTCAGTGTCCGATACAGAAGTCCCAGCCACACGTGGCCATTTAAATTTAGATAAACTGGGCTTGGTGACTCATGACTGTAATCCCAGCACTTTGTGTTTTTTTTTTGAGACAGAGTCTCCCGTTGTCGCCCAGGCTGGCATACAGTTGTGTGATCTCCACTCCACTGCAACCTCTGCCTCCCAGGTTCAAGCGATTCTCCTGCCTCAGCCTTAAGTAGCCAGGATGACAGGTGCCCAGCTAATTTTTGTATTTTTAATAGAGGTGGGATTTCACCGCGTTGGCCAGGCTGGTCTCAAACTTCTGGCCTCAACTGATCCTCCCACCATGGCCTCCCAAAGTGCTGGGATTATAGGCATGAGCCATTGTGCCCAGCTGATGATCCCAGCACTTTGGAAGGCTGAGGTAGGAGGATCACTTGGACCCAGGAGCTCAAGGTTTCACCTAGGATCATGCTACTGCACTCCAGCCTAGGTGACAGAACAAAACCCTGACTCAATAAATAAGTAAATAAATTTAGATAGTTAACATAAAAACAACTGAAAGTTCAGTTTTAGTTGTATAGTAACAATAGTCACATTTCATATGCCCAACAACTACTTGTGGCCAGTACTACGCTGGACAGCCCAGATAGAGGGCAGCTGAATTTCTGATTCAACCTTATTAATTTTTTTTTTTTTTTTTTTTGAGATGGAGCTTCACCCTTGTTGCCCAGGCTGGAGTACAATGGTGCGATCTCAGCTCCCTGCAACCTCCACCTTCCAGGTTCAAGCAATTCTCCTGCCTCAGCCTCCCGAGTAGCTGGGATTACAGGTGCTTGCCACCAAACTCAGCTCATTTTGTATTTTTAGTAGAGATGGGGTTTCACAATCTTGGCCAGGCTAGTTTTGAGCTCCTGACCTTGTCATCCTGGCTAATTTTATAATTTTTTAGTAGAGATGGGGTTTCGCCATACTGGTCAGGCTGGTTGGTCTCAAACTTAACTAATCTTTTATTCATTGTCTGTTAAGTCCACGCATTTCCAACTAAAAGGATCAAATTTACATTGGTCATAAGCATGAAATAAGTTTTATTATTTTCTTAAACATATATTATCTGCATTCCTCAGAGAAACATTTTAAGATAAGTATTATTTCTTTTTCTTTCATTTTTTTTTTTTTTGAGATAGAGTCTCGCTATGCTGCCCAGGCTGGAGTGCAGTCATGGGATCTCAGCTCACTGCAACCTCCACCTCCTGGGTTCAAGTGATTCTCCTGCCTCAGCCTCCTAAGTAGCTGGGATTACAGATGCCTGCCACTACATCTAATTTTTGTATTTATAGTAGAGACAAGGTTTCACCATGTTGGCCAGGCTGGTCTCGAACTCCTGACCTCAGGTGATCCACCCACCTCAGCCTCCAAAAGTGCTGGGACTATAGGTGTGAGCCACCATGCCCGGCCAAGTATTATTATTTCTATTTTATAGATAAGAAAACTAACCCTTGGAACTAGGTGTCAGATCTATTTGCTTATTAACTAGATTCTTTATAGCAAATGGTGCTGTATCTTCCCCTATTCCAATAATATGTCAGTGAAGTCAACAGGCCAAATGTAATTTCACAAAATGAGAGACATTTAATATAGAAAGGATTAGAATAATTTTATTAAAAAGATGAAATATTGGCTGGGCGCAGGGGCTCAAGCCTGTAATCCCAGCACTTTGGGAGGCCGACGCAGGTGGATCACCTGAGGTCAGGAGTTTGAGACCAGCCTGACCAACACAGAGAAACCCCGTCTCTACTAAAAAAAAAAGAAATACAAAATTAGCTTGGCTTGGTGGTACATGCCTGTGATCCCAGCTACTTGGGAGGCTGAGGCAGGAGAATCGCTTGAACCCGGGAGGCAGAGGTTGCAGTGAGCTGAGATTGCGCCACTGCTCTCCAGCCTGGGCAACAAGAGCAAAACTCCATCTCAAAAAAAAAAAAAAAAATATATATATATATATATATATATATATATACACACACACACACACACACATATAAAAATATTCATTATTTGATAAATCCATATAATTCAACATCTCAATACCAAGTGACACAGATGGACTTGTGAAAGGATATGAAACCATGTTTTTAGGAACTGCAGAGCTGAGACTGCTAGGAGCACAGAACACTCCGGGGCTCACCATGTGCCCAACAGAACAAAGAACTCTTAAACAAGTGGGGATGGTCTACTTTGTGAGATAGTAAGATTCCTGTCATTAAAAGTATTCAAATCCAGGTCTCAGGTAGCCAATAATGTAAAAACTGTTAAGGGTATGCAGAAATCTAACAAGGTGGATTGTATAGTACCAGTAAAAACAGTTAAAACAATATAAAGAATATTATATTTCTGTACCTGAACTTCACCAAGGTGATCTAGCTGCTCTTGCATCTGGTTCCTGGTAACAGTTACATCGTATTCTAACTTATCATATTCTCTCCATGCTCGTTCCAATTCCTAAAACCAAAAAGCGTTAATTACTTTAATGGGGAAAATGTGCTTTTACGGTGTTATCACTCCAATTGTAACTTTCTAGATTTTAGAAAGTCGCATAGTTTTTTACTTAGCAAAACAGGAATTTTTATAACCATTTTTGTCCCTTTTTAAAACTCAATTCAACAAAAATTTACTAGGCAACCTAAGTATTACTGTGCTGCTGTTTATTTCCTAAAATGCAGAAGTGGCATAAATAAAACATTTTCTTATCTGTCTTCATTAAAAGTTCTCCATCAATGAAAATACTTTGTATTTTAGCACATTGGAATTTCAATAACATCAGAGGCTTGACATGACTTTACTTACAATAAGCTTATAGTAATACAGTAAAGCAAATGAATTTAGCTAGCTATTTAAACAATTCAGTGAATCCCATCTGTGAAGACTCAATATAGACCCTATTATCCATCTGTACTTTTCTCCTTTGGAAAAAAATCACCCCCAAACCATAATATCACAGAGAAGACTTTGATGTTTGGTCTTTAACAGCTTGTCATTTGTTGAATATAGAATAATTCTAGAGGTGCTTAAAAATACATCATCTGCTGGGCGCAGTGGCTCACGTCTGTAACCTCAGCACTTTGGGAGGCTGACGGAAGCAGATCACTTGAGTTCAGTAGTTCGAGACCACCCTGGCCAACATGGTGAAACCCTGTCTCTACTGAAAACACAAAATTAGCTGGGCCTGATGACTTGTGCTTGTGGTCCTAGCTACTTGGGAGGCTGAGGAGGGAGAATCGTTTGAACCCAGGAAGCAGAGGTTGCAGTGAGCCGAGATTGCGCCTTGGGAGGCTGAGGCGGGCAGATCACGAGGTCAGGAGTTTGAAACCACCTGACCAACATAATGAAACCCTGTCTCTACTAAAACTACAAAAAAAATTAGCCTGTAATCCCAGCTGCTTGGGAGGCTAAGGCAGGAGAACTGTTTGAACGTGGGAGGCGGAGGTTGCAGTGAGCTGAGATTGCGCCATTGCACTCCACCCTGGGTGACAGTGCGAGACTCTGACTCAATAAATAAATAAATAAAGTAAAAGGGGGAAAAAAAAGAGCTATTTTATTTTGTATATTCTGTAACTAGTTTAAAATAACTTTAGGAAATTTAGGTGATTGGCTGGGTGTGGCAGCTCTCACATGTAATCCCAGCACTTTGGGAGGTTGAGGCAGGTGGATCACTTGAGCCCAGGAGTTCGAGACCAGCCTGGGCAACATAGAGAGACCCCATCTCTATGAAAAAATACAAAAATTTTCCAGGTGTGGTGGTGCTTGCCTGTGGTCCCAGCTACTTGGGGTAGGCCTGAGGTGGGAGGATCGCTTGAGCCCAGGAGGCCAAGGTTGCAGTAAGCCAAAATTGTGCCACTGCACTCCAGCCTGGGTGACAGATGAAGACCATGTCTCCAAAAAGAAAAGAAAAGAAAAAAAAAAAATGAAGCTATCTTGCCAGTCGTTTTTTTAAAATTAAAAAAAATCTTAGGCAAAGAAAAATTATTCAAACTGTACTGGGAAAAGAGATGTGTGCCACCATCCCTATGCCCGGCTAATATTTTGTGTATGTATGTATGCATGTGTCTGTGTATACACACACACACACACACACATATATATACACATACACACATACATACCTATACACAATATTTTGTGTATATACACACACATATATATACACACATATATACACACACACATATATATACACATACACACATACATACCTATACACAATATTTTGTGTATATACACACACATATATATACACACATATATATACACACACACATATATATACACACACACACACACACACACATATATGTATTTTGGTAGAGACAGGATTTTGCCATGTTGCCCAGGTTGGTCTCTAACTGCTGGGCTCAAGAGATTCCATCAGCCTTGGCCTGTCAAAGTGCTGAGATTACAGGTGTGAGCCACCATACCTGGTCAGCAAATTCTTTTTACATGAATAAATATGAAAATTAATTTCCTTTAACAAAAATTAATTCTAGCCATGTTTTAATTTGCGTGCACTACAAAAACTGCAAATTTAAATAGTGGGTCTTTGAAGGCTTTAGGGAGGATATATAAAGACAATGGATCCAATGACAGCCCAGTGGCTAAGAGGGTATTACAGGCTAACACCTATTCTCCCTTGTGGAAATGCCAGAGTTTAGGGCAGGCTTAACTGCACTGCAGAGGCATTTAAGCATAAGAACATTTCAGGATGGTAGGAATCCCTCTCTTTCTTAAAGAAACATGAAAAATACAGATTGAGAGCTAGACATTACTTTATCAATATTTTAGAAGTGAAGTGGCACAGTATACTTTCAATTTTCCTAACCTGGAGATCCTGCCACTGAACTGGTTCAAGTCCTATAATCCTGCTAGGCCTACCTGTTTCTGTCTTTACCTCAGCTCCTCAAACATGATTACCAGGTGGGCAGGAACACAAGACAACAGAGGACAGCAAGCAAAGGGCAGCAATGGCACAACACATTTCCTCCCAAAATCTGGTATTTCATTAAAGAATTTACTAGATTATATGAATACCATGCTAATAATCTTTAAATGTGACCTTACTTACTTTTTGTCAAGAAGCTAATATAGCAAGATAATTTAAAAGGGCTAATAATTTCCAAATATACAATTACCTTAAAATCCCAAGTACTTGCCAAAAATAGTGCTTCAATAAAAAGCAGAGAATGCCAGGCCATACAGTTAAAAGAATAAATGAAGGCTGGGTGTGGTGGCTTACGCTTGTAATCTCAGCATTTTGGGATGCTGAGGCAGGAGGATCATGAAGTCAGGTGGTCAAGACCAGCCTGTTAAACATAGTGAAGCCCCATCTCTACTAAAAATACAAAAAAATTATCTGGGCGTGGTGGTGGGCGCCTGTAGTCCCAGTTACTTGGGATGCTGAAGCAGGAGAATCGCTTGAACCTTGGAGGTGGAGGCTGCAGTGAGCCGAGACGGTGCCACCGCACTCCAGCTCGGGCGACAGCGTGAGACTCCGTTTCAAACAAACAAACAAACAAACAAACAAACAAAAAAAGAGAATGAATGAACTCTTTTTTTTTTGAGACAGAGTCTTGTGCTGTCGCCTAGGCTGGAGTGCAGTGGCATGATCTTGGCTCACTGCAACCTCTGCCTCCCGGGTTCAAGTGATTCTTCTGCACTGGCCTTTCGAGTAGCTGGGATACTCAGGACTACAGGTGCGCACCACTATGCCTGGATAATTTTTTTGTATTTTTAGTAGAGACGCGGTTTCACCGTGTTAGCCAGGATGATCACGATCTCTTGACCTCATGATCTGCACACCTCAGCCTCCCAAAGTGCTGGGATTACAGCCATGAGCCACCCGTGGCCAGCCTTCTTATTTTTTTTGAGACGGAGTTTCACTCTTCTTGCCTAGGCTGGAGTGTAATGGTGCAACCTAGGCTCACCACAACCTCTGCCTCCCGGGTTCAAGCGACTCTCCTGCCTCAGGCTCCCGAGTAGCTGGGATTACAGGCATGTGCCACCACGCCCAGCTAATTTTTGTATTTTTAGTATAGACGAGGTTTCTCCATGTTGGACTGGCTGGTCTTGAACTCCTGACCTCAGATGATCTGCCCACTCCAGTCTCCCAAAGTGCTGGGATTACAGGCCTGAGCCACCGTGCCCGGCCTGAATGAACTCTTTCAATCTGGAACTATATGGATGAACCTCATAAGTTAAACGAAGACAGGCAAAGAGTATATGGTTACACTTCATATAAAGTTCAAAGCTGAGTGCAGTGGCTCATGCCTGTAATCCCGGCACTTTAGCAGGCCGAAGTGGGTGGATCCCTTGAGCCCAGGAATCTGAGACCAGTTTGTGTAACATAGTAAAATCCCATCTCTGCAAAGTATACAGATATTAGCCAGGTATGGTGGTGCATGTCTGTAGTCCCAGTTACTTGGGAGGCTGAGGTGAGAGGATCGCTTGAGCCACGAGGTGGAGGTTGCAGTGAGCCAAGATTGTGCCATTGTACTCCAGCCTGTGTGAGAGACTTTGTCTCCAAAAAAGAAAGTTCAAAAATAGGTAAAACTCATCTATAGTTTAAACGTCAGGTGCTACACTATAGCTACTCAGGAGACTGGGCAGGGGTAGGATCACTTGAGACTAAGAGTTGGAGGCTGCAGTGTGCTATGACCGCACCCGTGAAGAGCCACTGCACTCCCATCTGGGCAATGTGGCAATACCCTGTCTCTAAAACAACTAAAAAAAAATTAAGGAAAAGAAAGAAGAAAAGAAAAAAGTCTAGTAGTGTTCCTTTTGGGAGAGGAGTCTCTGGCATGCTAGTAAAATTCAATGTCTCGATATAGATGTTGGCTAAATTCCTAAACAGCGTGCTTTTCTGAGAACATGTTATATTCCAAGAAAAGAAAAAAAAAGTGTGTGAGTTGGGGTGGAGGAGGGATTGCTGCAGAGTTTTCTAGAGACAGGGTTTTGCTCTGCTGCCCAGGCTACAGTGCAGTGGCATGATCATAATTCACTGCAGCCTTGAACTCCTGGGCTCAAGCGATCCTCCTGCCTCAGCCTCCCAAGTAGCTAGGACTACAGGTTTACACCACCATGCCCAGATAATTTTTTAATTTGGGGTTTCACCATGTTGCTCAGACCGGTCTTGAACTCCTGGGCTCAAGCAATCTTTCCAAAGAACTGGGATTACAGGTGTAAGCCTTGGTGCCAGGCCAGACTTTTTTCTCACACTGTCACCTGGGCTGGAGTGCAGTGGTGTGATCTCAGCTCACTGCAGCCTCAACTCCCCGGGCTCAAGCAATCCTCCCACCTTGGCCTCCTGAGTAGTACAGGTGCACGCCACCATGCTGGGGTATTGTTTTTTAATAGTTTGTAAACTCAAGGTCTCACTGTGTTGTCCAGGCTGGTCTTGAACCCCTAGGCTAAAGCAATCCTCCTGCCTCAGCCTCCCAAAGTGCTGGGATTACACGTAGGAGCCACCATGCCTGGCCAATATTTTTTTTAAAAAATTGTCTAAGTTTAGGGTATGGAACAAGTAAATTTTAATAGTGCTTACTTCTGTATAGTCTGTACTGAGACAACACTTGGCCACTGTGTGGGGGAGAAAGTGAAGTAGGTCTAAATACTTAAATGTAATGAAATTCCAGATTTCCAAAAATATCAGTTAAGGATTTTAATATTTGGCTAGATGGCTATATAGCAGATATATACTATGTCCTTTATTAAGAAAGGATTAATGGCTGGGCATGGTGGCTTACGCCTGTAATTGCAGCAGTTTGGGAGGCCGACGTGGGAGAGTCTTTTGAGCTCAGGAGTTAAGACCAGCCTGGGCAACATAGGGAGATCTCATCTCTACAAAAAAATTCTATTAAAAAAAAAAATCAAAACTAATGATGCATTTCCAAGTTTTTAATATGAGGGAAACTTTCCTTTTCTTATCTAAAATCAATGGCAATTTACAACAAAGTCTACTCAAGGGAATGGTTATACAATACACTAGACACAAATCTCAAATTGTTTTCTCTGTATTTTACTGTCACACAGCCTCTCTTTTTAATAATCAAGTAAATATTGTAAGACTATAGGTGACTACAGTAAAAAAAAAAAAAAAAAAGAAAATAATTACTACTATTCTTGGAGCTAATAAACTGTTTTACCTCTGGTTTGCTTCTCAATTAGGGTTTCTAAGTTTTAATTTAAGAAATGACAATTCATTTTTCTGCTTTTCATTAAAAAATAAAACCTGTAACTTTGGAAAAGTATTGACATAGATTTTTAATATCAAAATGAGGGAGAAGCAATAGATGCAGTGTAATTATTCATTAACTTCCTAATTTAAACTCAAACATCTCTTTCAAACTTTAAGTAATATTACAAATTAATGTGCACTACTATATCTTGGAAAATTAAAGCCTTATGATATTTAAATTAATTTTACTGGTATATTTCAAGGATCAGGCAAAAAAATTAAAATGTCAATTTTTTGGTCACTAATACCCCACCATAACAGTCCTGCCAACTGGTATTAGAAGTTGTTGATTTTTCAAGTCAATCAAAATAAAGTCATGTCTGATTTATTAATTTTTTCATTTTACCTTCAGGATGTAGAGATTTCCTGGCTCACATTTAAAGAATGTGCTTAATTATTTGAGGAGATTTTTTAAAAATAATTTTTTTTTTTTTTACAAATTTATACTTGTCATGTAACTGCTTCTCAAATAAAATCCCTCTTACTATACTATCTAATGACTATACTGGCATACTGGCTTTTTTTAACCTAAGAAGATGTTTACGTTTTATTATTATTTTTTCACTTAGCCTTGACTTGAAACACACTAAAAAGATGTTTAAAAGGGCACCAGTTCAAACCGTATAAAGTGAGGTTCTACTATCAGCCACAATTATAAAGCTATCTATATTTTAAATTTCTAGTTTATGACCACAATTGTAGTCATTCTATGTTTTAGCTATTTGTAATCTTTAACTCCTGTGTTTAGTTTCTTCTCTGATGTTTTCTATGAAACAAAACAATCTTCTCATCTCAAAGAAAGTGCTTGCTTTCTATTGTTAAAAATGCTAGATATAATAAAAACAGAAAGGCTAGCACACAGGGGAAGATTTAAATAAATAACTATTATTGCGCCAAACTTCCGTTGGCTTTTTTGTGGATTTTGTTTTGTTTTGTTTTTTTGAGACGGGGTCTCAGTTTGCTGTCTGGGACCTCTCTGGGCTCAGGTCATTCTGCTGCCTCAGCCTCCCAAGTAGTTGGCACTCCAGGCACACGCCACTGTGCTCTGCTAGTTTTTTTTTTTTTTTTTGTAGAGAAGGAGTTTCACCATGTTGCTTAGGCTGGTCCCAAACTCCTGGGCTCAAGTAATCTGCCCACCTCAGCCTCCCAAAGTACTATGATTACAAGCATGAGCCACCACACCCAGTCTGGGGAAACCAAAAGTTGATTCTTTGAAAAGAAAAACAAGATTGACAGACTGTCAGCTAAAATAACAAAGAAAAAAAGAAGATCCAAATAAGCATAATGAGAAGCAACCAAGGTGACATTACAATGGATTCCACAGACATACAAAGGATTCCTAGAGACGATTACGAACACCACTATGAATACAAACTAGAAAATCTAGATGAAATAGAGAAATTCCTGGAAATATACAATCTCCCAAGATTGAGTCAGGAAGAAACTGATACACTGAACAGGCCAATATTGAGTTCTGAAATTGAATTTGTAATAAAAAACCTGCCAAACAAAAAAAGCCACAGATCAGATGGATTCACAGCTGATTTCTACCAGACACAAAGAGCTGGTACTAATTCTACTGAAGCTATTCCAAAAAAATAAGGAGGGTCTCCTCTTTAACTCATTCTATGAAGCCAGCATCACTCTGATACCAAAACTTGGTAAAGACACAAAGAAGAAAAAAAACGAAGGCCAATATCCCTGATGAACATAGATGTAAAAATCCTCAACAAAATACCAGCAAACCAAATTCAATGGCATATCAAAAAGTTAATTCACCATGATAAAGTATGCTTCATTTCTAAGATGCAAGATTTGTTCAACATATGCAAATCATAAATGTGAGTCACTAAACAGAATAAAAAACAAAAAATGTATGATCATCTCAGTAGACACGGAAAAGGCTTTTGATAAAATCCAGCATCTCTTCATGACAAAAACCCTCAAGAAATAATTCCATGTTGAAGGAATATGCCCTAAAATAGTAAGGGCCATCTATGACAAATATACAGTCAACACCACACTGAGACGGGCAAAAACTGGAAGCATTACCCTTGAGAGCTGGAAAAAGACAAGGATGCCCACTCTCACCACTCCTATTCAACGTAATACTGGAAGTCCTAGTCAGAGCAATTAGGCAAGAGGAAGAAATAAAATGCATCCAAATAGGAAAAGAAGTCAAATTATCTCTCTTCACAGATGATGTGATCTATACCTAGAAAACCCTGAAGACCCTATCAAAAGGTTCCTACAACTGATAAATGACTTCAGGAAAGTTTCAGGACACAAAATCAACGTACAAAAATCACTGGCATTTCTATACACCAATAATGTTCAAGCTGAGAGCCAAATCAAGAAGGCAATCCCGTTTACAATACACACACACACACACACACACTGCTAGGAATGCATCTAACCAAGGAGGTGAAAGATATAAGAACTACAAAATACTGTTGAAAGAAATCATAGATGACACAAACTAATGGAAAAACATTCTATGCTCATGGATTAGAAGAATCAATATTGTTAAAATGGTCATACTGCCCGAAGCAATCTACAGATTCAATGCCATTCCTATCAAACTATCATCATTTTTCACAGAACCAGAAAAATTCTTAAATTCATATTGAACCAAGAGTCCAAACAGACAAAGCAATCCTAAACAAAAACAAAGCCAGAGGCATTACGCTACCTGACTTCAAACTATACTATAAGGCTACAGACTAAAACATCATGGTACTGGTACAAAAACATACGCAGACCAAGGAAACAATATAAAACCCAGAAGTTAAGCCACACACCTATGGCCATCTGATATTTGACCAAATTCACAAAAATAAGCAATGGGGAAAGGGCTTCTTATCTTCTTATTCAATAAATGGTGCTGCAATAGCTGGCTAGCCATACGCAGAAGAATGAAACCGACCCGTTCCTTTCACCGCATACAAAAATTAACTCAAGAGGGATTAAAGAGTTAAGTGTCAGGCCTCAAACGATAAGAATCCTTTAGCCAGGCATGGTGGCTCACGCCTGTAATCCCAGTACTATGGGAGGCCGAGGTGGGAAGATCACATGAGGCTTGGAGTTTGACACCAGCCTGGCCAACATGGTGAAACCCTGTCTCTACTAAAAATACAAAAAGTAGCCAGGCTTGATAGGGGGCACTTATAATCCCAGCTACTTGGGAGGCCGAGGCATGAGAACTGCTTGAACCTGGGAGGTGGAGGTTGCAGTGAGCAAAGATCGTGCCACTGCACTCTAGCCTGGGCAACAGAGTGAGTCTCCGTCTCAAAAAAAAAAAAAAAAAAAAAAAAAAAAAAAAAAAAAAAAAAAAAAAAAAAAAAAAAAAGAAAAAAGTAATTGCAACAAAAACAAAAATTGACAAGTGGGACCTAATTAAAGAGCTTCTGTAAAGCAAAAGAAACTATCAATGGAATAAACAGCCTGCAGAATGAGAGAAAAGACTCACAAACTATGCATCCAACAAAGGTTGAATATCCAGAATCTATAAGGAGCTTAAGCAATTGAACAAGGAAAAAACAAAACAAATAACTCTTAAAAAATGGGCAAAAGACATGAACAGACACTTAAAGGAAGACATATAAGTGGCTAAAAAACATATAAAAAATGCTCCATATCACTAATCATCAGAGAAATACAAATTAAAATCACAATGAGATACCATCTCACATTCATCAGAATGGCTACTATTAAAAAGTAAAAAAAACCAAAAAACAAAAAACAGATGCTGGCAAGACTGCAGAGAAAAGGAAATGCTTATAACACAGTGAGAGGACATATAAATTAGTTCGGCCACTATGGACACTATGGATTTCTCAAAGAACTTAAATCAGAACTACCATTTGACCCAGCAATTGCATTACTGGGTATATATCCAAAAGAAAGCAAATCTTTCTACCAAACATACCCATGCACTTGCATGTTCACCACAGAACTATTTACAATAGCAAATACATGGAACCAACCTAGATGCCCATCAATGGTGGACTGGTTAAAGAAAATGTGGTACATATACACCACGGTACTACACAACGATAACAAAGAATGAAATTATGTCCTCTGCAGCATCATGGATGCAACCAGAGGCCATTATCCTAAGTAAATTAATGCAGGAAAAGAAAACCAAATACCGCATGTTCTCACAGGTGGAAGCTAAACGCTGGTACTCATGGACATAAAGATGGTTTAACAGTGAAACTGGGGACTACTGAGGGTGGGGAAAGAATGGGGATAAAGGTTGAAATTAGGTACTATGCTAGGTACCTGGGTGACGGGCTCATTCATACACCAAACCTCAGCTCACACAATAGACCCAGTTAACAAACCTGCACATGTACCCCCAAACCTAAAATAAAATAAAAATAAATAAAAAGTATAGGGAACACTGCTTTACACGTTTCCCTTGTGCTAATCCTAGTTTTGTGTACTTTGTGGCCTACCAGGTGAGGAGAAGAGTTCTCAGAATCACAGCTTTGATCCATAGAGGTGCTAATGTTACAAGCCTTCTGCTTGGGGCTTAGATTTGAACTAGTGCTATGAATTGACTGTGACAGATTCAGTGAAATCCTTTGAGATTCTGCCAGCAAAAATGTAATTCAAATTTAAATCTAATCAACATTCACTGAGTGCCAACCATATGCCCAGTATGATGTTACACACATGCTAACATTTGAAGCCTTAAGCTACAAATATAAATAAGTTTACATAAAGGCACAAATAACATAGTTTGTATTCTATGCAGTAAGACTTGTCTTAGAAGAATATATTCTGAGGGTTTGTCATAACCATGGATTATTGCTGAAGGCAAGGAAAAAGAAACCAGGAAAGTGATTACATAAGATAAAAACCAGAAAAGGGGATACTCAGAAGATCAATTTATTTTTATTTTATTTATTTTATTTTTTTCAGATGGAGTTTCGCTCTTGTTGCCCAGGCCAGAGTGCAATGGCGCGATCTCGGCTCACCACAACCTCAGCCTCCTGGATTCAAGTGATTCTCCTGCCTCAGACTCCTGAGTAGCTGGGATTACAGGCATGCGCCACCATGCCCGGCTAATCTTGTATTTTTAATAGAGACAGGGTTTCTCCATGTTGGTCAGGCTGGTCTTGAACTCCTGGCCTCAGGTGATCCGCCCATCTTGGCCTCCCAAAGTGCTAGGATTACAGGCTTGAGCCACCATGCCTGCCTGGCCTATTTTCTATTTATTATTACTTTTTTTTTTGAGACACAGTCTTGCTGTCGTCCAGGCTGGAGTGCAATGGCACGATCTCAGCTCACTGCAACCTCTGCCTCCCGGGTTCAAGTGGTTCTCCTGCCTCAGCCTCCTGAGTAGCTGGGATTACAGGCATCTGCCATCACGCCTGGCTAATTTTTGTATTTTTATTAGAGGCGGGGTTTCACCATGTCAGCCAGGCTGGTCTTGAACTCCTGACCTTGTGATCTGCCTGTCTTGGCCTCCCAAAGTGCTGGGATTACAGGCGTGAGCCACCATGCCTGGCCTTCTATTATTAACTATTTTGTTTTAGAGACAGTGAATCACTCTATCACCCAGGCTGGAGTGCAGTGGCATAATCACACAGCCTTGACGTCCTGGGCTCAAGAGATCCTCCCACCTCAGTCTCCTAAGTAGCTAGGATCACAGGTGTACAACACCATGCTCAGCTACTTTTTGTTTCTTGTAGAGATAGGGTCTCCCTAAGTTGCCCAGTTTGGTGGTCTCGAACTCCTGGGCCCAAGCAATCCTCCTGCCTCAACCTCCCAAAGTACTGATTACAGGTGTGAGCCAGCACTCCTGGCAACATTCATTTCTGTTAAGACATTTTTAACATATTCCCATCTGAGCTAAAGTTAACCTTGAGATGGAGCAAATTCTGAGCCTACTGATGAGATTTAATTTATTAATCCCAGTTGATAAGGGATTTCCTAAAATTAGAATTTCAAGAGCAGACATCAAGTCATTAAATAGTTTCCAACTAAATGTCTGTAGAGCCTACCATTTTGATTTGACTCAAGTTGTCCTAGAGACCCTGAGCTTCTCATTAGCTTGGCATTGACAGCTTAACCCCATTTTCCCTTTCTAATCTCACATTTTCTATCCTCTCACAGGAATCCTCTATCCCACTCAGGCAGTTAGTTCTATTTCCTCCTTTTCCAAACATGTCTCCTACATTCTCATCTTTGCTGTGGCTTAAGGTGTTTTGTATTATTTGAATAAACCACTCTTCATTTCTCTTCTCGTTGTATTCAAATCCTACCTATCCTTGATTAGCTTAGTGACTACTTCCTTGTAGACAGTATTTCAGGTGCTTATATTTTCTTTATGACTATATTACAGAAATTCATATAGATCTAATTCTTCAGAACTGTAGTAAGAAGATCTGGATTTGAGTTTTAGGCATATTATTTGTTAGCTTTGTAACCTTGGGTAAGTCATTCAGCTCAATCATTCATCAAATGTGAATGAGACACAGTTTCTTATTTCAAGAAACTCACAATGGAAAGGATATTAAATTTTAAAAAAGCCTATAAACATGACAATATAATTAAGAGACTCAAATGAGACAACAGCAATAACAGTATTTTAAAAATGGACATAGAAATATAAGGTATTTAAGAATTTCTCAAATTAAGTTTTCAATGATTTCAAAATCATGGTATATTCCTTTAAAAATAGCTCACGTTTGGAATTCAGGGTTCAGAATAGAAGCCAAGTTGAGATTCTGGGATCTTGCCAGCCTGGAAAGCCTCCTCTAAATTAAGCTATACTGTCTGTGGCCCTTCTTAAAAGATAGCTGCTCCTTAGCCCATTGAAGTGTAAGTACAGACAAAGGTTTGGGAGCAGTTTTATATAACATGGCAGTTTTTGCTAAGATTTCTCTTTCAAAGAGCTGCTTGGACTGGTGCTCTTACTATGTTTATAGAGATGACCACATCATAGGATCTAAAGCCAGCTGTTTAAACTCATAAAACACTCAATTTATAAGCTGCAAGTTAAGACTTTTAGATTTCGTCATTCCAGGAGACTCACAGTCATAGTCATATGACTATGACTTACAAGGTTCTGTTATGTATATTTCTTTCTTTCTTTTTTTTTTTTTTTTTTTTTTGAGACGGAGTCTCGCTCTGTCCCCCAGGCTGGAGTGCAGTGGCTGGATCTCAGCTCACTGCAAGCTCCGCCTCCCGGGTTTACGCCATTCTCCTGCCTCAGCCTCCCAAGTAGCTGGGACTACAGGCGCCCACCACCTCGCCCGGCTGGTTTTTTGTATTTTTTAGTAGAGACGGGGTTTCACCATGTTAGCCAGGATGGTCTCGATCTCCTGACCTCATGATCCACCCGTCTCGGCCTCCCAAAGTGCTGAGATTACAGGCTTGAGCCACCGCGCCCGGCCCTTTTTTTTTTTTTTTTTAAAACAGGGTCTCACTCTGTTGCCCAGGGTGGAGTGCAGTGGCATGATCTTGGCTCACTGTAACCTCTGCCTCCTGGGTTCAAGCAATTCTCCTGCCTCAGCCTCCCAAGTAGCTGGGATTACAGGCACCTGCCACCACACCCAGCTAATTTTTGTATTTTGGTAGAGATGAGGTTTCACCATGTTGGCCAGGCTAGTCTCGAACTCCTGACCTCAAATGATCCACATGCCTTAGCCTCCCAAAGTCCTGGGATTAGAGGCGTGAGCCACCACACCTAGCCTTGCTATTTATATTTCTATTGATTGATTGATTGAGACAGAGTTTCAGTCTTGTCGCCCAGGCTGGAGTGTAATGGCATGATCTTGGCTCACTGCAACCGCTGCCTCCCAGGCTCAGGTGATTTTCCCGCCTCAGCCCCCTGAGTAGCTGGGATTACAGGTGCGTGACACCACACCTGGCTAATTTTGTATATTTAGTAGAGATGGGGTTTCACCATGTTGGTCACTTCAGGTGATCCACCCACCTCGGCCTCCCAAAGTGCTAGGATTACAGGCATGAGCCACCGTGTCTGGCCTATTTATTTTCTTAATGCAATAAATTTTCACATATTTCAGAATTTTTCATTTACATGATACATAAAAACAGGAGTATTTATCTCCCCTGTAAAACACTCATTTCACAAAGACAAAATGGTTGGCTGGGTGTGGTGGCTTACACCTGTAATTGCAGCACTTTGGGAGGCCAAGCCAGGAGAATCACTTGAGACCAGGAGTTTAAGACCAGCCTAGGCAACACAGTAAGGCCCCATCTCTATGCAAAAAAAAAAAAAAAAAAAAAAAAAAATCTAGCCAGGTGTAGTAGTGCCAGCCTGTAGTCCCAGCTACTTGGGAGGCCAAGGCTCTCACTTGAGTCCAAGAAATTCAGGCTACAAGTGAGTTATAGGCAAACTACTGTACTCCAGCCTGGGTGACAGAGTGAGAACTTGTCTCATAAGTAAGTAAATAAATAACAGAATGCCCACTAATTAAATAATCTTTTATTTTTATGTTCCTAAAGAGAAGCACACACTAATAACAAATTACTATTTTTTGCTATAATAATAATGAAGAATCCTAAAGAGAGCCCAGTATTTAAAAAAAAAAAGAGAGAGAAGAAAATAGAACTACATATTCAAGTTACTTCTGTTAGGGGAAAAAAAATCTACTTACGGCAGTGGCTCGAGAAAGTTCTCGACACGTACTAAGCAGTCCATTTTGTAAATCATCCCTTTGTAACACCACTGTCTGAATGGCTGCTGGGTTATCTGCATGCATTTCTATCTCTTGGCTGGCTGACAGCAAAGCTTGCTCAAGCGTATACTATTATAATAAAAAGAATTACATTTAACGTTCTGCATCATCGTATTAATTCTTTTTACTTATCAGTGTCCTGATAATAATCATATTAAGTAACATCAGTTGTAGACAATAAACATAACTGTCCTACTTTCTCCTTGTGGAGTTGCTGAAGTTTCTCTTCCAGAGCATGCACCACTTTATCTTGTTCACATAATCGGCTTAACTTGGCCTAGGTTATAAGAGAAGATGTCTTGTTAGCAATTTTTAAATTTTTTCTGTAATTGGAGGTAGGCAATCATTATCTGACCAAAAATCTTTATTTCAATCCATAAAATAAAAGCTAAAATATAGCTTATAAAGACAGAATGTCTAAAAAATAGGCATGTAAGCATTTTGCCTCTACAATCTGCTAAATAGGTTAAGTGATATATGCAGTCCTTAATTAAAATGCTTACTGGATTCTGTTGTTACATATTTAAAAAATCATGCTCTTGGATTTTTAAGTCAGCTGGGCATGGTGGCGTGCTCCCGTAATCCCAGCTATATGGGTGTCTGAGGCATAAGAATCACTTGAACCCAGGAGGCAGAGGTTGCAGTGAGCTGAGATCGTGATACTGCACTCCAACCTGGGTAACAGGGAGAGACCCTGACTCAAAAAAAAAAAAAAAAAAAAAAAGAAAAGGGGGTATAACTCAAAAAACTCAATGAAATAAAACCAGGGGAAATAACGAGGGAAGTATGCATAAGAATGTATGGCAAATCAGCAAACTAAAATATGATTTAAAAGAAACTAAATTTAATTTAAAAAGGAGTAGTGATAAAATTTCTAAAGGCCGATACTTTATCTGAAAAACATAGCAATTCTTCTTTGTCTCCAGTCTTCCATAACTTTTTTTTTGTTTGTTTTGAGGCAGGGTCTCACTCCATAACCCAGGCTGGAGTGCAGTGGCATGATCTCAGCTCACTGCACCTCTCCCTTCTGGGTTCAAGAGATTCTCATGCCTCATCCTCCCGAGTAGCTGGGATTACAAGCGCGTACCACCATGCCCAGCTAATTTTTGTATTTTTAGTAGAGACAATTTTTGTATATTTAGTAATTTTTGTATTTTAGTATGCTACGTTGCCCAGGCTGGTCTCAAACTCCTGGCCTCAAGTGATCCGCCCACCTCGGCTTCCCAAAGTGCTGGGACTACAGGTATGAGCCACCGCGCCCAGTCAATCTGTAACTTCTAAAAATCAGAAATAGTTTTTACTTTAAGTGATGCTTCATATGTTGGACTACTAACAATAGGGAGTAGAGGGACGTAGAGGGCAGGGGGGGGGGGGGGGGGGGGGGGGGGGGGGGGGGGGGGGGGGGGGGGGGGGGGGGGGGGGGGGGGGGGGGGGGGGGGGGGGGGGGGGGGGGGGGGGGGGGGGGGGGGGGGGGGGGGGGGGGGGGGGGGGGGGGGGGGGGGGGGGGGGGGGGGGGGGGGGGGGGGGGGGGGGGGGGGGGGGGGGGGGGGGGGGGGGGGGGGGGGGGGGGGGGGGGGGGGGGGGGGGGGGGGGGGGGGGGGGGGGGGGGGGGGGGGGGGGGGGGGGGGGGGGGGGGGGGGGGGGGGGGGGGGGGGGGGGGGGGGGGGGGGGGGGTGGGGGGGGGGGGGGGGGGGGGGGGGGGGGGGGGGGGGGGGGGGGGGGGGGGGGGGGGGGGGGGGGGGGGGGGGGGGGGGGGGGGGGGGGGGGGGGGGGGGGGGGGGGGGGGGGGGGGGGGGGGGGGGGGGGGGGGGGGGGGGGGGGGGGGGGGGGGGGGGGGGGGGGGGGGGGGGGGGGGGGGGGGGGTGGGGGGGGGGGGGGGGGGGGGGGGGGGGGGGGGGGTGGGGAAACAATAATTTAGAGCACACACATAAAATATGAATTTATCTGATGTCATTTTGGACGACTTGGGAGAAAGAAGTTTTTTGGTTATGCTTATTTCCAGTGTTTTTGGCAGAGAATATAACAGAGTACTGACAATATATATCATACTAATACTTACATCAATATCTACTTCTTCAGGTCTGTATTTGTATAATGTGCCTCTACCTTCATCTTGTGACAGCTATAAGAAAAAAATCATATAGCAACTTAAAAATCTTAATTTAAAAATATATTTAGCCTATAATTAATACTTTGGATTTATATTAAATATATATAATATAACAAAGATGGATTTTAATGATTCTTATACTTTTAGAAGTTTAATTCAAACACTGATTAACAAAGTAGAAAAATACTTAACAGTGATATAATATGCAAGATACATAAGAATGATGTATGTAACAAGCTTGTTAAACATAATAATATGCTGGTCAAACAAAACTAATACAGTATCTTACATTCTTTCTTTTAAAGACACACATTATTTTAATGAAAAAATTGACAAATACCATCATTGCAACTGTATCAAATCAAATACTTAAATCAAGCAAAGTTCAACAGTCAAAACCATCCTTCACAGTATACACATCATCACACACTGTATATGTGTACACTCAAATGTCAACACATCTTATTTAACGAAAATCTATAACATATTGTATACATATACATAATATATAAACACACATACACAATATAGACTTATCTTGTTCTTCTGTCTTAAGAACTAAAAGATAATGAAGGAAAAGGATGGGTTTAATTGAAAAGAGGAAAATCATTCGAAACCTCATAAAACTGAAAGCCTATGTTACAAACTATGGGTAGTCAAATTTCATTAAAAAGTTTATGTGTGTTTGTTGACACCATTTGTGTTACTCTATTGTAAGGAATTATTTAGTGTACTTAAATATCCTTTCTTCAGCTTCTTCCCAGTATATTTTGGTTAAAAGATATTTTGTGGTTACTTCTGATTGTGCTTAGCAAGATTTCAATAGCCATCCCAGTCAGTTATATCACAGATAACATCATAGCCTCTGCAGGCAATACTTCACTATTTTTCTTGTCTTTTGATTTTTATATTGACTGTGAGAAAGTAACAAAAACATAGTAGAAAAAATTTAAATGGGGCTCATTGTATGCTTACTAAATTGCACAATTTTTTCAAGGTGGGGTTAGAAGTAATGTGTCCCAACTATATTCCAGTTTAGAAAATTAAATTTCATATATGCATTATACAAAAGAATGTATAAATGACAATTCTGTATGTTTTCTCTATGAAAGAAACTGCCTGACAGTTACAGCTTTAAAAGGAAGCATTAAATAATGATTTAAATAGGAGATAACTTTGAATTGATCTAGAAATGTGGGAATCAGGAGAAGGTTAAAAATATAAGCATTCCAAACATAAAATAAATCCTGGATTTACATTTCATTTCAAGACATTACTTTCACATACCTCATGCAAATGAATCTGTGACTATTTAAGGGTATGCACAGTGATTGTTAAACCACAAAACTTTCATAGAAATGAATATTACATGAAAAATGAATTTAATGACAAAAGTTAGAATACTCTTACACTATTCAAAATAAGTATCCTCAGGTGTGTCCTGAGAAGTGTCAATTGTCATTGTAAATTAAAGCACCTAGATCCAAGAAAATAATTTATATTCCTATCTGGAAAAAAATAATAAAAAGTAAGTTTTAAATAGGTAGATCTATGATAAAAAATGTAAGACAATGCCAAAATTACATTTTTCACATTTATAACAAATTAAAGGTGAAAGGTCATAAGCTACTAAGATGTTCAAATATAGTTTCCTTAGTATTTATTTATTTATTTTTTGAGATGGAGTCTCGCTATTGCCCAGCCTGGAGTGCAGTGATGCAATCTTGGCTCACTGCAACCTCCGCCTCCCGGGTTCAAGTGATTCTTCTGCCTCAGCCTCCAGAGTAGCTTTGATTATATGTGCACCACCATGCCCAGCTAATTTTTGTATTTTTAGTAGAGACAGGGTTTCACCATGTTGGCCAGGCTGGTCTCGAACTCCTGACCTCAAGTGATCCTCCCATCTTGGCTTCCCAAAGTGCTGGGATTATAGGCATGAGCCACCACGCCCAGTCATAGTTTGCTTAATATTTAAAGTTAAATGCAAAACAGCTTTACTAGACTACAGAATCTGAATATAACTAGCGGACAGTGTTTCATTTGGATTAAAATATCAAATATACCCTACATCTCAGAGTCAACAGAAAAAAAGACTAGTATATTAAAGTGAAAACTTAGTAATTTATAGTAAATCTTTAGGATATTGACATACTATTTTTATTTGGGGAGTCTTATTGCAGATTTATTTTTACATCAGCTAGCATATCATAATAGAGAAAAATGTTTACTGTAGTTACAACTTTAGAGTGATATCTCCTTTATAGCCATATAAATATATTACACGTATCAATCCGATTTTTGTGGTATTTCTGTTTTCAGTACCACCGAAATTTTTCTTTAAATCTTTTAAGTTATTCAATAAAGATATTCAATAGACATCAACTAACCAAATCCTTAAACCTTTCCCCACACACTGCTTTTACGACAGAATAAAAGCATAAGAAAACAAAATTATTCCTTAAACAAATAAAAACACCTTCATATAATTGAAAAGGTTGCTATTTTGTTCTCAATATGAAAATCCTGACCCCTCATCCCAACCTCCGGTCTTACCAAAAAAAGAAGGAAAATGTAAATTTCATGAGCATTCTGCTTAACTCAAGTTTTGCATGGTTAAGTTCATGGTAACACTTTTTATCAGTTTTTTCAAATACACCTTTAGCAAAAAAAAGAAAAAAAAAAAAGGTTTGGTTTGAATACTTCATTTGAAGTACTTTACCAACACTAGAAAAGCAAATGAAAAAATGGGCTATGTAGTAATTACACAAATTTGTGCAGTGATCCAACTTCAGGTTGAGGAGTGTATTATATAGATTTTATTAACTACATAAGGACATGTGTTATATTTTATTTAGGATGTTGGAACCTTTTAAAGTATCTGATAGCTTCTTTTTTTATAAAGCTGTCCTTGGCAGTAAAACAAAGTTACTTATGTTAATTAAAATTCAACTTCAATATCCCTTAGGTATGTGAACTATATATATTTTAGAGTATATGAACATAATACATAAACTCCAAAAAGGAGTTTTGGGGAAATATTTTAAAATTTGATAAAATTAGACATTATATCCATAGAGGGCAAAAAACGCCACCATGCCTGGCTAATTTTTTGTATTTTTAGTAGAGACGGGGTTTCACCGTGTTAGCCAGGATGGTCTCGATCTCCTGACCTTGTGATCCGCCTGCCTCAGCCTCCCAAAGTGCTGGGATTACAGGCGTGAGCCACTGCGCCCGGTGGAATACAGAATGCTTTAAAAACAAACAAACAAAAAGAGATAGTATCTCATTCTGTCACCCAGGCTGGAGCATAGTGGTGTAATCGTAATCACAGTTCATTGCAGCTTTGGACTCCTGTCTCAGTCTCCTGAGTAGCTAGGACTATTGGTGTGTGCCACCATGCCTGGCTAATTTTTTCATATTTTGTAGAGACAGGGTCTTGCTTTGTTGCCCAGTCTAGTCTCAAACTCCTGGGCTCAAGTGATCCTTCAGCTTGGGCCTCACAAATTGCTGGGATTATAGGAATAAGCCACCTTGCCAGGCCTGGATTCAGTTTTAAGTCTTTTTTATTTGACCAATTTTAAGAAAATTACTGCCTAGATAATTTCTTGGGCGTCCTCCAAGGAAGAAAAATGCAAACATTTCCATAAACTGAGTGGCTATGATTCAGAATAAAATGGGTTATAAAACATTTTGCCATTGTATTTCTAGCTAAATATCAAGAACTTATTAATACAACATTGTCAATTAACTTCAGAAAAGCAAACTGTACCAGTACATTTTCCCTGGATAATAACATGATAAGGGAAACCTGGAGAAACAAAAAATATAATTTCAGTTTGTGCAAATTTATAAACACAGTTTAAAAAAATGTGTCAGGCTGTCACTTTAATCTATTAAGGATGTCCTGCAATAATTAAGTCCTTTAGTAGTGGCTGAATAAAAGTAAGACAGTCTGAAGACTCCCTAGCCTTAACAGCACTGAGAGTTAACACTGATTTCCTGGTAACTGGTGGCTCAGCCATGCCCAGGCAAGGCTGCTGACATTAGACATTCAGATCTTTCTGTTCTGTACAATTTTAGTTTTCTTTCACGTATTAATATGAAGAAATATTTATACAAATCTATTGCTCTTTCAGTATTCAGGGTCAGTGATGCTATACTGAGCCAGTCTCATATATCTTCACTTTTTTCTCCCCCTCTCAGCCCTTCCCATTTCAGATCTCCACATTTGGGAAAACCCCAATTAGAACTTTTAATGCAACTGAATAATTTAAACTATCAGACTTCCGCATCAATAACCCTGAATGTTGAGCATTATAAAAAAGAAAAACCAACCAAACTAAATAGGAAATCCAGGCTAAAACATGCAAAACGTGATAAAAACATAACCTATTATAACAAAATCTCTTTGATCTCATGTCAATTTAGCATTACATAGATGATATATTTTACTGACAGCTTCAGACACTGCAGAATGTATCAGTTTTGGAGTAAGTATTAAGACTCTCAGTGTGGTACTTTGGAATAGAGTACCAAGGTCTATAATCTGGTGACTTTAAGAATTGAAAGATTCCATTTTCTTTTGATAAGTAAAGCTGTTTAACTTTAAATATTTAAGTTTGTTAATCTCTTTATTGCAAATTTAAGACCATTTTCAGTCATCTAAAAATATACTTTAAATACTTTGAAAACTGTGCTGAAGTATAAGTCACCTTCTGATCAACTGTACCCATTCCTCAGTTACAGGGCCCTGTGATGCAGATCCCATGGCAACTGAACCAAATAGAGGCCTAAAAAGCCAGTGTGAGCTCAAAGTCCTTCTTTTTACTAGGTGCCTTATACATTTTAATCAAAATATATATTCATTTTTCATGTTAGTTAATTTTCTTCTTCTGCATGATTTTTAAAGATTATAAAGGTCATACGCCAGAGTAATTTGAGGGTGTTGAGGTGGAAGAAGCTGATGCTGAGAAACACATAGCTAGAAACATTTAGACCATGAAATACACAAAAATTTGATAGAAACATATATGACTTCTTTTGCAGATCTGCAGATTACTAAGGTTCCTAAGTTAAAGCCAGTCAACTCCATGACACACATTTTGAGTTTGGAAAAACAATAGGGCAACTTATGATAGTCTTGACGACTCCTTGAGAATGGTAAGAACACAGGGAGAAAATACCCCCAGTATGTTAAGAAGCGGCTATCTTTAAGTTTTACCATACCACAGTACAGAAACTAGATTTGAATAATGCCCATACAAATAGAATGTATTCTTAAAACACTAGGTTGGGGGAAGTTGTGAAGGGCTACCCCTGAAAGTAAATATTTTTACAAAGCCTTTTCCCTAAAAAATAGGTATAATGCTTTTAAAGTTAATAAAACCATATGAAAATCTAGTAATTTTGCAAATGTACTGCAGACCTCCAAGTACATATCAATCAAATACTCTGCACAAAAACTTTAGGAAAATGGCACATTTAATATTCAACAGCAAAATGTTCAGCGAAGCCATGCTAAGAATACTGCAGCATCTTGAAAAGCATGGATGAATTGTGGTTTTCCAAATAAACATAAACAAAAAATAACATAAGAAAAACACTGATGTCATGAGTAAATCTGAGAATAAATCAAAACTGTCACTGAGGGATTTTGCAGATGATAAAGCAGTATCATTCACTGTCCAAGACCTTACTTGCTGGTACAGTTGGGGTCTTAGCGCCGAGTTCTCAATCATTGTGTGAACCATGGTGATAATAGGTTCATTTTCTTTCATCTATTTCAAATCAGGAGGAGCATACAGCAAACATCAGTTTACAGCATAGCTAGATTTGAAAGACGACACTGTAAATATAGCCTCTACTTTAATATCTTCCTAATAGTGCAGTTGTTTACATTTTACCCCATGGTTGTACAGATTTAAGTCATATAAACCATTTAAACAAGTATTAAATGCTGTGAAATACTTTCAAGAAAAAAACTACTAATTACAACACTGTCACAACTAGTTTTACTTCATACATATAATCATGATATAGTCAATTAATTAATATTGCTACACATACTAAAATAGACGATAAATCATAATTCAAAGGATAAACTAAAGGGCAAGAACCTACACATTCAGGAGAAAAACAGCATAATTTAATTGATTATGAATTCAGTAATAAAGCTGAAAATGATATTCAGTTCTGTGTAAGGTTATAAAAAATTAGTTCTCTAAAAATATTAAAATATTATAATATATTGAATGTGTCACTTAATCACATATTTTGTTAAAGGTAATCTTGACATTTATAGACACTCTATTTTGGATTTTCTCACAGTATAATACCACATGGAGAATTACTCAAGGATATGCAAACTAAGACTTATTCGGCAAAGACTTGGTATGTTTCCTCAGCTCCTAAAAAGGTAGTCTGAAACCAAGCTTAACATTTCCAGCTATGTTATACTTAATTACTGCCTCTAGAAAAATATTTGTTTTAGCAGGCTCTGTACTTGAGTTAAAGCACTCAAAAGACAATTATGATGTATACAGTAAAAGGCCAAGAAAGCTTTATCATTTGTAAGCAGACAGGTCTGCTTATAATAGTAATTTGTAACGTTTACTTTATGTAATTTTCATCTTTCATATATAGAAAATAAGGATTTCTATTGTGGCTGACAAATGCTACTTACTGATTCAGCTAAGTCTACAACAAATGTTCATTAATCTCAATATTAATAAATTTATTAATATAATGTAAGAAAAAACTAAACCTTAAAATTATTTTTCTAGACAATTATATTTTCAGTCTAACTGCCAATGTTTCACCCAATAAAATTTGTTTAGTTATCAAATTAAAAACCTCCTATGACTGGTTTAATCTACTTTTTAGTCAATTAAGTGATAATTAAACACACACTTGTCTTTTAACAATATCTCAACTAAAAGTTTCATTCAGACTAGACCATTTGTTTTTAAATCTCTGTGCCTACAACTGCTTTTTGGAAGTGAGGATACTGAAAAAAAAAAAAAATCTTCACTGAAGAATAAATTGACAAATTTTAGTTGTACATCAATGACTTTTGACAAAAGTATTCACATATGTTAACAGTAAAAATATACGGACTGTTTCCATTTACCCAGGTAGTTCCCTCATGTTAGTTTACCACCAACCTGATTAATAAATTAATTTTATTTGTCAAACTTTTTAATTAAATGTAAAGGTAGTTGGAACAACCATCAGTTAAACAAAAAATTCTTACTGTTATGATCCGTTGCCCAGGTTGGAATGTGGTGGCCCTATCATGGCTCTCTGCAGCCCCAAACTCCTAGGCTTAGGCGATCCTCCCACCTCAGCCTCTCGCATAGCTAGGACTACAGACACATGCCACCATGCCCAGCTAATTTATTTTTTTGTAGAGACAGGGGCCTCACTATGTTGCCCAGGCTGGTCCTGAACTTCTGTGCTCAAGCAATCCTCCTGGCTCATCCTTTATAATAGTTTTGGGGGGAGCCAGGAACCTCGCTCATAAGAGACGGTAAAATCGATAAAGGTTGTGTGCTCTGTTTCACTGAGCGGCCGTTGTCCCATCTCTCTTCCTTTCCTTGGGCCTGCCTATTCCCCCAGACACAACAATATTGAAATTAGGCCAATTAATAACCCTACAATGGCTTCTAACAGTTCAAGTGAAAGGGAGAGTTGCATGCTTATCACTTTAAATCAAATGCTAGAAATGATTAAGGTTAGTGAGGAAGGCATGTCGAAAAGCTGAGGGGCCGAAAACTAGGCCCCTTGTGGTAAGCATTTACCCAAGTTGAGAAGTCAAAGAAATAAGTTGTTGAAGGAAATTATAAGTGCTACTCCACTCAACATACAAATGATAAGAAAGCAAAACAGCCTTGTTGCTAATAGGGAGAAAGTTTTAGTGGTCTGAAGAGAAGATCAAACAGCCACAACATTCCCTTAAGCCAAAGCCTAATCCAGAGCAAGGCCCTAACTCTCTTCAATCCTATGAAGGTTGAGAGAGGTGAGGAAGCTGCAGAAGGAAAGTTGGAAGCTGGCAGAGTTTGGTTCATGAGGTGTATGGAAAGAAGTCATCTCCATAATATATAAGTACAAGGTGAAGCAGCAGGTGCTGATGGAAAAGCTGCAGCAAGTTATTCAGAAGATCTAGCTAAGATAACTGAAGTTGTTGGCATTCAGTGATAGATTTTCAATGTAGACAAAACAGCCTTGTATGGGAATAAGATGCCACCTAGCACTTTCATAGCTAGAGAGGGAAAGTCAATGCCTGGCTCCAAAGCTTCAAATAGGATGACACTCTTGTTTGGGGCTAATGCAGCTGGTAGTTCAAGCTGAAGCCAATGCTCATTTACTATTGTGAAAATCCTGATGTTAAATCTACTCTGCTTACGCTCCAAAAATGGAACAACAAAGCCTGGATGATAGCACACCTATTTATAGCATGGTTTACTGAATATTTTAAACCCACTGTTGAGAACTACTGCTCAGAAAGATTTCTTTCAAAATATGACTGCCCATTGACAATGAATCTAGTTACCCCAAGAGCTCCAATGGAAACATATAAGGAGATTAATGTGGTTTTCACGACCATTAATACAACATCCATTCTGCAGCCCATGGATTGAGGAGTCATTTCAACTTTCAATTCTTATTATTTAGGAAATGCATTTCATAAGGCTCTAGCTGCTATAGACAGTGATTCTTCTGATGGATATGGGTGAATTAAAGAAGAAACTTCTGGAAAGAATTCACCATTCTACATACTAGATATTCGTGATTCAAGAGAGGAGGTCAAAATAGCAACATTAACAGAAGTTTGAAAACATTGGTTCCAACTCTCATGGATGAGTTTGAGGGGTTTAGAACTTCAGTGGAGGAAGGAACTGCAGATGTGGCAGAAATAAAAGAATCAGAAGTGAAGCCTGAAGATGTGAGTGAATTGCTTCAATCTCATACTAAAACTTCAGTGGACGAGAAACTGCATCTTATGGATGAGCAAAGAAAGTTTCTTGAGATAAAATCTACTCCTGGTGAAGATACTGTAACATTGTTGAAATGACAACAAAGCATTTAGAATATATAAACTTGGTTGATAAAGCAGCAGGGTTTGAGAGGATTCTGTTCAATTTTATTATTATTATTACTTTTTAATTTTTTGAGACAGAGTTTCGCTCTGCTGCCCAGACTGGAGTGCAGTGGAGTAATCATAGCTCACCACAGCCTTAACCTCCTGGGCTCAAGTGATCCTGCCGCTTCAGCTTCCCAAGTAGCTGGGACTACAGACGTGTATTTTTAATCCTGGCTGATTAAATTTTTTTTTTTTTTTTTTTTTCCAGAGACAGGGTCTTGCTATGTTGCCAAGGCTGGTCTCAAACTCCTGGCCTCAAGCAATCCTCCCACCTTGTCCTTCCAAAGTGACAGGCATGAGCCACCATGCCCGACCCCATTCCAATTCTGAAAGAAGTTCTACCACTTGCAATATATTCTCAAACACCATTGCATGCTACAGATAAATGTTTTCATGAAAAGAAGAGTCAATTGGTGTAGCAAACTTCATTGTTGTCTTATTTTAAGAAACTGCCACAGCTATCCCAATGTTCAGCAAGCACCACCCTGATCAGTTAGCAGGCATCAACATTGAGGCAAGATCTTCCACTAGCAAAAAGATTAGGACTTGCTGAACGCTCAGATGATCATTAGTGTTTTTCAGCAATACAAGATTTTTTTTCTTAGACATAATGCTATTGCACATTTAACAGACTACAGTATAGAGTAAGCATAACTTTTACAGGCACTGGGAAACAACAACAACAACAACAACAACAACAACAAAAAAAAAACCACGCCCAGCTAATTTTTGTAGGGATGGGGTTTCGCCATGTTTCCCAGGTTGGTCTTGAACTCCTGAGCTCAAAGTGGTCCACCCGCCTTGGCTTCCCAAAGTGCTGGGATTACAGGCGAGAGCTACTGTGCCCAGCCTGCTTAAGTTCTTTTGTTTTGTTTTGTTTTTGAGAGGGAGCCTCGCCCTTGTCACCCAGGCTGGAGTACAGATGGGGCCATTTTGGCTCATTGCAACCTCCACCTCCCGGGTTCAAGCAATTCTCCTGCCTCAGCCTCCTGAGTAGATGGAATTACAGGAGCCCACCACCACACTCAGCTAATTTTTGTATTTTTAATAGAGATGGGGTTTCACCATGTTGGTCAGGCTGGTCTCGAACTCCTGACCTCAGATGATTCACCTGCCTTGGCCTCCCAAAGTGCTGGGATTACAGGCATGAGCCACTGCGCCTGGCTTTCAAGTTCTTAAAAAAAAAAAAAAAAAAGCATATACATAATTTGCTTCTGGTTTGAATATGACAATCCTAGAAACCATTTTAAGAGTGGTGTTAACAGTCTACATACTGTGATGTAAGGAATCAGAGGAAAGACTAAATAGTACATGTAGGATGTTTAAGAATTCACTTGAAATGAGTTTAATGTTTTGCTTCTTGCTTTAATTCCTTCTTTGATGTAATAGGTAACATAGATTTACATTTCAGTTAATTGCTAAATTATAAAGCTAATATAAAAGGCAGATTATTTCATAATAATGAGAATGTATGATTCAGGCATTACACAATTTTCTTTTTTTTAAGTTTAAGGGTTTTATTATCAAAGTATTATAAAATAATTTCAGAAATTGTACATCAACATGGCACAGACTGTAGCCTACTTTTTACTGCACAAAAGTGGAGCTTGAAATGCCTCTAACAAAGAAAACAGTTGCCTAACTACTTTGCATATATAACATGAAATCACTGTGTGCATAAGAATACTACTGCAGTAACACAAATTTATCGGTTTTATACAACTTGAGATTTTATTTTATTTTTTGAGACAGAGTCTCACTCTGTTGCCGAGGCTGGGGTGCAGTGGCACAATCTAGGCTCACTGCAACCTCCACCTCCCGGGTTCAAGTGTTCTCCTGCCTCAGACTCCTGAGTAGCTGGGATTACAGGAGCCCACCAGTAATTTTTCTATTTTTAGTAGAGATGGGGTTTCACCATGTTGGGCAGGTTGATCTCGATCTCCTGACCTCAGGTGATCCACCTGCCTTGGCCTCCCAAAGTGTTGGGATTACAGGTGTGAGCCACTACGCCCAGTCAATTTGTCTTATTTTAAAAGCATATGAAGGACAATTTAAAATGCACTATCCCTTTTTTCCAACACTGAGCTTAAGACAAATTAATGGAAGAGTGGAAAATTCAAAATAAGGGCAAGAGATAAGTTTTTTCTTTGTTTAAGATGGACTCAGGATAGGTAGATAGCTTTCACTGATGTAGATGTGGAATAAATTATTTCAGGAAAAAAAATTCCCAAACATCTTATGAAAAAGTATACAACTCTACTTCAAAATATACTATTTACTCACTGCCAAAGACAGTTTTACTTGAAATCTTGTTTCTGTAATTAAACCCTAATTAGCCATCAAAAAAGGTTAGTGCATAATAACCATTCAAAGTTAAACCAAAATGACAAAAATTTTGCCACAAGGCTTAAAGGATTATCTATTTCTTTTCTTTTCCTTCTTTCTTTCTTCTTCTTCTTTTTTTTTTTTTGAGATGGAGTCTCGCTGTGTCGCCTAGGCTGGAGTGCAGTAGCATGATCTCAGTTCCCTGCAATCTCTGCTTCCTGGGTTCAAGTGATTCTCCTGCCTCAGCCTCCGGAGTAGCTGGTATTACAGGCATGCACCACCATGCCTGGCTAATTTCTGTGTGTGTGTGTGTGTGTGTGTGTGTGTGTGTGTTTTAGTATAGACGAGGTTTCGCCATGTTAGCCAGGCTGGTCTGGAACTCCTCACCTCAGGTGATCTGCCCGCCTTGGCCTCCCAAAGTGCTAAAATTACAGGCGTGAGCCACTGTGCCCAGCCGGATTATCTATTTCAAATGCTCATTTCCAGATGGAACTATAAGAATGTTAATTTGTCACGTCAACAAACAAGACCATAAGTAGATCCATCATGTTGGAGGATTTTAATGACATTTAGGATATTCTTGCCACAATAACATGCAATCAGTGCATTTCCTACATGGCTCTATTAACCCGATGCATAACATTCTAGAAGTACTATGAGTGAACTTAATAAAGGAAATTATATGACATAAACAATCCATTCCTGCTGTAGGAGCATGCAGCTTTTCATTTCTGTTATGAAGCAGCACCAAGAGTAAAACTGTTTGGTTACTCCATCAGATGTCACCATGACAAGAATTGCTTACGTCATACCATTTTCTAAAAGCTTTTTGATGTAAATTAGTATCAATAACGGGAGCTTTATAGCCATTAATAACTCAGAGCTGTATACATCTAGGTTTGAGATGAACAAATATAGCATTCAGAAATCACACAAAGGAATGACACTGATGCATGTATACAGTTGGATTCCCATAGAGGCAATATTCAGTCACTCATACCCATGTCTTCTTCATGATCATTCCCATTCACTTTGGATTCTCTTAGTGAATCATCAGTTCCCTTTTCCACAGAACATTTCTTTGTTTTAGGGGAACCTGCTTCTATTGCTTTCTTCTCTTCTTTTTTCCTCTTTCTTACTGTCATAACCCGGTTCCTCTTCATCATAAACCTGTGTAATTTTTACATCTATATCACTCTCTGATTTTCTTTCCTGATCCTTTTCCTTATCTTTACCCTTCTTCTTGTTTGTTGATCGTTCTCTTTCATCCCTACTATCTTTCTCCCTACTCTTTCATCCCTACTATCTTTTTTCTTCTTTTTATGTCTCCCAGGGGATGGTGAGAGAGACAATTTTCTTTTAGGAGACTGCGACTTTTTGGGAGATCTTGTTCCACTCCTGCTTCTTCATTGTCGTCTCTGTTTGTACTTCTACAATGTCTGGCTCTGCTGTAATTTTTTGGTGGTGTTTTAGAACGTTTCTTTCGTCTTCTTTCTTTCTGTCTCTCGTTTTTGATGTGCTCCTTGATCTTCTACCTCTCTCTCTGGAATGAGATCTTCTCTGTCTTGGGCTTTTGGATCAACGACTCCTAGACTTAGAATGTGATCGCTCTCTTGATCTGTTTCTTGACTGTCTGTGTTTAGAAGATGATCTTGAATGCCTTCTTTCTTCTTTGGTTCTATAGCAGCCGAAATTAGGGACTGTGCTTCTTGTACTCTTTACATAGCTTCCTCTATTTTTTTTTGAGACAGAGTTTTGCTCTTGTTGCCCAGGCTGGAGTGCAATGGCACGATCTCGGCTCACTGCAACCTCCACCTCCAGGGTTCAAGCACTTCTCCTGCCTCAGTCTCCTAAGTACTTGGCGTTACCGGGATGTGCCACCACACCCGGCTAATTCTGAATTTTTAGTAGAGACAAGGTTTCACCATGTTGGTCAGGTTGGTCTTGAACTCCTGACCTCAAGTGATCCACCCACCTCAGCCTCCCAAAGTGCTAGGATTACGGGTGTGAGCCACCACGCAGGGCCTCTTCCTCTATTTCTTTACTAGAGGTATCCGATTTCAGACTTGGTGAAACAAGACCAGCAGCCACATGCTTCAACTTGGGATCAGCAGTACTCATAAGCTTCAGCAACTGATCTGTGGCAACAGACTGAGTTCAACTTTGCTCCAGGAAGCCCAAGGGCAGCAAGGGCAGGACCAAGAGTAGGAGCCCCCAAAGCAGCCGGTGGAAGGGCGCCAGTCTGAGTAAGTGGGTTAGGAGTAGGCTGGAGCCCAACACCAGGCAGAAGACCTGCCACTGCATTAGCTGGTGCCAACAGAGACAGGCAAGCCTTAGCCTTATCAGGAATAACTCCTTCTGCATATGGTACATTATCAAAGCTCTGTCAAGGAACACAGTGTCAGATGTGGTGCTACAACTGCTGAGTCTGGATCATGGAACTTAACAAGACTGAGATTGGCAAAGGTGAATGATCCAGCAGGAAGAGGTGTGGTTCGTCGATCTTGCCTAGGAAACCGAAGAGAGTCCGCATCTGCTCAGAGCTAGCGCTCGGGGAGATTAGTCATCTATTACCTCGGTGCCACAGCCTCCACCGCCGCCACCACCTCCGCTACTAGGCCCGCCGCTGGGGCCCGGACCCGCAGTGCTGGGGACGATGGTAGTGTTGCTCATGGCGCTGCTCGCATTCCCGCTCCTGCTTTAACACATCAAACACACAGCGAGGAAGGGAAAGAGGAACTGGTTCGTGGGAGGAGGGTGTCCGATGCTCCAGCCTCTGCTGCTCCAGCTGCCACCGCCACCGTTTCTCCACCCAGCCAGACGCCGCGGGGGAGGGGAAGCGAGCACGCTAGCTGGAGACCACGAGAAAACAAACGGCCGCCTCCACCTCGCCTCCAACCCCACAGTTTTCATAATTAACTCTAGCTGTAAATAAGAAAACATACGTGGCAACATCTTGGAAATACACTTAGGTAATAATGCCAGTGTATTTTTGTTCACAACAAAACATATTTTTACTTGGAATGTCTAAGTCCAAATGTTTAGAAAAACTATCTAGAAAATCTGATACTTAATCCTGGCCTCTTTAACAGTTTTGAGGTCTGTTGGGCAAATATGAATAACTTGATTTATTTTTTTAGACGGAGTCTGGGACTGTCGCCCGGGCTGGAGTGCAACAGGGCGAGCTCAGCAAACTGCAACCTCTGCCTACTGGGTTCAAGTGATTCTCCTGCCTCAGCCTCCTGAGGAGCTGAGATTACAGGCACCCGCCACCACGCCCAGCTAATTTTTTGTATTTTTAGTAGAGCCACAGCGCCCAGTCTTCAAATAGGTTGATTTTCTTTCTTTCTTTCTTTCTTTTTTTTTTGAGACGGAGTTTCGCTGTTGTTGCCCAGGCTGGAGACAATGGCGAGATCTCGGCTCACTGCAACCTCGGACTCCCGGGTTCAAGCGATTCTCCTGTCTCAGCCTCCCGAGTAGCTGGGACTACAGGCATGTGCCACAAAGCCCGGCTAATTTTTTGTATTGTTAGTAGAGATGGGTTTCTCCACGGTGGTCAGGCTGCTCTCAAACTCTCGACCTCAGGTGACCCACCCGCCTTGGCCTCCCAGAGTGCTGGGATTACAGGCCTCAGCCACTGCGCTGGGCTTTTTTTTTTTTTTTTTTTTTTTTTGAGACGGAGTCTCGCTCTGTCACCCAGGCTGGAGTGCAGCGCGCCATCTTGGCTCACTATAACCTCTGCCTCCCAGGTTCAAGTGATTCTCCTGCCTCAGCCTCCTGAGTAGCTGGGATTACAGGTGCTCATCATCCCATCAGGGCAATTTTTGTACTTTTAGTAGAGACGGGGTTTTACCATGTTGGTCAGGCTGGTCTTGAACTCCTGACCCCGTGATCTGCCCGCCTTGGCCTCCCAAAGTGCTGGGATTACAGGTGTGAGTCACCATGCCCTGCCTACTGAATAACTTCATTTTAAAATCCCATCATCAAAAACCATTTATTCAATTGAATTATATGTAACTGCACCTGCTAGGATCTTGTGCGGAATTTCCCAATTGACACCCATGGGCTGGAAATGGGTTACAAGGTCAGCTTCAGAAGGCCTAGTCGGGTCCCTGCAGGGCTAAGGCTCTTGGCATCACCTCCTGCTTGTTTCAAGGTGCTGTACAAACATCACTTTCTATGTGTTCCACACATGAAGAAAGTTAGCACCAAGACAGTGCTTGTTTCAGAAAAACTAGACTTCTTTCTTTTTTTCATTTCTAACTAAAGAATTAAAAAAAAAAAAAGAGAGAGAGAGAGAGAGAGAACAGGTTTCGCCATGTTGGCCAGGCTAGTCTTGAACTCCTGGGCTCAAGGCATCCACCCGTCTTGGCCTCCCAAAGTGCTAGGATTACAGGCATGAGCCATCACACCCAGTTGACTTTTCTCCTTTATTTGGTGTAGTTCTCATATCTGGCAAAAGAAAAAAAAAAAGCCACCCCAAAAACCCACCTATGGAGATTTAAAACCTGCACAGGTCTGGGCCCTGGCAATTCTTACTGGGGACTGGGGGAAAGACAGCCTTGAGTACTGTACTTTGTTTTTGTCTTTCTGAAGAGTCACTGTCAGTTCTGAGAAGTCAGACTTGTGAACCACGGTCCTATCCTGGCACCAATTCAAGTAAACATGACTGCCAAAGAATTTTTCAAGGTCCAGATAAGTTGATACCAGACATTGATCAAGGTAACTGCACAACTATCAAAGACAAAAAACTTCAAACTAAGTAAACACAAGTATTGGATCTAGATTATAATATTTTCTTGTTGTCTAAGATATAGTATTAAGAGATTTTAACCCCTTTTTAAAAGCTGGTGTGCAATGGCGCCACGTCAGCTCACTGCAACCTCCACCTCCCGGGTTCAAACAATTCTCTTGCCTCAGCCTCGTGAGTAGCTGGGATTACAGGTGCCCACCACCACGCCTGGCTAATTTTTGAATTTTTAGTAGAGACAGGGTTTCACCATGTTGGCCAGGCTGGTCTTGAACGCCTGACCTCAGGCTTCCCAAAGTGTTGGGATTACAGGTGTGACCTACCGTGCCCACCTAGTAATTCTTTTTCTTAAGAGATGGGGTCTCGGCCATGCGCGGTGGCTCACGCCTATAGTACCAGTACTTTGGGAGGCCGAGTTAGGAGTACTCACTTGAGGCCAGGAGTTCGAGACCAGCATGGGCAACATGGTGAAACTCCCTCTCTACAAAAAATTAGCTGGGCATGGTGGTGCAGGCCTGTGGTCCCAGTTACTTGGGAGGCTGAGGCAGAAGGATCGCTTCAAACCAGGAGGTTGAGGCTGCAGTGAGCCATGATTGCCACTGCACTCCAGCCTGGGTGACAAAGCCAGACCCTGTGTCAAAAAAAAAAAAAAAAAAAAAAAAAAAGCTCAAAGAAAGGATACTAAGAAAGAAAGAAAGAAAGAAATGGGGTCTCACTATCTTGCCCAGGCTTGAGTGCAGTGCTTATTCCCAGATGTGATCCCACTACTGATCAGCACGGACGTTCTGACCTGCTGCATTCCCCTCTGGGCTGGCTCACCACTCCTCAGGCAGCCTAGTGGTCCCCCGTTCCCAGGAGGTTGCCATACTGATGCTGGACTTAGTGTGGATACCTGATCAGCATAGTGCACAAAAGCCCACAACTCCTGGACTCAAGTGATCTTTTTGCCTCAGTCTACTTGGTAGCTGGGACTACACAGCCTTGCGTCATTGTGCCAGCTACTTTAGTAGCTTTTAAATGTCTGTTTCAAATCTATCTCTGGAGAAATTAGACCAGCTCTGAAGGCAGAAAAAATAGGATATTCTAACTCATGAGGTAAAATGCCCCTGAATCATTTGGGGAGGGGGGAAAAAGATGAGTTGTGAGCAGAGCCAAGATGGTCATTCATATAATTCATCCTTAGAAAAAATTAATTCTCCATACTCCCTTTAAATACAACAAGTGATTAAGCAGTAACTTAATTGCTCTCTTAAAAGTTTATATAATAAATAATCTAGAGGTCGGGTGTGGTGGCTCATGTCTGTAATTCCAGCACTCTGGGAGGCTGAGGTGGGTGGATCACCTGAGGTCAGGAGTTCGAGATCAGCCTGGTCAACATGGTGAAACTCCATCTCTACTAAAAATACCAAAATCAGCTGGGCGCGGTGGCATGCGCCTGTAGTCCCAGTTACTCAGGAGGCTGAGAGAGGAGAATCAGTTGAACCCTGGAAATGGAGGTTGCAGTAAGCTGAGATTGTGCTGCTGCATTCCAGTCTGGGCAACAGAGCAAGACTCCGTCTCAAAAAAAAAAAAAAAAAAAAAAAAAAAAAAAAAAAATTCATCTAGAACAGTGCTGTCCAACAGAACTTTCTGTGATGTTGGAAATGTTCCACATCTGTGTAGTTCAATATTGACTACTTGAAATGGGGCTAGCGTGACTGAGGAAATGTTTTTACTTTTATATATATGTAATTACAAATTTAAATAGCCACATGGCTAGTGGCTATCATATTAGATACCAGGTCTAAAAATTCTAGACCAGTAGGCCGGGGGCGGGGGCTCACATCTATGATCACAGCACTTTGGGAGGCCAAGATGGGAGGATCACTTGAGGTCAGGAGTTCAAGACCAGCCTGGCTAGCATGGTGAAACCCCATCTCTACTAAAAACTACCAAAATTAGCTGGGTGTGGTGGTGGGCGCCTGTAATCCTAGCTACTCAGGAGGCTGAGTCAGGAGAAGCACTTGAACCCAGGAGGTAGAGACTGCAGTGAGCCAAGATCGTGCCACTGCACTCCAGCCTGGGCGACAGAGGACCAGTGAAGTAAGTATGATTTCACCCATGATCTCCAACTCATTTGCAGAAGGGGAAACCTTTGCTCAAGCTGTCTTGTAACTTAGTTTACTTGAGTCTGAATTCTGTGCTAATAGTTCCTTTATCTTGAACTGTCCGGGTGGATACAGAGCAGAGCTTCTGTCCTTCACTGTTAACTAAGAAGACCCATCTCTGGCTGTCATTTTCCATTTAAGTAGAAAAGGGACTTTTTCCTGAGTTCTTAATGACTTCTTTGGAAAAGATTTTCTAAGTTGGGAATCTGTCTTAACAAAAGCAAAAAGCCCCATAGAGTAATCACAGAATACTCCATTTTCTCAAGAATGTCCTCCTGTGTGTACATCAATAAACTCTTAAGATGTGCAGCAAAACTAAAAAGCTAAAGAATTTGACATGCCCAGGGTGAGGCTTTAGGGAATGCGGGGGTCTTTATAAATAGGTCATTTAGATAATAACAATGTAAATTTGCCTTCCACTCTCTCTCCAGGCACATCTGAAAGTCCAAGATCCTGATTGAAGGGTATGCTACCCATTGAAATCACTCTTTGTTTAACAGGAAGCAGGGAAATGTGAAGTGACTTGAGTAATAGAAGAATGTAAATAAGTCTCTTTATAACTGAAGGGGTTATTGAGATTACTTCAGAAGTTTTAAAGTAATTTGAATAAATTATCTATATGTTTTTCCTATAAGTAAAATCTGAAAACATTACTATTGTTATATAGTCCTAAGAATCAATAATATTTTTAAAGATATAGCTAGACTTTATAATATTTCCCCTTTTCTTCAAGGAAGATAGATTATGTACCTGTGGTATATTTGAAAGCAAACTTTGAAGGCCTGGGCTAGTGCCATTCCAAATAATTTACTTATATTCGGCAATGGATAAATTTTACAGATCTGATTTTTTTTTTTACTTCAGTAGCTTAATATATTTTCCTTGTTTAATGGCCTTTTCCTAATCACTGTTCTTTTAATTTCAAGCAAGGCTACTACTATGTTTATTCCTGGCACCCACAGGAAACAGGAAATAGTAAAAGAACTCAAGATCAATTAAAAAAATCTTTTACTGCAAACATAAGGTTTGAAATTGTCACATTTTCTTCTTTCAAGTATTTTAAGGATACACTAAAATCTACCATTTTTAAGCAAAAGAAATTCCTGAAGTGAAAATCTTACATCTGTTAGTCAAAAAGGTACTTGTTCTTGCCATGGATAAATCTACTCTAAAATATATGAATTTTACTTTATATTTTTGAGATGGAGTTTCACTTTTGTTGCCCAGGCTGGAGTGCGACGGCACAATCTTGGCTCACCACAACCTCCGCCACCTGGGTTCAAGAGATTCTCCTGCCTTAGGCTCCTGAGTAGCTGGGATTACAGGTATGTACCACCACGCCAGGCTAATTTTGTATTTTTTTTTTTTAGTAGAGATGGGGTTTCTCTATGTTGGTCAGGCTGATCTTTAACTCCTAACCTCAGGTGATCCACCAGCCTTGGCCTCCCAAAGTGCTAGGATTACAGGTGTGAGCCACCACACCCAACCAAATTTTAAATCAAAGTTAAAATAACTTCTAGACACAAGGATCTGGATTTTATTAATGGTTAACTGTGTTCTTATGAGGTTACAAATGGCACTGAGTAGCTGAATTCCTACCATTAATTCAAAGATTTATCAGCTTATATTTCAACAACATATTGATACCTTTAGGTCAATTTTAGAAATGTTTTTGGTATGTATACTCAACCTTATTTCCTTCCAGGTTTTGAACAAGAATTCTACATTGTAGGCACTAGCGTCATGCCTTACACTGAGTTCCATACATCTTTGCAGAATGAATAAACTTGCTGAAAAATGTACATGAAATTAAGATAGAGGCAAAATCTACTGTAAAATTAAGACAGAAGCAAAGCCTGATATAATGAGCTACTTTTGTAATACTGTAATTGTAAAATAATATTTATAATATTTTGTAAATAAAAATAGAACTGTGTAACTACTATGCATTTTAGAATAGGTAGGGAAATTTTGTTTTCACTTTGCTGTCTTGTTAGAGCCATGGCCAGAAGCTGATATTCCTCAGGTAACAAAGACAGCAGCCTGAAACTCTAAGAACAGAATGACCCATCAATTCTGAAGGAAGTTAAAATAGAATTTTTAAAAGATGAAAGAAAATCCATTAATACAAGGTTTTCATCCTAGCTTATGATTTTGGGCAAGTCATGGAATCTGATTAAATGGGGATATGCTGCAGAGCCTGCGTATGTGAAACAAGTGGGATGTTGTATAGGATGGTGCTTTGTGAACTGTAAAGTGATACAGAATAAGGTTGAACAGGCACTACACAGGTACACCATGCAGAGAAGGGAGTGCTGGCTGGAGAAACGGGTTTATGGGGGAGGAATTATTTCACAAGTTGTGGCGTGGTGGTGGAAGACTGAAGGCTTAAATGACAAAAAGAGACTTTTTTTTGTAGGGCAAAAGGAGTTTGTAAAACAATTTCCTGAGTTGGTTAAAAGACATAATGTGGCAGGAGCTTTAGGAAGAGCAACTGGACCTAATTTCAATTTCAGCAGTCACAGACTTCCCATTCACTGAGGGCTTACTAGTTCCTCTTACTGTGTTAAGAAGTTTATAGATATTACCTCAATTAATCCGCAACAACCCTTACAGGTTCACATTACTACTCTGTTACAAATGTGAGAGTGGAGGCTTACAGTTAAGGAACTTATTATCCAAAGCCAGGGAAATTAAGATGAGGAATATCCAAGACTATTATAAAATAAAATGGGATACACAATGAAATCTAGATGTGAGACCACGAATATTGCCATGTGCATGCAAAGATTCAGGAGAAGCATTACAGATATTTGCTGACTAAAGATTCAGGAGAAGCACTGCCAAGATTTGCTGACTAAATGGTAATAAGGGATCTCGCATATATAAGGCGTTACGGTAGCGTTTGTTCTCCTGAGCAAACACCATGCCAACTTGTAATCAGCTAAAAAAAATCTGTTCAGATAGTACTACAGAATCTCATGATTCTTCCATTTTCAGTGAAACTATTTTTAAAGTACTTTTAATTCCAGTTTAAAGTTATCAGTTTAACTTTAATACATGCTGATATTGGGCAGACAAGATTTTAGGAGAACATAATACAACTCCAGGCACTTGTCTGACTTAATTCTCCCTTTTTCACAAATATGAAAAATCTCCACCCTGACAGTGATGGAGCAGCAGGCAGGCTGCCAAGGAGGCTGGTCACACCTTAGGTCCTTCCAGGTAGCCTGCCACTTGTTTTTCTTCTTGTTGATCAGTCAGTCAGACTGTGAAAGGCTGGTGTCAGGCAGTCCCAGCCACAGCCTGTAGAGGAGACTCGGCCTCACTTTCTCTATGTGTTATCCTCTTTTCCGTTGGGGGTTTTAAGGTGCCAGCCTTAAGTTCCAGGTCTAAGCAAACAGTAAAGCAAGAGTGCTGATGGCTCTCAAAGTCCAGTGAGTTCCTTCTGAAGGAGGATGTATTCAATAAATGTTTGTGATATGACCAAAGTTAATCTAACTGATATTCTGAACCATTTTACTGTATTATAATTTTTTTTTTTGCATTAGCTTTTTGGTCAGGGACTTGACAAGTTTTGGGCCAGGCGTGGTGGCTCACACCTGTAATCCCAGCACTTTGGGAGGCCGAGGCGGGTGGATCACCTGAGGGCAGGAGTTTGAGACCCAGCCTGGCCAACATGGTGAAACCCCATCTCTACTAAAAATATAAAAATTAGCCGGGCATGGTGGTGGGTGCCTGTAATAACAGCTAGTAGGGAGGCTGAGGCAGGAGAATCGCTTGAACCCGGGAGGTGAAGGATGCAGTGAGCTGAGATTGTGCCACTGCACTCCAGCCTGGGAAACAGAGTGAGACTGTCTCAAAAAAAAAAAAAAAAAAAAAAAAAAATGACAAGCTTTGTTTTGGGTACACTGAGGATGCGCTGAAGGCAGAAATTTCTTTTTTTTTCCCTTTAGGATTATTTTATTAAATCATAAATGTACAACAGCTTCTTAACTCTACACACGCAATTAAATTTTTTAAAGGAAAAACGTTATGTCTTATTACACTACGATCCTGGCTAATAGCTTTTCAAAACATTGAGAAAAATCTTAAAAAAGGTTTCACATGTCACCTGAAACTTACAAATTTAACATTATCAAAGAAGGAATGCTTCTATACTCTTACAAAGACCACTAGAAAGCAACAACTAGGGATGAAACAGCTAGGGACGAAACAGCTAGGGACGAAGCTCACACAGTGACAGCTAGTAAAATGATGAATAGATGAAGACGAATTCTCGGTTAAGAGAACACCAAGAGACGGAGATCTTTCCCACTTAGCACTGAGACAGGTAAAAAAAAAAAAAAAAAAGCTAAAAAAATGGGACAGACAACTGCTAAGAACAGACCCATGATAATAATGTAAGAGGACTAGATAGGCCAATTTAAGAGACACATATTAAATTATAATCTAATCCATTATCCATTTAGTCTTAGAGTTCTGCCATTATTATTATTTCATATCCTGGTAAAGAATTTTCTGAGTTTTATCTCTGTCCCTCCTGCACCTCTTCTTTTTTTGGAGATGGAGTCTCCCTCTGTTGCCTAGGCTAGAGTGCAGTGGTGAGATCTTGGTTCACTGCAAGCTCTGCCTCCCGGGTTCAAGCAATTCTCCTGCCTCAGCCTGTCGAGTAGCGGGTGGTATGCACCACTACGCCCAGCTAACTTTTTGCATTTTTAGTAGAGACGGGATTTCACCATGTTGGCCAGGCTATCTCAAACTCCTGACCTCAGGTGATCCACCCACCTTGGCCTCCCAAAGTGCTGGGATTACATTCGTAAGCCACTGTGCCCAGCCCAAAAATGATTTTCTTACTCTCCTCACAAGAAATTGATAATTGTTTTTTAAAAAATGTACTGAAAAAAGGACACATACATAGGTGCTGACTCTGTTGACAATCTACCCCCAGTCTACTGGATCTCTGAATAAACATGAAATGTTTTTCATTCTCAAGAAAAAAAAAAGTACTGATAAATTATAAAGAAGGATTTAGCTATTGACTCTCGTAAACCTTTAACATGTTCATGCAAAAAAGAATACATAAGTATGCTTGAACTGCATTTTTTTTTTTTAACTGTACTATGGCAAACTGATTTGTCATGAAAAACTTCCTGCTTTTCCATGACTTTGAGGATAAGGTCCTTTAGTTATCTGATATTAAAAGGAGAGGCTGGTTACTGCAGTAGTATATCAGGATTCTGGGAGGGTTCGTACATGTTTGGTTTACCCACAGCAGGGAGCATGCTTACCAAAGGCATGTGAAGCATTGCTCTAAGTCTCTGGATCCTTCTGCGCATCTCCACCTACATACCTTGTAGTCACAGTTCCTAATATCTCACCTTCTGTTATCATTGCCTACTTGAAAACCTGGCAGGAAAGTTATTAGGGAAAAGGAAAAGGGGAATATCATTTGAGTTCTCTCACAACCGCTCTTCAAACACTAGTAGGGAATGTTAGAAAGAAAAAGAGAAACAAATGGAAGGAAAAGCTAAAATACAGGTGAGGAAAATGGAGGGAAATATGTTCTAACTTCCCCATTCCTATTAATACTGCTTTCATGTCTGTATCAAAAAAATGCTACCTCTTCATTCATGGAGAGTTTTTGCCTGCTTCCTCTCTTCAGTGCCTGGTCTGGTTTCTAAACGCCTAATTTCATTCTTTTGCTCAACCCAACCAGTCCTGGTCTAGGCTATGGGAGCCAAGAACTAGAAACTAGTGTAGGTCTACTAAGTGACAAGAGTGAGAAACTTCAAGACCCCACTCCCAATGTTAGATCTGCCAGAGAAGGCATACATGTGCCTAAGATCTGAGGTTTGCACATTGAATACATTTTTTTTTTTTTTTGAGATAGAGTCTTGCTCTATTACCCAGGCTGGGGTGCAGGGCATGATCTTGGCTTACTGCAACCGCTGCCTCCCCAGTTCAAGTGATTCTCGTTCCTCAGCCTCCCAAGTAGCTGGGATTACAGGCACACACCATCAGGCCCGGATAATTTTTGTATTTTTAGTAGTTGTCCCAAGCTGGTCTTGGAGTCCTGAACTCAGGTGATCCACTCACCTTGGCCTCCCAAAGTCTTGGGATTACAGGCGTGAGCCACGGTGCCTGGCCACACTGAATTTTTTTTTTTTTGAGACTGACTCTCACTCTGTCACCCAGGCTGTAGTGCAGTGGCGTGATCTTGGCTCACTGCAACCTCTGCCTCCACCTCCTGGGTTCGAGTGATTCTCCTGTCTCAGCCTCCTGAGAAGCTGAGATTACAGGTGACCACCACCATGCCTGGCTAATTTTCATATTTTTAGTAGAGATGAGGTTTCACTATATGTTGGCCAGGCTGGTCTCGAACTCCTGCCCTCAGGTGATATACCTGCCTTAGCCTTCCAAAGTGCTGGGATTACAGGTGTGAGCCACCATGCCCGCCACTGAATACATTTTTAAGAGAGATATTTTCTTCATTGTGGTTAGGGTGTGTGATACTGTTAGTCTGGTCTTCAGATATAGCACAGGGTAAAATACTGTCTTTCATGGCCTGGCTTGGGAATCTAACCATCAGGTATACTATTAAGAATCCTTAATAACCAGTAGGGTACAGGAGCCAAAACAATCAGTGTGCTCCTTCTGTATCTTACAACCAAATATCATCAAATGGTTTGGCTACAATCAGCTCCTATGGAAACCTGTTACTCTAGTTTCAAACAAATGACTTATAGTTGGCTCTGTGGAACCTTTTAGGGACTCCTAATCATAAAATGATTGCTCAACAGCTCAGCTTATGCTTGATCTGCCCTGCTCTGATAAGAAAAAAATTTTTTTCAAAATTTTCTCTTTCCCTCATAAAATAAACACCAGCCACGATTGCACTTTCAAACAACTACAACAGGATACTTCATTCTCCGGGGGAGGAGACCCCATTTTAACTGCTGATAATCTGAAATTTACTTCCAACCTCCTGGCAAGTACACAGCAAGGGCAACACTTTACTTATTGCTTCCCCCCATCCCATTTATACACTGTTAGACAGAAAAATAAACATGGAAAAAGCTAACAAATGTTAAATCCATTCAGTAGATGCAGTTTAGGATGAAGCTGGCAAGTTTCACTTAAACTGTAACCAAAAGTGTCTCCAATATTCAGCAACAACTAAGCTGGATGAGAAGAAAATGAGTTACTGATATATTATGTATTTATTCATTCTCTACATAGAACATGGATGAGGTACATAAAATATATAGTTGGGATTACTGTAGGTATACAGGTTCTACTTTGGGCCTGTGCTATCTTAAGATTCACAAAAATGACAAATAAACCAGGGCTAGTATTATATAAATGTAGACTTCGAATAATACACTAACTGGGCTATGGAAGCATAAATAAACTGTAATACTGTACTTCATAATAAAACAAAAAACCGAAGAAAATTCTACCATGTAATTAGTAGAGCTATTGTTATTTTAAAACCACTTTAATACATGATTCATCCTCATAAACGGTGATAGTGAGAATCAAATTATATTGCTGAAGTTACAGGCACCAGAAGTCAAGATTTTTGGACTGCCTGTTAATATGTAAATCTGTAGACTTTCAGATAAGGCAATTTTATTTTTTATTTTTTATTAAACATTCCAGTAGCATCAGAAATGAGTTGACCTCTGAAGCAACTATGAGAATACTCTTTGGGTCTATTTTTTTTGTGAATAGTGACAGCTATTAACAGAATTTAAAGAAATTACAGTTTTGCTTTTGATTATTGCAATCCCTCACAAGTGGCAGGAGGAAAACTACATTTTGTTGCTGGTCTTGTGTTATTCTGATGATTTATTAGGGGAGGCAGAATAAGTGTTAGAGTGAGAATAGATGAGCACATGTTCATTTGTTATGATATATAGTATAAAATGTGACCAGAGCCTTTTCCTCTTTCAGATTTTATAATCTACTCTTGAATTTGTAGTTATATAAAACTGATGAATCAATTCATAAATCCAGGGAACCAATAATCCCTACAAAAACAACAGACCTGGTCATCTAAAATGTTATGTTACTGGCAGTAACAAGATTAAAAGCTGGAAATGTTTGAGCTGAATGAAAAATTTTATTAAAACGCAGTTATCTAAATCATAAATTTTTAATAAAATTATTTAAAGAGAGATTTGCTTTAGGAAACCTTAAAGATATATATATTTAAGTATATCTGAGTTTTGGGGCAAAGTCTCCACCATGTTTTCATATGCTGTCTAATTATTACCTAAAAATGGCCCAATTTTTGCTATCAAAATATTCTTACTTCAAACACAAAATATCATTCAAACAATTCTGTAATTCTTCTCATTATCACAAACTTTAAAAATTGAATAACTTTATTTCAGATAAATTACCAGAAAAGCTTTGGTGACATGTTGAGAGAATAGAGAAGATCAATAACACATTGGGATGTTTAGAAGTCACCTGTAGGACCACAGCATAGAGCAATAGAAAAGGTTCAACAAAGCTTTCTTCGAGACGAGTGATGGGAACGTGAGACTCAACAGGATCTAGGTCATTTAGGTAAAGGGATAAAACACAATTTCGATCTGGGAAAGTGATTGAGGATCAGCAAATGGTGGTGTTTTTGGTATATTTACCTGTCCTTCTCTAAAATTTTCTGAAGTTCTATGTCTCTGCAATTCCAGCTTTGATTCAATGAGGTCGGTAATAAGTTACAGCAAACCACAAGGTTTATTTTCTGAGATGCCGGATAACTTCAGATTCATGTTTATATCATTGTTTTTTAAACCTATTTTTTTTGCGGCTCTAAATACAAATGAGTTTTTTATTTCCCATGTATCTTAGCAGCTTTTTGGCAGTGCAGAATTTTGAAGGAAGATGGATTTTTCTATTTTATTAGCTAACACGTCTTTATTAGACTGCTTTCAAAGTACATAATATACACTGTGGTTAAATTTCAATAGCCTGAATCTCTGGATTGAAGATCTGAAATTTGGATACATGAAATGCTCATTTTAAAAGCATTCCAATGGCCAAAATGCTGATGAAAATGTTTTGTGAACAATATATAAATTTTATATTACCAAAAGTGTGTTACTTTTAAAAATTAAAATAAGAAATATGATTTAACACCTTTCAAAGGGTTATCCTAATGCAAAATCCCTCTTTAAATACAACTAATTTAAAGTAGCACATTACTGTTTTGTTTCAAATATGCAAATATAAATATGAACGCATTTGTCTTATTTTCCACAGTAACCTCTTTATTTGATAAAATAGTCAAGTTTGGACATTTTGAAACAAGCTAGAATAAGTTTTAGCTTGATTTATATAAAAAATGCATTCAATGAAAGAAATTATGTCTAATAACAAAAAATTCCCAACAAATTAAAATTAAATATTAATGGAGCATTTTATAAAAACTGAGTCACTACTTGTTCAATGCCACTTTCCTTTTTTTTTCTGAGATGGAGTCTGGCTCTGTTGCCCAAGCTGGAGTGCAGTGGCACGATCTTGGTTCACTGCAACCTCCACCTCCAGGGCTCAAGCGATTCTCCTGCCTCAGCCTTCCAAGTAGTGGGGATTACAGGTGCGCACCACCACGCCTGGCTAATTTTTGTACTTTTAGTAGAGACAGGGTTTCGCCATGTTGGCTGGGCTGGTCTCAAATTCCTGACCTTAGTTGATCCACCCGCCTCAGCCTCCCAAAGTGCTGGGATTACAGGCGTGAGCCAACATGCCCGGCCCATTGCCACTTTCCCTTTTGATCATTCACCTCAACCAGCCACACCTGGTGCCACCACTGAGTTAATGCTAGGAACGTGAGCCTCCTATAAAACTGGCTCTATACACGTTGGCAAAGACCAAACACTGGAAGTACACAGCAAACAGGGAATAAGGACAGGCAACTAAAAATCACCTCCACTACACACTTCACCCATCTTCCTTCCTCCCTCCCTCTCTCTCTTTCTCTGTTTCTTTAAGACAGAGTCTTGAGCTATAGCCCATGCTGGAGTACAGTGGTGCACGATCTCAGCTCACTGCAACCTCCACCTCCTGGGTTCAAGCAATTCTTGTGCCTCAGCCTGCTGAGTAGCTGGGATTATAGACATTCACTGTGACGCCCGGCTAATTTTTGTACTTTTAGTAGAGGCAGGGTTTCTCCATGTTGGCCAGGCTGGTCTCGAACTCCTGGCCTTCAGTGAGCCGCCTGCCTCGGCCTCCCGAAGTGCTGGGATTACAGGCATGAGCCATTGTATGCAGTCAACTTCACCCACCTTTAAACTCCCCTTTGTGAATACAGAGCACACTACATTCACCCTCCTTCTTGCCTTCTAACAAGACAATTCACAGCTTGGTGTCTGTTCCTTTAATTAGGTCAACTCCAAGCTGAGATAAGCCTCAAGGAGTAGGCGTTTTAATGGGATAAGAAGAAAGAAGTCTAGAGAATTTAGGCTGTCAATTTCAGCTGACACAACATTTGTATCCCCCCTTTACTTCCACATCTGTCCTTTCTCCCTGTTTATTATGGAATTCCTGAATCCACCTGGTCAGGGATTTCATATTCTATCACTTGTAAAAGTCATATTATTAATTCAAAGTGACTGAAATAGCTGAGTAGCCTGAAAAACTGTATTATATTTAAGAAGTTCTATTAAGTATTAAAAGTAAGAAAATCTCTATGAATCCCACCTGGTGATCCAAATATATGGTGTTCCTTTGGAGATGATGTGAAAGAATTTCATTCTAGTAGGCACCAATTAAGAAAAAAGGGACAGAGAAAGAGGATGTGGAATTCAAGAAAAGGTCAATTTTGGAATAAGAAAAACAGGTAATTTACTACAACCTATTATATCACAGTGCACGACAACTTTCACGCACATGCTCCCCTGTAAATGGTACCGCTGACATATTAAATTATAAAATTATATTTTGTTTTGTAAGAAATTAAGTAGACATGCATATGAACAATGAACTATTAAGCAGAAAAATTCCTTAAAATAGCTCTAGCAAAAACTGACTGTTAGAACTTTTACATGTCAATTATTTCCTGTAATAAAGTACTACTTCTTTCAATAAGATGCTTCTTATATAACCAGAGCTATAAACCCTTTGAGAAATGGTTATGTGTTCATTGCTTTCATTAAAAATAAAAGACATTTTAAAATTAATTTTTAACATTTAAAAGGCAGTATTATTAAAGCTATAATGAATTTTCAATTCATTGTTTTACTGGAAATTATAGGACTTCTCAATATTTGTTTTACCAGGTGTGGAAGTCACAGTATTCAGTGAATAACAACATGAAGTTAATGCATACATGAAGTACTGTATGCATTTCCTTCCTCAAAACCAAAAGCCAGTGGGTGAGCGGGTGGGTAGAAGGCTAAAAAGAAATGCACCCTACCTGCATTTTCTTTCAGTCATGTATAAATAAGTTCGATTCTCAAAGGGTTAATAGGAGATTCTAATGTTGTCACTATAATGATGGTATGGGCTCATGCTCAATACTAATGACGCTGATCATATTGACTAATGAGTGGTTCAAAATAAGTGATGATGGCAGACGACACAGACAAATCTCTTCATAGCTGACCTTTGGGCTGTGGGCCTCAAGCTTTAGCTGCATGAGCTGTGCTAACGTATGCTCCCGGATACTACTCAGTTCAGCTTGCTGCCGTCTCAGCTTTATTAGCAGCAGCGTAAGCTCCTCTGGCTGAAGGAGTACAATTTAAGAATCCAAACAGTGGAAAACAGATTAATTGTTGTCTTAAGTGACAGATATTAAACCAAGATTTCTTGGCAAGTTTCCTCTTACGGTTGACATCAAACATAGTGCCTAGGCACTATGATGATAGGTCCTACATAAATGCATAGATATCTAGAGAAATAGAAGGAACAGTGTTACTTTAAAAGATACAGCAAAACAACAGTATATTAAGGCATTTTCTCAGAACTCATGAGAATATTTAAATGTTAAGTACAAAAAAGTACGTCAAAAAACCATTATAAAGGTTTGTACATAAGTGCTACTAAAAATTATTAAAAGATATTTTACTAAGATGTCTAAAAAAATTACACCTTTTTCCAGCAGTAGTACAAATACCTACATGTCCAACTTTCTAACAGAAGGTATATAAAATAATTAAAATAAATGTAGGCCGGGCACAGTGACTCACGCCTTTAATTCCAGCACTTTGGGAGGCCGAGGCAGGAGATCACAAGGTCAGGAGTTTGAGACCAGCCTGGCCAACATGGTGAGGCCCTGTCTCTACTAAAGATACAAAAAATTAGCCAGGCATGGTGGCGTGCGACTGTAATCCCAGCTACCGGGGAGGCAGGAGAATCGCTTGAACCCAGGAGGCGGAGGTTGCAGTGAGCCGAGATCACGCCATTGCATTCCAGCCTGGGAAACAGGGCGAGACTCCATCTCAAAAAAAAAAAAAAAAAAAAAAAAGTAAATAAATAAATAGTAAGTAAATAAATAAATAAATAAAATAAATAAATAAAATAAAATTGATGTAAAACTTGGATATCTTCACATTATTAAACTTGGGATCTGGGTTCTATTAATTATTTCCCAGTTATATTCTGAAATGTCACTGTTAGTGCTTTCATATAGCATTTTTTAGGACCAAAAGATCAGTTTTATTTTTTAAGAAAAAGAGACAGTTTCCATGGGCACATAAACCTTCCTTCACTCTGGGAAAAGAAGAGAACCTTTTTTTGGTTCCTGATTGGTGACTGTGATCCAAAGGAAAACAAATTTTCAACGGTGGATGAAATTCCTTAATGGGCCAATTTAATATACTTTTCTTAGAAATACAGTAAGGTATGGGCACTGGTAGTCTTACAGCCCATAAAATATTACTTGGTATTTCTCAGAGCTTTGTTACAATTAACAACTGAAAGCGGGCTACAGGGAGACTCTCCTCACTTGAGTGCTGCAATGTAGTCTTAAAAATTCCAGGCTAAAAAGTATTCCTGAGATTGGTTTGTTTTGCCTACACCACACATTGCACTAGCTCTCTTCTGTTCTGTTTGTTATTGCTCTTTATTTTCCTACAATTCTTTTCAAAAACAAATCATTTTTAACCATTATCTGAAATTGTATTAAAAATTATTGCCTTCAGACAGAAAAAGTGTTAGTAGAAGTAAACTATAGTTACTATTGGATTCCTTAGATAAAACTAGGTATCTACAGGTGAGACAACAGTTTTTTACTGTATATTAAATGGTCAAAGAAGGTTTGGTAAGTGAGATTTAAATAAACCACATAAGAGAAAAAGAACAGTTGCTTTTGCTCTGATGCCAATTCTATCTTGTGACCTCATGATGCTAGAAAGGTCCGTGTTTTATGATCATCATCTCCAACACTCGAGGTCTTGCCAGGGAGAAGGTAAGGTGGGGTAAGGGATATAGATATTCTAAGAACCACAAGAAATCAGAGTGATACCACAAGAAATACTGAAACTCTGATTTATTATTTATGGATCTTAAAAGATTAAGAGATTTTCAAAAGGATGAAAGACACCAATAACTTTATTTAGATTTTGAGGCCAAATAAAGAGGCACGTTTGACCAAAGAAAGCAGAAGTTGTAAATAAATTTTGTGCTAAATACCCACTAGAGGGAGCAAGGAATTAGAGAAACATTTGTGGTATGCTATTTAGCATTTACTTTGTCATTAATGACTATTCGTCAGGTCAACAATCTAATGTTTTAAAATTCTAACATTTTAAAGTTCTTAGTTTTAATTAAATAATCTTTGGCAAATAAACTGCAGGAAGTTTAAAGCAAGAAAATATTTCCTTTTATCTAAACGTATAAAAGATAAAACAATGTTTTTACAAAACACGTAAGATGAATTTGATTACTGCAGAAAGGGAATTTTAAATAATGAACAACGATATACACAGGTGCTAAAATCACATCTTTACAGAAACTGAGGCTATCTACTGACAATAAAGCCAGAGCCCCTGATAAAAGAACATTACCATTAAAATAAACTGAAGTGAGGAAAAGTCATCTTTTCTCTTCAACTAGAAGTATCCTGCTAATATAACACCTTTCCAATTAACATAACACTGACAATGAAATGATAATGGTAAGTACTTTCTTTGCTGGAATGTTTGTTACAGTCTTTCTTTTTCTGCTGATAAGCAAATCAGTTTCTTTTATTAACAGCTCTAAGGAAGTTAATCTAAAAATCCACACGAAAAACTTAATACACTGGCAGTTTGACTACAAATAGCTGCTTGCTGGATTTGTTCACTAATGAATTACTGCAATTTCTGTTTTAAGGATAAGGGAATTAACAAAGTAAAGAAACCCACTTAGCTTACACAATAAAGTTTCTTTCTTTTTTTTTTTTGAGACAGAGTCTCACTTTGTTGCCCAGGCTGGAGTGCAATGGCCGGATCTCGGCTCCCTGCAAACTCCACCTCCCGGGTTCAAGTGATTCTCTTGCCTCAGTCTCCCGAGTAGCTGGGATTACAGGCACGCACCACCATGCCCAGCTAATTTTGTATTTTTTTTTTTTTTTGAGACGGAGTCTTGCTCTGTCGCCCAGGCTGGAGTGCAGTGGCTGGATCTCGGCTCACTGCAAGCTCCGCCTCCCGGGTTCACGCCATTCTCCTGCCTCAGCCTCCCGAGTAGCTGGGACTACAGGCGCCCGCCACCTCGCCCGGCTAGTTTTTTGTACTTTTTAGTAGAGACGGGGTTTCACCGTGTTAGCCAGGATGGTCTCGATCTCCTGACCTCGTGATCCGCCCGTCTCGGCCTCCCAAAGTGCTGGAATTACAGGCTTGAGCCACCGCTCCCGGCCGCTAATTTTGTATTTTTAGTAGTGATGGGGTTTCACCATGTTGGCCAGGCTGGTCTCGAACTCCTGACCTCAAGCAATCCGCCCACCTCGGCCTCCCAAAGTACTGGGATTACAGGCATGAGCCACCACACCCGGCTGTAAAGTCTCAAAATATAATCTTTTATTTGGCCAGTCAGGCACTTAGGAAACGGTATCCACTAAAACACCGAAATGGCTACATGATTCCAAATTCTTCTGATGAGCATCTCTTGCACAAAAGCAGTAACGCTTTTTCTTTGGGAGAACCTCTGAAAATTCAAACTTAAAAACTATGTTAGATATGTACCTTCCTGTGTAGCACATAAATAAAACATGGTATGGTAAATAAAGATATTACTCACCGTTTTCCCTTGGAGGCTCTGGGGACTAACAGACTGTAAAGTCAGGCCAGCTGGCACTGACCTTCTGTCAGGCACATAGACATGCTAGGAAAGTAAAGGTACAATGTAATTCTGCAATAAAGTTTTTTTTTTCTTGTCAATGTCAGCAAGGAGAAATCTTAAATTCATATTATGAAATACCATTTAAAATTGCTATTAGTGCTTATGAAAGATGATAGAGACTAAAATTTCTTGTGTCATAAAATACTAATGTGGGGCTGGATGAGGTGGCTCACGCCTGTAATCCCAATGCTTTGAAAGGCCAGGGTGGACAGATCACTTGAGGTCAGGGGTTTGAGATCAGCCTAGCCAACATGGTGAAACCCTGTCCTTTCTCTACTAAAAATACAAAAAAATTAGCCAGGTATGGTGGCATGGGCCTATAATCCCAGCTACTCGGAAGGCTGACGTGGGAGAATTGCTGGAACCTGGGAGGTGGAGATCGCAGTGAGCCGAGATAGCGTCATTGCACTCCAGCCTGGGTGACACAGCGAGGCTCCATCTCAAAAAATACTGATGTGGATGAGCAGAGTAATTCTTTTTTTTAAGGCAGAATCTTGCTCTGTTGCCCAGCCTAGAGTGTATAGCGAGATCTCAGCTCACTGCAACCTCCACCTCCCGGGTTCAAGAGATTCTCCTACCGCAGCCTCTCAAGTAGCTGAGATTACAGGCGCATGCCACCACACCTGACTAATTTTTGTAGTTTTAGTAGAGACGGGGTTTCACCACGTTGGCCAGGCTGGTCTCTAACTCCTGGCCTCAATTAATCTGCCTACCTCGGCCTCCCAAAGTGCTAGGATTACAGGAGAGAGTCACTGTGCCCGGCCTGAACAGAGTAATTCTAAAATCTGGTTTAGAGGTTGTCAAAAACTCTCTGGCCTCAGGATCCCTTTATATTTTTAAAAAGAAAATTTAGTGGCAAGAGTGGCATTGTTTAACAGTTCTGCAAAACTTTAATGTCTGGCTGGATTCTTGTATCTGTTTCTGTATTTAATCTGTTGTGATAATCTCTTTAAGTGGAAGTATGTGAAGAAAATTTACCTTCAATATACACAGTTGGAGAAAAGGAAGAAAACTTTAATAGTTTTTCTTGGTAATTATAGATGTTCATCTCTGACTTTGCGCTATAGCTCAAAAAAGTGGTATTTTTTTAAAGGTTAGTAACAGTGATATCTGAAACCTTATCAACGAACTTTTGATACTCTGTTACATTAATATGCACTGGTCTATTTGAACTTTAAATGAATCTTGTGATATTAAACACTGGTCATTTGGAAAATATTGGTTCAGTGAGTTATGCAATGTTCCAAATGTTGACATATGTCAGTATACAATATTAAAAAATCACAACTGTTAATATCACCACCAATCTTTAAGCACCGGAAAGCTGTCAAGTTCAGAGTGGCAGATACATGATTTCCAAAATTCTATTTTTTGCTTGAAAACTCAAACGTTGTCATCAGTGACAAATACTGTCAGTTGTTTTCCTTGAAGTGACAGGGTAGCATTCATTTTGAGAAAGTGTGTCTATCAAATACCACGTCTGAATATTGATAGTTGTCTTTTGTTCAAGTAAAAATGCATTTCACAATAAAAGGAGCTAATTCAGCTTGCAACTCCGTCACGTGTTTTACTGGGAGATAACTGTTAGCACTTTGGTATGCCATAGAAGTGCTTTATGCATTTACCATTTCATCACAAGTAAACAGTAAAAGAATATGTAACAAAATGTTACAGTTCAATAAAATTATTTTCTATTGTTTCATGAATGAGATTTATAAGTGAACCTGATACTTCTATTTTTTTACTTCAAGTGTGTGGCAGTGAAGGCTACAATGACCACTAGTATAGTCTGGAGCCACTGTCTTGATTTATGCTAAGGTGCCAGAAATGTTACTCACCATCACTTCTGTACTACTAGCGCAAGTAGGAATACAATGAATAATGCCTTATTACGATTATAAAAATAGTTTTGACTCCCTGAAAGGGTCATGGGGAGGGAACCCCCACAGGGTTCCATGAACTACACTTTAAGAACCACTGATCTAGATCAAGGAAGAGGACAGGATAGTTTGAAAGAAAAATTGGGCAATTTTGGAGAAGTCTTTTAGGAGTAGCAGTAGTAGACGGTCGGGAATCGGGTAGAGAATATAGATTCATCTCATATTTGCTGTCAAAACAGATGATATATTCTGGCCAAAACCATGAAAAATACGATTAAGAACGACAGCATGTAATTTAGAGCCAATTGTTACACCAAACACATTAATTTGTCTTAGATCAGATTTTTCTTATATATTATTACTATTTTTATATCAATCATGATTTAGTCTTTGGACAAAGTGAGGAAACACTGAACTTTGTTACAATGGAGTCCAAAGTGAGCCTTTTTTGTGAGGCAAATTAAAACTTTCTTCAAAGGAAAATTCCTGATTAATTTATTAATCTTAATAAATATTTATGGAAGTATCAAGCAAATGCTTTAGGTAATAATGCAGCTGAAGGATTCAGCCTGTCACAAGGGTAAGAAAAGAGCATTTTAAAATAGTATAAAGCAATAACTTATTACTATTTTTTGAGTCAGAGTCCTGCTCTGTCGCTCAGGCTGGGGTGCAGTGGCGCAGTCACAGCTTACTACAGCCTCAACCTCCCAGGTTCAAGTGATCCTATGGCCTTGGCTCCCCAAAGTGTTGGGATTACAGGCGCGAGCCACTATGTCTGGCCAAAGAATTCTTTAGTATGAAAAAAAAAAAAGCAATTTAGGATAGACATTAGGGAACTGGCTGTGTACTAGCTGACTAATCAAAGCCACTGCTTTAGCATTATGAAAAGCTGATTGATACAAAGCACTTTGAATTCACTTCAAGTAATCTATACTAAGCAATGCTTAAACCAACTTAATATACAAAGTAAAACATGATCTCCATTTTTTAAACGTATATATACCATTAAGCTCTAATATTAAATTGAGTGTTTAAGGAGTTATCTGAATATGCTATTATTGTTGGCTAGAAGATAAAGTTAACACTTTTATCCTCATGAACAACAGGATGAGCTTGATACAAAATTTCAGGTATGCCAGAAGACAGTAGGTGTAGAATTTGCAAGTGTGTAAAAAGCCAATAACAATGAATGTGGTCTAGGCCAGGCACAGTGGCTAACGCCTGCAATCTCAGCACTTTGAGAGGCCGAGGCCAGTGGATCACTTGAGATCAGGAGTTCAAGACCAGCCTGAGCATCATGGTGAAACCATGACTCTACTAAAAATACAAAAATTAGCCAGGTGTGGTGGTGCATGTCTATAATCCCAGCTACTCGGGAGGCTGAGGCAGGAGAATCACTTGAGTCCGGGAGGCAGAGGCTGCGGTGAGCTGAGATTATGCCTCTGCATTTCAGCCTGGGCAACAGAGTGAGACTCCGTCTCAAAACAAAACAACAACAACAACAAAACCAAAAACAACCAATGAAATGCACGTGGTGTTAACCTACATGGAGAACTGATGAGACACGGTATCAAGCAGAGAATACAGAATGCATCTGCTCAAAAGAATTGCTCCTGTGTTCCTGAGGGATGAAGTGTTGCAATTAGGTATTTTTTATACATGAGATCTTAATGGTGTAAAATATTTTTATTTATTTTTTAAAACAAAATAGAGAGCTGCCTTGCTTACTTTCTCCTCATTCTTTTGTCTCTCACATTTAAAATAGTATACTAGAAAGAAAACACAGCATTTATAAGGTAGTGAGTTAACATAAAATGAGCAGCTATTTTACCTTAGGGTGATGGGCCCTGTGTCTGCGGTCTATTGTCACATCTCCTCTCTGAATTGGTGAAGACACTTCCGATCTGTAAGTTCGTTGAGGGGAGTATCCCTGATAAGCAGCTATTGACCCGTGGGATGGTGATGTGGGAATAGAGTGCATTGTCTGGTCAGAAATATTTACCATGGTTTTGGGACTACTCAAAGTACTGTGTCGAGGGAGGGTGCTCTGTTTATTATAAAACTGACGCTGCTGCCATTCGTAGAGCTGCCACATTGTGTCATCTCTCATGGACCTCCGTTTCTCCTCCGCTCCGGGTCCTAACGTCTTGTCATGAGTGGAAGGGGCTACACTGCAGATACTTTCAGGCCTTGTCTTGCTGTTTCTTGGGAGTGTTCTATAACCTTCAGGGTAGCGGGCCATAATCTGGGCTCTGTGGCTTGGCATATTTCTTGGTAATGTTTGGTAAGAAATTACTCTAAAATAAAAAAATAATTAAAATGTAAACATGAAGAAGAGTTATTTTCCAAATTCTAAATTAGAGTACATTTCTTTTGTTTCAGTAAGTAAAACATATACTAGAATTTTTTTTTTTTGGAGATGGAGTCTCGCTCTGTCACCCAGGCTGGAGTGCAATGGTGCGATCTTGGCTCACTGCAACCTCCGCCTCCCAGGCTTAAGCGATTCTCCCGCCTCAGCCTCCCAAGTAACTGGGATTACAGGCATCCACCACCATGCCCGGCTGATCTTGAATTCCTGACCTCAGGTAATTCACCTGCCTTGGCCTCCCAAAGTGCTGGGATTACAGGCATGAGCCATCGTGCCCGGCTTAGAATGTATTTTTTTTAAAGATTGAAATATTATACAAGATATACACTATTAATAGATTTTAATCTTTTTATGAAATTCAATTTAACAAATTTAACACAGGATAAACAGCATCTATATCAATTACACAAAATATTATTAGTTCCACACAATGTACAGTTTGATTTAAAGATGAAAGACTATTATACTTCGTTTGAGAAATAAGAATGTTTAAAATCTAATCTCAATTCTGTCTCTGTATTTTATTTGTTCTTATATAAATAAAGTCTCATTTTCATACATCTCATCAGAGCACTAGGATTTCTATGTATGGATGAAATATGAAGTGAGTTACACCCATAGAGCATAAAGACAGGAAAGAAATTACTGCAAGTATATGTTGACTATTCTGTTGGATGTTTTCTTTCAGGAAGTATGGTTATTTATGGGAGTAAATACATCAGTACATTTGGTTTGAAGGAATAACTTCCTTTCATAGCTTTTCCTAACCTGAAATATAAAAATGACTTGGAGTTGATGCTCAGAATTCTATTAAAGATAAAATACTTAAATATCACAATATTTCAGATATAAAACTGCAATCTCAGCAATTTTCTAATGTTTCCAGCACAGTAATTAATATTTCACTTCATAGATGGTAGAATATTTCTCAGGAGGCTTTTTAAAGCAATCTAAAAATGCTTCATATACATTATGCATGCAAAGTATAGTTCTTTTAAAATGCTAATTTTGGGAATTGGATATGTAATTGCATATTACTAAGCACAGAATATTACCATTTCCAAAAATCAAAGAATACAACTTCAGTTTACTACTTTTAAAAAAACCACTTTGATAAACACACTATTTTGAATTTATAAAACTATCACAGTGCCAACTTCATACTAGGTGAAATTCATGATATAAAAAAGATTTTTAAAAGTTAGTTAGGGGAGGAGTGAGCCAGAAAAAGAGAGTCAATTAAAAACTCTATGTAAAGTTAACATTTGTGTTTCTCTATTATCTTTTTTTTTTGTAGATAGTGTTTTGCTCTGTTGCCCAGGCTGAAGTGCACTGGCACAATCTCAGCTCACTGCAACCTCCGCCTCCCAGGTTCAAGTGGTTCTCCTGCCTCCGCCCCCTGAGTAGCTGGGACTACAGGCACCAGCCACCAAGCCCAGCTAATTTTTTGTACTTTCATAGGTTTTGCCATGTTGCCTAGGGTCATCTCGAACTCCTGAGCTCAGGCAATCTGCCCGCCTCAGCCTCCCAAAGTACCAGGATTATAGGAGTGGACGCCCGGCCTCCTATTTCCTTTAGATATAGAGGTGTAGGTATAATTCAAATTCTAAATACAAACATACTTTTTTTTTTTTGAGACGGGTTCTCACTCTGTCACCCAGGGTGGAGTGCAGTGGAGTACACTGCAGCCTCGTCCTCCTGGGCTCAAGTGATCTTCCTGCCTCAGCCTCCTAAATAGCTAGGAATACAGGTATATGCCACCATGCCTGGCTAATTTTTTATTTTTCCCAGACATAACCTTTTAACCACCACCACCACCACAAGAAACATCTAGATTAGAAAAAGCAAGATTAGGCTGGGTGCGGTGGCTCACACCTGTAATCCCAGTATTTTGGGAGGCTGAGGAGGCAGATTGCTTGAGGCCAGGAGTTCGAGACCAGCTGGCCAACATGGTGAAACCCTGTCTCCACTAAAAATACAAAAATCAGCCAAGCATGGTGATGTATGCCTTAGTTCCAGCTACTCGGGAGGCTGAGGCAGGAGAATCACTTAAACCTGGGAGGTGGAGGTTGCAGTGAGCTGAGATCGTGTCACTGCACTCCAGCCTGGGTGATAAGACAGAGACTCTGTCTCCACAAAATAAATAAATAAAATAAAATAAAGAATATGAAAAAGCAAAATTAAATTACAAGTATTCATCTAATACTATCATCTCCATGAGCATAAATTTATATCCTAACATCAAAATCAACATAATTCAATGAACTAAGTGTGTAGAAGGGTTGGGACTCCACAAACTCAGGTTTCCTGATCTCTTCTTTCAATGTTTAGTTAACAACTTTTTCCTAGTATTACATGGGCCCTTACTGGTTGTGAAAATGTCAGAGATATTGGTAATTACATGGACCAGAAGGGATTAAAGATTTGATGGGAAAATTATTTGAACATACTCTTAATAATCTGGGAATCCTTCGCTGATAATCTGGATATAAGAGCTCTCTTTTGAGCCAAATACCTGTCAGCAACAATGCACAAATACTGCTATATTATAGTTACAAAAAGATTTCAGGCTGGGTGCAGTGGCTCACCCCTATAATCCCAGCACTTTGGGAGGCCAAGGCGGGTGGATCACTCAGGAGTTCAACATAGCAAAATCCCATCTCTACAAAAACTACAAAATATTAGTCGGGCGTGGTGGCGTGCTACTGCACTCCCAGCTACTTAGGAGGTTGAAGCAGGAGAATTGCTTGAACCCGGGAGGCAGAGTTTGCAGTTGCAGTGAGCTGAGATTGTGGCACTCCAGCCTGGCAACAGAGGGAGAGCTCTGTCTCCAAAAAAAAAAAAAAAAAAAAAAAAAAAAAAAAAAGATTTCATTGTGATGAGGTGTAATGAATTGAGTGCACTGGACTATGAGGCACCCAATTAATAAACTGCCTGCATAATTGGTATCTATTGGGGTAGTAAAATTATGTTACCTTTATACTAAGAGAAAATCTCACGTTAAATATACCTTCTCTTTGTGGGTTAAAGCATCCAGAGGGGATATAGTGGGAAAACAGTAAAGCAGGAAAAGTGGTTGATCAAAAATCAAGACAGCCAAATTTTGATTCCTGCTTTCCTATTAAGTACTTAGACCTTAGATAAGTTACATATTCTGGGGCCTTCAGAATATTGGGGGCAGGGTAGGGGAGTAGGGGAGAAAAGACCAAGAGATTTTATATGTATATAAAACACTTTCCAAGCTAAGCACTGTACTAAGTATTGGGGATAAAAAGAAAAAAAAAGTAAAAAGGTTATATAGCATGCTGGGGGATGTACACATGTCAACAAATCACGACAATACGTTGTATGAAGATTGTCTAATAGAAGCATATGAAAATTACCCTATGGATATTTCAGGATGTCAGTATAGCCAAATATATATATATACATATATATATATATATATATTTTTTTTTTCCTGAGATGGAGTCTCTCTTTGTCATCCAGGCTGGAGTGCAGTGGCATGATCTCTGCTCACTGGACCTCTGTCTCCCGGGTTCAAATGATTCTCCTGCCTCAGTCTCCCAAGTAGCTGACAGGTGCCTGCTGCCACGCCCAACTAATTTTTCTATTTTTAGTAGAGACGAGGTTTCACCATGTTGGCCAGGCTGGTCTTCAACTCCGTACCTCAGGTGATCCACCCACCTCGGCCTCCCAAAGTCCTAGGATTACAGGTGTGAGCCACCACGCTTGGTCCAAGAGATCATACTTGGGGTTACAGAAAGAGCTTGTGGGTTAAACAGAACTAAAATGCAGGTCTCCTACTTTCTAAAGCAGTACTCTTTTAACTATGCCAGTGATCCCTAAACTTTTGGATTAAAAAAAAAAATCCCTCTATTTTAAAATTTTGCCTAAGATATGAATATTATTTTTAAAAAATCATACTCATCTATTACAATGACTTAAACATAAAAAGGCATTAAAAATTAGGAAGGATATAATCTTATAGTACCAGAGAGCCCTTTATATGCTATTAAAATCTAGCCAATGGCCAACTGATACTGGGATCCTCTTTTTTCATCTAGAAGATGATTTCATCATAAACTTACTCCAGAGCTCTAAAATTCTATGCCTTATTTTTTAAAAAAATATTTCTAATTATTTCAACCATTTCTCCTAAACTAAATTTCCTTCCTCATGCTGGTTGTTCTTCAGGATTTCAATGTCTCTACTCAAAAACAGGTTGTTCAAAATTGAACAAAATGTCTCCAGACAAGAACCCCTGCATTCAGGCCAACCATCTGATGCCTTCAGGGGTGGAGAGAGGGAGAAAGGTACCCAATTGCTCTTATATAACCAGTATAAAGAGTTCAATTTCTTGAGGCTTTCCCTCCACGGGTATTTCCCATTTTGTTTCTGCTTGGTCTTCCTCCCCCTCTTCACCTTCTCTGATCACATTAACGCCAGAAACTGGAAAACATCCAGAGCTGGCAACCCCATGACTATGTGCAAATATGTCAGCTAGGGAAAGCTGACTCCATCAAAGAGACTGCCCTAGTACAAAAGCAATTTACCCTGACACACCTTGGTTTATCTGGTCATTTACAAATTCAAGAAATACTACAGTAGGCTTAATATGCAAAAAGCTAGAGATTAAGCACTGAGCTATATCATAGAAACATGTAAGGAAGAGGACATACATTATCAATCTAAAACACACCCAAAATTCTTATAAGCTAATGTCGAAATTATAGTTCAAAAACATAATTACACTAAAACACTTCTGTCAAGCACTCTGAAGTATTCATAATGTGTGGGTTGGGCCCTGTTTTAGAGATGTATATTGAACCTGAACTGTCAACTATCATATGATCATTAATAGCAGGATATGTATATTTTTAGTAAGCTTGGTTAATTAATGACATTAAAAGGCTCTTCTGTCATCTTTGGAACCACATTTGGGGAATTTTAATTAAAAATTAAATTATTATCAAGCAAATTAATTTTTATCCCATATATTTCTAGCACTTTGAGACCTGTTTTTCAAAACTACAATTCCCTTTAGTGACTTTTTTCCCCAAAGAAATTCAAATTAAGCAAAGTGTGATTTACTTTTAACTGAAAGCTTAAGAAATGAACACTCTAAGCTCCTGCATCAGATTTAGTGCCCTATTGACCAGCAGCTGCCTGTCAAGCACCATAAAAACCCTTTCCCTGTGATTCTGCCATGCAGAACAATGGCTTAAGGACCATGCATCTTAACAGTGCCTGCCACTCAGAATGAAACTTTAAAGCTTTGTTCACAGATGCAGGGATCTACTATTTGACTAAATATTAAACCTTTTTCTTCCTATCAGAACTTTAATAATAAAAGGCTTTCATAAAGCTTTTTAAAAAATGATTTAGATATTGAATTACAATTGTTTCTTTCCACCAATAAAAAATCATTTCATTATAAAACACAACTATTTTTATAATGAAGTTTATATCATAATGTAGATGATATTTTCTTATGATCCAAAGTAGACTCAAGCCATTTCAAAAGAACATCTAAATAACAGTATTTATAAAAACTGGCATAACAGTTAACCCAAAAATGTAGGAGGAACCCAGAGAAAACCTTAGCTCAAAATAACCTAAAACCAGCCTTCAGAAGCTGTTGGTCTATGTCCAAAAGAAAGAAGTCACAGAAAGACTTTACTGATATTAATTACTCATAAAGGAACCTAAAACCAGTATTTATACTTAACAATTTTTAAAAAATCCTCTAATTTCAAGATATCTGTTGACTCTCTACATACATTTTTAAACTTAAGAAAGTATGATTTTTGGGGAAAAGTGATTCTTCTTTGAAGTGAGATTTAACGTGGTGAGCAGAGACTCAGCAATCTTCTGATTTAGATTTTTATTATTTTCCTGAAAGTCATTACTTTCCCAAGTACTTTCAAACATCCTTTCATTTTTTTTCCCCCAGAACTGCTTCCTGCTTCTGTCTAATCAAATTGTATTAATTTATTTTCCTGCTAGTAATATACAAGCTTATTCATGTTTGTCATTCCATCCAACATTAAGTAATCTAATTTTTATTCACCTGTGCCTTCATTAATTCATTTATTTATGATTTTGGTCAATCTGGTAAGTGAAAAATAACGCCTAATTGATTCTTTAATGTGCAATTGCCTGATTACTGCTAAATTCGAGAATTTGCCAGTTCTTTTTAAAAAAAATTGACAAATAAGATTGTACATATTTATGGTGAACAACATGCTTTGAAATATATGTATTGTGGAATGGCTAAATCAAGCTAATTAACATATGCATTACCTCACATAACCCATCCAACAACTATCTTCTCTTTTCCCAAATCTTTTCTTTGCAGTAAAAGGCACCAAATCACCCTAGTTGCCCAGGCCAAAAAGGCAGGGTGCCATTCTCGATTTCCCTCAAGAAACTTCCAGATTGGGGTGCAGTGGCACAATCCTGGCTCACTGCAACCTCTGCCTCCCGGGTTCAAGAGATTCTCCTGCCTCAGCCTCCCGAGTAGCTGAGATTACAGGGGAGCACCAAAATGTCTGGTTAATCTTTGTATTTTCAGTAGAGATGCGGTTTCACCATCTTGACCAGGCTGGTCTGGAAATCCTGGCCTCAATTGATCCACCTGCCTTGCCTCCCAAAGTGCTGGGATTACAGATGCGAGCCACCTCGCCCGACACCAAACTTAATCTTGAGCAAGACGGGTTTGCAGTCAAGCACATCAAAGCAACCAACTAGACTTGTCAATTGTATCCTGAATACATCCTCTTCCTCTTCTCACTTCAATCACTTAAGTAACTTTTGAACTTTCTCCAATTTACTCTCCAGATTTCTGAGACACCAATCTGAATATATCTCTCCTAGCTTATGTCTCTAGCCTTGTTCTTCACTCATTGTTTCCCCAGTTACAACCAAGTCATACTGGATTTCTTTTGATTCTTCTGTTCTCTACTAACCCTGGAGCTTTGCATATTTAAGCCCTAACATGCATGTCATTCTTCGTATCACAGCTTGTGTTTTGCTTCCTCTACAAAGGTTTTCCTGGACTCTGAATCCTTAAGATTGTGTTGGTTATCCGAAATGTGTTCCTACAGCGCCCTGGTCTGCCTTCATTGTATCTGTCATACTAAATTGCATCTACTTATTCAACTGTCTCCTCTAGTACAGAATTATCTTTGTGAGAACCTGGACTGTATCTTTTCATTATTTTACTTTGTGGTCTCACAATTAGCAAATAGCAATTGTACAATAAATATATTAAGAAAAAGTGCATGCAAAAATGAATAAATGCTCACATAAATACATTTACTTTTCATTTTTTTTTAGAGTTGGGTTCTCACTGTGCTGCCAGACTGGAGTGCAGTGGCACAGCCATAGCTCACTGCAGCTCCCAACTCCTGGGCTCAAGCAATCCTTCTACTTCAACTTCCCCCAAGTAGTTGGTACTACAGGCATGCAACACTATGCTTGACTAATTTTTAAAAATGTTTTCAGAGATGGGGTCTTGCGAGGTTGCCCAGGCTGGACTCAAACTCCTGGCCTCAAATGATTCTCCTGCTTTGGCCTCCCAAAGTGCCGGGATTATAAGCAAAAACAACTGCTTCTGGCCTTGTATTTAATAGTTATGTGCATTCTTATTTAAAGAAAGCCCAAGAATAAGACTGAAAATTAGGGAGCAGTAGGCCTTTGCTGCCTCCATATTACTTGTCTCAGAAGATCCTTACATTGCACCAAGCTGCAGAAACTGGTAATGGAGGACAGTCAGAGAAGAGGTGATAATGGCAGGGGACAAGACAGGGGTGAGTTGGGAGGATAGGGCTTGCTCCCTCCCTCTCCCAAATAAACTCGATCTCTACCTGTAACCCAAGCCTTTTCTTGTGCTTGAACAGGTAGGATGACTCCTTGTCACTAACAAAGTTGAGTGACAGAACATAAGAGACAGAGAATAAATACTTATATCTGATCATCATAAACAAAAGACATAGTAATGAAGCTGTAATAGCTAAAACACAATTTAAACCAATATTTTAATCAGTAGCTCAGAAACCAATCTCCACCAACACAGCATTAAAAAAACCTGGGTTCATAATAACAAGACATATACTTACCCCCTGGTTTCTTCTTCATGACCCCTCCCCTTCTGGATTTTAATCCACTGTTCCAACTGCTGCATTGAATTTGTTCTCTGTATGACTCGATCAGCCTCTGTGTATAAGGGCCCTGTACTGGGGCGATTTCCACCTCTAAGATCTGCCAGGCTAACATTGACTATTTTGTTCTCTGAACTATTCAAGTTGACTGGTCTGTAGTGTGCAGTTTGAGCAGGGCATGCTGACCCACTCTCATATTCAGATGGCAGAGAATTCAGCTTTACACTATTAATTTTTGTTAACGGTCTATCTTGACCATCCTTCTGAAATCCGTATTTTTCAGCTTCTAATGCCTTTTTTTCTTCAATTTTGCTCATTTCCTTGTTTTTTTGATTGTTTTGGATCTCTGGTTTAATTAGAACTCTATGGTTGGGAATGTTATTGCTTTCCTTAGTTGGTGCATTTTCAGATGTAATCTTGTCCACTCTGAAATCAGAGAAGAAAATCATAGTAAATCAGATGAAATAATGCACATATTACTTCTGGGATTCAATCTAGGAAAAATTCTACTTTATGGGGGTGGGGGCAAGGGGACTGGAAAGGGTTACAGTGGACAAGTCTACACAAATACTCAATGCTGTGATATTAACATTCAAGCACAACACCAGAATGTATAAACAGAAAGGGGGGAAAAAGAAAACATAAAAGAACTAGAGGGTAAAAAGTGATGTGTGCTCCCACCATTAGGAATCTGAAAATAAAGCAAATTAAGACTGCCTTAAGACAGTTAAACCACAAAATCTACACTCCTTGTTGACTCATGAGACAAACATGAGTCTGGTTGTGGAAATGGCTGCAACAGGAAATTACAGTCTGATGCTATCAAAGATCTGAACCATATGATTAACTCCTTTTGTCTGTATTCAAGAGGAACTCAGTATGATTTTAGAGCTCTTGAAGTCTGACTGCACATGTCCGGCTTGCGACTCTGTTCTTACTAGCTGTGTCTTCAGGCAAAGTACAGAACACTTAAAGTGCCCTATGCTTCCTCTTTGGTAAATGGGTATGATCATGTCACCAAGATCAGAGGGTTCTTGTGAGAATCAGATGAGTTAATAAGTGGCTGGCACAGACCTTACTACCATCATAATTCTATCACATCAAGCAATCTTGGGTTAGAATCTGGCATCCCATGTCCACTGGCCACTGAAAGAATGAGCTAGTTAACAGCATGTGTCTAGGTCACTTGACAGTTGTACTGCTCACTAATCACTTCCAGACTCTGAAAAGATCAAGCTGAGTGTCTGAACCTGCACGAAACTGCCAAGATCATGCCACTCTAGGAGGCCTCTCAGGAGCCAGCCAACCCTCCATATTCCAATAAATAAAAATGCTTCTATCAGAAACTAGGTTTGGTAATGCTGTCAATGTTTATGATGTGTGGAAAAGATGTAGATCTACATACATATATCTGTAATCAACTATAGATGAAGATATCTAGAAAGTTTGGAATATGGTCACTGAGGCAAAAAAAAAAAAAAAAAAAGTGACTATCTTTCTTGGAGTAAACTTATGAACCATCCATATCTTTAGGTTAGATATAAACCATAGCTTCTAGATTGGAGGCAATACTAGAATTGGGAAAATTTACTAAGATAGACTATGTGCTTCTTTCTCCTGAAAAATAAAAGTTGGCCAGCGGTGGCAGCTCATGCCTGTAATCCTAGCACTTTGGGAGGCCAAGGTGGGTGGATCACCTGAGATCAGGTGTTTGAGACCAGCCGGGCCAAAATGGTGAAACCCAGTCTCTTTGAAAAATAAAAAATAAAAATTAGCCGGGCGTGGTGGTGGGTATCTGTAATCCCACCTACTCGGGAGGCTGAGGCAGGAGAATTGCTTGAACCTGGGAAGCAGAGGTTGGAGTGAGCTGAGATTGTGCCACTGCACTCCAGCCTGGGCGACAGAGTGAGACTCCATCTCAAAACAAGAACAACACAAGGAAGGCATAGAAAATTTACCCTAAAAGCACGTGTATCCTTGCTATTTGGGAGGGCAGGAGTTTTAACATTAAACGTAAAATAACTGAAAAGATTTTTAAAACATAATTACTGTAGTCTATCTAAAGCTACTATTATTACTGCCATCATGATTATTATCATTATTATTTGAGACAAGGTTTCTTGCTCTATAACCCAGCGGGGAGTTCAGTGATGTGATCACAGCTCACTGCAACCTCAACTTTCTGGGTTCAAGTGATCCTTCCCTCTTAGCCTCCTGAGCAGCTGGGACTACAGGTACAAGCCACCACACCCAGCAAATTTTTAAATTTTTTGGGGGACGGGGTTTCACTGGTTGCCTAGGTTGATCTTGAACTCCTGGGCTCAAGCAATCCTCCCACCTTGGCCTTCTAAATTGTTGGGGTTACAAGCGTGAGCCACCATGCTCAGCCTAAAGCTATTATCTTAAATTAAAACTGTGGTGCGCTTTTTTTCCTTTTTCCCCAAGATTTATCATTGAAAAAGTCATCAAAAAGACACATATGATGACTTTTCTCTAAATAGAATAAAGCTGACTCAGAAAAGTATGCTAAGGTACCATAAATAATGTAAAACTTGTGATCTAATTTTAAAAAGTGACACAAGTTATTGCAGAAAATGCACTGAGATATATAAAATGAAAATAATGGGCTTAGAGATGAAAATTATTCAGACAATCCATATTATACTTAGATTTTTTTTTTTTTTTTTAAATTTTGGCCATCAATGATCTGCACACTAGGAGACTATGACATTGTAGTGAACAGGTGAAATACTTTATAAAGTTAGGGAAAATGAACTCTCAAGTTAAAAACTGGATGTTCTATTAGAGTGATATGCTCTAATAAATATTTTAAGTATTTGAGTCATACAGCAAAATGAGTGCATTAGCTTAAAACCCAGCAAACAAAATCTCTCTATACTGACTTTCACTTTGAATGACTAAATCTAATGGGGTGGGATAAAAATTCCAACAACTAGGAGTAGAAGAAAACATGTAATTTCTATAGGATAATGGACGCTAAGCTGGGCACACAGGTGGTATTAATAAACCTTGTCTGAGTAGATCACACTAACACAGACGGCTGAAAATTGTATAAGCACATAACCAGTGAACTATCAGGTTGCCAAAAGACAAGCCAAACAATTGTCATCTTTATCATCCCAAATTATGGGTAATTATTAGTTTTTAGAGTGGGAAATTTAATAAAATAAAGTAGAAACATGCTGAAATTTGGAGAAAAGTATAATATACAATATTGAAATTATTTGGACAGAAATATTTTAATTATTATACAGATTTCTGTATTCTAAACAATTCCTTAACAATTTTGCTTGGAAGTTAAAGTATTGAAGTTATATTTTTATTTTTTTTGAGAGGGTCTCACTCTGTTGCCTAAGCTGGAGTGCAATGGAACAGTCACAGCTCATAGCAGCCTCAACCTCCTGATTCAAGTGATCCTCATGCTGCAGCCTCCTGAGTATCAGGGACTACAGGAGTGTGGTACTATGCCTGGTTAATTTTTGTATTTTTGGTACAGATGGTGTTTCATCATGTTGCCCAGGCTGATCTCAAAATCCCGGATTCAACTGATCCCTCAACCTCCCAAAGTGCTAGAATTACAGGTGTGAGCCACCATGTCAGCCTGAAGATTTTAAATGAATTCTTTTCACCTACACATTTTCTCTTGTTATCAGTGCTAACCACCTCATCTTTATGCTACTCAGGTAATTTTTACACATGTAACTCCAAAAACAGATTTTCCTTCTATTTGCTCTCATCCTGGAATATGCATGTGGCAAAAGTGTTTTTTCTTAAAAATAGATGTCCTAGAGCTATATCCTAGACCCTCTTTTCTGTTTTCCCCCAGTTCTAATTACTAGTGATTGGGTAACTTGATTTAGACTTGATATTTACAAAAATAGCACAAATACACAGCATCAACCTAAGTCTTTCAGCCAAAAAGCCAAGACTTTATTAAAATGCACACTAGAATAAGGAAAACAAAGGACTAGACGTATATTGTAACAATCCCTAATTTCCTGAGAAGAGGGAAAAAAGGCTAAACTTGCACAATAGCATCTTTCTTATATAAGATACGTGCTGAGCTGTCACTGACTGGAAGAAAAATTAACTTGCATCATAATTTTTTCTTGAAATTACAGGAATATATATATATATATTTAAAAAGCACATTATACTACTTGTATTTATGTAGTCTGAGAATCAGATTTCCTCTAGCTAGATATATTGAAGAATATTAAAATGATTCATATCTTCAAGCAGGGAAAAACACATGGGTCAATTTTAACAGCACTTATCTATATTATTCAAGGAATCTGAGTAGTGGAGTTTCAATATAAAAAAGGCACAATTCATCAAGAAGTGGATTTATTTGGAACCAATCTAAATGCTTGATGAACTATTTTCTGGAGACATTCACTACAAAACAAAAATTAATCAGAAATGTTGAAAAAATGAAACTATCAAAATTTCTTACTGTAATTTATTACACTTTAGAAATATCAACACACTATTATAGAAAAACACAACTTAACTTCATAAAAATAAACTCTCTTCTAAGATTTAGAATCTTAAAAACACTATCTCAAAGGATAAAAATCTGTGTAGCTTTAAGGTAACAATTAAAAACGTACTTACCGGAAATTAAAGGTAATTCTGTAAGAAGAAAGAACATTCAGTTTGAATGTTAGGATTCTGCATTCACCTCAGTACACTGATAGGTGAAAATGAATAAAGAAGAAAAAGAAGAAAAGTGGAATAAAAATGTAGGTGGTATCGCAAACTAACAAAATGTGTATTAATTTAATTCAGAACAGGAATTGATCCCTGCTTTCTGAGGAAAAAATGATTTCACACCATGACTATTAAAATGATATGTACTATGACAGTGAAATACTTGCAAGGCATGGAATAAAACAGAAGTGGAAATAACCATCATTTTTTTCTACAAGCCTTTACCTTTTCACAGGTTCTGTCTGTACCAGGGCAGCATCTAACATGGCTTTCATCCACAACTCCATTTCCTTTCCTGTATCAGTGCAGAAATAATAGGTCCGCATGTTTGGATGGGCTGCCTGATTGAAAATGACACGATCATTTTAAATAAAAATATAGGATTCTGTAAAAGAAAAAGAAAAAAAGATAAGTGATTCCTGACATAGAACATTGCTATCAAATTTCAGAGTAAGTAGACTTATCTTTTATATGAGATATGGAAATCAATCAAGAAAAATATAGCTATTAACTTGAAAAATATATATTAATTTCCCCCCTAACTTCACCCTTTTTCTTTTAGTTGTGTGCACACTCTAAAATTAAAAAAAAAAAAAAGTGCATGGAAAGGAAAGGAGGTGAGAAATGCAGTACTTAGTGGTGCCTCTTCCATCTCCACATTTCTAACAACTTCCATTTACTGCAATTCACACCTCTTTTTTTTTGAGACAGAGTCTCATTCTGTTGCCTAGGCTGGAGTGCAGTGGCACGATCTTGGCTCACTGCAACCTCTGCCTCCCTGGTTCAAGCAATTCTCCTGCCTCAGCATCCTGAGTAGCTGGAATTACAGGCATGTGCCACCATGCCCAACTAATTTTTGTATTTTAGTAGAGACGGAGTTTTGCCATGTTGGCCAGGCTGGTCTTGAACTTCTGACCTGAAGTGATTTGCCTGCCTCAGTCTCCCAAAGTGCTGGGATTACAGGTGTGAGCCACCATGCCCAGAATAAGAATATTTATTTAAGAATAAATATTCTTTATTCAAGAATATTCCCAGCAACCAGCAACAAAATTAATAGGAATGTACATGTTATGGCATTTCCCTCCTGTGTAACCAATTTCTTTAGGCGTCAAAAGGCACTGCTGTATTTTATAGGATCCTTTAAAGATATCTACACCCAAACACAAAAGATTTATAAGTGATCCAAAATGGTGTTTCCTTTTTGAGCTGTTCCTTAATAAACTGCTCAAATGTTCTATGTTAAGATAATTAAAACCACCTACAAAGTGTTACTGGACCCTCTGAGTGGGGTTTTGGAAAAATAAAGACCACTGCCCATATTTGTGATCAATCTAAGGAACACTGGGGCTGGTGTCAAGACGATCCAGTTCCAGCCATGACTCAGGACACTAAGAGTCCCCACCCATGCTCGCCATCAGTCAAATGGAAATATTTACTAGATGATGTCAAAGTATGCAGTCTAGCTTTAAGTTCCATGCTTGTGTTCAATAATTGTCTATAAAGTTTCTACTTACCATTCTGATAAGCACTTGCATCAATGTCAACAAACTTAGCAGTGAAGCAGCTCACACATTCAGAGGAAACAATACCACAGAAGAGAGAAAGTGAAACAGCAATTACTATTCTTTTACAGATAAAATTAAAACTAAACCAAATAATTGCAGAGAAAATATACTTAACATGCATGGTCACTTTTATTGCTATTTTAGCATTGTAGTATTTTTTAAGAGTCTAAAAACGCAGAAAAAAGTCCTACAAATAGCACAAATTGATAAACATTTGCTAAACTGATAAGCAACAAAAAAATTTAAATTCATGGCCAAATAATAGTGCTACTATCATGCACCTCTACATGTGTACTTCATAAAGTTATAATTTTAAATTTTCAAAGTGTTAACCTTTGTTATAACATCATAAAATATTTAATTATGTTTCTCTGGTTTACACTGTTGATAAAAGTTTATTTTGATAAAGTTAATTTAAATATGAAAATACTCCCCTCTTATCCTCAGGTCTTTGCTCAAGTTACATTACCTTCTCATTGAGGCTGTCCATCACACAACCCCTTAACCTCACCACTATACCTTTCCTGTTCATACCCGGCTAATTTTGTATTTTTAGTAGAGACGGGGTTTTTCCATATTGGTCAAGCTGGTCTCGATCTCCTGACCTCAGGTGATCTACCCGCCTCAGCCTCCCAAAGTGCTGGGATTACAGGTATGAGCCACTGCACTTGGCTTTTTTTTGGGGGGCAGCGGGGGTGGGGGCAGGGGTGGGGGTGGGGAGGGAGTCTTGCTCTGTCGCCCAGGCTGGAGTGCAGTGGTACGATTTCGGCTCACTGCAACCTCCGCCTCTCAGGTTCAAGCGATTCTCCCACCTCAGCCTCCCCAGTAGCTAGGACTATAGGCAAGCACCACAATGTCTGGTTAATTGTTGTATTTTTAGTAGAGACGAGGTTTCACCATGTTGGACAGGCTGGTCTCAAACTCCTGACCTCAGTTGATCCTGACCTGCCTCGGCCTCCCAAAGTGCTGGGATTACAGGCATGAGCCACTGCTCCCAGCCTGCTAATGTAACATATTAATTAGCAAAAGTTGTAAATCAGCCTCAGTATTCTTTAAAAGTGATGCGAATTTAAAATTGAATCAATTTTATAATGGTATAAACATTTTCATTGTTAACTAGCAGCAGTTCCCCCCTCTTTTCTCTTAAAATGAGATTTCTGCAAGAACCTTATAGTTCTTACTCTAAAACAGACTGAAAAACTAGGTGACCTCTGAAATTTATTTTAGCCATAATCATGAAGCAAAGAATGCAAAATGATTTTTGAAAACAAAAATCTCCAAAAATAGCACTGAAGACCTCTTACTTGAGAGTGATCCACAAACCAGTAATATCACAAAGATTGGTGGGTACTGTTAATCAGGGGGATCTCAGGTCTGCTTGGATTTAATAACAGCAGATTTCAGATCTCAACTTCAGTGGTCTCTGTAAAGTACCTGATGATCACGATGTACTTAGACCCAAGAACATCTTGAACATCTTTGCCATTACTCTCTAACTTTTTCAATAAATGTACATATATGTACATTTACTAAAAAAAAAATTGTTGTCTCTTACAGTACTCTTCCTCCAAATTTATTATTAATAATAATTATTATTAATACAGGGTCTCACACTGTCACCCAGGCTGAACTATAGTGATGCAAATCTTGGTTCACTGCAACCTCTGCCTCCCGGGCTCAAGTGATCCTCCCACCTCAGCCTTTTGTGTAGCTGGGACTACAGGCACACGCCACCACACCTGGCTAATTTTTGTAATTTTAGTAGAGACGGGGTTTTACCATGTTGGCCAGCCTGGTCTTGAACTCCTGGGTTCAAGCTCTCTGTCCGACTTGGCCTCCTAAAGTGCTAGGATTAACAGGCATGAGCCACTGTGCCTATCCCATTAATAATTTTTTTTTGAGACAGGGTCTTACTGTGTTGCCCAGGCTGGACTGCAGTGGCATGATCATGTCTCACTACAGCCTTGGCCTCCCAGGCCCAAGTAAGTAGCTGGGACTAGCCACGACACCCGGCTAGTATGGTTTTTTTGTTTGTTTTTAGAGACAGGGTCTCACTATGTTCCCCAGGCTCAACTCCTGGACTCAAGTGATCCTCCCACTTCGGTCTCTGAAAGTGTTGGAATTACAGGTGTCAGCCACTGTGCCCAGACCCCAAATTTATTATTAAAAAATTCAAACATAGAGTAACCTTGAAAGAATGCATAATAATCACCAGGACATCCATAATTATATTAATCAATTATTAGCATTCTGACATGTTCATTTTATCTAAAACCATTTGAAAGCACAGACATGAAGACACTTGATCCCTAAATATTTTAGCACGTGCTTCCTAATTAGAGGGACATTCTTCTATACAACCATAAGACAATTAATTAATATATTTTAAATACAAAAATCACTATAACTAAGATAGCTTTTTGTAATAATCTATGGCTCAATATCCATTTTTAACCAACGCAAGTTTTGAACACAGAATTAAAAACTGTATTATTTCCTTACCTTAAAAGCATATTTGCGATTAATGTGATCTTCAGAGGTAAGCAAAGCTATTTGAAAACTAGGTAACAGTATGCTTCCCAGGATACCCTCTTCTTTCTCATCTAGGAGATTTAACATCTGATTAGAATTTTAAATGTTCTCATGAAGCAGTTTTTCAAGATCTATTTTTGCCAAATCGAAAGGTTCTTGTATATAAATGAACTATATTCATGTTTAGGCAGGGCTTTATAAGGTTTTAAATGAAAATACCAAATAGCACAAGAATTTATACTTTGGTAAATATACTGCATTCTACAAATCCCCTTTACGTGTCATTCACTGAAAATATACTGGCATGTAAGTAATGGCATTAATCCACTCACATCTCTGATAGGATTTAAATGCTCAACCATTCTAACCCCAGACACATGGCTTTCTTGGTTACACCCTTCAGGCTTTGCTCAAAGGTCTCATCAATGAGGCCTTCCTTGACTACTGTATTCCTTGACTACTGATGTTAAAATGCTATTTATTTAACGTTTTCTCTGTTCTCCTTTGGGAATGTTAACATTTCCGACTCTCAATACCTCCGGCATACTATATGTTTCAGCTATTTATTTGCTTATTATCTTTTTCTCCATGCTAGAATGTAAGTTCTATAAAGACACTTGGAATGACAGTAGTAGATGCTCAAAAAATTTTGTTGAATAAATGAAGACACATGTGAATACATATTTAAACTATCCTATAAAAATTATATGCTTTTTAAAACATTTAACTTTGAAGGTTTGCTTTTACTATCATTCGGATACACAATAGTATGACTAAATTACAGGCCTACAAGGCAAGCACATAAAATATACCTAGGAAAATGATAAACATTAATCTTGACACAGTATAGATTCACATGCTTAACTTGCTGCTTGGGGGAAGAGATGTTTATGAAACTTGAAATATGTACTTCATTGTTATAGACCTATAAGACAAGTTAATAAAGCTGTGTCATCAGGCTAATAAACTCACCAAGGAGAAACCATAAATGGGAAATCTTTTTATTATGCTTGCTGTGTGTGCTTTTTTTTTTTTCCCCTAATTATCAAAAACTTAACAAGGGATTTTATTTATTTCGTCCTCATTTCCAGAGTATCTGGTGAAACATCCAAAAGGGAAAAGGTTATATTAAATGGAGGCTTTTTTCAGTAGCTTTTCTCATAGCAATGGAACAAAATTTTGTTTTTACTATTCTGTGCTCATTCAGGTACAAATCACTAATATGTAAAAGAATGAACGAAAGTATAGATTTAATCCAAAAGGTTAAAAAGAGTTGGAAAGCAGTCATGAATTACAGAGAATGTGACAATTTAAAAGAATAAGTCAAACCCTAATTTTGAATCCAATTTTATGTTTTATGTTTATATAAAGGGTATAGTCAGAAACAGTACATGAAGTCATCTTTATTAAAAAATCATTTTAACCAAATAATACATCCTTCTATGTTCCATAATAAAATAATCTTTCCTAAAATTGCTTCAGAATAGACAGAGGCACTAAAGCACAGGGTGATTTCCCTAGATTACCTGAGGCAGTTTTCCTGCTGCCCAGCACTAACTAGCTGTGAAATCCTAGCCAAGTTATTGATGCTTAGTATCTGTTTTAAGATCTATAAAACTGAGGACAATAGGACTTACCTCAAAAGATTGTTGAGGGTTAAATGAGTTAACACATATAAAAAACTCAGCACAGAGGGTGAAGCATTAAATAAATATTGCCATTATTATATAAAATTAAAGACAGTGCATATAAAAAAATCTTCGCCTGTCAAATGACTACCCTGAGTTCTTCAGCTTCTTAAACTGCTTCTAATCATGACCTTCTTCTGTTTAGTTCTATATCAATCCTGACTGAAGCACTGTCCTAGTTTCCATCACCTAGAGAGCCTCATAGACTGACAAAGAGTAAGTACTGAGTAATGTTTGTAGAATGAAAGAACTCTCCACAGGGTCAGCCAAGGCCTTTCTGAGATTGCATGGCAGCCCATTTTCTTTTGTCTCTGCCATTTCCTTTCTTCACTTTGCCACAGCTGATGGTTCCAAGAACAACACTCTCCAAAAAGCTTTCTACATATTAATCTCCATCACGGAGTTTGCTTCCTAGGGAACACAACCTGGGACAGGAGCCAGGAGAATCTCAACATTTTACTGGATACAAGTGACATTTTAGATTCCCCATTTCTACTTAGTTTTAAAGATATTTGGGAATAAGACAAAAAAATACATGCAATTACAACTGGGTAAATATCACTAATTATCATGTATAACCTGGAATACTCCAACACTCTGTTAACTGGTCTTTTGGCTTCTAATTACAGTGCTAGAAGTGATTTTCCTAAAATGTACTCCTGATCCTACTATTATTCTTGCACTCAACATAGAGTTCATTAGAATGGCAAACAAATGCCCTCTGTGCCTTAATCTTTCATTTTTTTTCTTAAGAGATGAAATCTATGCTGCCCAGGTTGGTCTTGAACTTTTGGGCTCCAGTGATACTCTTTACTCATCCTCCTGAGTAGCCGGGACTACAGGCAGGTACCACTACACCTAGCTCGATCCATCTTTTAAACCTAACCCCTGGTGGGTCTTCTAGCAATGTAAGTTCTATACATAGTTTTACAAATATGCCAAGCATTCTCATTCATGCTTTGCACGTGATTTAAGTCCTTTGCCCAGATCACTCTTCTTTCCTGATTGCTTTCTTGTACAGACCTGGCCAACACTCATTCAACATAACTGAGAACCTACTATGTCATTCTTCCCAGACTCCTTCAGCTAATCTGTGAGTTCCATAACCATAGGGGTTTATTGTATTCATTTTTGCATCTTTACCTAATAAGGCATCTGTTGTATCAAAAAAGCTCACTGCTAGCTGCCACCTTTGTCTAAGTCATTATCACCTCTATGTAATAACTCCTAGCTAGTCTCTCTGCTCATATCCTTCAACTTTACAATCCTTCCTTCAATAGTAGCTTGAGTGAGCTTTTAAAAATGTAAACCAAAGTGCATCATTCTTATGTTAAAAACATTTAATTGTTTCCTTATGACATTTGTAGTAGAATCCAAACTCCAATAGACTCCTACATGGTGTGATCTCTATTTCTCTATCCTTTCCTATTGCTAGCTGCCTCCAGCTCAGCAGACGGGTTTCTCCCTGTTCTTTCCACAATTCAAACACTTTCTTACCTTACAGCCTTTGCACTACTCTCTCTCTTCGCCCGGAACACTCCACACCTCTGGCTCCCCTTTGTCATTTAGATCTTCCTATCTAAAAGACCTACTCAGAGTACGGATCCATAGAGATCTTTCCCTTATGCTCACCTTTCATATTATAACCTTGCTTTCCTAAAAAGCACTTATGGTCTTGCTTAATCATATGAGCTTATTTACTGTCTCCCTGATCTCTCTGGAATGTAAGATTTATGAGAGCTCTCTCTCACGTTGTTTTGGCAGCACCTGGAATGAAGCAGGTCCTGCTCAATAAATATTTAATATCTGTTGAATGAATTAAGTTCTATGGTAAGTTTAGTCAATAGACTGACTACAGAATAGAGCAGTCAAAGTGCTCTCTTTATAACAATGGGCTCACTATATGCCTAATATGTGGCAAAGAACAGTGGGAACTTGGGCTTTCATCTGGTATTGGCTGCTAACCTATTGTTAAAAAAAATAGCAAATCAGTTATTTATCTCTGTCTTAATTTCCATATCTGTAAAACATGGACTGATCTCCAAAAAATTCTGGTCAGTAGACTAGATGCTTTGAGAAATGGAGAAGAAATGAATGGGGCCACTGCCCTCAGCATTTGAGAGAAGAGAGGATATCTGAGTGGGGGCGAAAACTTGTGATCAAGAGAATAGAAATCAACAGTGTCAGCTCTGGAGTCAGAGTGCCTGAGTTCAAATCCTGCCTGTGCCACTTGCAAGTTGTGAGACCTGGGGTAAGCACTTTGTATATCAGTTCCCCCTTGTGTGCAACGAACATAAGATTCCCCACATTATCAGGTAGCTGTGAGGGTTAGATGAAATAGATCATCTATATAACTTGCTTAGCACAGTACTCAACAAATTGTAAATATGCAAAAAAATATATTCAGGCTATTATGATCATCTCACTAAAATCTGATTATTTTAATTTAAAACCTAACATTTCTTACTGATGAAATAGTAAAAATACATAATATCATATACTTCTTTCCAACAGTCTGCACAGCAGTCATCTGAAATGAGTTAAATGATATTTCTCTTGTTTCTACAGTTTCTTCTTTTTAATATTCCTCCTGTCTGGGAAACTACTAAAATTAATAAATACATTGCATATAAAATACAGGTAGTTAATAAGGAATCTCAGACTCAGCATGGCTTTTCTTTTTTCCAACTTCTATTGTAGGTTCAGGGGTACACATGTGGATTTGTTACAAAGGTAAATTGCATGATGCTGAGGTCTGGAGTACAAATGAATCAGTCTCCTAGACAGCACAGTACCGAATTGGTATTATGTATTCAGCCCTCCCCTCTCTTGTGCTCCCCAGTGTCTACTGTTCTTATCTTTACATCCATCAGCATGGCTTCTGATTCACTTTTACATTTTTCAAATATGATCAAAAGCTTTCCTATTATAGTAAAAGTGATGAGTCCCACCTTTCCCTGAGCAACAATAATAGCAAATTACAAGGAATTCAGTGGGTTTTTTTTTTTTTTTTTTTTTGCAAATTAACATCAACAAATTCTTGGCTGGGCATGGTGGCTCACGCCTGTAAGCCCAGCACTTTGGGAGGCCAAGGCGGGTGGATCATTTAAGGTCAGGAGTCTGAGACCAGCCTGGACAACATGGTGAAACCCCGTCTCTACTAAAAATACACACAAAAAATTAGCCAAATGTGGTGGCGCACGCCTGTAATCCCAGCTACTTGGGAGGCTGAGGCACAATAATCACTTGAACTTGGGAGGCAGAGGTTGCAGTGAGCCGAGATTGCACCACTGTACTCCAGCCCAGGCAACAGAGCAAGAATCTGTCTCAAAAACAAAACAAAACAAAAAAACAAAAAAACCCCCAACAAATTCTTATATTAGAAATTTAAAATATTAGAAATAGTAAACATTTCTTGTTATAAGTAGTCCATAAATATACTGAAAAAGAGACGAAAAGAGAAATTATAAGCTTAAGGATAATGCCTGAAATACAACTCCTAACTTTCTGAAAGAATGGGAAAACCCCTAAGGAAAATTGTAGAGCAAGCTTAGCATTTAACTAAAGATAATACCACAATTGCAGCCTAAGGAACATCTCTAGGACAAAATGCAATTTTATAGGGTTGGTTAATTCTGACTCAGCAGTAATTCTCAACTACAGTTTTCAGATGGAAACGATTTAGTAATTCCAAATTTTGAAGGTTAATATGTATTATAATGCCTCAATACACAACTATAAATTTTGCCACAGGTATTTTGTGTAGTCAAAAAACGTAAAATCAGTTCTAAAACTCTGTTATATCTTTTAAGTTATACTTCTCAAGAAAAGTCATAAATTATTAATTATGGGTTGACAATCTAATTCTTTCATGATGGTTTACAACCAAAGTTTAAAGTAGAGAAGAAGGAGAGATTATCCAGATTCATGATTTTATACTGTAGCTGAGGCAGATTTCTCTGGAGAGCACCACCTAGGTATGCCTTTAATTGGCAGTAAAAAACTTTGTATTATCTTGTAGTATCTAAGAGATCCATGTGGCATATGAAAGAACTCTGGACTTTTACTTAAAACTGAACTAATAATTTACTAACCAGAGAAAGGGTATCAGTGTTTATTAAAGTTCAAAATGAAAGTATTTCTTTGTATTTTATTTTTTTCACTTGCTGTTACATAATAGTAGTCCCTAATATTCTAATATCATTTGCTGGAGAGCAGAATTGGGTGCCTGATGGACCCATAAGCTAGATCTGACAAAACTGACATGTGAAAAGAACCTCCTCAAACTAAGGATTGTATCTATTAAACATTGAATTCAAGTGTAGCATTATAGAGCAAAGATTCGGGAAGCTGACCAAACATGGTCTGAAGCACCATATTTATTCTATCATAACCTCAAAACTCAGAATGATATGTCAAAGAAGAAAAAATCTGTTTGATATTATTTGTTGATAATAAAATAGCATGCAGAATTACAATACTTTTTTTTAGAAAAGTATCTGATACTTATATTACATATCAATTACAAAATAATACACTAAGACAGTAGGGTAAACTTACCTCTATAATAAAAGAGGCAAAGGTCAGAAAGCACAAACCAGCGTTTCTTCCACAATTTCATGCCAGTACTGTCCTGGATTAAATCAGCATATTTAAGGATTATTTCTCAAACAACAAAAACTCACATGTTGTGCATTTATTTATTTATTTATTTATTTATTTATTTTTATTGTTTTGAGACGGAGTTTCGCTCTTGTTGCCTAGGCTGGAGTGCAATGGCGTAACCTCAGCTCACTGCAACCTCTGCCTCCTGGGTTCAAGCAATTCTCCTGCCTCAGTCTCCAGAGTAGCTGGGGTTACATGCACCTGCCACCAAGCCAGGTTAATTTTTTTGTATTTTTAGTAGAGACGAGGTTTTACCATGTTGGTCAGGCTGGTCTCTAACTCCTGACTCAGGTGATCCACCTGTCTTGGTCTCCCAAAGTGCTGGGATTATAGGCTTGAGCCACTGTTCCTGGACTTGTGCATTTATTTAAAGTAAACTTTTAGAACAAGGTATGTTTGATACATATGTAATATAATCTAACTAAAAGGCCAATTAAAATTTTGGAGGTAGTTTTCTAGGGCCTTAAGATATTCCCAACTAGACTGGTCTCTGAAAATACCATTATGCAAAGGGAACATATTAAGGCAATTTGATTTGGCTTCGTATTTGTAAGCAATTTGAAATTCACTCTTCTCAACATAAACATCTGCTAGGATAAGAATGATGTAACCATGCAGCAGTGCGTGCATTCTGGTAAACCAGATTTAATAAATATGTTAAACTTCAACAAGAACAAAAATATGTGAATTGAAGTTATTCCAAAGGTAATGCAATTTAAAATGACTGTGAATAAAGAAACCTTAATATACAAATAGGTTTTATAAACATTTTTTTTCCTTACGTCTATAGTTTGGGATTTGCTCATCATGTAAAAAGAGAGACTATTTGGCAGCTATTTCTAAGTAATTTAGTTCTTTAAAATATCAGGCTCAAACAAAATTAGAATTTTAATAAAAATTATTTTCCCATATCCAATGTAGCAAAATTGGAAGTAAAATTAAACAGATACCCAAAAAAAAAAAAAAAAAAAAAGAGGCCAGGTTGGATGTGCATTGATTAGAAATAAGTTTATTTCTAGCTGTGGGCAATGACTTTAAAATTACAGAAATTAACATGGGTGAAATCTTTCAAAATAAAAGATTTGACCTTAAAATTCACAGCTATACCAAAAAAGAGACAAAAAAAATGGTAAATGATATCTTTTTTTTTTTTCCTCGAGACAGTCTCACACTGTCACCCAGGATGGTGTGTAGAGACACAATCTCAGCTCACTGCAACCTCCACTTCCCGGATTCAAGTGATTCTCATGCCTCAGCCTCCCAAGTAGCTAGGATTATGGGCATGCACCACCACAGCTGGCTAATTTTTGCGTTTTTGGTAGAGATGGCGTTTCTCCATGTTGGACAGGCTGGTCTTGAACTCCTGTGCTAAGGTGATCCACCCACCTTGGCCTCCCAAAGTGTTAGAATAACAGGCATGAGCCACCACACCCAGCCATCTTCAATTTCTTAATTATATTCTTTCTTTAGTACGGCTAAGGGACACTGTAAACAAATATGTGTCACACACGTATTACAAAATAAACACTTTTTTTTGGAGACAGGGTCTTGCTGTGTCACCCAGGCTGGAGTGCACTGGCATGATCATATCTCACTGCAAGCTCAAATCCTGGGCTCAAGCGATCCTCAAGCGATCCTCCCACCTCAGCCTCCGGAGTAGCTGGGACTACAAGTGTGCACCACCACCACCACACCAGGTTAATCTTTGCTTTTGTTTTGTTTTTTTTTAAAGTAGAGATGAGGTCTCACTGTGTTGCCCAGGCTGATCTTGAACTCCTGGGCTCAAGTGATTCTCCGGCCTCGGCCTCCCAAAGTGCTGGGATTACAGGCGTGAACCACTGTGTTTGGCCCAAAATAAACACTTGTTAGAGAAGCTACTTGGTAATACTTTTGCAATGCTAAATTAACCAAGGGATCAAGAAATAAGAACAAGAGCTATTTTAAATAAGGAATGCCATTAGGCTATTAGGCTCAATTTTGCACTGAAATAGTTGATCATAATTTGGACTTATTAGAAAGGCTAGCTGGAAAATATGGAGAAAATTTTCTATTAGAAACTGGGCTGGGTGTGGTGGCTCAGGCCTGTAATCCCAGCACTTTGGGAGGCCAAGGTGGGTGGATCATTTGAGGAAAGGAATTCAAGGCCAGCCTGGCCAAGGTGGTGAAAACCTGTCTCTACTAAAAATACAAAAATTAGCTGGGCAGTAGTGGCACACTCCTGTAATCCCAGCTACTTGTGAAGCTGAGGCAGGAGAATTGCTTGAGCCTGGGAGGCGGAGGTTGTGGTGAGCTGAGATCATACTGCTGCCCTCCAGTCTGGGCAGGCCATGGAGTGCCACCCTGTCTCAAAAAAAAAAGGGAAAAAAAAAGAAACTAAATGTGAAAAAACCTTTTAGCCTGGATAAGCTTAAATGTCAGATGGTTTAAATATAGTCAACCATCTTTAAATAAAAATTATGACTATTAATAAATAAAAATCATTAAGTCACCTGAAAGCAATTAGCAATATTTAACAGAATAAATTGGCACCAATGAACTAATATTTAACTTGCTTTGTATCATCTGTACGAATATATAATCAGAAAGAAAGAAACAAGCCTTGAAGATTGAGGATGTCACCTCAGTTATTTACCAGTCACTTATCACCCAGTTGCAAACTGGAAAACAGCTTCTATGTAATTGAAATGATGTCAAAATCCAAGGAGGTAACGTACATACATCTTTACTAATTCCAAAACTAATAAGGTTTCAAAATAGCTTAGATAGCAAGTTCCCCAGTCAGTGCAACAATATAAACCCCAACTTATCAGGATGTCTGAGAGTAAACCCTATATGTGCAAATTAAAAAGAAAAGAAAAAGTAAAGAAAACATAACCAAAAAACGTAAGAGAAAGAAAGAGTAGTCTCATATTATAGAATCAAAAATCTGAAAAAACTCAGAGAAATCTGAAATAATTATAAAATCTCTGTATAAATAAAGGGGGGAAATACACAACTGTATATTTCTCTAACAACTTTCATATCAATAGAAAAATGAATAACACCCTTGTATTAAGAGTTATTTCAATTTTGGCTTTTAAAAATATTCCTGTCTAGATACTTTTACCATGCTATTTCTTATCATTTTCATACAGCATATATTTAATTTTAAATCTAGAAACACCCATAACAAACACACAAGCTCTGTTCTAAGTAATGTCCACTCCTTTTTCTGCCTTCACTGTTCCCTTGATACTCTTCAGGGGTAACAAGCAAAGAACCTGGGTGGCTTCTCCATAGTTCCTTGTTAATTTTATGATTTTATAGAATTGTCTTTGGTACATTCAGTTTAAAAGGTTCCTTCTAATTTTGTCTTTTGTTTCATATCAAATAAAAAAAAAATACCTGTTTATAAAGCCAACCTCGTCTGACCACGGGTGCATTAGGATTCCTTTTAATTGAATTTGACCTCTTTCCAAAATTATGAACTTTTTTTGAAGCTCGTGAAGTCTAAATAGAAAAAGAGCATGACAGAAAATGTATTAATGTCTAGAGATTTGAGCTTATTTTCCTCTTAAAATTTAATCTCTTTTCAGATTTTCCCAAGAACTGCAGGACTTAAATCTTTTCAGAAAAATTATTAAAATTCTACTTTTGCTGGGTTAGTTTTTTGAAGTGTAAGAATTCTGCACCAAATTTTTTTCCCCAGGATATCAAAAGTTTTACAATATTTCCTTTAAAATCCAGACGGGATATACAATTTTTAGAAACACAGAGTATGTGGCAGTATTTTGTCCTATCTGCTATATAAAATGAATAGATCTTGAATAAAAACTGTTAACAAATCTTTAAGAATAAACCAAACAACAGAACTTTTCCCTTTATATCTTCATTTAATAGTGCAGGTTCAATTAAAGAAAGTTAACAGCACTCAGTCCGAGGAGAAATATACAGAGATTAAATATAAACAAATATATCACATCAAGTCAAAACAAGACGGGAAGGATCTGCTTAATGTGATGTAGTGTTTTCTTTTTCATGGACAACTCTGAACTTAAACCAGACAGATGGGGCTTACTGGATTCTTCAATGTATACATAAAGATATACAATCTTTAAAAATACTGGTATGCTTACCATGAAGATTTATTTTGGCAGGAATCATAGTGGTGACCAACAAAAATGAAAACAATGAAGCTATAAAGTAACATAAAATTATCTCTTACTTTTCTACTTGTTTAGAATCTTTGGAAATCTAGCATACTTCATTAGAATTTTGTTTTGGGAAGCTTTTATTAGTATATAAGAAAATTTTAAGGCCCGATATCAACAAAATTTTTCCTAAAGCATGTTTTCTAGATAGACTTTAATTTACTTTCAAACAGATAATGCTTAAAAACAGTATAAAACTCAAATGACATAAAAAGATACACAAAGATCAATCTACTTCTCACCCTCGGGCTCCAGCACCCAGCTAACCCCACTCGCAACTGTGGGGCAACCAATATCACTGTTATGTGTGTGTCTGTCTATCTAAAATAACCGTTCTCATGATTAATGAATATTTTTCTGAAATGATCGCATATTTTAATATCCACTCTTCTGTTCCATTATTTCTTGGAGCTCACTATATAAACAGAATGCTTATTTACCCATACTGTTGTCAATGTGCTGTGTTATGAAACTTTCTGACCTTTGGAAATCTGTAAGTGAAAATGGTGTCTTTTTCTGGTTTTAATTAGTATTTTTCATATTATGGATGAGGCTGAGTATCTTTTTTCATATATTTAAGGGTAAATTCCATTTTCTTTTCTGAAAACTGATTTCATATAATTTGCCCATTTCCAAACTGGCACGTAAGCCCTTTTCTTATTGATTCACAGTACTTCTTTAATTATAAGGAAATTATTCTTTAATCGTTATATGAATTGCAGATACTCTGCATGGATAATAATTACATGTGGTTGAATTTCTCATTATTTTATATTGTTACTTCTGGGTTTTATGTCGTATTTAGAAAGCCCATCTACATTCTGATCTTTTTTTTTTTTTAATCTTCCATTGTTTTTTTCTAGTGCTTTTATAGTTTTGTTTTTAACATTTCAACAACTGATCCATCTAGAAAATTTTTGGTGTAAAGTATGAGGAACAGATTCAACTTTCTTTCAAGACAATGACCTAGTGGCTCTCAATCCATTCATCAATTTCACCAGATTTTAATTGAAATATACTCATAAAGCATTATGCTCAGTTAGCCTGTTGGACATATGTTACTTAATAATCAGAAATTATTTATATTATTTGAAAATTTACATTCATTTATAATCTCCTAACAAAATTTTATTTCTAAAACCTTAACAGGCATTTAAATACTATTATTATAATTATCTATTTCCTTACAATAAACATAATTTACTATTACAATGGTTTTGCTGAAAAATGTTTTCTCAATCTAAGCATTCTTATAGTCAGATAATTTGATTTCTAGGCTATTACATTAATCATCACCTTTAAAACTTTAGAGTGTCCATTTTCTCTCACAAATATCATTATATTTCTAAAACTATTCCAAACTTAAAAACTTAAGTCTTTGAATTACAATCTTATTACTTTATATTTCAGTAAATTGCTTCTTCTATCAATCACCTCCAAATTCATGTAGTAATAAAAATGTAATGATTATTCTATAATTTTAAGTCCACTATGAGTAATGGTATAGATACTGTTTACTCCTTATCAATAATTAATATAAAGCAAAATAACTTACTCTGCCTACAGGGCTCATTGGATGCACTGCATAATCTGAAGTCACGTTATAGTTAGAAGCTTCATTTATCATACTTATAGGTCGTTCCTTCTTTTCTTCAGATGTCATGGTTGCAACAGTCCTGAAAATATATGTCAAAATGCTAGAACTTGCTGTATATGTAACCCACTTTACAATAACACTTCCCTACAGTTAACTATGCGAGTGTACTACTTTTCCACAGTACGTGGATCCTAGTTACTCTAGAATCAGGCCTTGATACTTACAACAACTTTAAATACAGCTAACACTTTTCCTAAGTCAAAAATACATTATTATCATGTTTATTTATTATTATGTTGTAAGACAGGAGTCTCACTCTGTTGCTTAGGCTGGAGTGCAGTGGCGTGGTCTTGGTTCACTGGAGAATCTGCCTCCCAGGTTCAAGTGATTTTCCTGCCTCAGACTCCTCAGTAGCTAGGACTACAGGCACGCGCCACCATGTCCGGTTAATTTTCTATTTTTTAAGTACACTCAGCGTTTCACCATGTTGGCCAGGCTGGTCTCGAATGCCTGACCTCAAGTGATTTGCCCACCTTGGCCTCCCAAAGTGCTAGGATTACAGGCATGAGCCACCGCACCCGGCCTATCATGTTTATTTTTAATAGGCATTATTGCAGATATTCTACTTGGTCATCCAACTGAAAAACTAAAAATGAATTATATGATTATTCTAATTTAAAAAGCAATAACAATTTCAGTAACTAACTGTGAATAGCTCTATAGTATAATACATTCTTACACATATTTCATTTGATGCTTATAAAACTCTTGTGAAATAGTAATTATCACTATCTGATTTAAGGACGAGAAAACTGAGCTCAAATTACTTTAATAATCTAACCAAGTTTACATAGTTTCTCTATGCTTGCATCCCAGGCTCCTGAGCTTACTGTGTTTGAAGTACTATAAAAATAGCTTCTGAGATTACATTCCTCATGAAAAAATGTTTAAGTCAGGTTTCTATATGACACATCATGAACAGCTGGCATTCTGTTATTATACTTGACTACAAATGTCCAGATAAGAAAGCTGTTAAATTGAAATATAAATAACAGCAATTTCAATGCTAACCCAATTTTGAATACAGGCATTCCATGAAACTCTTTACTTACTGTTCATTCACTACAAAAATACAATTGTCCTGTGATGGTTGTCCTGTGACTGGATGTTTGCAGGTCACTTTCCTTTCATTATGGCTGAAAAAAGAATAAAAGAAAAACAGAACGTGTAGGTATTTAAAATGCCCATTTATTTATTGTAACATTAAAGTTAGTCTACAAAGGAAATGAAATTCAAACTCCCAGGCTTTTTGTTTGTTTGTTTGTTTTTGAGATGGAGTTTTACACTTGTCGCCTAGGCTGGAGTGCAACGGCATGATCTCAGCTCACTACAACCTCTGCCTTCTGGGTTCAAGCGATTCTCCTGCCTCAGCCTCCCGAGTAGCTCGGATTACAGGCGCCCACCATGACGCCCAGGTAATTTTTTGTATTTTTAGTAGAGACAAGGTTTCACCATGTTGGTCAGGTTGATCTTGAACTCCTGACCTCAGGTGAGCCACCCGCCTCGGCCTCCCAAAGTGCTGGGATTACAGGCATGAGACACGGTGCCTGGCCACCAGCCTTTTGAGATTCCTAAATATATCTTTCCTACTATCTATTGGGAGTGCCTGGGTGTGAAAATGTTACTTATATTTTTACAAAACAGTTAAATGCATCCCTTCTCAGTCTGGTCTCAATCCTTTTTCATTATTTTATAAACAAAAGTAAGTTGCAGGCCAGGTGCTGTGGCTCACGCCGGTAATCCCAACACTTTGGAGCGCCAAGGAAGGTGGATCACTTGAGGTCAGGCGTTCAAGACCAGCCTGACCAACATGGTGAAACCCCATCTCTACTAAAAACACAAAAATTAGCCGGGTGTGGTGGCGTGTTCCTGTAGTCCCAACTACTCAGGAGGCTGAGGCAGGAGAATTGCTTGAACCTGGGTGATGGAGGTTGCAGTGAGCTGAGATTGTGCCATTTCACTCCAGTCTGGGCAACAGAGAAAGACTGTCTCCCCCTTAACCCCCTCCCCTCAAAAAAGTTAAGTTGATTTGGCTGTTTGGCTCTTTACATTGCATTGTAAAATACAAAGATTACTGTATTTTATACTTCATAGGTGGGTCATGAAAAATAAGTATGAGTGTCTACCTACCTCCACTGTTTCATGGTCCAACATGGGTGCATTACAGAGTACTAATGCCAAATTCATAAATGGAAAGAAAACCTAACAGTACTACTATATGGGCACCAGTACCTTAACAAAATAGAAGGTTCTGAAACAGGAATACTTCACAGTGTTTCTGTTTTACAAAACAACCTTTATATAGATAATGTAATGAGATTAATTTTTTGACACTTGAGGAAGGTATGTTGTAGAAAAAAAAATAAATCTGAAGGAGAAGCAAAAATCTTAAGTAGATGAAATGTGGAAACAACAACAAAAACAAAGAAACATCTGTTATGTTTACTGAAAAAATTGCTTTGAATTAAGTTATGATTATTTTTGGAGAATTAGATGTTTGCCTAAGAAATAGTATTCTTTCTAGGTTGAGTGATAAGGTCTTCAACTGTTCTTGAATGAAAGAAGGAAAAAAAACCCTATTTATTTAAGCCAAAAATACTAGATGCTCGAAATAATATGCAACATACATTGATATATTAAATAGTCTATAATAATTTTCATTAGGTCATATACCATAAAGTAATCTGTAACAGAGACCTATCATTGACATGCCTGACATTAGAAAATTTACCTTGTAAGGTCTATATTGAATTTTAGTTTTTTTTGTTAATCTTAAAATATTAGTACATATGCTCTGTATGGTGAGAAGTCTATAACCACAACCTGCAAACTTCCAGGTAAATTTCATATGCTTAAGTTCTTTTTCCAAATCCTAATTTTCATATTTTTTTGGGTAACTCAATACCCTGAAACTTAATCCATTAAATAAAATTGAAACTATATAAATATAAAGATATAAAGTTTTTTTAAAATTCCATATTGACTATGGTAAAAGTAGAATCATTAATGAAACATAGTGTTTCTATTATTCCTTAATTCAAGTGGTCTAGGAAACACATAGAGCCAACTGTTAATATTTAGAAAAATTTTAATAGATACAGCACTTGACACCCTGGGAGGTAGCTGGCTCACTGTTAGGTCCTGACCATTGTCCTTGGCACAACGGAGGAGTGACTGCTGAGGACCACAGGAAGGGCAGGGAAGGGAAGATAATGATTCTAGCCTTTTCTCAATTCTACCAAAGTTTGTCCCCTGTATTATTACAAATTGTATGTTTTCATCTTAGATCTGCCATTCTTTTCCGCATTTCACAAGCTGTTGTTGTTGTTGTTTTGATGGGCCTCAAAATCCAGATCAAGAGAATCATCAGTTCTGCTACAATGCTTGCTGGAACTGTTTCAACATGATTTGTATGTTAAAGGAACAATTTGAGCATAATATGACTTTGCACTTGCTTATGCATGATTTTATTTGTGAGAGACTCTAGATGGATGCAAAAAACTGCACCTGACAAAACCCAGCCACACAGGAATACACAAAATGTATATCTGCACACACCTCAAACATGTAGCAGCTACTTCAGTTCATTGCCTGTTTTATGAAACACACTTATCCACATCTGGTGATACAACTTTTTTTTCTTTTTTTTTTTTTTTTTTTTGAGACAGTTTTGCTCTGTTGCCCAGGCTGCAGTGAAGTGGCACAATCTCAGATCACTGCAACCTACGCCTCCTGGGTTCAAGCGATCCTCCTGCCTCAGCCTCCCAAGTTAGCTGGGATTACAAGCATGTGCCATCATGCCTGGCTAATTTTTTCCATTTTTAGTAGAGATGGGGTTTTGCCATGTTTGCCAGGCTTGTCTTGAACTCCTGGCCTCAAGTGATCCGTCAGCCTTGGCTTCCTAAAGTGCTGGGATTACAGGTGTGAGCCACCGCGCCGGGCCTACAGCTTTCAACTCAATTTCAGATAACCTTCCCCCCAAAACTTCCCAAAAATTCACGCTGAAACCCTTTCAACACCTAGTTACTTTTCAAGCAAACTGCAGGTCTTTTTCAAGGCCAAATGTCATATTTATTATGCTACCATTTTTATTCGGTTCCTGTATGTGTTGCTAATGAAGTTTGAGTGGTGTGCTCCTAAATCCATTCCCCCCCACCAAGCCCTGAGTTTTTTTGTTTCCAGATTTTGCATGATGAGGTGATTTTTAGAGACACACATGCTATATTTTTGCAAAATATATTGCACTACTAAATTACAAACTACCATATCACTATCCTATTAAAAATGCATTAGAATTTTAACAGACACTGAAACAAGGTGTCATTTAAAAAAATTCTTCTCAGATATTTTATGCTTAATAAAAACTGAAAATAAAAAAATTTAAAACAATTTGTATTTCTAGAAGAATCCTTATAAAAAGGATAAAATTCACGTCTTTATTTTATTTTATTATTATTATTATTTTTGAGACGAGTTTCACTCTTGTTGCCCAGGCTTGAGTGCAATGGCGCAATCTCAGCTCACTGCAAGTTCTGCCTCCCAGGTTCAAGTGATTCTCTTGCCTCAGTCTCCCAAGTATTTGGGATTACAGGCATGCACCACCATGCCTGGCTAAAAAAATTTTGTAGTTTTAGTAGAGAGGGTTTCACCATGTTGGTCAGGCTGGTCTCAAACTCCTGTCCTCAGGTGATCCACCGGCCTCGGCCTTCCAAAGTGCTGGGATTACAGTTATGAGCCTCTGCGCCCGGCCAAATTCAGGTCTTGATATAAGACATACCTATGGTCACAGAACAAACTAATTCCCACCTTGTCTCTGTAGTCACTGTGGCCTAGTAGGAAGTCCAGACTTTTCTAAATACAATGCCAGTGTTTACCTACTCTTACTTCCAGACTTCCCTTGATGATGTTTTAATGTGTAGGTCTAGATAAGTGGTTCTCAATTGGGTGATTTTGCCTCCAGGGGAACATTTGGCAATCCCTGGTAACATTTTGAATGTCACAACTGGGGAAATGTTACTGGTGTCTAGTGCATAGAGGCCAGGGTGCTGCTAAACATTTTATAATGCAGAGTAGAGCCCTCCATGTCCAAATAAACCTCCAGAAACGTCAGCAATGCTGAGGGTGGGAAGCCCTGCATTAGGCTATCATAACCCTTAAAATAACTGACTCTACTGAATAAGAAAAGCAATATTTACTATTCGTGTCCCTGTATTTCTCTAAACACAACAGAGGTAGCAGAAAACAATGGTAGTTGAAAGCACAGTTTCTGAAATCAGACTACACAGGTTTGAATCTCAGCTCCTCCACTTAATAGCTAGGTGATCTTTCGCAACTTACTTTACCTCTCCGTGTCTCAACTGAATAAACGCAGCTATGTCACAGGTTATTCCTTCATTTAGTCAACATATACATATATACACACACAAACATTTTCATAAATATAACATCTATATAGACATATATTTATGTATGATAGTCCTCCCTTATCTGTGGTTTTGCTTTCTATGGTTTCAGTTACCCTCAGTCAACTGCCGTCCAAAAATATTAAATAGAAAATCCCAAAAATAAACAATTCATAAGTTTTAAATTGTGAGCTGTTCTGAGTAGAGTGATGAAATCTCTCTCCATCCTGCTCTATCTCATCTATGATGTGAATCATCCCTTTGCCCAGTGTCTCTAAACTCTCGATGCTACTTGTCCCATTAGTTACTCAGTAGTTGGCCTGGTTCTCAGATTAACTGTTGAGGTACTGCAGTTTTTGTGTTCAAACAACCCTTATTTTAATTAATAATGACCCCTCCACACACACACCCAAAGTACAAGGCTTGTGATGCTGGCGTGCTGTTACACTTTTATTAGTTATTATAGTTAAGCTTTTACTGTGCCTAATTTTTTAAAAAACAGAGATGGGGTCTTGCTAGGTTGCCCAGTCTGGCCTCAAACTCCTGGGCTCAATGATCTTCCTACTATGCTTTCCCAAACTGCTGGGATTACAGGCATGAGTCAGCATGGCTGGCCCACTGTGCCTAATTTATAAATTAAAATGTATCATAAAGCAGTAAGAAAAACATAAAAAAATCCTTGCCCTCAAGGAACCTACTTTATAATGGAGATGTAGAAAATAATAAGCACTCTATAAATGTTATTTACAATTATTATGAACTGCAGGACATTGAGTATATGTCATCATTATATTAGTATTTGGTCAATTATTTAAAAGTTTAACTTCGTGCCCACCCAAATACAGTCACATGTCACTTAACTATGGTAATACATTTTGTTTGTTTGTTTCATCATACTCAACCCCAACTATGGTGACACATTCTAAAACATATTAGGTGATTTTAGTTGTGTGAACATCATAAAGTGTATATACACAAACCTAGTTGGTACTGCCTACCATAAAAATAGAAAATATACTTATATATAAATCTAGGCTATATAGTATAGCTTATTGCTCCTAGGATAAAAGCAGGTATGACATGTTACTGTATTGAATACTATAGGCCACTGCAGTATAATGTTAAGTATTTGTGTATCTAAATATATCTAAACATAGAAAAGGTACATTAAAAAATATGGTATTATGCCTGTAATCCCAGTACTTTGGGAGGCCCAGGAGGGTGGATCACTTGAGGCCAGGAGTTCGAGACCAGCCTGGCCAACATGGCGAAACCCTGTCTCTACTAAAAATACAGAAATTAGCCAGGCATAGTGGCGCACGCCTGTAATCCCAGCTACTCTGGTGGCTGCAGCATGAGAATTGCTTGACCTCAAGAGGCAGAGGCTGCAGTAAGCTGAGATAGCACCAATGTACTCAAGTCTGGGCAAAAAAGTATGGTATTAAAGATTAAACACTCTATCCCCCAGGCCATAATGCAGTGATGTGAACACAGCTCTCTGCAGCTTCAACCTCCCAAAGTTCATGCAATCCTCTTACCTCAGTCTCTTAAGTAGCTGGGACTACAGGTGCACACCACCACACCCACCTAATTTTTAAAATAGCTACTTGGGAGGTTGAAGCAGGAGAAATGTTTGAGCCCAGGAGTTTGAGGCTGCAGTGAGCTATGATTACCACTGCACTCCAGCGCGGGCAACAGAGCAAGACCTTGTCTCTCTCTCTCTTTTTTTTTTTAAAGTTAAATTTAAGTTAAATTAAGTTAAATTTTTAAGTTAAATTTAAGTTAAATTAAGTTAAATTTTTAAGTTAAATTTAGTTAAATTTTTTTAAGTTAAATTTAAATTAATTTAACTTAATTTTTTTAAAGGACTCCGTTAATCTAGAGCGTTCAGGGCTAAAGAAAACAGGTCATATTTACAAGCTCAACTTGCTGATTATGCTCTAAAGGTCAGTATAAAATGAATGAATGCCTCCACTGTCACCTTTTTTTTCTTTTAAAAAAAAAAGATACCAAGGAATTGATAAATAGCAACACAGTTTGCTTGTGCTTTGGCGTTATGTCTTTTTCCTATTTATTACCAGAGTTTTAATCATTTACTATAATCAGAAGAGTAAATGAAAGGCCTGATACTTTAAAGCTTCTATGAAACTATTATTTCAGTTAATAATAATTTGGTTGTGAAGGATTTTAAGATGACTAAATCAGTGTGCATATAAAATGGTATATATATTTCCATCAAATTGTATAACACTAAAATGACATGACTACTGGAGATAAAATAGAAATTCATTAGTTTACCTAATTCCTTTTCCAATCTTAGGTATTTTATAAACCAAATAATGCATTATGTAGGTAACTACTGGAACACCTGGGCTATGCTAAACTTTTAAGCAGACATCTTAGTTCTGAGCTTTCTGGAAGCTTAGATAAAAAGAGAAAGCTAAAGCACACAGCTCCTATGAACTAGTGACGGAAGGAAGAGCAATTTACCAGGTTTAAATCAACTTTAAGTGACAGGTTTCTTTTATATAAATAACTAAAACTATGTGACAGCACTCTGAAAATGGGGGAAGTTGGTGTTTGTCTCCCTTTCCAGGGTAATTAAAGGAAGATACTTTTCGTAGAGTCTACATTGCTATGGTTTTCCCTCCTCAGGAGACATATAAAGGAGGATGCCAATGGCATTCCTTAAAAAACATCATAACCACGCACACCTTCTCTCATGAAAATAAACACATAAAGTGTACATTTCAATATAAACCCCAATTAAAATATGCTATTAGAAAAAAAACTTGTTAACAAAGTGTTTCATATTTCCAGTTAAAATAATAAAAGTCCATAAAAGTGAGGGGACAATTTCATTCCTAATGGAGAGTTACTTCAAATTATACAAGGAAAGAAACTCTTCAATGCAATTAAGTACTAACTGACAAAAGAAATTTGGTATTAAAATTCCTGTCATCTAATAAGACCAAAACCATGCAGAACTTCATTGAATGCAAACATCTTTTATCTGATACCTACAGGTAAAATACCCTTATTAGAAGTTATTTAAAAATCAGAATTTGATTTATGTAGAAATGAATCCAGTACTAAATGTACTAAATTTTTTTTTTTTTTTTTGGTCTCGCTTTGTTGCCTAGCTGGAGTGCAGTGGTGTGATATTGGCTAACTGCAACATCCGCCTCCCGGGTTCAAGCAGTTCCCTGCCTCAGCTTCCTGAGTAGCTGGGATTACAGGCGCCCACCACTACGCCTGGCTAATTTTTGTATTTTTAGTAAAGACGGCATTTCACCATCATGGTCAGGCTGGTCTCGAACTCTTGACCTTGTGACCCACCCGCCTCAGCCTCCCAAAGTGCTGAGATTACAGGTGTGAGCCACCGTGCCCAGCTGTAAATGTACTAGATTTAAACATTTAAAAATTCCACTAATGTTACATATATATAACAAAGCAGTAGGCTGGGCGCGGTGGCTCACGAGGTCAAGAGTTCGAGACCATCATGGCTAACACAGTGAAATCCCATCCCTACTAAAAATACAAAAAATTAGCCGGGCGTGGTGGTGGATGCCTATAGTCCCAGCTACTCAGGAGGCTGAGGCAGGAGAATGGTGTGAATCCGGGAGGTGGAGCTTGTAGTGAGCTGAGATTGTGCCACTGCACCCCAGCCTGGGCAACAGAGTGAGACTCTGTCTCAGAAAAAAAAAACAAAGCAGTAAATGAGATATATTTTTAAAATCACGTATGAAAAAGAACTATTCCTGATTTTAAAATAATACTTATGATTTCAAAGAGATGATGACTCAGGATTGCTTAATACTGCAGCACTGCCATCTTTACTGGGTTGCCCTATGCTTTTTAGTTAGGCAACCTCACAAACCCAAGCTGCTGCTGTATCACAAAGTAATACTCTGAACCACAAAGTCTAGAGTTAAAAGGAAGGTTTTTTGTTTTTGTTTTTGTTTTTTGACACCTGTCGGCACCTGCCGACACGCCCGGCTAATTTTTGTATTTTTAGTAGAGATGGGGTTTCACCATGTTGGCCAGGCTGGTCTCGAACTCCTGACCTAGGGTGATTTGCCCGCTAAGTTTCCCAAAATCTCTCTGGCCATCTTTCTCAAGAACCTCACTAGTCAGAGATATGAGATTCCATGTCCAAGTCAACCAACGGCAAAATAAGTGGGACTACTATGGTGAGCGAGCTAACTCCAGTCAAGATGCACAACTTTGTCTGTGGCCCACCTAGAGGAAACTGAATAAAATGAGGTTATATTGTAACAGCAAGGAAAAAGGGGAAGGAAGAGGCTATTGGCTAAGAAATATTCTGTTATCTTAGACAAAGCAACTTACATATGGTCCAAAGGAAACATGTGCGCTAGTATATTCAAAAGTAGATTTCTGTGTTTTATATGGTAAAAGAGGAAAATGGTTTTACCAATTTCTTGCTTTGGGAAGGTAAAAGGGTGATTTAACCTGAACTTCAGATCTTTAGAGATTTTGTTTCTACCTTCAGTAATATGTTTTAATGTTTTGGCTACACACTGACTACCTGTTATAATGCAGTTCTTCCTTGTGGGAGCATGTGTTTTTGGTGGGTTTTTTTAAAAATCTCTATTTCATGGGTAACTTCAGTGACAGAGCAGTTAAAAATCCACTCTGCTTTTTTTTTTTTTTTTTTTTTTTTTGTGAGACGGAGTCTCACTCTGTCGCCCAGGCTGGAGTGCAGTGGCCGGATCTCAGCTCACTGCAAGCTCCGCCTCCCGGGTTCACGCCATTCTCCTGCCTCAGCCTCCTGAGTAGCTGGGACTACAGGCGCCCGCCACCTCGCCCGGCTAGATTTTTGTATTTTTTAGTAGAGACGGGGTTTCACTGTGTTAGCCAGGATGGTCTCGAACTCCTGACTTCGTGATCTGCCCGTCTCGGCCTCCCAAAGTGCTGGGATTACAGGCTTGAGCCACTGCGCCCGGCCCACTCTGCTTTTTAATCCAAAATCCACTATGCTTTTTAAAAAGAATACTGAAATTGCTATTAACATATTGCCAATAACAGCCAATACTATTCTTCTGAGTGATACATTACAGTCAGGCAAAGCAAGCTGTATTATGCAGTGTTTCATATGTGTAACCATGGTAACATCACTGAAAATGTATCTACTGTGCAAAACGAGTAATATGTATTTTAGAATCCCACAGAATAGATTTCAGTTGTTTCTTGCTAAACTAAGATGTCAACCCATTTATATGATTTGCTCTGAATCATGTATTTCCCTTACGGGAAAGAGAGAAATATTTAATTTAGTTTAAGAAAAACAGAATAGCATATTGGTTTGGCAGCTGCCATTTGGCAATTCTTCTGCCAATCCTGGCAACAAAAGCCAGTATTATGACTTGGACTTTTATAAAGGCCCAACCCACAAAAGCTGCCACATATCCACAATAATGTTAGACTTGAGTGGGGCAGAAGAGGTGTGGAAACTATGGAAGCTATTGTATTCCTCTGTGAAGAAAACTACGCAGCAAAAAGCTCAGATGTATGCTTTTAACTTGTGTTTTCAGTATCCTTCTAGTGAAACCAAAAAGAGTACTATAATTTTTTACTATAATTTACTACATTCTCAAGTTGGCCTTAGTTTCATTACTCTATAAAACAATTACACTCTCCAGCTTGTCTTAAAAGTGAAGAGCTTTCATCAATAGAAATCATGCAGTGTCTTGTAATTTTGCAACTCAAACAATCAAATCTTAATTAGGTTTAAAAAACATGTTTGTAGCAGCCATTTAGTTATTAAATCAATTCAGTCTATGCTAGTCAAGTAATTTAAAAATTATTATTAAATACAAAATTTCTTAATGTTTTACATAGCTAACTATTTTAATTTATTTTCATTGTAATAAAAAGGAGAAAAATGTCCTGTTGAAATCTAGCTGCTACAAAGACTGTTTCTGCAATTTATTTTTAAACTGAAAATATGCTGGCACAGAAAACTGTGCCTACAATTAAAGGCAATGTTTTAAGAACAAAAGAAAAACATTAAAAGTGCTCTGCCTTTCTTGAAACTGAATTCTTGCATCTTGGTTATGTGAAGAAATAACCACTGAGTTAGCAATCTCAAAGATTGTAATTTTTTTTGTGGGGTAAAACATGAAAAGTATATATTTCCTTTCCCCACATTTAGTTCTAAATGCCATTTGCCTTTAACTTAGAACTAACTGCTTCCAGACATCCTGCTCAAACCTCAATGTTTCATTTACCCACCATCTACAAATTCTTCTTAAGATCTTAACCCTTTATTTTCTATTCTTTCTCCTCTCATCATTTAGAAAATGGGTAACTTCCAATTTCTTGGGGGAAAAGAAGGGATGAATCAGGTGTGAAAACCTCACTCATCCTCACCTCCAGCAATAAATAGTATGATCACCACCATAACAGCTACCACTTAAGCATTTCACTCAGTGCTACTCACATATTCAGCTGTCACACAATGGCCTTGACAATCCTCACAGAGCCCATTTGAGGTAGGTGTTATTATTTGCAGTTTATGAATACATAAACTGAGGCTCATAGCATTTAGAAAGTTGCCAGAAGTCATACTCCAAATAGGAGTGCCTCCAAGGCTTGAGCTGCTCTCCTTTTCAGATCCCAGCCTTTCAACAGCTGCCCCTTTCTCCAACTCTTCCACAGCCAACGAGACTTCTCAGTTCTGTCTTTCATCTTGTATTCAACGACACTAGAACAGAATAAAGCCATACTTTCCTTAGAGGCCCTTTCCTTCTTCCACTGACAGCAGATGTGCCATGCACATGCTGCCTCCCTCACTGTTCCTCTTCCCTCCTCCTCTCATCTCACTGCCTACCATCACCCCAGGATCATTTCTATCTGAAGCACAGCAATGAAACCTTTCCCAATTCCAGTTTAATTTTAAACCCAATGCCTCTCATCCTTGGAAGTTTCACAATCATTTTCTACTCTTAGCTGTTCAGACAAAATTACCACCAAAACAGATTTAGAAATGTTACCTCACATTTCTACCACTACCGATATCAAAGAATTTAAATACAAATAATAACAATTGTAAAGCATGTGTTGCACCGAACAGGAACTAAAAATCTTGCTTGACTCAGAGGAGATGACTTAAACCCCAGTGAGAAAATATGAGTATGATGTAACACTGTAAGTACAAAGCTAAAACCATTATTACAGACATTAATAACATTAAGGGGGAAAAATTAAATGTTCAAAACATAAAAGGCTCACATACCAACTCCCCGGTTTTAGAATTTGGTTTTTCACTGATAATTTCGAAGTTACCTTTCTTAAAAGCTCTCTTGAATAAAACCAGCATACACATTAAGAATCTACAAAATGGGCTGGGTGTGGTGGCTCATGCCTGTAATTCTAGCACTTTGGGAGGCTGAGGCAGGCGGATCACCTGAGGTCAGAAGTTTGAGACCACTCTGGCCAAAATGGTGAAACCCTGTGTCTACTAAAAATACAAAAATTAGCCAGGTACAGTGACGCACACCTGTAGTCCCAGCTACTAGGGAGACTGAGGTATGCATATTGCTTGAACCCAGGATGTGGAGGCTGCAGTGAGCCGAGATCACGCCACTTGACTCCAGCCTGGATGACAGACTGAGACTCTGTCTCAAAAAAGAAAAACAACAACAACACACACACACACAAACAAAACAAAACAAAAAAAACAAAAAAACCCACCGGAATTTACAAAATGAACACCTTTTAATGAGTTTAAAGCAATTCTGAAAGTAATGTAAGAATGATGCTAGTTAAAAACAAAATGTACCTATCACATCCATCCCAAGTATCATGGCACAGTTACATTTTAGATCACTTGATAAATTAAAAGCAAAAGTGCTTAACATAATTTAGATAATTCTTTCAACTGTAAGTCATTTGAGTGACTCTGAACTTAACCATTTAAGAAAATGGGAAGATTAACTGGTACTATATGGTTAAAAAAGAAATATGATTCTTAAAATGTACACACTAATTTGCCAAAGTAATTTTCTGCCAAGTATTCTAGAATTAAGTGATATTGACTGCTAATAACATCTCAGCCACTGTGCAGGCACATACGGTTCCAAGACTCTCTTTTTTTAAAAAAAAAATATATTTATTTTTACAATTTATTTTTCTTTTCTTTTTTTTTTCTTTAGACGGAGTGTCACTCTATTTCCCAGGCAGGCTGGAGTACAGTGGTGTGATTTCGGGCTCACTGCAACCTCTAACTCCCAGGTTCAAGTCATTCTCCTGCCTCAGCCTCCCAAGTAGATGGGATTACAGGCACCACCACCATGCCCAGAGAATTTGTGTATTTTTAGTAGAGACGGGTTTTATCATGTTGTCCAGGCTTGAACTCCTAGCCTCCAGTGATCGCCTGCCTCGGCTTCCCAAAGTGCTGGGATTACAGGCATGAGCCATCGCACCCAGCTATTTTTACAATTTATTTTTCAACTGAAAAATTAAGACAGTATGTATTTATCATGTACAACATAAGACTCTCTTAACAGCATCCCAATCCATTTCATTGTAACAAGACTTTTCACTATTGAGTTTATCATCCAAGCTGAGCTTCAACTTCTTTCTGTAGAACAGGAATCAAAACCAAAAAACCAAACCAAACTAACCATAAGCAGCACAATAAAACCCCTATCCCTTTAAAAGGATAAAGTATCTGGTTACATACCAAGGCATATTAGCTGGATCTAATAGAGCCCTCACCATAGAATAGCTGAACTTGAATGTGTCAGTCGAATCAGATTTCTTAAAAACAAGTAAATTATGTCACTTCCTTGCTTTAAATAATAGTGGGCTCTCTGCATCATCTTTAATGTGAAGTATAATGGCTTGCATACAATTATAATTTAATGAATAAGGAACACTGATAATGTGATCCAAGGTTAAAGTTTACTGTTGAATGATACATGGAAAAAGCACTTATAATAAAGCCACATAACAGAATAAAAATGCTCACAGGTATATTTTAGTGGGTTAAAAGAATACTTACTCGAAAAGTTGCAAAGTCACTTGTATAAAAATATTGTGTCACAAAAGTCTTACTGACTTTTAAAACTGGGCAGAACCCCAACTCAGAAACATTTCAATAATCAGAAATATTCTCGTCATTTAAAAGCAATAACATGGCATTCAAAAATATACATAGCCTGTAATCCCAGCACTTTGGGAAGCCGAAGTGAGAGGACTGCTTGAGGCCAGGAGTTTGAGGCTAGCCTGGGCAATAAAGAAAGGCCCTGTCTCTACAAATAATAATAATAATAATAATAATATAATAAAATAATAATAATATTAAAACTTAGCCAGGTGAGGCGGTGCATCCTTATAGTCCCAATTACTCAGGAAGCTGAGGTGGGAGGATCCCTTAAGCTTAGGAGTTCAAGGCTGCAGTGAGCTATGATGGTGCCATTACGCTCCAGCCTGGGCAACAGAGCAAGACCCTGTCTTTTAAAAAAAAAAAATCTCCCTAATGAATGCTAATTTGTAGTATTTTATTGTTACATGCATTAAATAGAAGTTTATTATACCTTTGGGAAGGAAGCAAAAGGCAAATTAGTAAAAGTTTAAGAATCTACTCTTGTGTGTGTGGTCACACTCCACTTTAGAAAGTTAACCAAATTATACCCTACACATAAATTACCACACAATTTAAAGAGATCCAATTATGTTACTGTAGATAAAACACATTCTTTCCAATAGAGTCAAACTGACAGAGGAACAGTTCAGTTTAAATAGGAAAAAAATTGCTAATCACTTATTCTTTATCGTGCAATATTCATTTTCATATGCTGCATGAGCTTTATCTAAACAATTTCTTCAAGAATAAAAAAGTAGCTGACTCATAAGTCAAATGATATTCCTATGATACAAAAAGGTTTTGTAAAAAACGGTTGGCTTTCTTTCAAAAGAGCTATCTCGTAGCATAACAAATACCTTTATTCATTCTATATGTGGTAGGCACCGGTGACACAGCCTTAGTAATATTATAAATACAAATAAATAAACATGAAGACTCACATAACCATAAACAAAATACAAAGGGGAAACCGACTAGGGATTGATCTTGCTTAGAAAGGAAAAGAGCAGAGAGGGCATTATGGAAGTGGCTACCATTTGAATTGAGCCTGGTGGAATCAGCGGGATTAGTCAGATGTGGCTAGAGTTCAGTGCAGATTGAGGCTGGCTAGGGCACAAAGAAATGTGGTTGAAAATCTAGGCTTTAACTAACAATATGTTTATGTATATAAAATGCATTATATAAGTTTGAAACAACGTATCTGTTCCCCTCCTAGGTTTTCTTTTACTTCAATTCCAAAATAATATATTTTTTAAAACCCTGAAAAAGCCCAAATAGTGCACTTCATGTGATGCACACGGCACTTAATTTAGGCTCAGTTTAGTCAATAAATCATTATCCTCAACACTGAGAAATTTCTCACTTGCAGACGAGGCATGAGTGGGACAGAAATCCAACCCAGAATAGCAGGGTAAGTAACCCAATTCCTATAGCAGTGACATTGTCAGCAGAATGGGCAATAACTAGAGACATGGGGGAAATCCAATGGCCACTGCAGGACACTGTGATGGCACTATTTCACTCTGGAGACACATTTCCTTCCAGCAGAGTACAACGCAGGGCATGCTGTCAACAGGCTAGTTAACTGGCAGGTTTTGATCATCAGAGTGAAGATGGAGTCTCTACAATGCAAAGATCAAGTATCCTCCTCAGGTATTTAACTTGCTTTGCCAATTCATTTTCTTCCTGTTGAAATATTTAGTAAGCACCCGATATATACAAGGTTTTGTACTGTCTACCAAGAGGAAACAAAAATATAGTTTAAGACTATAAGGGCCTTAAGACCAATACTATTCCATCTGAGTTTACTAGGCTAAATTTCAAACAAAGAAGAGTAGCACAATTATACTTTTTCAAGCAGTCTATAGCATTGGTGGAAAGCGTTCCTCAAAGCATACCTTATCCACTGGAAAACAGACAAGTGCTCTGTTTTACTGCTTTATTCTAGAGAAAAACTTTTATGTTAAATTTCAAGTTATCCCCACAGCTCTGCTCATTGCCCTCTTCTTTTACTTTTTTTTTTTTTTTGCCAGATAAAATTTCCTGTTCATACAAAAAAAAGTTGAAATAGTTTCTCCTCACTTGAACTTTCGTAGCAACCCATGACCTATGATGTCATAATGTCTCAAAAACATCTTTGTTTAAAATGTATACTGAATATTCCAATTCATCATCACCACAGTAACTTACTGATTAAGTTTAAAATACAGACTTAAAGCCATGTTAAAACATTTTCAGTGGATTCAAGATAAATTTTTAAAGAGAATAGAAATATTCTTCTGTATACTTAAACTGGGTAGAATCTTAGTTGGAATCTGAAAATTCAGCAACTTAAGGAAAAAATTGTGGATCTTAAATTAAGACTTTCAAGTCAAATAGAGCAAACTTGAAGCCCTACTTCTACATTTCTATGTTTCTAAGTATAGATGTATAATATACTGGGAGTCATAATATGAAGCAGTTATTGTTAATTCCTAAAACTTGTTATTCCTTTCACATTCACATACAAAAAGCTGATTTAGATCACTTCAATACCTAACTATATTATTCACAAAAAATATGTACAGCAAGTCATTCTTCAACTGCTTCAGAAAACTGAAGTGAAAATATTTAACACATTTATTAAGAATTTCCGTATCATGTTTTCCTCATCTAGACTTGAAAACTAGAGTAGCAAACACACAAAAAACTACAGTAGCACAATTATAAGAAAAAAACTATTCTTTTTTTATTCTTAAGAAAAAACTTTGGAAATTCTTCTAACAGACCTTGAAATCACAAGGCTGCTGCCGAAAATGCAAGAAAACAATTATGCCAGAAATGGCAAAGTGTAAGACTTTATAGGCTTTAGTTTGTACAATATAAATAGAATGAAATTACAATGGTATCATGCATCCATATGAAACAGGGAAGAAGAATTTATAAGCAAAATAGCTATGTCTAAAAACAAAATAAAAAACTTACCCAACATAACCTACTTCTTAAACTAATGCTTTTAAAACAACAAAAATCAATTTACATAGTACAATTCAAAGAAACATGAATTGATATTATTAATAAATCTTGCCTGGCCTCTACAATTAACAACAGAACTCTTAATTTCTTTAAAAATTAAGAAATGTCTTTAAATGCTAAATAAAATACTATCTGTAATATATAATCTCCTGCCATTATATCGCTGTTAAATTTTAAGTCAGTAAAGATTCCTATTTTGAATCATATCACTGATATGGCCCAAATAACTGAAGAATTAAAGAAATAGCAGCTTCTATTAATAAGTTTAGACTAGTATTGATATATCTTAAAAAAATTATATAATGTACAGTGTTAGTACCTCCACAGGAACATCTGAAGAATTATTCATCTAATTCTCTTTGGAGGTCTAGGGGCAAATCAAGCATCTTCTCTGAGTAAGTTAAAAGTAAGGTATAATAAGATTTTAAATACAAACCTTTAGGTTTTAAAGCAATTTGTGACTACTATGTATTCATGTAGCCTAAAGTTAAGGAGGGACGAAGACGAAGATATTTCCAATGCTCAAATCTTAAAATGTTCAAGCATTTGAAAACCTAATGAATATATTTATATTTCTACAACAATATAATATTTATAGTATGTAAATCCTTTGCAGTAGACATTGTGCCTGGCACTAGAGCTACAAAGACTATTTGCCATAGGATCATTAACAGAGGAAAAGGACTACTGTTCACTTAGCCATTAGCTATTTATTATTAATACATAAAAGTAACAAGAATTACTCACCAGGCTTCACCAAAATCAATTCTTAAAAGGATATTCAATTACAGGCAAAAAGGACACCGGAGTAAAAATAAGACTCAACTCTTTTGTCTTCGAGCTGTTCTCAATGAGCACTATGGGGATGAAGCACTGAGGAAATATACTGTGGTTGTGAGGCTGGCCTGCCACTCTGGAAGTCTGACACCAGACTGACGTCACACTCAAACATGTCATTGCAGCCGCAAATTAAGGCAGCTCCTCCAGGAAGAATCTGTTGTGATTATGCATGCCTTCCAGCCATAAGAGTAAAATATGATTTCAATTCCCTTAAAATTGGCATATAGCATAGGATAAAACACCAAGATACATGGCTGCAAATAGTTATTGAAGAAAGCATTTACTGAGTATTAAAATAAACTTAGCTCTAAATAAATGGATACTTCTTGTTTAAACTGTAAGCACACCAACTAAAATGACTCTAAAAAACAGTTTTTCCTGTTCTTTCCAAGACGATACATATTTGTTTCAAAAATTCAAGCAATAAAAGGTATATAAAAGGCTAAAACTGCCTGGAATTTCACCACCCAGAAATGATGATGATGGTTGCTCAGTTTTATCGATCACTTACTATGTTAAGCACTTTACAAATTCATGTGAGCCTCACAACCCAACAAGATAGATTCTATAATAGTGATCTCCATTTTACTGAAGTAACTAAGGCACAAAGTAGTTAAGTAATTTGCCCACAGTCACAATGCTAGTAAGTTAAACAGGATTCAACCCCGGGTAGAGTGCCTGCGCTGCCCAGACATTTGATTACCAAGGTATACTAACTAGCAGAAAAGATAAGAGTTGTTAACATTTTGGTGAACATCACTTCAAACCAGAGTTTGTAACATAAACATTATGGTACTTATTTAACAGAAGGAAATAGAACTATACATGTTGTTTTGCAACATGCTTTCTTTCACTCGATAATACGCTGTGGACAGGTTTCCATGTCAGCAATTACATTCCTAACTTTGCTTTTGTAATGACTGCTCAGACATCTTTGTGCTTTTCTGTGTTTAGCTATGTAGGATAATTCTCAGAAGCGGGATGGATAGGTCACAACATGTGCATGTTTTCAACATTTACACACACTATCCTCCAAAAAGAGGTAACAATGTATATTTGCACCTGGGTGCATTAAACTTCTCCTTTCCCTACATCTCAGCTCATACTGAATACTGACAATTATTTTTCTTCTTTGCAAGAAAAGTCATCACACTGTTTTAATTGTGCGTATGTTTCAATTTAAAGTGAGGTTAAACCTTTCTTCATATGCCTATTCACATAGAAGGCAGTACGGCTTAAAGGTCAAAAGCACATCAGCTATGAAGTCAGATGACCCCAGTTCAAGCCCAGTTCCTTTTCTCAACAGTTTTTTGACCACAGGCAGGTTACTTAGCCTCCCCGTGACTCCATTTCCTTTCAGAAAATAAACAATAATGTAATCCTCATGAGATTTTTCTGATTATTGTATAAGAAAAACCATGTCAAGCAATTTGAACAGTGCTTACCACATAATACATGTTTCATTAAATGTTGACTGACATTTAGTGGCTGACTGTATTTCTTCTACAGTTCCTGCCCTTTACCCAAAATGGGGATTTTTAACAGTGTGTGGGCAAACCATTTTACAAAACATATTGTACGTACCTTGTTAGAATGCTACTGATATAAAAATTTTTAGATACCTCAATCTGAGTTGTCTTACAACTAAATCTAGCACGCAACATAACTGGTGCTAAAACAAATTCCTTTCACATGAAACTGCTGTAACAAAAATTAAAAATAGCATCTCAAGTTGAGAAAACAAAATTGTTTCATCATGTAATTTGAAATATAGATAAGCAAGCCAACACAGTTTGCTATAACCAGAAGGGTTTGCATATGTTTTAGAGAAGTAGTGATTCATGATATTTCTCATTTTTTTCAGTGAAGGCTTTGTTAGTTTCAAATATGTTCAAGTTTAAGCTCCTCATACAATAGAAGAAAACAAATCCATTCTCAGAAACATGAAAAAGAAGTCAATGAAACAACTTTTCCACAGTTCTAAAAGCCAAGGACAGCCCCCTTTAAAAAACAAATCAGAGAAACTAAAATTAAAAAAAAAAGCTATAACCTATAAACACTGTATGAAGATTAAAATATCATAATATTACTATCCTTACCCCCAAATCAATTTGATCTTCTATTATATAATAAAGTCTTCACTGTTCTCTCATCAGACAGCTGTAACAAAACACCTCTAAAAACTTACTAAGAAGGAATTTTGTATGATCCTGACAGAGCTGGTTTAGGTGTATTCACTGTTGTATATGCTATAAAATCACCCCATTTGAAGGCAGACATTTTTTTAATAAAATTGCAGCATGATGTCTGCATAATCACACAGTGGCATGGTGGTTCTGCATATGGCTGCCAGGAGAAAAACAATACAACGAATCAGCAGGGATGTGTCAAGAGACTCTGGAAGCTTATGAGGGATACTAAGAAGCATCAAGTCAACCAAGTGTTTGGTTTATGAAGTTACCAGTACCCTGCACAGCTTCTCTAGAACCTGTGAGGGTCAGGCCCTTTTATACAGTCACCTTTTACAGAAGGACTACCACAGGGAAAACACAGTTGTGAAGGGGGGAATAAGATAAGGTCCCTGCTCTCAAGGCCCTAACAGCCTGAAGTGACAGTTTAATAAGAAGGAGAAAGAGCTGTAAACAGATCATTATAACACAACCTCATTTGTAGAGCACAGAGGAGGAAATGGCTAAATGCCTGGGGGAATCTGGAAAAGGCTTAACAAACTGACAGCCGACCTGACTGTTTCAAGAGGCGATTTCAGTTACAGGTAGCAGTAGCTATAAAAGCGCAAATCTAAGATGTAATCTAAATTTTACATTTAAAAAGGATGCCCTGTTAAAGAGAAACTATTCATTCAAGGAAAACAATAGGTTACAAATAGGGCAATTCTCACAAGTTCCTTGTAAACTTCTGCCCAGTTTTCCCCAAATGTCACTGACGACAAGCTTAGCTTTCTCAATTCTGCCCAAACCACATTTTAGGAAAAGAAGCTTAGGAGGACTGTGGATCAATGCTCCACTACTTCATGGGAGCTAATAACGTCTTTAAATCAAGGGGAATGCTAAATCTCAATTAATCCTGATTCTCTTTTCATGTTATCTCTATACTATAGGTCAGGAACAATGCTTCATTAAAAAGCCACAGAAAAAAATCTCATGAGGGCCTCCAAAGTATTCTCCACCAAATAACATGTTTCAGCACATTCCTCAGCAATATTTGTGATAATGACTAAAGATCTAATTGTGATATTTATAATTTTTCAGCCCTTATGTTACTCTACTTCTCAGTGCCATTTAAAACCTTGACCACTTTCTTCTTCCAAGTGCCAGCCTTGACCTTGACTTAACCTAGTTTCCCAGCATTCACTCTAGTAAACAGGCTTCTGTTCAAACAACTAAATCCAGCATGAGGTGTTCTGAATACCATAAATTGGTACCAATTTACTCATCACACATATTCAAAGTAGTTCTTTTAACGGGTAAGAAACAGATCTCCTACCAATCTCTTTTCCATACAGTAAGTAATAGTGCTGTACAACACGATGCATGCAAATGTTTCACCAGTTGACTACTGATTTTTATTGCCTAGGTTATTTAATACAAATTGTTCAGATCAGAAAAATACTAGTACAATGAGAAGAGTACAACCGCATATTATATCCCAAGTTTAAACAGAGGCAAAAATTAAGAATAATGATAATCTCCTTTCCCTCTTTTCCCCAAATCTCCAAATTCATTTATTTTGGTGTAGCATGTACCATTTGTTCATGACTTAAAAAAAGAAAAACCAAAGTAACATAATTACAAAAGTAAATTTTAAAATAATTTGAAAATACGGTGTCGTTCTCTCTTTCATTTCCTCATTATCGTCTGCTATAAGTTGGTAATCAGGTAAGGAGTAAATCAGCTTACAGAAATTAAACCCTTACACCTAATGATTACCTGAGGTAGGCTTCAAATATCCCATGAACTTACAGCACAGGTAACCACTATAGAAAGTGAAGTAGAGTATAAGAATAAACTCTATGCCACCAAGGAAGACAATCGATGTGGGTGTGGGGCCAACAACTTCTAAACACAATGCTAGTCTCGTCATCCTCATTTGATACTAACATAAAAGTTCAGATATTTTTCATCCACTACCCAATACATGTTCAAGGGTTGCTCCATGCTATCATCTTGGTTTTCTTTTAGAGTTGAAATTTCACTACACAGCAACCCTTAGAAAAAGTAACTGGAAGAGTTGAATGATTTAAGAATCAAATGAATCCATAAACACCTGCTTAGGAAGAGACCAATTATAATGAAAAAGCCCTTCATACATTAGAATCTTCCTCCCCAGAGAGTGACAACCTCTAAAATACATTTGCTTACTAATGGGATTCAGAACCATGTAATTTGAAAATATCAGGTTCTCAACTTATCAATGACAAGTAAGGCCAGTTTAATAAGAGACTAACTTAGACATTTTTTGTTCTCCTTATTTCTTCCAAATCCTTTCTAAATTCTTTCCACTTCTTGTATGAGATTAGTAGCCACAAGTTCCTCCTTCTGAACTGTCATAACTTGCATATCTCACTAATTTACATTATTCAGGTCCAGCTTAAATGTTAGAGAGATCTACCAGCTTAAATGTTAGAGAGATCTACCCCCATCTCCCTCACTCAGGTAGTTCCAGTACTACATATTAGGAACAATCAGCATAACAAACAAAATTTGGAGACATGAGTACTTCCATCTCAAATAATCTGTCAATATAAACCATTTTCACACCAGGTGGAGAGTATATACTCATGGAGACTGGACTAACATCTAGTAAGTTCATTCATACAGCCAAATACAAACCAAAATGAGAAATACAATCTAAAAAGCAGCAACACTTTGAGCAATAAAACTAATCCTATTTCTTCCCTGTGTCCTTGTTTTCAGATGGCATCTCAGCTTCTGAGCTATAGGAGAAATGTGTGGTTATATTTATACCTCCTTTGGCATATTTAAACTCTATCTTTGGGTGCTTGAAGACAATTTCTCTCAATGGAAAAAAACAGACTGAGTGGTGACTCTTTTAATGGACTCTGGAATCTACATTTTCAGCTTAATCACTACAGTTCTAGAAAAATTTCCAGTCAAAGAGTATGTATGCAACAAATGTATAAAAACTTAAATTTACTGATTTTATAATTAAATATACAGTGGTAATAAAAAATTACATTTGTAAAAATTTATGCTTTATGAAAGATAATCTTCAAATTCTAGCATAATAAATTATGATTCAAGAACACACTGATGAATATGAAATCACAAACATGAATATGAAATTAACTCAAGCTTTAAGAGTAAATATATATTTATATACACATATATATTATATATATATGTGTGTGTGTGTGTGTGTGTGTGTGTGTGTGTGTGTGTGAATTCAGTTGTAGTTTCCTTACCTAGGTCCTAAGTATAACCTTTTGGATGAATATACATTTTTCAAAATTGACAAAAATTGCATCTATTTATGTGAATGTACACTTGTGAATAGCAGTTTGTGACTTACACTCTAACTGTATATAAAATGACTTTCACTCTGAAGGAAATAAAATCTAACTCGTTTTCTACAGAGCCTGATTTACCAACAATATATCTATTATTCAAGTACTAACAGTCAATTCTACACTTGTACCATCTGCTTGGAAGACACATGGTATGTTTTTGATGCAGGAATAGAATTAAACATATGATAGTGTTACCAGTTTCATTATCATAAAAAAAAAAAAAAGGCCTCAAAGAAACTCTTACAATGGTTGCTTTGTGTGTTAGCTTGATTTACTTATTAAGAAACTCCTGCTTACCCTTTTGTAGGGAAGCAAGAAAATACCCTGTTTTAAAAAAGTTTTACTACCACAGTACAGGACAGACTGTGTTATGGAGACTCATGATTAAGACACAGCCTTAGGACCTAAAAGACACTTCTATCTCTACAACGGACTCAATGAAAGGTGCTGAAAAAGTAACTGACTTCATAAGTTGTCCTTGACTCACCATGATATTGCATAACAGACACAGTCACGTGGTCTCATGTCAGCAACTCCAACCAAGACCATTTGCCTGCCAACATCAAGCTTTACTGGGGTATGGCTATTTTCCCTTAAAACCAAACAAAAAACAAACTAAATACTTCTCTGCTATGAGTAACTTAAAAAACAAAAACAAGTTTTAACTGGCCACACTTCTACATTCATATTTCTGACACTGGAGGGCAGATTTCTTTTTCCTTTTTTCACTTCATTTGTATAAATTCCTTTGTCAACAAGTTTTTTCTTTCCTTTTAAATGAAACCACTTATCCTTTATTTTGGAAATTTATTGAAAATGTTACACATACTGCTGTCTAGGGTTAAAAAAATCACACAAATGGTTTGAGATTTGATTACTTGGCTAATAATAGATTTTTCATTTATTTAGCAAATATCTAGAGTGTAATGCTTTTTCCATAAAATAAGCATTTTTCTTCTAGATCCTGTAGGAGAATTAAAAAATTAAAAGAAAAAAAGAGAATGTCTAAACTAGGTGTGGGTGGGTAAAGGGGCTAGATAAGCACAGAAGTAAAATACAAGTGAGAATATTAGATATGCTACTGCATAAATGAACTTTGGAGCCAGATATGCTACTGCACAAATGCACTTTGGTTGTCTAGATCAGAATTCTGGATCAGGTCTTAGGAAAACTATTGTACTTTTCTGTGCCTCAGTTCTTCCTTCATCTCTGAAATGCGTCTAATAACATCTTCCTCATACAGTTGTTATGATGAAACAAACGAAAACATTAAAGCCTTACAACAATAGTGTCTGACATTTAATTAGAGCTCATTATGCAATAGCTATCGTTCTAAAAGACATGCAGATCAGAAAAAACAGGGAAAAATATAAATGGGCTTTGAGTTTGAATCCTATAAAGGATAGGCAGGGTCTGGAGAGTAGAAAATAGGAAATCATGATGCAAATATATTGGGGTAAAAATGAAATGGTTAGTTTGGCTTAGTTATAATGCAATGGCTTAGTAGGTTGTGAGTATTAGACAAAGGGACCTGGGTGTAACATAGTAGGCCACAGACAGCTACTAAAGAGAGAAGGGTTATAATCAAAGGAGATTTATCAGCAGAGGACCACAAGTCACATGGAGGGTTGACGAGGGTTTGCGTTTATCACAAATGCCCTTGGGAAAGCTGATTTTCCCATGAAGTAGTTTCACTTACTGTGAAGCAGGACTTACACTAAGGACCCACCACAACAATTAAAAGCACTAAGCTGGGATCTTAGTGGGCTCCTACTGTCCAGAGGTGATGCAGAAATGAATGCGAAAGAAAATGAGATGTGATATGAACTTGAAAACAAGTTTGACTTAGCTTATATTACTGTTTAGATTTCGAATGAAATGTTCTCTTACAAAGGCTTTTGCAAAACAGCTGCTACTGAATTCTAAACCTGGTTAATCTTCAACAAATGCTGCTGTGGCAGAGATTGGTCACTGCTATCCACTGCTCATTCTTTTTTTCTTGCTCAGCTTTATTTAGGGAAGGAATGCACCCTGCAAAAGTACTACATTTCCTGGCTTCCCTTGCAACTAGGTACAGGCATGTTAATTAGGCATGGCCAATGAGGTGGGGGACCTTTTAGTTCATTTGCCCTTCTGATTTTTATACCTTCTGGACATAATGACAGCCATTTCAGAGCATGAATTAATCTTGAGAAAATCAGTCTCATCTAGGACAGTAAAGCAGGAAAATGGAAGGAACTCTGATTCCAACCCTAGAATACTTATCTCTGGGGCTGCTTTACATGAAAGAATAAACTACTCTGTGTTTAAACTGCTCACAGAAGCTCTTCAGCTTAAACCAATTACTGGCATGGGGAATAGGATTAACTCTACAAGAATAACTATTATTTAGACCCTGGGGCCAAGGAAGCTTACCTTACCAGAGCACATGAGAAAAAAGAAAAAAGAAAAAAAAAAAAGAAATCATTAGAACAAAATTGGGATCCTTTCCAATAGGAAGAAAGTTGGAAGGAAGAGTGCATAGCAATTTGGTAGGCACCAAGAATGGTCTATCACATTCTGCGACCCCCCAAAAAAGTACATTTAATCAATCAAAATGTAATTTAAATGAAAAAGCCAGTTCTGTGTATTAAGTAACTGAAAACATTAACAATGAGCAACAAAAGATTAAGCTGCCAAAACTTTAAGTTTTGCATAATAGAAAACATCACAAAAGAGGTACTGAACTGGAAACTGGAAGGATATAATCGACTTCCTTATACAGTAAAATTACTGTCAATCAAGTAAAAAACAACTTAAAAATTGCTATACAGAAAGATTCTCCAATTCTAAATAATCTGTATAACTCTTTGAGATTCCTAAATTGGCTAAATATTTAAAAAATGTTACCTACATATTAGATATAAAAGACAAAATGAGAAAGGAATAAGGCATAATAATTTAAATAACAGAGCAAATTCTGTTCTTAAACACTGTTCTTAAAAAGTACGTTCAGATGACTGAAGATCACTGACATAAAAAATTATGACTATCTAAACACAAACTTTAAAAATGGACCAGTTTCACAGCTTTTCTTTGAAAAATTTCATAACAATATATGCTAGTGTTATCTAACTATAACAAAAAATTCCAGATTGTTCATAATTTCTTCTGGAAGTCCAAGAGTCAGTTCAGGATCTCAGCATAAATATTTAGTATTGACAGGAATGTAAATGGTGCAGATGCTATGGAAAACAGTTTAGCTCAAAAAGTTGGACACAAAATTGCCATATGACCTAGCAATTCAACTCCCAGGTATACATACTCAAATAATTAAAAACAGGTATTCAAATAAATACTGGTACATAAATGTTCACAGCAGTACTATTCATGATAGCCACAAAATGGAAAGAATCCATATGTCCAATCAACAAATGAATGGAAAAACAAAATGTAGCATTTACAAATGATGGAATATTATTCAGCCATAAAAAGGAATGATATACTGATACATGTTACAACATGAATCACAAAACCATTATGCTAAGTGAAAAAAGCTAGACACAAAAGATCACATATTGTAGAATTCCATTTATAAGAAATGTCCCAAATAGTTAAATTCATAGAGACAGAAAGGAGATTAATCTTTGGAACTGGATAGAGGTGATGGTTACATTCCATTGTGAATGAATGTATTAAATACCAATGAACTGTACCTTTTAAAATGGTTACTTTCACATGATATGAATTTTATCACAGTTGAAAAATAACTAACGTAGTATTAATATGAAATATGTAAAGATCTGAAGGAAGATGTGCGTCGGAATTTAATCAGTTCTAGTTAGTAGTATTTTGACTTGCTTTAATCACACAATTTTCTACAATTTTTCTCCTGACTGAATATATCCCGGGACAAACTTCATTACTTCCAGACCTCTAAGAAGACTTAAAATGTGGGTCTACATTCAGATTAATCCCCACAGTGCAAATGGAATTGCCAAATTGCACATCCAACTTGTTCAGAAGACAAACAGGTTAAAAAGCATTCCGATCTAAACCACAAATGAAGGAGATTCTAATAATTTACAGTTATGAAGATCACTGAGGAAACTTTTTGGTAGTTTGAGACCCTCTAGCATCACCTTATAATGCTTTTGTTGCTTCTCATGAGAAAAATGAGATTAACAGATTTTTTCCTACTATCTTGTTCATCTACAAGGATCAGAGTGGTCCTCTATAGAAGGTAGACCACACAGCATAATGTAATGAGGGAAAATAATAAGCAAGACCTGCAAATTCTATACTAAAACTCCACAAATGCTAAAATTAAAACCCCATATTTTCTAGAAGTTTACTTGTTTGCAAATTTTCAATTAAAAAAGAGACAGAAAATTAAAATCCTGCCCTCAGATGTTTTAGGTGTAGTAAGCAAATTCTGTACTGGTCCACAATTTCTGCTCTGAGGAAAGTAATGAAAAGGGCTACATACTTCTCTCCTGTGAAATGGAAGCTGGATGTGGCTCTGACACAGGCAGTAGGCATTGGTTTATCATCTCTCCCCAAAGATGAGTAAAAAGAAGCAGTTTTGTGGCCCTGAAATATTGAGACTCTCACCTATGGGGAAGCAGACTGAAAGTAGCTATAAAAGGACAAGTACTGATGGGCACTTCCTACTGTATGGAATCAAGGGATCGCAAAAACCCTTTCCACTGGTATCTGTCCTTCATTGTCCTAAAACTGCCATCCCATTGTGGCTAACAGAAGAGATAACCCCAATTTTAACAGATTCTTTTTTCCCTTTTCAATGGCGATGGGGTCTTGCTATGTTGCCCAGGCTGGAGTAGAGTGGCTATTCACAGTCACAATGATAGCACACTATAGCTTTGACCTCCTGGCCTCAAGTAATCCTCCCACTCCAGCCTCCTGTCAGCTGGGACTAAGGGTGCACATCATCATCCCTGGCTAAAACACTATTTTTTCCAAGTAAATGTCAAAAAATTTGCTTTTAGAACGTGTATATTGTATCTATATATTTAAAGCCATATACTTTTGAAATCATTATCTAATGAAATATTACTTTTATTTAATTAGAACACTGAATGATGGTCATTGAAAATGCTTTAAGCACAAAGAGACAGTTATTGAAGCAAATTGTCTAAAATTCTGTAACTTAGTCATATTTATTTAGAGAAGGCCATTTAAACTTAAACCATTTTATGCAACAATTTTTTTTTTTAGATGGAGTCTTGCTTTGTCGCCCAGGCTGGAGAGCAGTGGCGCAGTGTCCACTCACTGCAAGCTCCGCCTCCCGGGTTTACACCATTTTCCTGCCTCAGACTCCCAAGTAGCTGGGACTACAGGCGCCCGTCACCACGCCCGGCTAATTTTTTTTGGTATTTTTTTTTAGTAGAGATGGGGTTTCACCGTGTTCACCAGGATGGTCTTGATCTCCTGAACTAGTGATCCGCCTGCCTCGGCCTCCCAAAGTGCTGGGATTACAGGCGTGAGCCACCGCGCCCGGCCGCAACAATTTTTTAAAAAAAAATTTTCATATGGCCTTATTTGGTTGTAAATAAGGTAGGTGTTCCTTGGGATAATGTTTTACTATGAAATGCAGGAAATTGGTTTACACTATGTAAGAGCAAAACCCACTGATAATGGGCAAGTCAGTGGGAAAAGAAGTTAACAGTAGAATTCTGTCCCAGAAAAAAAACAAAAACAAAACCAAAGTCATTCAATTAAACCAGACTTCCAAACTTCATCATTCCTGGACCTCGTTAAACTTCTGAGTGCCACATGTACTATTAACAATACTTAAGAGTTACTTTATTAAGAAAGCAACCTAGTCTCATCCTAAACAGTATCTGCAAAATTGCAGATTTTTATTTTTAAAAAGCTATATTTTTCTAACACACAATATTAAAATGAGAAAATTTCATCCACATACTACCTTGTTACACTGTAATTACCTTTAAAATACTTCAGTATCAACAGTGGAGGAAGACAGTTAGTTAATATATTAAATATCCTATCAATGATTCACATTCAAGGAAACCTAGACAATCACACCGGCACTACAAGTATCACCAATTCTGTATTAGAGGGTTCATTAATTAGCATAAGGGATGTTGGAAATATTTTTTCACAGTGAGATGAGTGATACTCAAAGTATGTGGTTGGTTCTCTAGTCTTTACATAAATAAGAAACAAGATCCCTGGCAATCCTGGGTAGCCAAACAACTTTGGAGCAGTGGTCCAGTAGAGAATTTTATTTGGCTCTTCCTCCCTCGCAGTGAAGGATTCTGCTGCTTGACCCCATTAACTGAGCTGATCCCTCTGCCAGAATATTATGTTTTGAGTTAATCTTTGATGTAAGGTGCTTGTTGCAATGCCTAAAAAGAACAGAGAGGGACTCTACTATTCTTATAGGAACAGTTTAAATGACCATTTTGATACCTATTACAAATGCCCAAATTGGTTTATCTCAGCTCACAACATACCTAAAAATCATTTTATATACTATCGGTGATATGTATACCATGCTTTGGGAAACATCAAATTAAACCTGTACAAAGAAAAAGTGAGAAATTCAAATCTAACAAAACAAACAAGTATGGCTGTGAATTAAAAGTCCCAGATTTCCCAGGTAAGTTACTGGTGTTCTAAAGTATTGGTATATGATCTCACAATGAAAACAACTATATAAACATTCCTAGAGTACCCTACTTAATTTACCCTAATACTTTTTTAAAAAACAAAAACATTTTAACAGCTGAAATTAGGAAGCTTCTTTCATATCTGATGGATTTTATGATCACTGTCCACCAGGCGGCAATTATGATATTGTTTGTATTACCCATGTATGCTTGAATAAAAGAGGTAGAGTGTGTGTTAATGTCTCGGCAACCCTAGAGACAATAGCAGAGCACACATTTCCACTTAGGAGCCACTGGTTGTAGGGGGAGGCACTTGGCAACAGTCTGGATACAGGGATCAAAATTAGGCTAGGTTTGCCTAACTGCAAAGCGATCTGGATGGTATCAGGTTTGATGTCACGCAATAATGAAAAAAAAAAAAAAAAAAGACAAAATTTCATTCACATGTATTGTTCCTCCTTTCTCCATAAAACAATCAAATGTTTACTTAATAATATCCCTTGGATTACATGAGTTGATTCACTGAGCAAAAATTTAGGCCAAAATTAAAGCAAACTGGCAGCTACCCCCAAGTGTGGTGTCCAATCAAGGAATGTCTTTGGAAGGGTAAGCAGAGACTCCAGCACCTCCTACTATATTACACTTCACCGACTGCACATATTTACAGCATCTGCCCAGCTCTCAAAGGCATTTGAGCTTGTCATTCCAGAATTAAACAGTAGCTAAAAGAAAACCTGATGTGCTGACATTTCAAAAGTTATTTACACATCCCTGTGGGTCTGACTCAAACATGTATTTTCTCTGGTACTGACTTTCCACTTCCTCTTATTTATATATTATTAATTGACTGTCTTTTTATTATAGGCCATTTCAAAATCTTCATAGGAAGAGGTTGGTTATGACTAAGTTGCTATTTCAATCAATAATTATTGAGTATACATTGTAATAAAGGATGGTGAGTGTGAGGTGTCCACATGTGTGAGTGCACTCTGTAATTCCCAAAGCTGAGAACAAACAGATCATTAAATTAGGCTCTGCTTACATTTGCAAAAGGAAATTGTACCAAGATTTTTACAAAGCACAAAATTATTTGAAGCATAAAACAGAAATTGTAGACACTAGGAAATGAACACAAATGTTCCTAAATCCAACCCATCTAACTCCAAAGGATTAAAAAAAGGTAGCTTTGTTTGAGGATCTTTCTTTGATAATCTCAAAGAAAGCTGGACTGTGGGTGTGTATAAATATATGTAAGTATGTATACCAATATAAACATACATATTCATAAATATACATAAATATATATATACACACATATATATATTTTAGAAATGGGGGTCTCGCTATGTTGCTCAGGCTGTCAGGCTGGTCTCAAACTCCTAGGCTCAAGCAATCCTCCTAACCTCAGCCTCCTGGGTAGCTAGGACTTCAGGCACGTGTCACCATGCCTGGTAATATTTTTAAAAATTAACTGAAGTCAATTGTTTATTCAGATTCCCTTAGGCTTCACCCAATGCCTTTTTCTGTTGTAGGATACCACATTATGTTTAGTCATCATGTCTCCTTAGGCTTCTCTTGGCTATGATAGTTCCCCAGACTTTCTTGTTTTTGATTATCTTACTGAAATAAAGTATGTAGTTTCGTTTGTCTTTTGTCTTACAGACTCCCTCCATTTCCAAAGTTAATTAGGTGAGCACCTTTTTGCCCCATGACGTTCAGTGAGGTTGCGTCACACATTTGTAATAGCCTCCTTTGTCATAGTCTGCATTCTACCTTGGGATCTCCTTTGACATCCCCAAGGATTTTTTGCATACAATCAGGTTTTACTTTTTGTGTTGTAAACGTCAATGGGTTTTGACAGACAGTGTCACATAAACATAATTACAGTATCATATAGAATAGTTTCACCACCCTAAAACTCTGCTGTGCTTCACCTACTTAACCGTTCCTCCCATCCCCTAAACCCCTGATCTTTCCACTCTATAGTTTTGCCATTTCCAGAATGTGTATGGGAATAACACAGTATGTAGAGTTTTCACATTGCCTTCTTTCACTTAGCAATATGCAATTTAAGACCCATTTATGTCATTTTTGTAGCTTGACAGCCCATTTCTTCTTACTGCTGAATAATATTCCATTATTTGGATATACCACAGTTTATTTATTCATTCACCCATTGAAAAACATCTTGGTTGCTTCCAGTTTCGGCAACTATGAATAAAGCTGCTATAAACATTCAAGTGCTGGTTTTTGTGTGGACATGTTTTCAACCGATTTGGGGAAATACCTAGGAGCATGACTGCAGAATCATATGGTGAGACTATGTTTAGCTTTAGTAAGGGACTGCCAAAATGTCTTCCAATTTTGCATTCCAACCGCAATGAATAAGAACTCCTGTTGATTCACAATCTTGCCAGCAGTTGGTATGGCCAGTTT